>NC_135235.1:755681800-756306346 GCF_051348905.1 Ranitomeya variabilis | reverse complement strand
GAGATTGTAGCTTCACAGCATACATCTCTATTTGGGGCACAAAGGAGCAAGTTATCCACATACTGGAGTAGGACTACCTCAGCATGTGGAATGATCCAATCCTGCAAAACAAGTTGCAATGCAGCAGTATACAAGGTTGGAGAGTTGTGAGCCCCCTGCGGTAGCACCATCCAAGTATACTCCTGGCCCCTGAAGGTGAAAGCAAAAAGATATTGACAGTCCTGGTGTAGAATCAAATAAATAAGGCAGCACACTGTAGCGCTAAAACATGAAACATGAAAGTTGTACTGCATTAGAAATATGAAAAAATGAGCGCGTTTAGCGCATAAATTGGCCAATTCATGTGTACCTGGTAGCCACATTAGGGCATCTCTTGTATACCAGGTCCTACGCTTTCCTTTCCTCGCTGAGAATAAACGTCTTCATCTGAATGGGTACCTGTGAAACCTCTTCTTAGACTAAATTTCTCTCTCTCTGTGGAGGGGTAATGGACCTGCTGCAATTAAAACACCTGTGGCTACGAGGCGGAGTGCTCGGTCAGAAGGCTAGTGAATACAAATCTCAAAAAACTGACCTTCACATCCAAACATAGATCAAGTGTGAACAGGTGCTGAACCTAGAGTCACCAACTCGTACACAGTCAAATAAGGCAGCACACTGTAGCACTAAAACATGCAAACATGAAACATGAAAGTTGAACTGCATTACTACACTAGAAATATGAAAAAATGAGAGCGTTTAGCGCATAAATTGGCCAATTCATGTGTACCTGGTAGCCACATTAGGGCATCTCTCGTATACCAGATCCTACACTTTCCTTTCCTCGCTGAGAATAATTTTTGTGAGATTTGTATTCACTAGCCTTCTGACCATTCACTCTGCCTCTTAGCCACAGGTGTTTTAATCGCAGCAGGTCCATTACCCCTCCACAGAGAGAGAGAAATTTAGTCTAAGAAGAGGTTTCACAGGTACCCATTCAGATGAAGACGTTTATTCTCAGCAAGGAAAGCGTAGGACCTGGTATACGAGAGATGCCCTAATGTGGCTACCAGGTACACATGAATTGGCCAATTTATGTGCTAAACGCTCTCATTTTTTCATATTTCTAGTGCAGTAATGCAGTTCAACTTTCATGTTTGCATGTTTTAGCGCTACAGTGTGCTACCTTATTTATTTGACTGTGTACGAGTTGGTGACTGTAGGTTTAGCACCTGTTCACACTTGATCACACTTGATCTATGTTTGGATGTGACGGTCAGTTTTTTGAGATTTGGAGTCCTAGTGTAGAGGCACAGAGATGTAGGCATTTGCGAGGTCAATGCAGGTGAAGCAAGCTGCCGTTGTTGGGATTTGTGACATGATTGTATGTGGGTTTGGTACCACTGGTGTGAGTAATTCAGTGAGTGTATTTATGGCCCTAAGGTCATGGACCATTCTGTACGTTACCGGCTCCCCTTTCCTACCCCTTTTCTTTACTGGAAATAGGGGAGTATTTGCTACAGACTTGGTAGGTTTTATGTCCCCAGAAGCAATTGGATCTGTGATATTCTTCCCTATTGCTTCTTCCTGAGCAGCACTTAAAGGGTACTGTCTAACTTGAGGTGGCTTTGCACCTGGCTTCAAGTTAGTTCAGTTTTGGACTTTGCCCATAGCACATCTGGGACCTGTGCTAGTGACTCATCACCTTCAGGTGGGGAGAGGGAGTCTGACACATGCAGGCACGCCAGTACTTTACACAGCGTGGATTCTGGAACACCAGCTGTCAGCTTAACGGCACCAACAGGTTCGCACATGATGTATGCTTGTATTGCCTGTAGTACATCAGAACCTAGCAAATTAACAGGTGACTTGTCACTGATCAGTAGCCTTGCGAGACATGTGTGGTCAACTAAATGGAGGGGCAGTGGTTTAGTCAATTTACATTCTTGGATCAGTCCCTCAAAACCTTGAGTGTAGAGGGTGTTGTCTGATATGTCTTATGATTTGACATGTTCCTGGCGGATTACTGTTTTGGCTGCCCCCGTATCCACCAGGAATGGGATTTTTCTACCATCTGGGAGATGTACTGGGACTACCCCTTGTGGGCTTGGGTGTGTGGGTGCCCTAAGAGGGTAGATGGCTACGGGGTTGCCTGTTTCCTATTGTGGGTTTGGGGTTGGGGCGTCCGTCTTGGGCTGAGTCTCTTTTCTGGGTGCCCTGCACTGACGGCTGATGTGCCCCCTCTTCCCACAGTTATAGCACTCAGTCTGTCATCGGTCCCTTCTGGTAGAATTTGTCCTGTGCCTCTGAACGTCATTGGAAGCATAATGTATCTGTATTGGCTTTGTCTTCTGATCTAATTCAACCCGCACCAATTCCTCTATTTGGCATATTCTCCAGTTGGGCTTAGCTGCCTGGACCTTCTGCCTAAGCTGTGGATTAAGCCCTGCTATAAATGCCCCATGGAAAAGCTTCCTACCCGCTTCTCCCATGTCTTCATAACCCAAATCTGCGTGTCTCAGTTTCAAGTAACCCCAGAAGCGTTCTACTGTGTCATTAGGACCTTGTATTACGTCCAGTAGGGAAATTGTGGATTCCCCACCTTTTCCTGGCACCATGTATGTAGACCCCTGAGGAAGTGTACCCCTGAATCTACAGTTCTGACATACTGTATTCCCAACTCTCATTCTAAACTATATGATTTCCCTGCCCTAGTTATTGCCTCCAGAACTGACTCCATTCTTGCGTCCCCAATTTTCCCCCTTAAGATGGACTCTAAGTCTGCCCATGTACATGTGTAGGTATTATTCAGTCCTACCATCCATCTATAGAAGGCCATGGGTAAATCTTATGGGTCTGGGGCGTCCTTGACCAGTGTCATGTGGTCTTTTGGGTTCCATGGTTTGCAATGGGAGACAGTTGTCATAGTCATGAGTGCAGTTGAGTCTCTGGGGGTAGATGTTGCTGCTGCAGTGCCGGTTGCATCCGTAGTCTGGAAATTTGGAGATCGGTAATCTCCATCGTCTGAAATGTTGGGTGTGCCTAGGCTTTCTTCTGGTTTTACTGTCACATTGTACCCAGGGTCTTGTGTTCTAGTGTGAGTGTGAATGACAGGATAAAGTCCTGTTGCCCCGTAGGGTCTTGGTCTCCCGCAGGCAGAACATTGTTCATGCCAGTCGGGGTTTTGCTGTCCACACACACACACACACACCAATCCTTCCGGACCTGGCAGGGCAGGAGCCGTGAGATGGGGTTGATATGGCGGAGGGATTTTTGCTTTCTGTCTGAATCTCATCCCTTGCGGTGTTTCTACGTTATCCCAACCTCCTTCTCTTTTTAACTCCTTTGCTACATCTGTCCAAGCCCTTGCCTGTATTAATAACTTATTATTATTATTATTATTATTATTATTATCCGTAATCCATCCCATACTCCCTGCTAGAGTTGAGTCCCAAAGGGAAGAATCTAGCGTGTCACTCTTCTTCCCCAAACTTTTTAACAACCTACTGGAATCCTTTACAGCAACTTTACCTTTCCTTTTCTTCACTATCTCATGGGCGCTGCACCCCTCCCAGTGCTCTTTGCTATCTATATTTCCCATTGCTGCCTGCTCTTTTCTCTCTGTCTCTCCTCTGTGTTCTCTGGTTTTTCTGGCTAATGTCTCACTGTTCTCCTAATGTGTAGCCTCTATTTTGTGCCCATCTCTCATGGCCTCTACCTAGTAGCAACTTAGTAACCTACACTTACGTCACAGTGCTGGTGTGCTAACCCGTAAGTCCCCTCTACTCTTTCCACTCCTTGCGGTACCTAAACTTGTACAGTTTGTAGGTGTGTGGACCCCCCCAGGGACAATGATTAGTGATTTGGCCACTTGTGACCGCCGCAGCGTCACTTCACTAATCCCACTCAGGCCTCCTAGTCTGACAATGGCACCTCCTTTAGATGTAACATGGCATACACAGAAACCCTATATTTTAACCAGAGAACAAAACTAAGTAGCAGCAGGCAGATTAATGTGATCAAAATTCTCTCCCGATCTACTAGCACCAGCTGGGGGGCAGCTTGTGCGTACAAGGCAGGACAGATGGACACAGACAGACTGACCCCTGACCCAGGGTGCCCCAAGGAGTCACCAGAGGGAACTGCAGAGGCCCTATCCCAATTCAATCGGCTTTTTACACCGTATCTGACTTCTCAAGGTTGACTGACACACTTCAGTCGTGCTAGACATATAACAGAACATATAACAGGGATAGTAGCACATAAAATTGACCAATCCAATATGCCTTTTAAGTATCACTTAGCATATTCTACGGTTCTTTGTCAAATAATATGAGCTGGCCATGTAAGAAGACTTGACTATAGCATACCTAGAATCCGGTCTGCAGACTGTGAGACAGATGGAGACACAGAGAGATTTTAAGAAGCTAAGGTTCTTACCTTCACCGGTAATATTGTCTGTGCTTCCCTATGACCCTCAGGTCCGTTTGCTGCCGGGTTCCAGATATTGGAGGGTCTTCAGTTTCAGCCAGCCCACCCAGGGATGCCAAGTTGTTAGGGTGGTCTGCAAGTCAGACCCTCAGGGATATTGGATGGTTGCCAGATATGACGATGCTCGAGCAATGATGGGACAGAGACAGACGTAATCTGTTTCAGATGCCATAAAGTTTAATGGTTGCAATCAGTTATATACTCTTGTTGTGCGCGAATCAGCTATTTATTACATGAGATCATTCCTTATTCATCAGGGGATTTTTACATAGGATGTACACTGTCGACAGATATGTTGTTTTGCAAGGACCCAAAGGTACATCTTGATTAGCCTCTCCCTTGTCAGCAGAATAACTTAGCAAAGCTGGACATGTCTGGACATATCCTGCTAGACTAAAAAGTATATATATGTGAATTATAAGAATATATCAAGGTGGTCCCTGATTTCCCCATTATCTTTGTTTGATGGACTTACTCATGAACTTTGACATATCGTGCTTTGTTTGGCTTTTTTTTTTTCAAAAAGACTGCATATAAAACGTTTCAAGCTTGACATGTTCATCCGCTATCAGGTTTCTCCTGAGGAAGAGGTCCTGCGTAACTTTGAAACGCGTTGACTTTGAAAACCTATTTGAATAAACGATTTTAAGGAAATCTCCATATCTGATAATCTTCATCAGCAGTGCAGGTGCAGACACATTATACCCGGATCATCTATTCTGCTCGGTCTTTGGCCCCGTGTCCTGCAGCAGCTGATTTATGCATTGAACATGTTGCTGAGGTGAGTGTAATACTCCTCTATTTTCATTATATCTTGTTATCAGATAAGACCCTATTTTTCGCTTGGTTGTTCCTCAGTATCCCGACTATAAGAAATCTCTGTAACGCTTTCAGGTTCCTTGGTTAGAAGCCATCAAGGACTGCTTGGACCTTAACCGGGTCCATCTGAAACTCCAACGCAGAAGCCAAATGTCCTGAGAACTGGACCTGCTGTACGACAAATTGCCATTTCTCCAGGTTAACAAATAAATAGTTGTCACGTAGAACCTGGAGAACCTGTCTGACATGCTCACCATGCTCCTCCAGAGTACGTGAGGAACTCAATATATCATCCAGGAAAATTACCACAAATCTACCAATCAGTGAGGGAAAAATATAATTAATGACATTTTCAAAGACTGGCGGAGCATTGGTTACCCCGAATGGCAGCATCAAATGTTCAATCTGCCCCTCAGGTGTATTGTGTGCGGTCTTCCATCCGTCACCATGGCGATACGTATAAGGTTATATGCCCCTCTCACGTTATGTCTGTAAAACCATTTATCTCCAGGTAATTGGCTAAACAGGTCAGGTGTATGGGGTAAAGGACAGGGAAGGTGAGCTGTGATTTTATTAGGGTACCTTCACACGAAGCGACGCTGCAGCGATAGCGACAACGATGCCGATCGCTGCAGCATTGCTGTTTGATCGCTGGGGAGCTGTCACACAGACCGCTCTCCAGCGACCAACGATGCCGAGGTCCCCGGGTAACCAGGGTAAACATCAGGTTGCTAAGTGTAGGGCCGCGCTTAGTAACCCGATGTTTACCCTGGTTACCAGCGTAAAAGTAAAAAAAACAAACAGTACATACTCACCTGCGCGTCCCCAGCATCTGCTTCCTGACACTGACTGAGCTCCGGCCCTAACAGCACAGCGGTGACGTCACCGCTGTGCTTTCACTTTCACTTTAGGGCCGGCGCTCAGTAAGTGTCAGGAAGCAGACGCTGGGGGACGCGCAGGTGAGTATGTACTGTTTGTTTTTTTTACTTTTACGCTGGTAACCAGGGTAAACATCGGGTTACTAAGCGCGGCCCTGCGCTTGGTAACCCGATGTTTACCCTGGTTACCAGTGTAAAACATCGCTGGTATCGTTGCTTTTGCTTTCAAACACAACGATACACGGCGATCGGACGACCAAATAAAGTTCTGAACTTTATTCAGCGACCAGCGACATCACAGCAGGATCCTGATCGCTGCTGCGTGTCAAACGAAACGATATCGCTAGCGAGGACGCTGCAACGTCACGGATCGCTAGCGATATCGTTACAAAGTCGTTTCGTGTGAAGGTACCTTAACTCTCTCTGAAGTCCAAGCATGGACGCCGCCCTCCATCCTATTACCAAAACCCCACAGCGACTGGAGAGGTGCATGGTCATATATGACCCTTAGCCGGACACTGGAAGGGGGTAAATAAGCGAGATTTCGGCATTTTAGCTCCCGGTGTGGAGGCGATAGCACAATCATATGCCGCCATATACTAGACGTCCGGTAACCGGTGATAATTCCCTCATGTGTGGGGTCTATTTGTCTCCAGAGAAATCACACGTTACATTCCACACAGAACATTGTGTAGAAAAGGCGGCGCGAGGTGATTGTGCCAGTAGTGAGGGCGAATAATGGCGGGAATGTCACTGACTGAGGAGAAGTCTCCATGTAGCGTCTTCACTGCGGATCACGTGACCCCTGACTCCTCCCCCTGTGACCTCATCACAGGTCCTGTGCGCACAGAGCAGCCATATCTGTGGAGTGCGGCTCTGCAGGTGGAGGTATGTGGAGATTCCCCATTACTGAGCGCAGCCGGGGACATTAACCCCTTCTGCACGGAGGAGACTCTTTATAAGAACCATAACGTTGTTCTGTTTCCTGTAATAGATACATACGAGCCAACTATGGAGGACAGGAAGTGAGGAGCGGAGTGTTCTCCTAGTACAGGGCCCCTTTCTTGGCCCCACACAGTGTAATGCCCCCATTATGCCCTGTAAGCAGGTTCTGCCCCACACCCAGCTGCCTCGGGCACTTTACCATGAGCTGGTACCTCAGATTCTTCCCCGCACCACTTTCCTTTGTTGGCGCCAAATCTGTTCTGCCTTTGGGGCTCCGGCCTTTATAATCTCAGTAACTGCGCCATCAAGGTCTCCTGACCAGGTGCACCCTCTAGACTCTTCCCTCTGGAAACCCTCCCTCTTCCCATTGGTGTCACATGGTCCCGTCTGGGCGGCAGATAGCAGTCTGTACAAATGCAGCACAGCCCTGAGGAGGCTTTTTTATGACTCTCCTTTTTACACCCCTTATGTAATATATATGATGCCGCTCACACAGAATAATGTTTCCACAGTACTGGCATCTCTCGTAAAAAAGGTATTTTCACACTACCGCCATACCCCCACACACAGTATAATGTTTCTACAGTACCTCCATACCCCCCACACAGTATAATGTTCTCACAGAACCGCCATACCCCCCACTCAGTATAATCTTCTCTTAGTACCGCCATACCACCACACAGTATAATGTTCTCACAGAACCGCCATACCCCCCACTCAGTATAATCTTCTCATAGTACTGCCATACCACCACACAGTATAATGTTCTCACAGAACCGCCATACCCCCACACAGTATAATGTTCTCATAGTACCGCCATACCCCCACACACAGTATAATGTTCCTACAGTACCGCCATACCCCAACACACAGTATAATGTTCCTACAGTACCGCTATACCCCCCCACACAGTATAATGTTCTCACAGTACCGCTATACCCCCACACACAGTATAATGTTCCTACAGTACCTCCATCCCACCACACACAGTATTTTGTTCCCACAATAGTGGCTTCCCACAGACACAGGATAATGTTTCCACAGGACTGGCATCCCCCTTACACACAGTATAATGTTCCCACAGTACTGCCCCCTACATGCACAATATGATACTATCCACCCAGGGGAGCATCTATCATGATGCAACTTGAGTCTGCTGCCTCAGGCTGCACCACCTGCTGATAAGAGGGTCGGCATCTGTGGGGGTCCATAACACTATGCTGCCTACCTCAATAAACGAGAGTGTCAAGAGCAAAGAGAGTCATGCCGGCTCGGACGTTGCCTAGATTAACAAGGTCCTCGTCCGATGTTGAGGAACCAGGACAATCTGATGATAAATGGGCTACTGGACCAAAACATACATGGACAAGGCAAGAGAACCTGGATCTGATGAAATGCTACTATAACAGCAGATGGAATGGGAGAGGATATATGAAGCGTATGAGGAAACTCTGGATGGATACAAGACCTGCATGTCCACTAACTGAGAAACAACTAGTCACCCAACATTTCAATATCATAAAGAGAAAGCTATTATCACAACTTGAGATGGATCAACTGCACTGCAGATCCACCTCACATGAAGACCTGGAAGAACAACATGTGCAACCCCCTGAAGATCCTGATCCAACCCTGCAGCTAGAGAGCACTGCATCTGGTCTGAAACAGAAGATCTTAGATAAACTAAATACCATCAATACCAGAGATCGACTGCCAAGGCTCAGCAAAGAAACACCACCATACAGTATGCTAGAGGATGCCAATAGAACAGCTCTTGCATCAATACCTACCACCACCATAACTCAAACTAATAATCTTATCTATGCTACTGCCTCAGCAATCATGGAAATGCTTGGCTATACAACCAGCAAGAACAACAGAAGTAAAGTACGTGCCCCCCTTGGAAAAGAAGACTGTAGACAAAGATCAAGGTGCCACGAAAGGAATTCAGCCAACTATCAGAAATACAGTAGTGTGTAAAGACCAAGAATAAGACCAAGCTGGACAAGTACAAAGCCTGACCCCAACTGAAGAGACTGCTAAACAAAGGCTCACAAAACTTGCTGCAAGACTAGGGAGATACATTGGAGAAGCTGAGGCCAAGAAGATAAATGCCCTGTTCTCCAAAGAACCATCCAAAGTGTAAAAAAACACAACACCAGTGCAATGTAGCTGCAATATCTGAGAATGAAACACAGCAACCACATAGAGCAGGAAGCAGTCACCATTACAGTAGCAGACATCCAACAACGAGTCAAGGACATGAAGAGCTGGACAGCCCAGACATGATCCTCACCTACTGGTTAAATAAATTCACAGCGGTACATGAATGCATGGCAATACAGATTACCGTATTTTTCGCTTTGTAAGACGCTCCGGATTATAAGACGCACCCCAAATTTTGAGGAGAAAAATAGGAAAAAACTTTTTTTAATAAATTGAGGGGGCTTCTTTTAATCCATGCGTCTTATTGCTTACCAGGGGTTGTGGCTGCGGTGGATCAGGGTCCCAGGGTCGTTGCTGGAGGCAGGAGTGGAGCATTGCTGCAGGCTGGGATGATGGGGTCTGCAGGGGGGCTTCGGTGCTGCATGGGGGCTGCTGTGCTGCAGGCTGGGATGAGGGGTGCTGCAGGGGGCTCTGGTGCTGCAGGGGGCTCTGGTGCTGCAGGGGGCTCTGGTGCTGCAGGGGGCTCTGGTACTACAGGGGGCTGTGGTGCTGCAGGGCTGTCTCCATGGCTGTCTCCGGTGCTGCGGGGGGCTCTGGCAACATTTTGTGAAAGACCAGAGCCCCCAGCAGTTCGTCCATGCGTTCCTGTATGACTGACTCCGGGAAAATGGCCGCCGGAATCTCGAGAGATGAGATCTCAGTGCTGAAATCTCATCTCCCGAGATTCCGGCGGCCATTTTCCAGGAGTTAGTCATACTAGAACGCATGGACGAACTGCCGGGGGGCTCTGGTCTTTCACAAAATGTCGCCAGAGCCCCCCGCAGCACCGGAGCCTCCAGCATCACCCGGGGCAGCAGCGGACAACCCCGGCAGTGGCGGCGGGTGACAGCGGCGGCGGGCGACAGCGGCGGCGGGCGGTAGCAGCGGCGGACACCCCCTCATCCCAGCCTGTAATGGTAAGCGGTATATCCGCTTTGTTAGACGCACCCACATTTCCCCCCCAAATTTGGGGGAAATAAAGTGCGTCTTACAAAGCGTAAAATACGGTAACTAACTGCTGGAAGCAGGCCACCACCCAGCTTGGCTAACAAAAGGAAGAACAGTGCTGAACATGAAGGATTCTCACAAAGGAACAGTTCCATCCAACTACCGCCCAATAACCTGCCTTACAACAACATGGAAACTTCTGTCAGGCATCATAGCCACCAAGCTACACAACCATATGAACCAGTACATGAATCCAGCTCAGAAAGGCATTGGGACTGACACCAGAGGCTCTTAGCACCAGCTCCTAGTAGATAGAGCAGTCGCTCAAGACTCAAGATCCAGACAGACCAATCTCGGCACAGCCTGGATTGACTACAGGATAGCCTATGACTCAATGCCACACACATGGATCTGTGAATGCTTGGCACTGTACAATGTGAACAGGAAATTTAGAACCTTCCTCAAACTCAATGGGGCTATGGAGAACAACATTGGAAGTCAACTCAAGACAACTAGCACAAGTGACTATCAAATATAGCAGCATATACCAAGGTGATGTACTGTCCCCATTGCTGTTCTGCATAGGCTTGAACCCCCTCAGTCAGATAATTACTGAGTCTGGCTATGGATACAAGTTCAAGAGTAGAAGCACCATCAGCCACCTCCTTTATATGGAAGGTATCAAGCTTTATGCAAAAAACGAACGAGACATCAATTCACTGATCCACCTGACAAGGATCTTCAGTGAAGACATCGGGACGTTCTTCAGACTGCAGAAGTGCAGCCGGTTGGTAATAAAGAGAGGCAAGGTAGTCAAGACTAATTGAGTGGAATTACCAGCAGGGCAGATAGCAGATGTACAGACGTACTACAAGTACCTCGGCATCCCACAGGGATATGGTAACCATGATGAGGAGGCAAGGAAAGCAGCAACATCCAAATACACACACACACACACACACATATTCAGCTTTATATACAACCCCTGGCAAAAATTATGGAATCACCAGCCTTGGAGGATGTTCATTCAGTTTGATTTTGAAGAAAAAAAAGCAGATCACAGACATGGCACAAAACTAACGTCATGTTAAATGTCAACTTTCTGGCTTTAAGAAACACTAAAAGAAACCAAGAACAAAAAATGTTGTAGTCGGTAATGGTTACTTTTTTAACCAAGCATAGGGGAAAAATTATGGAGTCACTCAATTCTGAGGAAAAAATTATAGAATCATGAAAAGCAAATAAAAAAAACCTCCAACACATCACTAGTATTTTGTTGCACCACCTCTGGCTTTTATTCCAGCTTGCAGTCTCTGAGGAATGGGCTTAATGAGTGTCACGTAGGACTCTTCATCAATTTGGATCCAGCTTTCTCTGGTTGCTGTTGCCAGATCAGCTTTGCAGGTTGGAGCCTTGTCATGGACCATTTTCTTCAACTTCTACCAAAGATTTTCAATTGGATTGAGATCCGGACTATTTGGAGGCCATGACATTGACCTTATGTGTCTTTTTTCAAGGAATGTTTTCACAGTTTTTGCTCTATGGCAGGATGCATTATCATCTTGAAAAATGATTTCATCATCCCCAAACATCTTCAATTGATGGGATAAGAAAAGTGTCCAAAATATCAACATAAACTTGTGCAATTATTGAAGACTAGATTGTGGCCCGATTCTAATGCATCGGGTATTCTAGAATATGTACTGTATTTTCTGGCGCATAAGACTACTTTTTAACCCCTGAAAATCTTCTTAAAATTCGGGGGTCGTCTTATACGCCGGGTGCCGTCTTGTACGCCGAGTGCAGACACCAATGTGTATATGGTGGGTGGGGGGGGAGTGGTCCCGATGACGAAGAGGGGGCGTCTCACAGGAAAGTGTGAGTGGAGTATCCCCCTTACCTCATTGTAGCTGCAGCATGGGGTCTCTGTGCTGGGGAGAGGCGGCAGCTGCTGCTCCTCTTTGTGCCGCATGGGTGCTGTGCTGTGGGGCGGTGGCCGCCGCCGCTCCCCAGCACCCCACACTGCAGCTACAATGAGGTAATGGGGGATACTCTACTCACACTTTCCTGTGAGATGCCCCCTCTTCGTCATCAGGACCACTCCCCCCCCAAAAAGCACATTAGTCACCGGCCCTATAAGACGACATACGGCGTATAAGAAGACCCCCGACTTTTAAGAAGATTTTATATTTTAACTGGAAAAGTTGGGGGGTCATCTTATACGCCCAGTCATCTTATAGGCCGGAAAACACGGTATGTAGTTTATTTATGAAGTTTTCAGAATAATGCAATTTATGCACAGGAGTCGGCCTGCCGGGCGCGACCAATTAGCGAAGCGTGGTTCAAATTCCGCGTCAATTCGCGGCCAGACTGCACCTGTTGCTGATTGTTCGCGGCTGGCCGAGCGTGACCAATCAGTGAAGCCAGGGCCAAGTGGAGGATTATCTACAGGAAGAACAAACGGTTTATCCTCTGAAATTCAGGATGTCAGATCCTTCTCTGCCCTGACATCATCTGTCGGGAGGCCCCCAAGTACATTATATAGTCGCCCAAACCCCCGAAATCAGTGATTTCATGTAACTTTAGTCTGTGTATGGGAGCGTTAAAAGGTAACTTATTGGACGCTGCCTCTGGCCCGGGCTAATAGACCTTCATACATTGCAGCCCAGACACCATT
The DNA here is from genome assembly GCF_051348905.1 of Ranitomeya variabilis. Taxonomy (NCBI): domain Eukaryota; kingdom Metazoa; phylum Chordata; class Amphibia; order Anura; family Dendrobatidae; genus Ranitomeya; species Ranitomeya variabilis. Next base: position 756,293,404 of record NC_135235.1, on the reverse strand, counting down.
ATTAGGCATGTAAGTATCGTAATAACTAGGCCGCCCCATAGTATCCAGTACTTGGGGGCATTCAGCCAAACTCTGTCACCTTCTTAGATGCCATGTTTGCTTTTCACAGCAGCAAGTGGTTAAACTGCCAGCGTTTTTATTGAAGCCTCATCTGTGCCGTCCCTGCGGTGCACATCTATGTTCTGGGGCACAAAAAGATTAATTTCTTTTTAATAAATGCTTAACAAGTTAAAAATTATAAAATGTGTCTTCTGCTTTTTCCATGTTTTTTTTTCTTTTTACATGAATTGTTGGAGCCAATTTTCTTTAGAAACATTTCAATATCTGTTTTTCTCTCTGGTGTTTTTCCTGTAATATAGGAAAGCCTAAGGCCAGAAATAAACCCCATAAATCACTGTACATGGAGACTTTGGGATCAGATCATTTCTGTCCGCGTTGATTGTGGAAACAAAAAAGCTTTTATTAAAGCCTCAAACTTCTGTGTGTGAATCAGAGCTGAGATCTAACGTGATAGAAGATTACAGTGCGGGGAAGACGGGAAACCTTCATATAGACGCCGGCGTTGATGGAGTCAGTGACCGACTCTGGCCACATATGTCTCTAGAGCCGTAGTAGAAGATGAAGATGTCGTCCTCATCATGAAGTAGTTATTTCTCATGTCGCGTGTAATGAATATCTCCTGCAGTATTGCTAATGTCGATTCCAGGGTCGGTAAATGAGACGAGAATTAGCGTTATGGAAGATGAGTCTATGAGAAATGTATTCAGCTGCCGACTCCGAGGAAGAAACTGCTTGTTGTCTGTGGCCTAAATATATAGGTTTTATTAGTATATGTAAAGAAGGAAACTACTGTAAAATAATAAATCTCCTCATATGTTTCCCTTATTATCTCCAGTAATTGTATTATTACACAGGATTCTTATGATGTTCCATCGGCTCATCTTCTCATTCAGGTCTCTACAATATTGGATCCTCTCAGTGAAGATCTTCTACAAAAGAAAATTTTCCTGATTTACCCATCAAAGATGGATATGGACAGAGACAAGATGGCGGAGAGGATATTACACCTCACCCTAGAGATCCTCTTCCGGCTTACTGGAGAGGTGAGAGATTCTGATGACGTCACATTACATCATTCTTATCTATGGAAATAACTGATGGACAGAACTGGAGAGGTGAGGACTCTGGAAGTGTCTGTAGTCAGATTTATTAATGTGTCTCTCCATTACCAGGATTACATAGTGGTGAAGAAGACCTCTAGTGATCACTGTCAGGACCCTGTGTCTGAGGGATGGGGAAGACCCCTGAGCCCAATCACGGGGCCTCCACCTCACCCCCTGATCCATGAGGACATCAATGACCAGAAGATCCTAGAACTCACCTACAAGATGATTGAGCTGCTGACTGGAGAGGTGACACTGCTGGGACATTATACAGTAACACTATGAAGGGATCGGGGGGATGACGATATCATTGTATGTGTCAGGTTCCTGTAAGGTGTCAGGATGTCGCTGTCTATTTCTCCATGGATGAGTGGGAGTATTTAGAAGGACACAGAGATCTGTACAAGAATGTCATAATGGAGGTTCCCCAGCCCCTCACATCTCCAGGTAATAGACAGGACTAAACACACACGGCCTATAATTATCTGTATGTAAAGAATGAATTCAGTCCCTGTATGTGTTTCCTCCAGATCTATCCAGTAAGAGGACAACACCAGAGAGATGTCCCCGTCCTCTTCTTCCACAGGACTGTAACCAAGAAGAACCCAGTGCTCCTCAGGATCATCAGGTAGATGGAGAGAAGGTGTCAGGAGATCTCCCCTATGATGTGTAGACGCCGGTGAAGGTCTTGGGCTCAGTCTTGTTTTACCCACCAGTATTATATGTTTTATACTTGTGGAATAAGAACGGTGGAGATGGCAGGATTAGAGCTGATCATAGATGTGACGTTTACATCTGTCGGTGACTTTTACAGTATTTGTTTCAGGGTGAAGATCTGACCCACATTAATACTAGAGAGACATATGTGAGGGATGATGAGTGGTGTAAAGAGGAGATTCCCACATATGACCACCCAGGTGAGTAGTAACCACTAAATGTGGAGAGGTCACAGATTCTTCTCAGTCACCGGCTGTGGCTGCTTTATCGGTGGTGTAGTCCGGCCGTATTACCATGATTGCCATGGATTCTGGCTGATGAATAGGGACACACATGAATTTGTTTGTAGGACAATATGCTCTAGCAAGCTATCTGTCAAACAAATTAAAAAAAATTGATTGGTCCAAAATTTTCCACCTCCACATTTATACCAGGAATGGCAATAAAATTAGGGATGAATGGAGTAGCCGAATCCGAAGCCTCCCATCTGGGAAATGCTACATCAAGAGGCAAAGCCCTTTGGACATTGGTGTGCGCCAACTCACGAGCACTAGGGACAGCGCTAGTACTGGGCATTGTTCCCTGAGTTGCAGACACTTCCCAGAAGCGCTATTTGTCCTTCTTTTTGTACTGGTCCTTGTGTGTGAGGATGGACCAGGATCACTGCTCATTTCTGAGCTATCACTGTCGCTGCTCCTAAAGCCCTCGAAATCCACATCCCCATCCGGCACTGCGCTATCTTCGCTGTCATAACATAAAAGTGCATAAGCCTCTTCTGCACTATAATACTGATGGGCCATTTTATTTGTTTTTTTTCGGAAATAGAAAACACTGACGTGACCAAATTATTGGGGAGACAATTGAGAAAAGCTTAATTCTTTAGCGTAACCCTAACTTTAGAATAAACCCTAACTTTAGCCCCAACACTAACCCTAAATATAGCCCTAACCCTAACCTGCCTTATCTGTTTTTTTTTACTTTATAACAAGATCGCTGACTGACACAGCTGTTACCAGCAGCACTTGTAACACTGATTCTCCTCTAATCTCTCACTGACAGGAGATTTGAGGAGAAACAGCATTATTATGAGGCAGATCGCCCTGGAAAGTTAATTGCTACAACACACTTTCCTAGTGATTTGGCTCATTGGCTGATGTGACGCTGATGTCATCACGACCTTAACCAATCAAGTCTCAATGAGGTTGGGGGTCACAGGATGTGTTGTGCGCCAGAATCCCCGCGTTATAAGGTACGTGAGGGTCCCGATGAGCACAAAACTGCTGACCGTAGACAAACGGCAGATAAATGTTGGCGCTAGCAGGGCTTTGTGCAGCTCTGAAGTTTATCTACCGTTGGCAGTCACAAAGCGGTTAAGTTAAGGGTACCATCATTTCTGTCCAGGCCAATTTCCTGAGTTTTATTTTTTCTTAAATTCTGTGGAAGCATGGTTGAAAAGCAATGTCTGACTTTTATTTGTTCATTTCATAGATTTTTGATTTATTACTTTTGTCAGATTCAAGTTATTTCTGTGACCATTGTGGGGTTTTCTGTCATTAAACGAGGGGTACCAACAATTTTGACCACGTGTGTAGGAGGAGTGAATATTTTGAATCCACATCCACTTTCTGGAAATTAGCACAAAGTGGATGTGAAAATTACACATTTGCCATTGTATTACCCAGCATATAGTGCCCAGATTGTGCTCCAGGAGACACACACCGCAGAGTAAGTGGATTCTTCTCACTATAATATTGCTAAATACAGGGATCCTAAATGTTGTTTGAGCACACTGCAAGACTCAGAAGTGAGAGCAGATTTTGCTGGATTGGTTTATAGAAACTGTTGCTTTTCAACAGCCTTTGAGCTACTAATAGTGTGGGAACCTGTTTTTCAAAGCTAGCAAAAGTGTGCGATGGGTCACACCTATACAATACCCTCAGGGATATCAGTAGATTATAGCACGGAGAGTCTCCCAATAATTAAAACGTCACTAAGATAAAATGGACAAACTAGCATGACAATTAACACATGTGAATAAGGTGCTCGTGCAAACCAGTGCTCAAGATAAAAATTGGTTTGATCTAAATTGGTTTGAGATCAAACCAATTTTTATCGTGAGCACTGGTTTGCACGTGCACCTTATTCACATGTGTTAATTGTGTCATGTTAGTTTGTCCATTTTATTTTGGTGATTAAAAGTTACATTTTAATTATTGGGAGACTCTCCGTGCTATATACCTCTGTTTATCCATTGATCGATGATGGACTTGACAGGGGACTTGTTTTTTGTGAGATGAGAATTGGTATTATTTTTGCCTACATAACATTGATTCTTTTTATTCAATATTTGGGAGGCAGAATGAACAAACAGTTCAACACCACACACTACTGGTTCATCCAACAAGGTTTTCTATTAGGCCCGGGATCACACATATGCGAGATACGTCCGAGTCTCGCAGGTGAAAGCCCAGATCTGGCGCCGGCACTCTAGAGCGGAGCGTGCGGCTCCATGTGTTGCTGTGCGGCTGAACGCTCCGCTCCGGAGTGCCGGCGCCAGAGCTGGGTTTTCACCTGCGAGACTCGGACGTATCTCGTGTATGTGTGATAAATAAAGTAAGTAAATAAAGTTTTTACATAGCTTGCCATTTTTATGGATGGTTTAAGTTGAAATGTTCAAAAATATAAAACTCAAGGATATTTTATTAAAAAAATGTTTTTGTTTTTTTTAATCTTAGCAGGTGACTGTACCAGGAGATCAGAGGGACAGTTGACATCTTCAGTTTTTAAATCTGATGATCTTGAGATCCTACAAGATAAAACTGAAGGGATTGCTGTTACTCCAGATATATCATCATCCATTCACAGCAAAGACCTGTCATCTGGTCCTATGAAACAGGTCCCATCTTCTGATTCATTGCGAACTACTAAGGAAAATCAAAGTCATAAACGAGGCATTAAAAAACAATCTGCTTCTAAAGCAAATAAGTCATTTTCCTGTTCAGAATGTGGGAAATGTTTTAACCGGAAATCAGATTTGGTTAATCACCATAGAACTCACACAGGAGAGAAGCCTTTTTCCTGTTCAGAATGTGGGAAATGTTTTACCCGGAAATTAGATTTGGTTAATCACCATAGAACTCACACAGGGGAGAAGCCTTTTTCCTGTTCAGAATGTGGGAAATGTTTTAAATGGAAAATAAATCTTGATAGCCATCAAAGAATCCACACACGGGAGAAACCTTTTACCTGTTCAGAATGTGGGAAATGTTTTAACCAGAAATGGAGTCTTGTTAGTCACCAGAGAACTCACAAAGAGAAGCCTTTTTCCTGTTCAGAATGTGGGAAATGTTTTAGACTTAAATCACTGCTTGTTACTCACCACAGAATTCACACAGGGGAGAAGCCTTTTTCCTGTTCAGAATGTGGGAAATGTTTTAGACTTAAATCACTGCTTGTTACTCACCATAGAATTCACACAGGGGTGAAACCTTTTTCCTGTTCAGAATGTGGGAAATGTTTTAACCAGAAACGTCATCTTGTTAGACATCAGAGCAGTCACAAAGAGGAGAAGCCTTTTTCCTGTTCAGAATGTGGGAAATGTTTTACACTTAAATCACTGCTTGTTACTCACCATAGAATTCACACAGGGGTGAAACCTTTTTCCTGTTCAGAATGTGGGAAATGTTTTAACTTGAAATCAGATTTGGTTAGGCACCATAGAATTCACACAGGGGAGAAGCCTTTTTCCTGTTTAGAATGTGGGAAATGTTTTAACCAGAAATGGAATCTTGTTAGTCACCAGATAACTCACAAAGAGAAGCCTTTTTACTGTTCAGAATGTGGGAAATGTTTTAACCAGAAATGGAATCTTGTTAGTCACCAGAGAACTCACAAAGAGGAGAAGCCTTTTTCCTGTTCAGAATGTGGGAAATATTTTAACCTGAAATCAGGTTTGGTTAGGCACCATAGAACTCACACAGGGGAGAAGCCTTTTTCCTGTTCAGAATGTGGGAAAAGTTTTAACCAGAAATGGAATCTTGTTAGTCACCAGAGAATTCACACAGAGGAGAAGCCTTTTTCCTGTTCAGAATGTGGGAAATGTTTTAACCAGAAATCAGATTTAGTTAGGCACCATAGAACTCACACAGGGGAGAAGCCTTTTTCCTGTTCAGAATGTGGGATATGTTTTAACAGGAAAGCGCTTCTTGTTAGGCATCAGAGCAGTCACACAGAGAACCCTTTTTCATTTTCTTAAGGTGGGAAATACTTTACTTGGAAATCAACTGTTAATAAACATCAGAGACATCACATAGGGGAGAAGCCTTTTTTATGTTCATAATTTTGGCATAGTTTTAACCAAAATTGAATCTTCTTAAATGGGTTGTCTCTTGTGTCATTCCTCGTGTTCGCTGAAAAAAAGGATAAAACTGAACTTTATTACTTCCAAATGTAAAACTATACTCATAATTCACTCTCTGGAGGTTAGTCAGTAGGTGACTAATAGAAAAAACATATACCCCACAGTTCAGTATATAGTGAGGTGACGTATACACACACACTCCAAGCCTCTCATTTCTACGGGTTTCATCGTCCTCACAAAAGGCGACTCATCAGGATACTATTTAATATTGACCTATATTTAAGGAATATTAGACAAAAAAAATTAACCATGTATCATGTTATCCGAAACAGTCAGAAAACCAGCCACATATTGGCAGATCCCAGACCTCAAACTGTATACTTTGTAAGTTTATAAGCCACTGCAGTGTCAGGAATAGATAGTATGTGAAAAATACAGTATAATTCTTGTGTTTTTATCCTATAGTGACTGCCCTAGTTTGGTATTGTAACAGCTGTTAATTAGTAGTGCAAACTGTCCTAGGCTAAACTCCGTTTTCAAATGGCCCAATATGTACCACTCAGGGAAAACTTACCTGCTCCAAAGATCAATAGCAGCTTCTAATGGCCATGCTGTCAAGGAATGAGGTCAATATCGTTATAAAGACTAGGGATATGTGCAACCATAATGTATGGAGGATCTGTGCCATTATTTAGTATGAAAATGTCACGGAGTGACTGGCCCAGTGTGACACGACCCAGCAACATACAGCATTGTATCTTAATTAACCAGAAAACTATTTTTAGCAAATGAAGAATAATATAATGTTATCTGTATGTTGGTTTTCACATTGGTTTTCCCGTCTCCCATGACAGCACACCTGAGAGAGGGATCCGCCCAGTCAGGACAGGAAACCTACTGAAATAAAAGGGCGGTACCTCTCCCTCGCTTCAGTTGGGTTTCCTGTCCTGATGGGAACCCTTGTGCTGAAAGACGGCGTTTTTTTTTTTTTATAGAAGATCCACTTACCCGCTCCTGTCCCGGCACTGGAAGCGCAGGCAGGGCGCCTGTATGTCGGCCTTCAGGAGCGGTAGCGCCGTTCGCAGATCCCTTTGGGCTCTTGCGCACGTGTGGGCGTCAGTCCGGTACAGTACAGTCCGGACTCCTGGGGCCGGTCTCTGTCTCTCCCCCTCAGCTGGGCGACTTCCGGGCACGCAGCTGACGTTGCGCACAAGGTACGCTGGGAGTGGGCATGCCCGCGTGACGTCAGACCGGCGCGCCGGATCCAAGATGGCGGCGCCCATGGAAAAGAACGCCGGTAACGCTGCGGGCTTCCCGGCGGTGTTCAGGGGGAGAAAAGGAGCTAAATGGTCACCGGAAGAGGTGGAGAGCACGGAGAGGACCCTTTATTAAGGGTAAAACAACGCCGAAACGACGCTCATTTCCATTCAGCTATTCCAGAGATGGAGGATCGTATGGAGCTTCAGCAGCAGCAGCCTTTACAGCAGCAGCAGCAAGAGCCCCTTTCAGGTGATACACCTGCCCACCAGCGTACTAAAATGGATAGCCGCTCGAGTGGAAGGAGTGGCAATCGTCCTGGTCGGTCGTCTCAGGATTCTTCTACCTCCAGGAGGAACATTCCCCGTGCTCCTAGTCCGCCTCGGAATCCGGTACCGTTTGTGGTCAGCGGGTGGTGAGTGATCTTCGTGAATGTCACCCTGGTGGTAATGGGCTACATTTTCTGTTTACTTGGCAGGCGCCGAGGAAGGCTAGCTCCAAGACAAAGAATAAGGAATGTGCCCTGTGTAGAGCTCCGTTGGCAGTCCAGTGGCAGAAAAGTCTTTGCATAGATTGTATCCAAAAGACCATCCAGGAAGAAACCCCTGACTTTGCCTCTAGTCTTAGGGCAATAATTAGAGCAGAAGTAGAAGGCTCTGTTAAAGCAGCCCTTAAGAAAAGGGTAGTAGAGACCCAGAACCAGTTTCTGTATTCGAGGTTTCTCAGTCTGATGAGGAATGTCAGGTGGAACCATTGTCTCCCTGCTCCTCCTCCTCTAGGTCCTCTGGCTCCTCTTCAGATAGTGATGTTGGGGGCCGTCCGTGCTTTCTTACCGAGAACATGGACAAGCTGGTTAAAGCAGTTAGAGCTTCAATGGGCCTAAAGGATGAGAACAGCCACATTCCTGGAGGACATTATGTTCGGGGGGCTGGAGGAAAAGAGAAAACGTACCTTTCCTGTTAACTCCAAAGTAAAGGCCCTTATAGAGAAAGAATGGAAAAAGCCGGAGAAATCGGGTAATCTACCCTCGGCTTCTAAAAGACGTTACCCCTTTGAGGAGAAGGATTCAGAGACTTGGGATAAAGTGCCTAAAATTGATGGCGCAGTAGCTAAATCTTCTAAAAAGCTATCCCTTCCCTTAGAAGACTCTGGTGTATTAAGGGACCCGTTAGATAAAAAAGCGGATGGATTCCTAAGACGGGTCACTAAGAACTATCGTCAATTTAAAAAATCTCAACCAATCGGTAGTAAACTGTTCCTTCAGAATGGAGTCTGTTAATACAGCGATAAAACTCTTGTTCCCACAATGCTTCATGGCAGCTATCGATTTAAAGGACGCCTATTATCACGTCCCAATTCATCGAGACTTTCAAAAATTCCTAAGGGTTGCAGTTTATGTCCAAGGTTGTCTCAGGCACTATCAGTACGCTGCCCTCCCATTCGGCCTGGCAATAGCGCCAAGAATTTTTACCAAGCTGATGTCAGAGGTCATGTCCTTCCTCCGCTCTCGGAATGTGGTATTAGTTCCGTATCTAGACGACTTCCTGATAATAGGGAATTCAGCGGCACACTGCCTGTCGCAAATAAAAGAGGTTATGGCGACACTAGAATTGTTGGGGTGGAAAATAAATCTCGCCAAATCAAGGTTGACGCCGGAGCCGATTCAGTCCTTTCTAGGCCTGGTTCTGGACTCCAGGCGTCAGCTTTGTCTCCTACCAGAAAACAAGATGGTCAAAATTCAAAATCTTGTGGAAACAGCAATTCAACACCCTGTAATGACCTTGAGAAAGGCAATGTCCTTGCTGGGCTCTCTAACGTCCTGTATACCCGCAGTAAGATGGGCTCAGTTCCATCTAAGACTATTGCAGTGGGAGGTCCTATCTGCGCAAAGATGGTTAAAAGGGCGTTTAGAGGGCAAGCTGTGTCTTTCTTTGGAGGTAACAGATTCCCTAAAATGGTGGGCCATAAGAGATCATTTGGCGTCGGGGGTCCAGTGGGTAACTCCGGTAGAACGGGTCATCACCACAGACGCAAGCGGTACAGGATGGGGGGCGCATTTAGGAACTCTCTCAATTCAGGGATCCTGGTCCCATCTAGAATCCCAGCAGGCATCAAATTTAAGAGAATTATGGGCCGTAGAAAGAGCTGTGAAACACTTCCTTCCCATCCTTCAAGGTCACCATACCAGAGTCATGTCAGACAATCGCGCAGTGGTGGCATATATCAACCACCAAGGGGGGACGAGATCCCCTTCTCTAATGAAGTCAGTGTCTGTCCTCCTACCACTAGCAGAGCGCCACCTGCTATCCCTCTCGGCTCTCCACATAAGGGGAGTCGAGAATACGAGAGCAGACTTCCTAAGCCGCAAGACACTGAGGCAGGGGGAGTGGTCTTTAAATCCCTGGGTGTTTCAACAGATAGTGCAGGCCTGGGGCATACCTGTAATAGACTTATTTGCCACTCTAAACAACAGGAAGGTAGACAGTTTCTGTTCGTTAGACCCGAGGGAGAATCCCTTCGCGGTAGATGCCCTGCAAATACAATGGGATTTCAGTCTCGCTTATGTGTTTCCACCGATAGCGATGATTTCAGCAGTAGTGAGAAAGATCAGAATGAAGCAAGCGAAGGTAATCTTGATTGCTCCATTTTGGCCGAAAAGACCTTGGTTCTCCCTCCTGAGACAAATGTCTATAACCGATCTGTGGATTCTACCAGAGATTCCGGACCTGCTAACCCAGGGCCCAATATGCCACTCTCAAGTGAAGGGCTTCCATCTTGCAGCCTGGAATTTGAGAAGGCATTACTGAGTAGGCGGGGGTTTTCGCCGGGGTTAGTCTCCACCTTATTAAAAGGTAGAAAACCAGTAACATCGAGAATTTATGGTAGAACGTGGAAAAAATTTCTGGATTTCTCGGGGCAACCTTTGGGGGATAAGGCTCCTGTGGGTACCATCTTAGAATTTTTACAAGCAGGTTTACAACTGGGGTTGGCAACTAATACGCTTAAGGTCCAAGTTTCGGCATTAGGAGCCTTATATAATTGCAATCTTGCCTCCAATAGATGGGTGTCCCGCTTTATTAAATCCTGTAGTAGGTCTAGACCAGTAGAAATTCAGAGAGTTCCCCCGTGGGATTTAAATCTGGTGTTAGATGCTCTAACCAACAGTCCATTTGAACCCCTGCAGGAATCATCGTTAAAAATACTCTTAAAACGGTGCTCCTGGTAGCGTTAACATCAGCCCGTAGAGTGAGTGACTTACAGGCCCTGTCCGTCTCCCCTCCTTACACGCAAATTTTTGATGACAGAGTAGTACTCAGACCAGATCCGGCATACCTTCCAAAATTTGTACTTAAATTCCATAGAAGTCAAGAAATCGTGTTGCCCTCCTTTTGTAATAATCCTAGAAACCCAGGGGAAGCAAAATTTCATACACTGGATGTGAGGAGAACTATTGTGCAGTACATATCCTTGACTAGTCAGTGGAGGAAGGATAAATCCCTATTTGTAGCCTTCCAGGGTAGTTGGAAGGGATATGGGGTATCCAAGGGTACTGTTGCTAGATGGATTAGGGAGGCTATTTCCTTATCCTATGCTTCCTGTGGCAACCCGATGCCTGATGGCATCAAGGCTCACTCCACCAGGGCCGTGGCTACTTCCTGGGCAGAAAAAGCAGAGGTATCGATAGATCAAATTTGTAAGGCCGCTACCTGGTCCTCTCCGTCTACCTTCTTTAGACACTACCGGCTAGATCTATCCTCCTCGTCTGACCTTACCTTTAATAGAAGGGTGCTACAAGCGGTGGTCCCTCCCTAAGGTGGTTCTTTCTCCAAAAATCTCTCAGGTGTGCTGTCATGGGAGACGGGAAAACACCAAGGTTACTTACTGGTAGCCGGTTTTTCCGGAGCCCATGACAGCACCTGTATATTCCCTCCCTTCTTTTTTAACCCTTTGGTGTGCACTTTTTAGCTGGGTGTATTTTGTTATAATTATGATGTGGTAATGGATTACCATGTACTAACCAAGGGGGCCTCTCATGCTCTGAAAACCAACTGAAGCGAGGGAGAGGTACCGCCCTTTTATTTCAGTAGGTTTCCTGTCCTGACTGGGCGGATCCCTCTCTCAGGTGTGCTGTCATGGGCTCCGGAAAAACCGGCTACCGGTAAGTAACCTTGGTGTTTTCAAGTGTTGATTTCTGGTTGGTCAAGAAAACAGACTTTTGTTAGTGTAAGGGTATGTGCACACGTCCGGATTTCTTGCAGAAATTTCCTGAAGAAAACCGGAAATTTTCTGCAAGAAATCTGCAATTTTTTTTGCGTTTTTTTTCCGTTTTTCTCGCATTTTTTTTTTTTAGCATTCTGCAAGCGAAATTAGCTTGCAGAATGCTAAAGTTTTCCAAGCGATCTGTAGCATCGCTTGGAAAACTGACTGACAGGTTGGTCACACTTGTCAAACATACTGTTTGACAAGTGTGACCAACTTTTTACTATAGATGCTGCTTATGCAGCATCTATAGTAAAATATAGAATGTTTAAAAATAATAAAAAAATGGTTATACTCACCCTCTGCAGACAGCCATTGTCCTCAGCGGCTTCCGTTCCTATAGATGCCGGTGTGGTTCAGGACCTTCGATGATGTCGCGGCTTGTGATTGGTCGCGTGAGCGGTCACGCGACCAATCACAAGACAGCGACGTCATCGCAGGTCCTTCACACCATCTATAGGAACGGAAGCGGCAGCATGCAGCGGTGAGAGGTGGGAACACTCCGGGGCCATCGAAGGTGAGTATATGACTATTTTTTATTTTAATTCTTTTTTTTTTGACCAATTATATGGTGCCCAGTCTGTGGAGGAGAGTCTCCTCTCCTCCACCCTGGGTACCAACCGCACATAATCTGCTTACTTCCCAGCCCCATGTGGAAAGTATGCAGATCAATGCACTCCTAGGTGTGCGGAATCCCCGCAATTCCGCAATTTTAATGAACATGTTGCTTTTTTTTCCGTGATGCGATTTTTTTCGCGGAAAAAAATGCAACATTTGCACAAAAAATGCGGAATACCCTGTAAATAATAGGAGGCATATGTTAGCTTTTTTTTCACGTTTTTATAGCGAAAAATCCTGAACGTGTGCACATGGCCTAAGCCTGGAATATTGACTTTTATTGTGGCTTAAGTCCCCGTCACACTTAGCGACGCTGCAGCGATACAGACAACGATGCCAATCGCTGCAGCGTCGCTGTTTAGTCGCTGTGTGGTCGCTGGGGAGCTGTCACACAGACAGCTCTCCAGCGACCAACGATGCCGAGGTCCCCGGGTAACCAGGGTAAACATCCGGTTGCTAAGCGCAGGGCCGCGCTTAGTAACCCGATGTTTACCCTGGTTACCAGTGTAAAATGTAAAAAAACAAACACTACATACTCACCTTCGCGTCCCCCGGCGTCCGCTTCCTGCACTGACTGAGCGCCGGCCCTAACAGCAGAGCGGTGACACCGCTGTGCTGTACTTTCACTTTACGGCCGGCAGTCAGTCAGTGCGGGAAGCAGACGGCAAGGGACCTGACGGACACCGGAATGTGAGTATATGGTGTTTTTTTTTTTTTTTTTACATTTACGATGGTAACCAGGGTTAACATCGGGTTACTAAGCGCGGCCCTGCTCTTAGTAACCCGATGTTTACCCTGGTTACCAGTGAAGACATCGCTGAATCCGTGTCACACACACCGATTCAGCAATGTCAGCGGGACCTCAACGATCAAAAAAAGGTCCAGGCCATTCCGACACGACCAGCGATCTCACAGAGGGGCCTGGTCGCTGCTACGTGTCAAACATAGCGAGATCGCTACTGAGGTAGCTGCTGCGTCACAAAACCTGTGACTCAGCAGCGATCTCGCTAGCGACCTCGCTTAGTGTGACGGGGGCTTTATCCTTGATCACTAGCGATGTTTGCTGTTATGCTAATTATGCATTGTTTTATTGAGCCAGTTTGTTGACTTCTAAAGCAGAGAGGGAAAAGCTATGCAGATAGTTTAAATAATCAAGTAATGCTATTTGATCTCGTCTGCATTCTTACCCTTTATGTAAATAATAATAATAATCTTTATTTTTATATAGCGCTAACATTCCGCAGCGCTTTACAGTTTGTACACATTATCATCATTGTCCCCGATGGGGCTCACAATCTAAATTCCCTATCAGTATGTCTTTGGAATGTGGGACGAAACCCACGCAAACACGGAGAGAACATACAAACTCTTTGCAGATGTTGTCCTTGGTGGGGATTGAACGCAGGACTCCAGCGCTGCAAGGCTGCAGTGCTAACCACTGCGCCACCGTACTGAATGAGGGCCACTTGTTTAGTCTAAAAATAGGTTACATGCCTCTGTATAAAGATACTGAGAGAAACAGCCAGAGCGATTCTGCCAAGACATCCATATATCTCAAAAGGACCAGAGAAAGGACAGCAGCCATTTTACATCATGGCTCCATTACGAGGGACACGGAGCTATCACTCTATATGTAACAACCTAGGGGTTTTCAGCCTCAGTTGGAAGAATACAGATCTGTTCCATAGACCATCGCTGAACCATGAATACGTTTGGAGAAGCCAGGTTGTGATTCTCAGATCAACTGGCCTTGTACCTTTATGGACTCAGTGGACTGTCATCTTCCTACGCTTGTAGTTACCTCCTCTCTGTGCATGCCACAGGTGGGGTAGCGACCCTGGAAGATCTGTAGTCACAGCTGCTATTATCCTGGCGAGTCAGCGGAAGTGCGAGACTCTAATGTGCACCATCTTGGGATGTTTGCTGGGACTGTTCTATGTGTTATCTGCCTGTTTTGTGGTACAATAAAGCATTGCCACCCTGTTTTACCCTCAACCTGTGTTGCCTGATTATCGTTTTGCCCATGTTAAAAGGAGAGCGGGAGTTCGGTGAGACGATCCCTGGTGCATGCATTTTCGGCTAGCGGGCAGCGCTCATAGCAATCCGGCAGTGACAACCATAGACTTATAGACACAAAAGAGCACAGTGAGGTCAAAAATACTCTGTTGTAAAAAAAAATCACAGTAATAAGCAAGTGCTAAGTTAAAAGATGGAAAAAACAGGGTATTTAGTTGATACGTTTTTTTGCAAAAAGATGTATACTAAGCTGCTCCACCAATCGCCAAGGTCCACCACTTCTTTTGGGTCATTTGCGTCAAAGCTGTTCCATCCAGCATGTCCACATGAAAATTCCCTCTCTGAACCCTGCTTATACAGGTACTATACAGATTATCAGGTTTTTAAATACATCAGAGAGGGATTATATACATTAGGTAGGACTGCTCTATATGGGTATACCTTGGCGATTGGTGGAGCAGCTTAGTATACATTTTTTGCAAAAAACCATCAACTAAATACCCTGTTTTTTCCATCTTTTGACTTAGCACTTGCTTATTACTGTGATTTTTTTACAACCGAGTATTTTTGTCCTCACTGCTCTTTTGTGTCTTCAAGTTTCTTGGTGGTGTGTGAACAGGTTCCTACAGACTTGTTCATTGTGCAAGTAGCCCATGTGTTTCCGGAACCATAGACTTATGCTGGAGACCTCTGGTTGTCATGCCAACCCATCTGTGAGCCGCGATCATGTGACGGGATCACTGATGAGCGGGATTTCTGGCGCGCTTGCTGACATGTGCGAGAAAAGATGTGGCTCAGCGCTGGAGTCCACATCAAAGGGAGGGAGTCTGACATCGGCGTACATTTACGGCTGTTGTAAAGGGGTTAAAGGGGATTGTTGTTAGAGACAAGTGGTAATCAATCATGTATACATACATATATGTGTGTATGAAGCCCCGACCATTCCACATAGCCTCGCCCACTCCGCATAGCCACACTCACTCCACACGCAAAGCCCCGTATAATATCTAATATATCTATTTCATAGGCACATCTTCTTGACAACAATAGCTTACGCTGCCTGTGTTACCCATAGCAACCAATCACTAAGCATCTTTCATTTCACCAGAGCTGTTTAGAAGATGAAAGGTGAGCTGTGATTGGCTGCTATGAGCAACAGTTTAACTTGTAGACAGTTGTGGTAACTGAGGCCTATTCTTCTCATTTCTATGGTGTCATCGTCCTTCTGTAAAGCTGGAAATAACACAATTTATTAATGTGCCGACACAGACCACCCTCTGCCACAGACTGCAGGGGGCCCAGAATCAGGAACTTCTTTGTCTGGCATGAAACATCTCGTTAACTTCAACTACAGATTAAAGAAAGAAACACAAGACAGATTTCTCCAACCCAGGATCCATTTTACTCGGTGTAACAGCGTCACCCTGACAATGCCGGGTTCACTGTATACCTATTTATACAGCTACAACTAATGTTGCTCTATATGACTCCTTCTATACAATGTCTTACTAAATCGTATTACTGAAATGCTCTGTGCTGCGGGGACACTGCGCCTCCACCGTGTACAGACGGAGGCAACCTGGAGACGACACACAGGTATATACTGTATACAGGGGAGAGGACACACAGGTATATACTATATATATATATATATATATATATATTTATTATGTATCATTATTGTACAATTTTATTGGTATTGTTACATTTTGATTTTTGGTTTATGTATTTGTGATGTATTCACATTTTAAGGACCTTGTGTTTGATCATGTGACCATTCATTTGGTTTGGATTGGTCATAGGGGTGTATATACTGAGCGCACAACTTTGTATGTATAGCTTTGATAAAGATCCGTAGATCGAAACGCATCGCTGTTTGTGTCCTGGCGTGTACTAGAAGAGCTTGTCTCCACTGCTTTTATATTGGCACAATAAAGTTTAAAGCCTGGATTTTATCAACATGGTGCTGGAATGAATTTTTTCTTTTCCCTTCACTCTCTCTATATCCACCCCTCCCTTCTCCCCTCTCCCCTCTCCCATGTATAACTCTGAGGCTCTACTGACATTTCTTACCCACTCCAAACCAGCCACGACCTCCATGCAGCACTCAAAACGTTCATACAAATCATCCCACCACCTGCTCTTTCTGTTTTTTTTTCTTCTACTAGTTGCAGGAGACATCTCCCCCAACCCTGGGCCTCCCTCCACCAGCATACATTCCTCTCCTCCAGCTGCATATAGGAACCCTGCTAATCTGATTAACATTCAGTGCATGCCTTCTCCTATCGCTTTCCACTGTGCTCTCTGGAATGCACGGTCTGTGTGTAACAAACAAATTAACTTACATTCATGATCTTTTCCTCTAATTCCCTTAACCTTCTGGCTATTACAGAAACCTGGATCCAGCACTCAGACACCACCGCCGCTCTCTCGTTTGATGGGCTGAAATTTTCACATACCGCCAGACCTGAGAACAGACAGGGTGATGTTGGTTTGCTCCTTTCATCACAATGTGCTTTCCAGGTCATCCCCCCCCCCCCCGGTTCCCTCACTTACACTTCCTTCCTTTGAAGTCCACACCATCAGACTCATTAAGCCCTTCTCCTTGAGAGAGGCGGTTGTTCATTGCCCTCCAGGCTCCTTCTGCCTGTTTCTAGGCCTCTTTGCCACCTGGCTTACTCACTTTCTATCCTGTGACATCCCCACCCTCACCATGGGAGACTTTAACATCCCCATCAATGATCCCCTCTCCCAATCTGCTTCTCATCTTTCTCTAACTTCTTCATTCGGCCTCTCACAGTTTACTAATTCTCCTACGCATGAGGACGGGAAAACTCTGGACCTGGTTTTCTCCCGTCCTGGATCGCTGCCCAACTTTACTAACTCTCCTCTCCCGCTCTCGGACCACAACCTTCTTTCCTTCTCTGTCAAGAATTGTCTCCTCACCCAGGACACCTCCACTTACCACACTTATCGGAATACACATACCATTAATACCCAGCAGCTTATGGACAACCTCCACACATCTTTAGCCCCCATCTCCTCCCTCTCCTGTCCAGACTTAGCATTGTCACACTTCAATAATACACTGAAGAATGCCCTAGATGAAGCAGCACCTTCTACATGCAGAAAAACCCGACACAGACAATGGCAGCCCTGGCACACTATGCAAACACGCTTTCTTCAGCGTTGCTCAAGATGTGCAGAGCGGCAGTGGAGAAAATCTCTCTTAGCATAAGACTTCATCCACTATAAGTTCATGCTCAAAACATAACTCTGCCCTTTATCGGGCCAAACAATCCTACTTCAGCACCCTCATCACCTCACTATCCAACAACCCAAAACGACTTTTTGAAACCTTAAACTCCCTCCTGAAACCTAAAGTACAGGCCCCCATCACCAACCTCAGTGGTGAGCATCTGGCCACTTATTTCCTAGAGAAAATTAACCACATCCATCAGGATATCTCAGCCCAATCTCCTCAGTGCCTGGATCCCCTTCCCTGCCACACCCCAAGCTCACTAGACATCTTTGAGCCTGTTTCAGAAGAAGTTTCCAAGCTCCTCACTTCTGCTTGGCCTACAAACTGCAACTGTGACCCCATTCCTTCACATCTCCTGAATTCTCTCTCTCACCAGTGATCACCACTCACCTGACTAAAATATTTAACCTCTCTCTTCAGGTATCTTTCCCTCCTCATTTAAACATGCCAACATAACCCCTTTAGTTAAAAAGCCATCCCAGGACCAGAACTGCACTGCTAACTACAGACCTGTCTCTAACCTTTTCTTTCGTCTCTAAACTCCTGGAACGCTTGGTCCACTCCCATCTAATCCGCTATCTTTTGGATAACTCTCTTCTCGAGCCCTTACAATCTGGTTTCTGCTCTTTACACTCCAGTGAAACTGCCCTCACTAAAGTCTCTAATGATCTAATAACAGCTCTATCCAAAGGTCATTGCTCTCGGCTGATTCTCCTGGACCTCTCTGCCGCATTTGACACTGTGGATCACCAGCTCCTTCTCACTATGCTCCGCTCCATAGACCTCAAGGACACAGCCCTCTCCTGGTTCTCCTCCTACCTCTCTGACCGCTCCTTCACTGTATCTTTTGTCGGCTCCTCTTCCTCTCCTTGTCCCCTTACTATCGGGGTTCCGCAGGGCTCAGTCCTAGGCCCCCTCCTCTTCTCTCTATACAAGGCCCCTATTGGACAAACAATCAGCAGATTTGGGTTC
This sequence comes from Ranitomeya variabilis, assembly GCF_051348905.1. NCBI lineage: Eukaryota > Metazoa > Chordata > Amphibia > Anura > Dendrobatidae > Ranitomeya > Ranitomeya variabilis. The sequence goes on along the minus strand of NC_135235.1, from coordinate 756,274,779 downwards.
CAGTATCATCTCTATGCTGATGACACCCAATTATACACTTTTTCCCTGACATCACCCCAACCGTAATTCAAAATACCAAGGGTTGTCTGTCTGCTGTCTCTAACATCATGTCCTCCCTCTATATGAAAATAAATCTCTCCAAAACGGAACTTCTTGTGTTTCTCCCTTCTACTAACCTCACTCTACCGAACATCAAAATTACCCTGGAGGGTTCAACCATAACTCCCAAGCAGCATGCCCGCTGTCTTGGGGTAATATTCGACACCGAACTTTCATTTACTCCCTATATCCGATCACTCACTCGCTCTTGTCACCTGCATCTTAAAAACATCTCCAGAATCCGACCTTTTCTCACCTTTGAAACTGCTAAGATTCTTACTGTCGCTCTTATTCATTCTCGTCTAGACTACTGCAACTCTCTTCTGATCGGTCTCCCTCTTACCAAACTTTCTCCTCTCCAATCCATCTTGAATGCGGCAGCCAGAGTCATATTTCTGTCCAGCCGTTTCACCGATGCCTCCTTCTTGTGCCAGTCATTACACTGGCTACCCATTCGCTACAGGGTCCAATATAAACTCATCTCTCTCACCCACAAAGCCCTCCACAGTTCTGCACCGCCTTATATCTCCTCTCTCATCTCTGTCTATCGCCCTACATGTGCCCTCCCTTTTACTAATGACCTAAGACTAGCATCCCCCGTAATCAGAACCTCACACCTCCATCTCCAAGACTTTTCTCGTGCTGCGCCAGCTCTCTGGAATGCACTTCCCCAGACGATCAGACTGATACCTAGCCTCGACCTGTTCAAGCGCGCTTTGAAAACCCATCTCTTCAAACAAGCCTACCACATCGACTACTCAGTAAACTAGCTTTGCCCTGTTTTCTCCTTCCAAATATTATTCTGAATCTGCACCCTACTATTCATCTGTCTCCACACCCTCCATGCACATGATAACTGCACTTGATACTTGACTATTGCACTTAAAAACACAGGCTGATGACCAGACCAAGCAGATTTATATGAAAATCCCTATTTATTAGAATTGCCAGACCTGAAATAACAAGCACTTTTCACCTATTGTGTCCCCCCCATTTCCTTGTAGATTGTAAACTTGCGAGCAGGGACCTCACTCCTAATGTCACTGTTTAAATTGTCTTAACTTGTATTGAATATATTGTCTGTACATGTCCCCGCTTAATTGGAAAGTGCTGCGGAATATGTTGGCGCAATATAAATACAAAATTATTGTTATTATTATTATTATTATTATTATTGTCCTGTTGAAAAATAAATGATGGTCCAACCGCAAACCGGATGGAATAGCATGCCGCTGCAAGATGCTGTGGTAGCCATGCTGGTTCAGTATGCCTTCAATTTTGAATAAAACCATAAAACCCCAACAGTGTCACCAGCAAAGCACCCTCACACCATCACACCTCCATCTCCATACTTCACGGTGGGAACCAGTAGTAGTACCATGTAGAATCCATCTGTTCACTTTTTTTGCATCGCACAAAGACACGGTGGTTGGAACCAAAGATCTCAAATTTGGACTCATCAGACCAAAGCACAGATTTCCACTGGTCTAGTGTCCTTTCCTTGTGTTCTTTAGCCCAAATAAGTCTCTTCTGCTTGTTGCCTGTCCTTAGCAGTGGTTTCCTAGCAGCTATTTTACCATGAAGGCCTCCTGTACAAATTCTCCTCTTAGCAGCTGTTGTAGAGATGTGTCTGCTGCTAGAACTGTGTGTGACATTGACCTGGTCTCTAATCTGAGCTGCTGTTAACCTGTGATTTCTGAGGCTGGTGACTCAGATAAACTTATCCTCAGAAGCAGAGGTGACTCTTGGTCTTCCTTTAATGGGGCGGTCCTCATGTGAGCCAGTTTCTTTGTAGCGTTGGATGGTTTTTGCAACTGCACTTGGTGACACTTTCAAAGTTTTCCAAATTTTTCGGACTAACTGACCTTCATTTCTTAAAGTAATGATGGCTACTCTTTTTTTCTTTACTTAGCTGCTTTTTTTTGCCGTAATACAAATTCTAACAGTCTATTCAGTAGGACTATCAGCTGTGTATCCACCAGACTTCTGCACAACACAACTGATGGTCCCAACCCCATTTATAAGGCAAGAAATCCCACTTATTAAACCTGATAGGGCACACCTGTGAAGTGAAAACCATTCCCAGTGACTACCTCTTGAAGCTCATCAAGAGAATGCCAAGAGTGTGCAAAGCAGTCATCAAAGCAAAAGGTGGCTACTTTGAAGAACCTAGAATATAAGACATAATTTCATTTGCTTCACACTTTTTTGTTAAATATATAACTGCACATGTGTTAATTCTTAGTTTTGATGCCTTCAGTGTGAATGTACAATTTTCATACTCATGAAAATACAGAAAAATCTTTAAAAATGAGAAGGTGTGTCCAAACTTTTGGTCTGTACTGTATATATTTGTAAGATCCATCATACCGGTTATATAGTGAACTCTTAATATTTTTCTCTTTAGAAAAATTCCTTGAAAAAGGCCTTAAAGGCCGAAACGTTGGGAATATTATTTCTGTTCATTCATTGTTCGGCTGCGAACCACAATAAGCTACAAAATATTTTCTTTTCCATCATATGGAAGGAGTCTTTTTGGATATATTTTGAGTGGTTAAGTGTTATGACCCCAATGGCAGAGGGTCTCAGGAATAATGCTAAGTCTGTAAATACAGAAAACCAGCTCATAGGGCAGTGGTAACTGGGCTGACCATATAACTAATCCTAGCACCACAAATACCAGCAGCCGGGGAACGTTCCTACGTTGATCCTAGACGTCTCGCGCCAGCCGGAGAGCTAACTACCCCTAGAAGGGAAAAGAAAGACCTTTCTTGCCTCCAGAGGAAAATACCCCAAAAGTTGGATAGAAGCCCCCCACAAATAATAACGGTGAGGTAAGAGGAAAAGACAAACATAAGAATGAGCTAGGTATTTAGCAAAGAGAGGCCCACTAGCTAATAGCAGAATATAGAAAGATAACTTATATGGTCAGCAAAAAATCCTATCAAAAATATCCACACTGGAAATTCAAGAACCCCCGAACCGTCTAACGGCCCGGGGGGAGAACACCAGCCCCCTAGAGCTTCCAGCAAGGACAGGAATCACATTTAGTACAAGCTGGACAAAAATGATAGCAAACAAATAACCCAAAAAACAAAGAAGCAAGACTTAGCTTAATTTTGCACGAACCAGGACCAGCAAACAGGAAAAAACAGAATGTGTCTGATAACACCGATGCCAGGCACTGGACTAAGGTTCCAGGAGGTTTATATAGCAACACCCCTGAAGTAACGACCCAGCTGGGTGCAAACTGAGGGAAGGAAATCCCAGAGTCATATCACTAGTAACCACAAGAGGGAGCCAAAAAAGTCTAATTCACAACAGTACCCCCCCCCCCTTAAGGAGGGGTCACCGAACCCTCACCAAGACCACCAGGGCGATCAGGATGAGCAGCGTGAAAGGCACGAACTAAATCGGCCGCATGCACATCAGAGGCAACCACCCAGGAATTATCCTCCTGACCATAACCCTTCCACTTGACCAAATACTGAAGCCTCCGCCTGGAGAGACGAGAATCCAAGATCTTCTCCACCACGTACTCCAACTCGCCCTCAACCAACACCGGAGCAGGAGGCTCAGCAGAAGGAACCACAGGCACAACGTAGCGTCGTAACAAAGACCTATGGAACACGTTGTGAATGGCAAACGAAACCGGAAGATCCAAGCGAAAGGACACTGGATTAAGGATTTCCAATATCTTGTAAGGACCGATGAAGCGAGGCTTAAATTTAGGAGAGGAGACCTTCATAGGAACAAATCGAGAAGACAGCCACACCAAATCCCCAACACGAAGTCGGGGACCCACACCGCGGCGGCGGTTGGCAAAACGCTGAGCCTTCTCCTGTGACAATTTTAAGTTGTCCACCACATGATTCCAGATCTGCTGCAACCTATCCACCACAGAATCTACCCCAGGACAGTCAGAAGGCTCCACATGTCCCGAGGAAAAACGAGGATGGAAACCAGAGTTGCAGAAAAATGGCGAAACCAAAGTAGCGGAACTAGCCCGATTATTTAGGGCAAACTCAGCCAACGGCAAGAAGGTCACCCAATCATCCTGATCTGCCGAAACAAAACACCTCAAGTAAGCCTCCAGAGTCTGATTAGTTCCCTCAGTTTGTCCATTAGTCTGAGGATGGAAGGCAGACGAGAACGACAAATCAATGCCCATCCTAGCACAAAAGGATCGCCAGAACCTGGAAACAAACTGGGATCCTCTGTCAGACACAATATTCTCAGGAATGCCGTGTAAACGAACCACATTCTGAAGGAACACAGGAAACACATCGGAAGAGGAAGGCAGCTTAGGCAAAGGCACCAAATGGACCATTTTTGAAAAGCGATCACATACCACCCAGATGACAGACATACCCCGAGACACCGGGAGATCAGAAATGAAATCCATGGAAATATGTGTCCAAGGCCTCTTCGGGACAGGCAAGGGCAAGAGCAACCCGCTGGCACGGGAACAGCAAGGCTTAGCTCGAGCACAAGTCTGTTGTGAATTCTGTTTTTGGGCTCCCTCTGGTGGTTACTGGTGGTACTGGCTGACTTTTGTCTTGCACCTGTTCCCATCAGGAAACTGGGAGTTTCCTATTTAGTCTGGCTTCTCAGTCATTCTAGTGCCGGCAATCAATGTTACCAGAGCACCTCTGTTGCTTGCTACCTGCTCCAAGTCTGCAATTCAGCTAAGTTGGATTTTTGGCATTTTTTGTGTTTGTTTGTCCAGCATGCATTTATATTTCTTATGCTGCTGGAAGCTCTAGTGATCTGAAATTACTACTCCGGTGTCATGAGTTGATAACGGAGTTAAAGTAATTTCAGGATGGCTGTTTAGGGTTTTGAGGTGACCGCGAAGTCCTCTTTTGTATTTTCTGCTATCTAGTCAGAGGGCCTCTCTTTGCTGAATCTATATTCATACTGCGTACGTGTTTTCCTCTTACCTAACCGTTATTATATGTGGGGGGCTACTATCACTTTTGGGGTTTCCCTGGAGGCAAGCCAGGTCTGTGTATTCCTCTACTAGGGGTAGCTAGATCTCCGGCTGGTGCGAGGTGTCTAGGGATAAAACGTAGGCACACCCCCTGGCTACTATTAGTTGCGTGTTAGGTTCAGCGTCGCGGTCACCTGAGATTCCATCTTCCTAGAGCTAGTTCGTTTATGCCTGAGTCCCTGCCATTGGGAACCATGACACAAGTCCCACAGGACTGCACAAATGACCGTACATCCCGTGACAAGGAAGGCCACCAAAATGACCTAGCCACCAGATCTCTGGTGCCAAAAATTCCCGGATGACCTGCCAACACCGAGGAATGAACCTCGGAAATGACTCTGCTGGTCCACTGATCAGGAACAAACAGTCTGTCAGGTGGACAAGAGTCAGGTCTACCAGCTTGAAATCTCTGCAACACACGTCGCAAATCAGGAGAAATGGCTGACAAAATAACTCCTTCTTTAAGAATACCAACAGGTTCTGTGACTCCAGGAGAGTCAGGCACAAAGCTCCTTGAAAGAGCATCAGCTTTCACATTCTTTGAACCTGGTAAATACGAGACCACAAAGTCAAAACGGGAGAAAAACAATGACCAGCGGGCCTGTCTAGGATTCAAGCGTATAGCAGACTCGAGATACATCAAATTTTTGTGATCAGTCAAGACCACCACACGATGCTTAGCACCCTCGAGCCAATGACGCCACTCCTCAAATGCCCACTTCATGGCCAGTAATTCCCGATTGCCAACATCATAATTCCGCTCAGCAGGCAAAAACTTCCTAGAGAAGAAAGCACATGGTCTCATTACCGAGCAACCAGGGCCTCTCTGTGACAAAACGGCCCCTGCCCCAATCTCAGAAGCATCCACCTCGACCTGAAAGGGAAGTGAGACATCAGGCTGGCACAAAACAGGCGCCGAAGTAAACCGGCGCTTCAACTCCTGGAACGCCTCCACGGCTGCAGGAGCCCAGTTAGCAACATCAGAACCTTTCTTGGTCATATCCGTCAAAGGTTTAACAACGCTAGAAAAATTAGCGATAAAACGACGGTAGAAGTTAGCAAAACCCAAGAACTTCTGAAGACTCTTAACTGACGTGGGTTGAGTCCACTCATGAATAGCTCGGACCTTGACTGGGTCCATCTCCACAGCAGAAGGGGAAAAAATAAACCCCAAAAAGGGAACTTTCTGTACTCCAAAGAGACACTTTGAGCCTTTAACAAACAAGGCATTCTCACGCAAAACCTGAAACACCATCCTGACCTGCTCCACATGTGAGTCCCAATCTTCAGAGAAAACCAGAATATCGTCCAGATAAACAATCATAAATTTATCCAGATACTTCCGGAAAATATCATGCATAAAGGACTGAAATACTGAGGGAGCATTAGAAAGCCCAAAAGGCATCACCAAGTACTCAAAATGACCTTCGGGCGTATTAAATGCAGTCTTCCATTCATCACCTTGCTTAATGCGCTCAAGGTTGTACGCACCACGAAGATCTATCTTGGTGAACCACTTGGCACTCTTAATCCGGGCAAACAAGTCCGACAACAGAGGCAAAGGATACTGAAATTTTACAGTGATTTTATTCAGAAGCCGATAGTCAATACAAGGTCTCAAAGAAAAGAATCCCGCACCAAGAGGGGAAGAGGATGGACGGATATGCCCCTTCTCCAGAGACTCCTTGATATATGAACGCATTGCGGCATGCTCAGGTACTGACAGATTAAATAATCTTCCCTTAGGAAATTTACTACCTGGAATCAAATCTATGGCGCAGTCACAGTCCCTATGAGGAGGCAGAGCACTGGATCTGGACTCACTGAATACATCCTGATAATCAGACAAATACTCAGGAACTTCCGAAGGAGTAGAGGAAGCAATAGACACCGGCGGGGAATCAGCATGAATTCCCTGACAGCCCCAACTTGACACAGACATTGCCTTCCAATCCAAGACTGGATTGTGGGTCTGTAACCATGGCAGACCCAAAACGACCAAATCATGCATTTTATGCAGAACAAGAAAACGAATCACCTCCCGATGTTCAGGAGTCATGCACATGGTCACCTGCGTCCAAAACTGTGGTTTATTTTCCGCCAATGGCGTAGCATCAATACCTCTAAGAGGAATAGGATTTACCAACGGCTCAAGAACAAAACCACAGCGCTTGGCAAATGACAGATCCATAAGACTCAGGGCAGCACCTGAATCCACAAACGCCATAACAGGGTAAGAAGACAAAGAGCAAATTAAAGTCACAGACAAAATAAATTTAGGTTGCAAATTACCAATGGCGACAGGACTAACAACCCTTGTTAGGCGTTTAGAGCATGCTGATATAACATGTGTAGAATCACCACAGTAAAAACACAACCCATTCTGACGTCTATGATTTTTCCGTTCATTTCTAGTCTGAATTCTATCACATTGCATTAAATCAGGTGTTTGTTCAGACAACACCACCAGAGGATTAGCGGTTTTGCGCTCCCGCAAACGCCGGTCAATTTGAATAGCAAGCGCCATAGAATCATTCAGACTTGTAGGAATGGGGAAACCCACCATCACATTCTTAATGGCTTCAGAAAGGCCATTTCTGAAATTTGCGGCCAGAGCACACTCATTCCACTGAGTAAGCACGGACCATTTCCGAAATTTTTGGCAATACACTTCAGCTTCATCCTGACCCTGAGAAATAGCCAGCAAGGCTTTTTCTGCCTGAATTTCAAGATTGGGTTCCTCGTAAAGCAATCCGAGCGCCAGAAAAAACGCATCAATATTCGCCAATGCCGGATCTCCTGGCGCTAGCGAGAAAGCCCAATCCTGAGGGTCGCCCCGCAAAAAAGAAATAACAATTTTAACTTGCTGAGCTGAATCTCCAGATGAACGGGGTCTCAGAGAAAGAAACAATTTACAATTATTCTTGAAATTCCTAAACCTAAATCGGTCTCAAGAAAACAATTCCGGAATAGGTATTTTAGGTTCAGACATAGGACTACTGGTAACAAAATCTTGTATACCCTGCACACGAGCTGCCAGCTGGTCTACACTTGTAATCAAGGTCTGGACATTCATGTCTGCAGCAAGCACAAGCCACTCAGAGGTAAAGGGGAGGAAGAGAAGGAAAGAAAAAAAAAAAAAAACACTCAGAATTTCCTTTCTTATTATCCCACTTCTGCAATGCTTTAAACATTCAATGTTGGCCTGGCATACTGTTATGACCCCAATGGCAGAGGGTCTCAGGAATAATGCTAAGTCTGTAAATACAGAAAACCAGCTCATAGGGCAGTGGTAACTGGGCTGACCATATAACTAATCCTAGCACCACAAATACAAGCAGCTGGGGAACGTTCCTACGTTGATCCTAGACGTCTCGCGCCAGCCGGAGAGCTAACTACCCCTAGAAGGGAAAAGAAAGACCTTTCTTGCCTCCAGAGGAAAATACCCCAAAAGTTGGATAGAAGCCCCCCACAAATAATAACGGTGAGGTAAGAGGAAAAGACAAACATAAGAATGAGCTAGGTATTTAGCAAAGAGAGGCCCACTAGCTAATAGCAGAATATAGAAAGATAACTTATATGGTCAGCAAAAAATCCTATCAAAAATATCCACACTGGAAATTCAAGAACCCCCGAACCGTCTAACGGCCCGGGGGGAGAACACCAGCCCCCTAGAGCTTCCAGCAAGGACAGGAATCACATTTAGTACAAGCTGGACAAAAATGATAGCAAACAAATAACCCAAAAAACAAAGAAGCAAGACTTAGCTTAATTTTGCACGAACCAGGACCAGCAAACAGGAGCAAACAGAATGTGTCTGATAACACCGATGCCAGGCACTGGACTAAGGTTCCAGGAGGTTTATATAGCAACACCCCTGAAGTAACGACCCAGCTGGGTGCAAACTGAGGGAAGGAAATCCCAGAGTCATATCACTAGTAACCACAAGAGGGAGCCAAAAAAGTCTAATTCACAACAGGAGGTACTACAACACACAGGCGCTAGTAGGAAGGCTACTGATTTCCACCTGCAAAGGGAACTCTGGAAGTGCCTTCGGACCGGCCGGTCTCGGACAGCCCTGTTAGCAATGCTCTGGATTGCGGATTGCTCTAGTCTACAGTAAAAGGTAAAGAGACTGCAACCCTGTGTCTTCGTCATTCTTTGCTCCTTACAACCCTCCATCACTTTTCATTGCGGCACTCCTTAGCAGGGCCACGGACCGGGTCGGGCCACCGTGACTGCTATGGACCTGGTGGTTAGGAGCACCCAGAATGACCTGATGGGTAAACTAGAAATTTAGGACAAGCTCTGGGAAGTGGGAATTCTACTGAACGCAACCCTGATCCTATCACACACCCTAGAAATAGCCGTGGAGCGTAACTAACTCTCCCTAGACGCCTCTTCACAGCCTAACAGCTAACTACCCCCTAAAGATAGAAATAGAAGCCTTACCTTGCCTCAGAGAAATTCCCCAAAGGAAAAGGCAGCCCGCCACAAATATTGACTGTGAGTTAAGAGGAAAGTCACAAACACAGGAATGAAACAGGTTTTAGCAAAGGAGGCCAGTCTTCACTAAATAGTCAGAGGATAGTAAAGGGAACTGTGCGGTCAGTACAAAAACCTACAAAAACCACGCAGAGTGTGCAAAAAGACCTCCACACCGACTCACGGTGTGAAGGTGCAACACTGCACCCCCAGAGCTTCCAGCTAGCAAGGAAATATCATGATAGCAAGCTGGACTAGAATTTAGCATGTACTAGGAAATATATTCAGAAAGCAATGAACAACAAATGAACTAGCAGGGACTTAGCTTCTGCTGAAGTAGACAGGTAATCAGAGAAATCCAAGAGAGATCTGAACCAGTGCTGAGACATTGACAGCTGGCATGAAGTAACGATCTGAGTGGAGTTAAATAGGGAAGCCAGCATAGCAATAAACGAGGGCAGCTGAGAAAGCCAAGCTCAAAGACCAGCAGTTCCACTCAAAGCCACCAGAGGGAGTCCAAGGACAGAACTCACCAAAGTACCATTCATGACCACAGGAGGGAGCCCGAGAAAGGAATTCACAACAGTACCCCCCCTTGAGGAGGGGTCACCGAACCCTCACCAGAGCCCCCAGGCCGATCAGGACGAGCCAAATTAAAGGCACGAACTAAATCGGCAGCATGGACATCGGAGGCAACAACCCAGGAATTATCCTCCTGACCATAGCCTTTCCATTTAACCAGGTACTGAAGCTTCCGTCTCAAAATACGAGAATCCAAAATCTTCTCCACCACATACTCCAACTCTCCCTCGACCAACACCGGAGCAGGAGGATCAACGGAAGGAACCATAGGCGCCACATACCTCCGCAACAATGACCTATGGAACACATTATGGATGGCAAAAGAAGCTGGAAGGTACAAACGAAATGACACAGGATTGAGAATTTCAGAAATCTTATAAGGACCAATGAAACGAGGCTTAAACTTAGGAGAAGAAACCTTCATAGGAACATAACGAGAAGACAACCAAACCAAATCCCCAACACGAAGTCGGGGACCAACACAGCGACGGCGGTTAGCGAAACGTTGAGCCTTCTCCTGGGACAACGTCAAATTGTCCACTAGATGGGTCCAAATTTGCTGCAACCTGTCCACCACAGAATCCACACCAGGACAGTCAGAAGGCTCAACCTGCCCTGAAGAAAAACGAGGATGAAAACCAGACTTACAAAAAAAAGGCGAAGCCAAGGTAGCCGAACTAGCCCGATTATTGAGGGCGAACTCAGCTAATGGCAAGAAGGTCACCCAATCATCCTGATCAGCAGAAACAAAACATCTCAGATAGGTTTCCAAGGTCTCATTGGTTCGTTCGGTTTGGCCATTTGTCTGAGGATGGAAAGCCGAAGAAAAAGACAAATCAATGCCAATCTTAGCACAAAAGGACCGCCAAAACCTGGAAACAAACTGGGAACCTCTGTCCGAAACAATGTTCTCCGGAATGCCATGCAAACGAACCACATTCTGAAAAAATAATGGAACCAAATCAGAGGAGGAAGGTAATTTAGGCAAGGGTACCAAATGGACCATCTTAGAAAAGCGATCACAAACCACCCAGATGACAGACATCCTCTGAGAGACCGGAAGATCCGAAATAAAATCCATGGAAATATGCGTCCAGGGCCTCTTCGGGACCGGCAAAGGCAAGAGCAACCCACTGGCACGAGAACAGCAAGGCTTGGCCCGAGCACAAGTCCCACAGGACTGTACAAAAGAACGCACATCCCGTGATAAGGAAGGCCACCAAAAGGACCTAGCCACCAAATCTCTGGTACCAAAAATCCCAGGATGACCAGCCAACACCGAACAATGAACCTCGGAAATAACTCTACTGGTCCATCTATCAGGGACAGTTTCTCCGCTGGATAACGGTCAGGTCTATTGGCCTGAAACTCCTGCAGCACCCGCCGCAAATCAGGGGAGATGGCAGACAGAATCACCCCCTCTTTGAGAATACCAGCCGGCTCAGAGACTCCCGGAGAATCAGGCACAAAACTCCTAGAAAGGGCATCAGCCTTCACATTCTTAGAGCCCGGAAGGTACGAGACCACAAAATCGAAATGGGAGAAAAACAGCGACCATCGAGCCTGTCTAGGATTCAACCGCTTGGCAGAATCGAGATACGTCATATTCTTGTGATCTGTCAAGACCACCACGCGATGTTTGGCTCCCTCAAGCCAATGTCGCCACTCCTCGAATGCCCACTTCATAGCCAACAACTGCCGATTGCCAACATCATAATTACGCTCAGCAGGCGAAAACTTTCTAGAAAAGAAGGCACATGGCTTGATCACAGAGCCAACAGAACTTCTTTGAGACAAAACAGCCCCTGCTCCAATCTCAGAAGCATCAACCTCGACCTGAAAAGGGAGTGAAACATCTGGCTGACGCAACACAGGGGCCGAAGAAAAACGACGTTTCAGCTCTTGAAAAGCCTCAACGGCCGCAGAGGACCAATTCACCACATCAGCACCTTTCTTTGTCAAATCAGTCAAAGGCTTAACCACACTAGAAAAATTAACGATGAAGCGACGGTAAAAATTAGCAAAGCCCAGGAATTTCTGAAGACTCTTCACAGATATGGGTTGAGTCCAATCATAAATGGCCTGAACTTTAACAGGGTCCATCTCGATAGTAGAAGGGGAAAAAATGAAGCCCAAAAAGGAAACCTTCTGAACTCCGAAGAGACATTTAGACCCCTTCACAAACAAGGCATTAGCACGAAGGACCTGGAATACCATCCTGACCTGCTTCACATGAGACTCCCAATCATCCGAAAAGACCAAAATATCATCCAAATATACAATCATGAATCTATCTAAATACTCTCGGAAGATGTCGTGCATAAAGGACTGAAACACAGATGGAGCATTAGAAAGCTTGAATGGCATCACCAGATACTCAAAATGGCCCTCGGGCATATTAAATGCTTTTTCCATTCATCGCCCTGTTTAATACGCACAAGATTATACGCCCCTCGAAGATCTATCTTGATGAACCAACTAGCCCCTTAATCCGAGCAAACAGATCAGACAGTAGAGGCAAAGGGTACTGAAATTTGACCGTGATTTTATTGAGAAGGCGGTAATCTATACAGGGTCTCAGAGAACCATCCTTCTTGGCCACAAAAAATAACCCTGCTCCCAACGGTGATGAAGCCGGGCGAATATGCCCTTTCTCCAAGGACTCCTTTATATAACTCTGCATAGCGGCATGTTCTGGCAGAGATAAATTGAAAAGTCGACCCTTAGGGAACTTACTACCAGGAATCAAATTTATAGCACAATCACAATCCCTATGAGGGGGTAGGGCACTGGATTTGGGCTCATCAAATACATCCCGGTAATCCGACAAAAACTCAGGGACTTCAGAAGGAGTAGAAGACGAAATTGACATCACAGGAACATCGCCATGTACCCCTTGACAACGCCAACTAGACACAGACATTGATTTCCAATCCAATACTGGATTATGAACCTGCAGCCATGGCAAACCCAACACGACAACATCATGCAAATTATGCAACACCAGAAAGCGAATATCCTCCCGATGTGCGGGAGCCATGTACATGGTCAGTACTGAGGTTTATTCTTGGCCAATGGCGTAGTATTAATTCCCCTTAATGGAATAGGGAACTGCAAAGGCTCCAAGAAAAAACCACAGCGCCTGGCAAACTCCAAGTCCATCAAGTTCAGGGCAGCACCAGAATCCACAAATGCCATAACAGAGTAGGAAGACAAAGAGCAAATCAAAGTAACAGACAAGAGAAATTTAGGCTGTACAGTACTAATGGTGACAGACCTAGCGAACCGCTTAGTGCGCTTAGGACAATCAGAGATAGCATGAGTGGAGTCACCACAGTAAAAACACAACCCATTCTGACGTCTGTGATTTTGCCGTTCAATTCTGGTCAAAGTCCTATCACATTGCATAAGCTCAGGCCCCTGCTCAGAGGACACCGCCAAATGGTGTACAACTTTGCGCTCACGCAAACGCCGATCAATCTGAATGGCCAAGGACATTGATTCATTCAGACCAGCAGGCGTGCGGAACAGAGAACAAATCAGGGTAACAGACAAAATGAACCTAGGCTGTAACGTACCGATGGTGACAGATTTATCAACCTTTTTTTTGCGCTTATAGTATGCTGAGATAACATGAGCTGAATCACCACAGTAAAAGCACAACCCATTTTGCCGTCTATAATTTTGCCGTTCACTTCTGGTCAGAATTCTATCACATTGCATAGAGTCAGGTGTCTGTTCAGAAGACACCGCCAAATGGTGCGCAGGTTTGCGCTCCCGCAAACGCCGATCAATCTCAATGGCCAAAGTCATTGACTCATTCAGACCTGCAGGCGTAGGGAACCCCACCATAACATCCTTAAGGGCTTCAGAAAGACCCTTTCTGAAAATTGCTGCCAGGGCACACTCATTCCATTGAGTGAGCACAGACCACTTTCTAAACTTCTGGCAGTATACCTCCGCTTCATCCTGACCCTGACACAGAGCCAGCAAGATTTTCTCTGCCTGATCCACTGAATTCGGTTCATCATAAAGCAATCCAAGCGCCAGAAAAAACGCATCTACATTAAGCAATGCAGGATCTCCTGGCGCAAGGGAGAATGCCCAGTCTTGAGGATCGCCACGTAACAAAGAAATAATAATTTTTACTTGCCGAATGGGGTCACCAGAGGAGCGGGGTTTCAGAGCAAGAAACAGTCTGCAATTATTTTTGAAATTCAGAAACTTAGATCTATCCCCAGAAAACAAATCAGGAATTGGAATTCTAGGCTCTAACATCGGACTCTGAACTACATAATCTTGAATGCTTTGTACCCTTGCAGTGAGTTGATCCAGACAAGAGGACAGACCTTGAATATCCATATCTGTGGTCCTGAACCACCCTGAGGTTAAGGGGAAAAGAAAGACAAAACACACTGCAAAGAAAAAAAAATGGGCTCAGAACTTCTCTTATCCCTCTTTTGAGATGCATTAACACTTTCTGGGCCAGCTGTACTGTTATGGACCTGGTGGTTAGGAGCACCCGGAATGACCTGATGGGTAAACTAGAAATTTAGGACAAGCTCTGGGAAGTGGGAACTCTACTGACCGCAACCCTGATCCTGTCACACACCCTAGAAATAGCCGTGGAGCGTACCTAACTCTCCCTAGACTGTTGTGAACTCTATTTTTGGGCTCCCTCTAGTGGTCACTAGTGGTACTGTGTAGTGTTGTCTTTCTGCAGGTTGGCTGCATCAGCTGGTTCGTTATCCTTGGTTGGTTTCCTATTTAACTCACCTGGATACTCAGTTCCTTGCCTGCTATCAATGTATTCAGTGCTCTTCAGATTCCTTGTGACTACCTTGCTCCCAGTCTCTCCAAGACAAGCTAAGTTCTTGTTTGTTGATTTTCTGACTCTCAGCGTTCATCATGTTTTTTGTCCAGCTTGCTAAAATGTGAATTATTACTTGCTGGTTGCTCTAGGGGACTGAGTTTCTCCCCCCACACCGTTAGTTGGTGCGGGGGTTCTTCAAATCTCAGTGTGGATATTTTGTAAGGGTTTTTTACTGACCGCATAGATCCCTTTTCTATTTTCTGCTATCTAGAATTAGTGGGCCTCATTTGCTGAATCTGCTTTCACCCCTATGTATGTGCCTTCCTCTTACCTCACCGTCATTATCTGTTGGGGGCTTCTATATCTTTGGGGATTATTTCTCTGGAGGCAAGAGAGGTCTTTCTTTCTCTCTAGGGGTAGTTAGTTCCTCAGGCTGGCTCGAGACGTCTAGGAATTTTAGGCACGTTCACCGGCTACCTCTAGTGTGTTTGGATAGGTTCAGTTTTGCGGTTAGTCCAGTTTACCACCTCCCTAGAGCTTGTCCTATGTTTAGTCACCTTGCTGGAGTAATTTGTGATCCTCAACCACTAAGGATCATAACAGTATAGCAGGCCTAGAAGTGTTTTATGCATCGCAGAAGTGGGATTAAAAGAAGACCTGAGTACATTTTTTTTTTTCCTCCCGCTTTTCCTTTGCTGCAGTCTGTTCAGCTTCTTTCATCCCCTTGAACTCTGGGTGGTTTTGAGCTCAGCTGCAGACATGAATATTCAGACTCTGACTTCTAGTGTGGATCATCTTACTGCACGGGTGCAAAGTATTCAGGATTTTGTTATTCATAGCCCTATGTCAGAACCAAACATACCCATTCCTGAGTTGTTTTCTGGAGATAGATCTAGGTTTCTAAATTTTAAGAATAATTGTAAGTTATTTCTATCTCTGAGACCTCATTCCTGTGGTGATTCCGCTCAGCAAGTTAAAATTGTTATCTCCTTGTTGCGTGGCGACCCTCAGGATTGGGCTTTCTCTCTGGCACCAGGAGATCCTGCATTGCTTAATGTAGATGCATTTTTTTTGGCTCTTGGAATGCTTTATGAGGAGCCTAATCTTGAGAATCAGGCAGAAAAAGCGTTGCTGGTCCTCTCTCAAGGTCAGGATGAAGCAGAGGTGTATTGTCAAAAATTTCGGAAATGGTCAGTGCTTACTCAATGGAATGAGTGTGCCCTGGCTGCAAATTTCAGAGAAGGTCTTTCTGAAGCCATTAAGAATGTTATGGTGGGGTTTCCCACCCCTACAAGTCTGAGTGATTCTATGGCTTTAGCCATTCAGGTTGATCGGCGTTTGCGGGAGCGCAAATCTGCTCATTCTTTGGCGGTATTTTCTGAACAGAGACCTGAGTCTATGCAATGTGACCGAACTCTGACCAGAATTGAGCGACAAAGTCATAGACGTCAAAATGGGTTGTGCTTTTACTGTGGTGATTCTACTCATGTTATCTCAGCATGCTCTAAACGCTTAAAAATGTTCGCTAAACCTGTCACCATTGGTACTATACAGCCTAAATTTATTTTGTCTGTTACTTTGATTTGTTCTTTGTCATCCTACTCGGTTATGGCTTTTGTGGATTCAGGTGCTGCCCTGAATCTGATGGATTTGTCGTTTGCCAAGCGCTGTGGTTTTGTCCTGGAGCCTTTGGAATTTCCTATTCCTCTGAGGGGAATTGATGCTACGCCATTGGCTGAGAATAAGCCTCAGTATTGGACGCATGTGACCATGTGCATGGCTCCCGTACATCAGGAGGTGATTCGCTTTCTTGTTCTGCATAATTTGCATGATGTTGTCGTTTTGGGTCTACCATGGCTGCAGGCTCATAATCCAGTTTTAGATTGGAAAGCGATGTCTGTGTCAAGTTGGGGTTGTCAGGGAATTCATGGCGATACTCCGTTGGTGTCTATTGCTTCTTCCATTCCCTCTGAGGTCCCTGAGTTTTTGTCTGACTAAAAGGATGTTTTTGATGAGCCCAGGTCCAGTGCCCTGCCCCCTCATAGGGATTGTGACTGTGCTATAAATTTAATTCCTGGTAGTAAATTCACTAAGGGATGACTTTTTAATTTGTCTATACCAGAGCATGCCGCGATGCGGAGTTATATAAAGGAGTCTTTGGAAGGGACATATTCGCCCATCCTCTTCCCCTCTTGGTGCAGGATTCTTTTTTGTGGCCAAGAAGGACGGTTCTTTGAGACCTTGTATAGATTATCGTCTTCTGAATAAAATCACAGTCAAATTTCAGTATCCTTTGCCACTATTGTCTGATTTGTTTGCTCGGATTAAGGGTGCCAGTTGGTTCACCAAGATAGATCTCCGTGGTGCGTATAACCTTGTGCGCATTAAGCAGGGAGATGAATGGAAAACAGCATTTAATACGCCCGAAGGCCATTTTGAGTACTTGGTGATGCCTTTTGGACTCTCTAATGCTCCTTCTGTGTTTCAGTCCTTCATGCATGACATTTTCCGAGAATATCTGGATAAATTTATGATTGTTTATCTGGATGACATTTTGGTCTTTTCTGATGATTGGGAGTCCCATGTGAAGCAGGTCAGGATGGTGTTTCAGGTCCTGCGTGCTAATGCTTTATTTGTGAAGGGCTCAAAATGCCTCTTCGGAGTACAGAAGGTCTCCTTTTTGGGTTTTATTTTTTCTCCTTCTACTGTGGAGATGGACCCAGTCAAGGTCCAGGCTATTCATGACTGGACTCAGCCCACGTCTGTTAAGCGCCTTCAGAAGTTCTTAGGTTTTGCTAATTTTTACCGTCGTTTCATCGCTAATTTTTCTAGCGTGGAACCTTTGATGGATTTGACCAAGAAGGGTTCTGATGTGACTAATTGGTCTCCTGCGGCCGTGGAGGCCTTTCGGGAGCTGAAGTACTGGTTTTCTTCAGCTCCAGTCTTATGTCAGCCAGATGTCTCTCTCCCCTTCCAGGTCGAGGTTGATGCTTCTGAGATTGGAGCAGGGGCTGTTTTGTCACAGAGAAGCTCTGATGGCTCTGTGATGAAGCCATGTGCTTTCTTTTCTAGAAAATTTTCGCCTGCCGAGCGAAATTATGATGTTGGTAATCGGGAGTTGTTGGCTATGAAGTGGGCATTTGAGGAGTGGCGACATTGGCTCGAAGGAGCTAAACATCGAGTGGTGGTCCTGACTGATCACAAAAATCTGATTTACCTCGAATCTGCCAAATGCCTGAATCCTAGACAGGCTCGTTGGTCGTTGTTTTTCTCCCGTTTCAACTTTGTGGTCTCATACCTGCCTGGTTCAAAGAACGTGAAGGCTGATGCACTTTCTAGGAGCTTTGTGCCTGACTCTCCGGGAGTTTCTGAGCCGGCTGGTATTCTCAGAGAGGGAGTGATTTTGTCTGCCATTTCTCCAGATTTGCGACAAGTGCTGCAGAAATTTCAGGCGGATAGACCTGACCGTTGTCCACCAGAGAGACTGTTTGTCCCGGATAGATGGACCAGCAGAGTTATTTCCGAGATTCATTTTTCGGTGTTGGCGGGTCATCCTGGGATTTTTGGTACCAGAGATTTGGTGGCTAGGTCCTTTTGGTGGCCTTCCTTGTCGCGGGTTGTGCGTTCCTTTGTGCAGTCTTGTGGGATTTGTGCTCGAGCTAAGCCTTGCTGTTCTCGTGCCAGCGGTTTGCTTTTGCCTTTGCCTGTCCCGAAAAGGCCTTGGACGCACATTTCCATGGATTTTATTTCGGATCTTCCAGTATCTCAGAAAATGTCTGTCATCTGGGTAGTGTGTGATCGTTTTTCCAAGATGGTCCATTTGGTGCCCTTGCCTAAGTTGCCTTCCTCCTCCGATTTGGTTCCTCTATTTTTTCAGAATGTGGTTCGCTTGCACGGCATTCCTGAGAATATTGTGTCTGATAGATGATCCCAGTTTGTGTCCAGGTTTT
This sequence comes from Ranitomeya variabilis, assembly GCF_051348905.1. Lineage (NCBI taxonomy): Eukaryota > Metazoa > Chordata > Amphibia > Anura > Dendrobatidae > Ranitomeya > Ranitomeya variabilis. Next base: position 756,255,857 of record NC_135235.1, on the reverse strand, counting down.
GGCGAACTTTTTGTGCTAGGATGGGCATTGATTTGTCTTTTTCGTCGGCCTTCCATCCTCAGACTAATGGCCAAACCGAGCAAACTAATCAGACGCTGGAAACTTATTTGAGATGTTTTGTTTCTGCTGATCAGGATGATTGGGTGACTTTTTTGCCATTGGCCGAGTTTGCCCTTAATAATCGGGCTAGTTCTGCTACCTTGGTGTCGCCTTTTTTCTGCAATTCTGGTTTCCATCCTCGTTTTTCCTCAGGTCAGGTTGAGTCTTCTGACTGTCCGGGGGTGGATTCTGTGGTGGATAGGTTGCAGCAGATTTGGAACCATGTGGTGGACAATCTGAAGCTGTCACAGGAGAAGGCTCAGCGCTTTGCCAACCGCCGCCGCGGTGTGGGTCCCCGACTTCGTGTTGGGGATTTGGTGTGGCTGTCTTCTCGGTATGTTCCTATGAAGGTCTCCTCTCCTAAATTCAAGCCTCGCTTCATCGGTCCTTATAAGATCTTGGAAATCCTTAACCCGGTGTCTTTTCGTTTGGATCTCCCAGCATCATTTGCCATCCATAATGTGTTCCATAGGTCTTTGTTGCGGAGGTATGTGGTACCTGTGGTTCCTTCTGTTGAGCCTCCTGCTCCGGTGCTGGTCGAGGGCGAATTGGAGTACGTGGTGGAGAAGATTTTGGATTCTCGTATCTCTAGACGGAGACTTCACTATTTGGTAAAGTGGAAGGGCTATGGTCAGGAGGATAACTCCTGGGTTGTCGCCTCTGATGTTCATGCGGCCGAGTTGGTTCGTGCCTTCCACGCAGCTCATCCTGATCGCCCTGGGGGTTTTGATGAGGGTTCGGTGACCCCTCCTCAAGGGGGGGGGGTACTGTTGTGAACTCTATTTTTGGGCTCCCTCTAGTGGTCACTAGCGGTACTGTGTAGTGTTGTCTTTCTGCAGGTTGGCTGCATCAGCTGGTTCGTTATCCTTGGTTGGTTTCCTATTTAACTCACCTGGATACTCAGTTCCTTGCCTGCTATCAATGTATTCAGTGCTCTTCAGATTCCTTGTGACTACCTTGCTCCCAGTCTCTCCAAGACAAGCTAAGTTCTTGTTTGTTGATTTTCTGATTCTCAGCGTTCATCATGTTTTTTGTCCAGCTTGCTAAAATGTGAATTATTACTTGCTGGTTGCTCTAGGGGACTGAGTTTCTCCCCCCACACCGTTAGTTGGTGCGGGGGTTCTTGAAATCTCAGTGTGGATATTTTGTAAGGGTTTTTTACTGACCGCATAGATCCCTTTTCTATTTTCTGCTATCTAGAATTAGTGGGCCTCATTTGCTGAATCTGCTTTCACCCCTATGTATGTGCCTTCCTCTTACCTCACCGTCATTACCTGTTGGGGGCTTCTATATCTTTGGGGATTATTTCTCTGGAGGCAAGAGAGGTCTTTCTTTCTTTCTAGGGGTAGTTAGTTCCTCAGGCTGGCTCGAGACGTCTAGGAATTTTAGGCACGTTCACCGGCTACCTCTAGTGTGTTTGGATAGGTTCAGTTTTGCAGTCAGTCCAGTTTACCACCTCCCTAGAGCTTGTCCTATGTTTAGTCACCTTGCTGGAGTAATTTGTGATCCTCAACCACTAAGGATCATAACACTAGATGCCTCTTCACAGCCTAAGAGCTAACTACCCCTAAAGATAGAAATAGAAGCCTTACCTTGCCTCAGAGAAATTCCCCAAAGGAAAAGGCAGCCCCCCCATAAATATTGACTGTGAGTTAAGAGGAAAGTCACAAACACAGGAATGAAACAGGTTTTAGCAAAGGAGGCCAGTCTTCACTAAATAGTCAGAGGATAGTAAAGGGAACTGTGCGGTCAGTACAAAAACCTACAAAAACCACGCAGAGTGTGCAAAAAGACCTCCACACCGACTCACGGTGTGAAGGTGCAACACTGCACCCCCAGAGCTTCCAGCTAGCAAGGAAATATCATGATAGCAAGCTGGACTAGAATTTAGCATGCACTAAGAAATATATTCAGAAAGCAATGAACAACAAATGAACTAGCAGGGACTTAGCTTCTGCTGAAGTAGACAGGTCATCAGAGAAATCTAAGAGAGATCTGAACCAGTGCTGAGACATTGACAGCTGGCATGAAGTAACGATCTGAGTGGAGTTAAATAGGGAAGCCAGCATAGCAATAAACGAGGGCAGCTGAGAAAGCCAAGCTCAAAGACCAGCAGTTCCACTCAAAGCCACCAGAGGGAGTCCAAGGACAGAACTCACCAAAGTACCATTCATGACCACAGGAGGGAGCCCGAGAACGGAATTCACAACACGTGACATCCCCAGAACCGAGAGGGAGACAGACCCGGTACCGAGTAACCCGCGGTCCTGTGTTTGGGAGCTGCTGCAGTAGTAGGAGAAATTGTACCCCAAAAGTTGTTTTCCAACTTGTCCTGAGTACGCTGATATCCCATATGTGGGGATAAACCACTGTTTGGGAGCATGGCAGAGCTTGGAAGGGAAGGAGCGCCATTTGACTTGCAAAATTGTCTGGAATTGAGATCGGATGCCATGTCGCGTTTGGAGAGCCCCTAATGTGCCTAAACATTGAAACCCCCCACAAGTGACACCATTTTGCAAAGTAGACCACCTAAGAAACTTACTTCGATGTGTGGTGACCACTTTGAACCCCCAAATGCTTCACAGAAGTTTATAATGTAGAGCCGTAAAAATAAAATTTCATAATTTTTTCACAAAAATGATCTTTTTTCCCCCAATTTTTTTTCCCAAGGGTAACAGGAGAAATTGGACCCTAAACGTTTTTGGTCAATTTGTCCTGAGTAGGCTGATACCCCATATGTTGGGGTAGACCACTGTTTGGGCGCATGGCAGAGCTCGGAAGGGAAGGAGCACCGTTTGACTTTTTCAACGCAGATTTGGCTGGAATTGAGATCAGACACCATGTCACGTTTGGAGAGCCCCTGATGTGCATAAACAGTGGAAACCCCCACAAATGACCCCATTTTGGAAACTAGACCACTTAAGAAACTTATCTAGATGTGTGGTGAGCACGTTGAACTCCCAAGTACTTCACAGAAGTTTATAATGTAGAGACGTAAAAAAAAAAAAATTCACAAAAATGATTTTTCGTACCCAATTTTTTATTTTCCCAAGGGTAACAGGAGAAATTGGACCCCAAACATTGTTGTGAAATTTGTCCTGAGTACCCTGATACCCTATATGTAGGGGTAGACCACTGTTTGGGTGCATGGCAGAGCTAGGAAGGGAAGGAGCATCGTTTGACTTTTTCAACGCAGAATTGGCTGGAATTGAGATCAGACACCAAGTCGCGTTTGGACAGCCCCTGATGTGCCTAAACAGTGGAAACACCCCACAAGTGACCCCATTTTGGAAACTAGACCACATACGGAACTTTTCTAGATGTGTGGTGTGCACTTTGAACCCCCAATTGTTTCACTAAAGTTTATAATATAGAGCCGTGAAAATTAAAAAATTGTTTTTTTTCCACAAAAATGGTCTCTTCGCCCCCAGTTTTGTATTTTCCCAAGGGTAACAGAAGAAATTGGACTCCAAAAGTTGTTGTCCAATTTGTCCTGAGTAAGATGATACCCCATATGTGGGAGAAAACCACTGTTTGGGCACATGTCGGGGTTTGGAAGGGAAGAAGTGGCTTTTTGGAATGCAGACTTTGATGGAATGGTCTGCGGGCGCCACATTGCGTTTGCAGAGCCCCTGATGTGCCTAAACAGTGGAAACCCCCCAATTCTAACTCCAACCCTAACCCCAACACACCCCTAACCTTAATCCCAACCCTAACCCCAACATACCCCTAACTCCAACACACCCTAACCCTAGCACACCCATAACCCTAATCCCAACCCCAACACACCCCTAACCCTAATCACAACCATAACCATAACCACACCCCTAACCCTAACACACCCCTAACCCAACTGTAAACGTAATCCAACCCCTAACCCCAACTAGAGCCCCAACCCTAACTTTAGCCCCAACCCTAACCCTAGCCCCAACCCTAACCCTAACTTTAGCCCCAACCCTAACCCTAATGGGAAATTGGAAATAAATACTTTTTTTAAATTTTATTATTTTTCCCTAACTAAGGCAGGGGGTTTGATATACTATTTATAGATGGTTTTTATAGCGGGTTTTTATGTTTGGCAGCTGTCACACACTAAAAGATGCTTTTTATTGCAAAAAAAATGTTTTTACGTCACATTTTGAGAGCTAAAATTTTTCATATTTTGGTCCACAGAGTCATGTGACGTCTTGTTTTTTGCAGGACGAGTTGACGTTTTTATTGGTACCATTTTCGGGCACATTACATTTTTTGATTGCTTTTTATTATGATTTTTGTTAGGAAGAATGAACAAAAACTAGCAATTCATTTATTTGTTTTGGGGGGGTTATTTTTTATGGTTTGGCGCTTTTATACAATAAAAACTATTTTTTATATAAAAAATAATTATTTTTGCATCGCTTTATTCTGAGGGCTATAACTTTTTTTTTTTTGCTGATGACGCTGTATGAGAGCTCGTTTTTTGCGGGACAAGATGACATTTTCAGCGGTACCATGGTTATATATATTTGCCTTTTTGATCGCGTTATTCCACTTTATGTTCGGCGGTATGATAAAGCATTGTTTTTTGCCTGGTTTTTTATTTATTTTTTTACGGTGTTCAGTTAAGGGGTTAACTAGTGGGATAGTTTTATAGGTGGGGCCGTTATGGACACAGCGATACAAAATGTGTGTTAGGGCTAGCGGAACGCACCAAATAATTAGAGAAAAGGAATAAGGGGTCCACCGTGCAGAGATAGAACCTGCTGCTAAGCAAGGACGGACTATATGGCGGTACAATGAGGATACACACGGGCTAGCTTCACTCAGTGTGAAAGAAGCGAACCCTGTTGAGTCACAGGGCCGCAGTACCGCACGTAACAAAACTAATAATTAAATAGCATGAGAGTGCATGCGATGCCGCACTGGCGGACGCCACTAACTACCCAGACTTGGGTTTGGAAAGTGCGGTGATAGCGCATGGCGCCGCACTGGCGGTCACAGCAATAGACGCTGTTTGTGTACCAGTGTTGATTACAAGTCGGGCGCTAGATTACAATCATCCTCCTTACACGAGCATTCAAACACAAGGGAAGGGATATTTAAAGAGCGACTTTCACTAACAACACACACACATAAACAAGTTTATACTAGCACATGGCCGTGCGGCCCTTTTTATAGCTGCAGCATGTACAGGACCTTCCCAGAAGGACCAATGGGAGGCTGCCACAGAAGTTGAGCACCTTCAGGACCTTCCTGGAGGACCAATGGGATCTGCTGCAGTATCTGAGCATGGGACCCTCGATCTCCAACGGGAGATCTTGCCCTGGGCATGCTCAGAAGGGGAAAAGCAGGACTTAGTCCCAAAAGCGTCTGCCCACCGCTGCCCAGCACTAGCTTCAATGGCAGAAGCTGGAAAAACAGCAGGTTCCCTGAAAAATGCACACAGGAAAATTGCCCACAGGAAAATTGCCCACATGAAAAATGTCCACAGGAAAATTGCCCACACAGAAAATTCCCCACACGGAAAATTCCCCAAACGGAAAATTCCCCACACGGAAAATTGCCAATTACAGCATCACAAAAGTTTCAGATCTATGATATTTCAGGTGCAAGGTGAGGATGTTCACATAATAATCAACGATGATCAACTTGTGATTTACAGTTGACCTAGTGCAAAACTGCAAAAATGATGATCTGTGGTTTGCAGCAGTCTGTCATTATCAGCAATAGATAGATCTAGTCTGCTCTCTTCTCTCGCTGACTCTGCCTTACTCCTCCCACCAGCCCAAAACAGCAGCACAGGCAGAACCAGCAGCAGTGGGATCCAGAGGAGCCATCACTGCTGTCAGTGCTCACAAAAGTATCACTGCTACTGGCAGAGATATTTGGTCCTGGAAGCCCAGAAGGCACAGCAGAAAGGTGAGATTCTGTCACTTGTACCACTTTGTGTTCTTGCTGAGAATGTATGATATGCTTTTACAGTGGAGTCCCATGGGCCCCAGTGCGAAATTTGGCCCTTCCCCCCCACACACACGTTGGTCAGCTGTATGGGCCCCTATAGTGTTCTAAATTCTATAAAGACGTATGAATTGCCCCCCTCCCCCTTCATTATGTAGTAATGTCCCCCATACTGGTATATATGCCCATCATCCTGGTGAATATGTCTACATCCTGGTATATATGTCCTAATGCTGGTATATATGGTCCCCATCCTAGTATGTATGGTCCACATGATCTCCATCCTGGTATTTATGCCCCCTTTCTGGTATATATGTCCCTATCCTGGTTTACATGGTCCCCAATCCTAGGCTATGTGCACACGTAGGAAATGTGGTGCAGAATTTTCTGCACTAAGGCTAAGTTCACACATTGCAGAATTTCCACGGAAATTTCCGTGGCAATTCTGCGCATCCTGCCGCGGGTATATCGCATGCAGAATTAGCATGCATATACCCGCAGAAAACTAGTGTTTTGCAAGCATAATTAGCTTGCAGAATGCTAGAGTTTTCCAAGCGATCTGTAGCATCGCTTGGAAAACTGATTGACAGGTTGGTCACACTTGTCAAACATAGTGTTTGACAAGTGTGACCAACTTTTTACTATAGGTGCTGCCTATGCAGCATCTACAGTGCCTACAAGTAGTATTCAACCCCCTGCAGATTTAGCAGGTTTACACATTTGGAATTAACTTGGCATTGTGACATTTGGACTGTAGATCAGCCTGGAAGTGTGACATGCACTGCAGCAAAAAAGAATGTTATTTCTTTGTTTATTTTTTTTTCAAATTGTAAAAAGTTTTTTCAGAGGGTCATTTATTATTCAACCCCTCAACGCACCAGAATTCTGTTTGGTTCCCCTAAAGTATTAAGAAGTAGTTCAGGCACAAAGAACAATGAGCTTCACATGTTTGGATTAATTATCTCTTTTTCCAGCCTTTTCTGACTATTTAAGACCCTCCCCAAACTTGTGAACAGCACTCATACATGGTCAACATGGGAAAGACAAAGGAGCATTCCAAGGCCATCAGAGACAAGATCGTGGAGGGTCACAAGGCTGGCAAGGGGTACAAAACCCTTTCCAAGGAGTTGGGCCTACCTGTCTCCACTGTTGGGAGCATCATCCGGAAGTGGAAGGCTTATGGAACTACTGTTAGCCTTCCACGACCTGGACAGCCTTTGAATGTTTCCTCCCGTGCCGAGGCTAGGCTTGTCCGAAGAGTCGAGGCTAACCCAAGGACAACAAGGAAGGAGCTCCGGGAAGATCTCATGGCAGTGGGGACATTGGTTTCAGTCAATACCATAAGTAACGTACTGGTCTCCGTTCCAGACGAGCCCGTAAGGTACCTTTACTTTCAAAGCGTCATGTCAAGGCTCGTCTACAGTTTGCTCATGATCACTTGGAGGACTCTGAGACTGACTGGTTCAAGGTTCTCTGGTCTGATGAGACCAAGATCGAGATCTTTGGTGCCAACCACACACGTGACGTTTGGAGACTGGATGGCACTGCATACGACCCCAAGAATACCATCCCTACAGTCAAGCATGGTGGTGGCAGCATCATGTTGTGGGGCTGTTTCTCAGCCAAGGGGCCTGGCCATCTGGTCCGCATCCATGGGAAGATGGATAGCACGGCCTACCTGGAGATTTTGGCCAAGAACCTCCGCTCCTCCATCAAGGATCTTAAGATGGGTCGTCATTTCATCTTCCAACAAGACAACGACCCAAAGCACACAGCCAAGAAAACCAAGGCCTGGTTCAAGAGGCAAAAAATCAAGGTGTTGCAGCGGCCTAGTCAGTCTCCTGACCTTAACCCAATTGAAAACTTGTGGAAGGAGCTCAAGATTAAAGTCCACATGAGACACCCAAAGAACCTAGATAACTTGGAGAAGATCTGCATGGAGGAGTGGGCCAAGATAACTCCAGAGACCTGTGCCGGCCTGATCAGGTCTTATAAAAGACGATTATTAGCTGTAATTGCAAACAAAGGTTATTCCACAAAATATTAAACTTAGGGGTTGAATAATAATTGACCCACACTTTTATGTTTAAAATTTATAAAAATTTAACTGAGCAACAAAACATTTTGGTTCGTAAGATTTATGCATCTGTTAATAAATCCTGCTCTTGTTTGAAGTTTGAAGGCTCTAACTTATTTGCATCTTATTAAACCTGCTAAATCTGCAGGGGGTTGAATACTACTTGTAGGCATTGTATAGTAAAAGGTAGAATGTTTAAAAATAATAAAAAAAATAAAAAAAATGGTTATACTCACCTGCAGACCTCAGCGGCGTCCGTTCCTATAGCTGGTGTGCAGTGAAGGGCCTGCGATGACGGCTTGTGATTGGGCCCGTGAGCGGTCACATGTGGTCTCGCGACCAATCACAAGACCGCGACGTCATCGCAGGTCCTTCACCGCACAGCAGCTATAGGAACCGAAGCGGCAGCGTGCAGCGGAGAGGCCGGAAGACTGCGGGGGACATCGAAGGTGAGTATATCGCTATTTTTTATTTTAATTCTTTTATTTTTTACCAATAATATGGTGCCCAGTCCGTGGAGGAGAGTCTCCTCTCCTCCACCCTGGGTACCAACCGCACATGATCTGCTTACTTGCCGCATGGTGTGCACAGCCCCGTGCGGGAAGTAAGCAGATCAATGCACTCCTATGGGTGCAGAATCGCCGCGATTCCGCAATTTTAATGAACATGCTGCGTTTTTCTTCTGGAATGCGATTCCGCCTTAGGAGAAAATTGCAGCATGTACACAAAAATTGCGGAATGCATTCTATTACACAGGATGCTTAATGTTAGCATTTTTTTCGTGGTTTTATAGCGTTTTTATAGCGAAAAAATGCGAAAAAAACGCGAAAAATATGCTACGTGTGCACACAGCCTAAATCTTCATCTCCTGACAGAATCCACAGGTGCGTTTTTTTGTGTGTTTTTAGTGCATTTTTTGTGCGTTTTTTATGCGTTTTTTGTGCAGTTTTTGTGCAGATTTTACCACTGCAGATTTCTATTAATGGAGGGGTGCAGGGGTGCTTCTTTGAAATCTGCAGCGTTTCTGCGCAGATTTTTCTGCACCTTGTACACAGCTTTTTTTTTTCACATTGATTTACATTGCACTGTAAATCACAGTGCAGTTCTGCAGCGTTTTTGCTGCAGAAAAATCTGCTGCAGATCTGCACCAATTCTGCACTAAATCTGCATCGTGTGCACATACCCTATTTATGTGTCCCCGTTCTGACCCTAATGCATAATTAAACACAATATTGGGGACCATGTAAACCAGGATAGGGACATATATACCAGAAAGGAGGCATAAATACCAGGATGGAGATCATGTGGACCATACATACTAGGATGGGGACCATATATACCAGCATTAGGACATATATACCAGGATGCAGACATATTCACCAGGATGATGGGCATATATACCAGTATGGGGGACATTACTACATAATGAAGGGGGAGGGGGGCAATTCATACGTCTTTATAGAATTTAGAACACTACAGGGGCCCATACTTCTGACCAACGTGTGTGTGGGGGGGAAGGGCCAAATTTCGCACTGGGGCCCATCGGACTCCACTGTAAAAGCATATCATACATTCTCAGCAAGAACACAAAGTGGTACAAGTGACAGAATCTCACCTTTCTGCTGTGCCTTCTGGGCTTCCAGGACCAAATATCTCTGCCAGCAGCAGTGATACCTTTGTGGGTACTGATAGCAGTGATGGCTCCTCTGGATCCCACTGCTGCTGGTTCTGCCTGTGCTGCTGTTTTGGGCTGGTGGGAGGAGTAAGGCAGAGTCAGCGAGAGAAGAGAGCAGACTAGATCTATCTATTGCTGAGAATGACAGACTGCTGCAAACCACAGATCATCATTTTTGCAGTTTTGCACTAGGTCAACTGTAAATCATAAGTTGATCACATATTATGTGAACATCCTCACCTTGCACCTGAAATATCATAGATCTGAAACTTTTGTGATGCTGTAATTGGCAATTTTCCGTGTGGGGAATTTTCCATGTGGGCAATTTTCCTGTGGACATTTTTCCTGTGTGCATTTTTCATGTGGGCAATTTTCCTGTGGGCAATTTTCCTGTGTGCATTTTTTTGGTCACCCTTCAATAGACCTCTGGTTGTCATGCCGAAGCATCACTGACCCCCAATCACGTGACTGGGGTCGGCGATGCGCTCATTTCCGGCCCGATGGCCGGAAGCGCCAGTTAAATGCTGCTGTCAGCGTTTGACAGCGGCATTTAACTAGTTAATAGCAGCTGGTGAATTCCACCCACTGCTATTGCGGGCACATGTTAGCTGTTCAAAACAGCTGACATGTCCCGGCTTTGATGTGGGTCCACCGCCGGAGCCCGCATCAAAGCAGGGGATCTGACCTCGGACGTACTATCCCGTCCGAGGTCAGAAAGGGGTTAACCCCTTCCTAAGCTACAAAATCCATAAACTAGCAACAAAATTCCCCCAACACAGCGTAAATAATCAATAATGTTTTTATTGAAAATATAAATTTTAAAGTGTTTTAAGGAGATAAGAGCAAACTGAAAAAACAGGATGGAAAGAAACATGCATTGGACGGAACATATGATGACCGTATCCTGGGTATAAATATACCACGTGTATTATATCCAAGATAAAGAATTTAATATCATCCCCTTGAGGCACTGTTCAATATTGCATATAGGTAAATACGGAGTAAAGTGCATAGCCAAAAAAGTCTCAAGACAGATAAAAAATACTTAATACATCACACACATGTATCTATGTGTTCATCTCTCCCTGATTGGCCTCAGGAGAAAAAAAAAACAAAAAACGTGTAATAAAGTATAAAGTGCACGGTGACCAGAAAAATGCCCACAGGAAAATTGCTCACAGGAAAATTCCCCACACGGAAAATTGCCAATTGCATCATCGCAAAGTTTCAGATCTATGATATTTCAGGTGCAAGGTGTTCACATGATATGTGAAAAGTGCCCACAGACATGAATACCCACAGGAAAACAGTAGAGAGTTATAGGTGAGATGCTCTGCAGAACAGAGAATAGCATAGAGCTATAGGCTAAATGCTCTGCAGGACAGGGGGACAGTATGCAGGTACAGTGGGGCAAAAAAGTATTTAGTCAGTCAGCAATAGTGCAAGTTCCACCACTTAAAAAGATGAGAGGCGTCTGTAATTTACATCATAGGTAGACCTCAACTATGGGAGACAAACTAAGAAAAAAAAATCCAGAAAATCACATTGTCTGTTTTTTTATCATTTTATTTGCATTTTATGGTGGAAAATAAGTATTTGGTCAGAAACAAACAATCAAGATTTCTGGCTCTCACAGACCTGTAACTTCTTCTTTAAGAGTCTCCTCTTTCCTCCACTCATTACCTGTAGTAATGGCACCTGTTTAAACTTGTTATCAGTATAAAAAGACACCTGTGCACACCCTCAAACAGTCTGACTCCAAACTCCACTATGGTGAAGACCAAAGAGCTGTCAAAGGACACCAGAAACAAAATTGTAGCCCTGCACCAGGCTGGGAAGACTGAATCTGCAATAGCCAACCAGCTTGGAGTGAAGAAATCAACAGTGGGAGCAATAATTAGAAAATGGAAGACATTCAAGACCACTGAGAATCTCCCTCGATCTGGGGCTCCACGCAAAATCCCACCCCGTGGGGTCAGAATGATCACAAGAACGGTGAGCAAAAATCCCAGAACCACGCGGGGGGACCTAGTGAATGAACTGTAGAGAGCTGGGACCAATGTAACAAGGCCTACCATAAGTAACACACTACGCCACCATGGACTCAGATCCTGCAGTGCCAGACGTGTCCCACTGCTTAAGCCAGTACATGTCCGGGCCCGTCTGAAGTTTGCTAGAGAGCATTTGGATGATCCAGAGGAGTTTTGGGAGAATGTCCTATGGTCTGATGAAACCAAACTGGAACTATTTGGTAGAAACACAGCTTGTCGTGTTTGGAGGAAAAAGAATACTGAGTTGCATCCATCAAACACCATACCTACTGTAAAGCATGGTGGTGGAAACATCATGCTTTGGGGCTGTTTCTCTGCAAAGGGGCCAGGACGACTGATCCGGGTACATGAAAGAATGAATGGGGCCATGTATCGTGAGATTTTGAGTGCAAACCTCCTTCCATCAGCAAGGGCATTGAAGATGAAACGTGGCTGGGTCTTTCAACATGACAATGATCCAAAGCACACCGCCAGGGCAACGAAGGAGTGGCTTCGTAAGAAGCATTTCAAGGTCCTGGAGTGGCCTAGCCAGTCTCCAGATCTCAACCCTATAGAAAACCTTTGGAGGGAGTTGAAAGTCCGTGTTGCCAAGCGAAAAGCCAAAAACATCACTGCTCTAGAGGAGATCTGCATGGAGGAATGGGCCAACATACCAACAACAGTGTGTGGCAACCTTGTGAAGACTTACAGAAAACGTTTGACCTCTGTCATTGCCAACAAAGGATATTTTACAAAGTATTGAAATGAAATTTTGTTTCTGACCAAATACTTATTTTCCACCATAATATGCAAATTAAATGTTAAAAAAACAGACAATGTGATTTTCTGGATTTTTTTTTCTCAGTTTGTCTCCCATAGTTGAGGTCTACCTATGATGTAAATTACAGACGCCTCTCATCTTTTTAAGTGGTGGAACTTGCACTATTGCTGACTGACTAAATACTTTTTTGCCCCACTGTATATGTGAGATGCTCTGCAGGGCAGGAGAATAATATAGAATTATAGGTGAGATGCTCTGCAGATCAGGGGAATAATATAGAAGTATAGGTGAGATGCTCTGCAGATCAGGGGAATAATATAGAATTATAGGTTAGATGCTCTGTGGGGCAGGAGAATAATATAGAATTATACGTGAGATGCTCTGCAGATCAGGAGAATAATATAGAATTATAGGTGAGATGCTCTGCAGATCAGGGGAATAATATAGAATTATAGGTGAGATGCTCTGCGGGGCAGGAGAATAATATAGAATTATACGTGAGATGCTCTGCAGATCAGGAGAATAATATAGAATTATAGGTGAGATGCTCTGCGGGGCAGAAGAATAATATAGAATTATAGGTGAGATTATAGGATGATGGGCATATATACCAGTATGGGGGACATTACTACATAATGAAGGGGGAGGGGGGCAATTCATACCTCTTCATAGAATTTAGAACACTACAGGGGCCCATACATCTGACCAACGTGTGTGTGGGGGGAAGGGCCAAATTTCGCACTGGGGCCCATCGGACTCCACTGCAAAAGCATATCATTCATTCTCAGCAAGAACACAAAGTGGTACAAGTGACAGATTCTTACAGACCAACTATCTCTGCCAGCAGCAGTGATACTTTTGTGTGTACTGATAGCAGTGATGGCTCCTCTGGATCCCACTGCTGCTGGTTCTGCCTGTGCTGCTGTTCTGGGCTGGTGGGAGGAGTAAGGCAGAATCAGTGAGAGAAGAGAGCAGACTAGATCTATCTATTGCTGAGAAAGACAGACTGCTGCAAACCACAGATCATCATTTTTGCAGTTTTGCACTAGGTCAACTGTAAATCACAAGTTGATCACATATTATGTGAACATCCTCACCTTGCACCTGAAATATCATAGATCTGAAACTTTTGTGATGCTGTAATTGGAATTTTCTGTGTGGGGAATTTTCCATGTGGGGAATTTTCCTGTGGGCATTTTTCATGTGGGCAATTTTCCTGTGTGCAATTTTCCTGTGGGCTTTTTTCAGGGAACCGCCACGGACCGGGTCAGCCAGCGTGACATCCCCCCGAGAACCGAAGGACCCGGTACCGAGTACCCCACTGCCCTAACGGGGGCGCTCCAGATTTGCATGGGCCCATCCAGTATGTGGGTTCAAAGGCTTATTAGTGTGCATATGAATTGATAGCAGGGCAGGCCTTGAATTCAATGCAACATTTTTTCAAGAGGAACATGTTATGAAAGTAGTATTGTGGTGCGTAGTAATTCTTGGCAGCCCATCCACTCACAGCATAGGCTACAACAGTTTAGGAGAACCACTGTTTAACAATTACATAGTTACATAGTTATTAAGGTTGAAGGAAGACTTTAAGTCCATCTAGTTCAGCCTATAGCCTAACCTAACATGCCCTAACATGTTGATCCAGGGGAAGGCAAAAAAAACCCCATGTGGCAAAGAGTAAGCTCCACCATGGGGAAAAAAATTCCTTCCCGACCCCACATACGGCAATCAGACTAGTTCCCTGGATCAATGCCCTATCAAGGAATCTAGTGTATATACCCTGTAACATTATACTTTTCCAGAAAGGTATCCAGTCCCCTCTTAAATTTAAGTAATGACTCACTCATTACAACATCATACGGCAGAGTTCCATAGTCTCACTGCTCTTACAGTAAAGAATCCGCGTCTGTTATTATGCTTAAACCTTTTTTCCTCTAGACGTAGAGGATGCCCCCTTGTCCCTGTCACCGGTCTATGATTAAAAAGATCATCAGAAAGGTCTTTGTACTGTCCCCTCATATATTTATACATTAACATAAGATCACCCCTTAGCCTTCGTTTTTCCAAACTGAATAGCCCCAAGTGTAATAACCTATCTTGGTATTGCAGACCCCCCAGTCCTCTAATAACCTTGGTCGCTCTTCTCTGCACCCGCTCCAGTTCAGCTATGTCTTTCTTATACACCGGGGACCAGAACTGTGCACAGTATTCTAAGTGTGGTCGAACTAGTGACTTGTATAGAGGTAAAATGGCCCTTTAAAGAAGATTAATGCTGCCTGATGCACTAGTAAAAATAGGCTCTGGGACTTTAAGAGTCCCTCCTTCAAAAATGAAGCAAGTTGGGTCTGCTTATGTGTCACACACCACATGGCCTGCTAGGGTTGTTTTTTTAAACCAAATATTTTTTATTGTGCAAAAGATCTACAACAACATCCATTCAAATAGCAAGGTACATCAATGTTTTTGATTTTTAAAGAAAGAAACAAACCCACCCACCCCCTCTCCCCCCTTAACGATCAACTCCAACCATACAATACTCTTGGAAAGAAAAAATTGAACAATACATACATATTCATTATTAGCATCATTTTACCACCGCCATTCAGTTATTCCCATCCAGCCATGGCTGCCACAACTTATGAAAAAATCCCATCCTATTCCTCTTATTATATATGCTTTTTTCGAGCTGGACAATATGATTCGCTTGTGCGATAAACTCTCGTCTAGTAGGAGGTTCCTCCCTGATCCAATACCTTGCGATCACCTTTCTCACAATGAACAATAGTCTAGCAATTGCCATTTTGGCAGTTTCGTCCGTCAGGATTTCCTCCACGTACCCAAGTACACACACCACCGGATCCCTAGGAACTGAACACCCATAGATCACCCCTATCTGGTTCAACACGACAACCCAGTATGCAAACAATCTGGGACACAGCCACATCATGTGCAGTATACCTGCCTGAGACTGGGAGCACCTAGGGCACCCAGAGTCACCTCTGAGCCCAGCTCTAAACAACATGTCGGGTGTCCTGTAGGCCCTATTTATCACATATAGTTGCGACAGTCTCCCAGGTTCACTCATCGACAGCCTGGGTATGTATTCCAGTATAGATTCCCATCTATCATCATCTATTTGCCCCAGTTCAGCCTCCCATTTCCCTCTGGCCTTAATAGGGTAATCCATTAGAAAGGTATGTAACAAATCGCCATATACTTCGGATATTGCCCCTTTTGTTCCGTTGTTATTTAGTATAAAGTCCAACATTAGATCCTTCTGTATCACTATAGGCCCTCTCTTTTTTTGTGCCTGAAATGCGTGCTGAACCCGTCTATATTGATACAGCTTTAAACCCGGGAAATGAAATTCCTGCTGCAGCATATCAAAAGATTTAAGATTCCCGTTATGAATCAACTGACCTATCAACCCAATGCCTTTTTCCCTCCACTCTCCCATTCCTTCCATATGATTCAATTCTTGAAAAGACGGGTTATCCCAGATAGGTGAAAACTCAGTAAATTTCACAACCCACCTTATACGTTTGATCGTCTGCCATACCTTATGAATTAAATTTATGGTGTGAAAACAAGTTACCAATTTCTTAAATAGTCCTGCTTCTAGACCCTGACCCAAGGGCCACCTGCCAATAATATGTACCAGGCTACTATGTCCCTGACCTTTCTCAAGTCCTTCCCCCCATCCCCTAAGATGTTGGCTTTGCGCAGATAAAGAGTATAACCAGGGATTAGGCAGGGCAAGGCCCCCTTCATCTTTAGGTCGCTGCAATATCTCCTGCCTAATTCTAGGGTTCTTCCCACCCCACACCAGTTCCCCAAATAATGATCTAAGTTTACGAAATCTGGTCGGAGGGATCCATACCGGAGAGTTATGCAAAATGTACAAAACCTGTGGCATCACCACCATCTTAAGTAGATTTACTCTACCCACCACCGACAGATGTAGCTTATTCCAAGCTGAGATTTTGACACGTATTTTATTTATTAAAGGCTCAAGATTAAGTTCCTCAAATCTAGTTAAGGGAAGAGAAACCTGAATCCCTAGGTATTTAAATTGCGTCACCACCCTTAATTTCGTATTCTGCTCCACCTCCCCCGTACAATCTACTTCCCTATCCACCTGCATAACACTTGATTTATCCCAGTTAATAATCAATCCAGAAATTTGCCCAAATCCTTCAATTAATGAAATCACATTTCTCAAAGGCTCCCCAGGGTCCTCAAGAAAAAGCAAAATATCATCGGCATATAGAGCAATTTTCTCCTCCATGTTCCCATACACAAACCCCTTTACTAATTGAGACCTTCTGATAGCCGCTGCCAGTGGTTCCACCGCCAGAGCAAACAGCAACGGGGACAACGGGCACCCCTGCCGCGTACCCCGAAAAAGCTGAAAGCTCTCCGACAATGCGTTGTTCACCCTGAGTTTAGCCACTGGAGAGGAGTATAGGAGTCTCACCCATGACACAAAAACTGGCCCAAACCCAAAGCGGTCCAGAACCGACCACAGGTATTGCCATTCTATACTATCGAAGGCTTTATGTGCATCGAGGGAAACTACCACCCTCCTACCAGCATTCCCCGCCGGTATCTGCATATTGAGGAATAGCCTTCTCAATTTGATGGCTGTGGATTTATTAGGCATAAAGCCAGATTGGTCCGAATGAACCACCTTTTCTATCACCCTAGTCAGTCTGTTCGCCAGGGCCTTAGCCAAAATTTTAACATCTGTTGTCAGAAGTGATATCGGTCTGTATGACTCCGGCAACCGTGGGTTTTTATCAGGTTTAGGAATAACCACAATAGTGGCCTCCCTCATGGAAGCAGGCAATATTCCCCTCTCCAGTGACTCCTCAAACACCCCCAATAATCTGGTCAACAACTCTTCAGAAAAGACATCATAAATCTCGACAGGGACGCCGTCAGCCCCCGAAGCCTTCCCCCCTGCCATTGACCTCAAGGCCCCCTCCAACTCCTCCACCGTAAGCGGCCCATCTAACCAATCTCTATCCTCAGCTTCTAATCTAGGTAAGTTTGCTTCCTCTAGAAATCTATCAATTTCCTCTTCCCTCTGCCCCGTGTGCGATGTATATAATTTACTATAAAATCCCTTAAACCCTTCCAAAATTTGGGCCCCTTGTGTCACAATATTACCATTTTCTAATTCCAAAGCGTGTACATGTGTCGAGTCCCTCTGAGCAGATGTTATCACCGACAGCAGGTGGCCTACTTTCTCCCCTTCCCCATAAAAGGCCTCTCTTTGGAAAGCTCTCGCCCTCTATGCTTTGCGTAAATGTAGTTTGTTAACCTCCTCCTGGGCTACCTTCATACGGTTCATGGTGTCCCGAGTGCGCACATTACTCAATGCAGCCTCCGCCGCCTTCAATTCCTCCAATATGATTTTGTCCGACTCCCTTGTTTTTGTTTTATGCCTAGTAATTTCTTTAGACAATATTCCCCTCAAATAAGCTTTCATGGTGTCCCATACCACATGCTTCGCTGCACTACCATCATTAAATTTAAAAAATTCTCCTATCTCTTCACCGATCTTTCCCATATCAAGAATTTTTAACCAGAAGGGGTTAATTTTCCACCCCAATTTAACCGCCTCCCCAGGACCTTCAATTTGCAGTGTTACTACCAATGGACTATGATCCGACAGTATTCTAGGCATATAGTCTACCTCCTGTACCATCCTATCAATTCCTTCGTTACCCAGGGCCAAATCAATACGGGATAGAGAGCCATATGTCGCCGAATAACAGGAGAAACAGTATATATCGTTATTACGAACTCTCCACAAGTCCCTCCATGCCACCTCTTTCAAATAGCTACCAAACGCTGTTAAATTCCCCTCCTTCCTCAACATAGCATGCTGCCCCCTATCCTAGTGATCATCAATAATATTGTTCATGTCCCCCATTATGAGTAATGGAACTCCTCCCCACCTGCCAGATAGATTTAGGATTTCCTGTAGTTTTTTCCCTGAGTACGGTGGAGGAATATACACCGACACAACACATACCAGCTTAGCATATATTTTACACACAAGTGTCAAGGTGAAAATATACTTTCTTATATACTTTTGTACTTTTATACTCTTATACTGTGAAACAATAAGTTTTTCCTAATTCCTTGCTAATGCAAATGTAATTGTATTTAAAGATGGCCGCCAGTGTTCAGTTTCGTTTCAGTTTAGTGACCGAAGGGTTAAGATTCATTACTTTGGAAATCGAAACTTAGAGAAGTAAAGAAGAGGAGGAATCCACCAGAAGACGTCCAGCGAATCAGGAGGAGATTGAGCACTGGACGTATGCTACTGAAACCCCGCCTATTGCATTCCCTTTTAGTATTGTGTATTTTAAAATAAAGTTCAGTTGCTGTGACGGTTACACACATGTGTGTGGATCCACGAGCATGCACTAAGATTGAACCAGCTACCTGTCTGACTCATTCTTACCCGGTACCACATGCTTATAGTTTAATTTGGAATGACTGGTGAAGGAAGGGTATTTGTCGTTACGACCCCGACAATTGGCAGCCCAACGGGGGGCGTGGCCAGCGATCCGAGACCCCCTGGACCCATGCCTGGATGTCTGTGGATGATACCCGTAGTGGCTGACCTCGAGGACTGATCACCCTCCGCACACGGTAAGTGGCGATCATATACACTGTATGTGTCACACTTGCTAGTGTCTCAGCCGTTATTGGTTTGTCTGTGGTCTCCTTGGGTCCGGGAGGTGACCGGTCGAGTGGTGAGATCGAACGCGATCCTGTGCCACGCTCTGAACCAGCAACTGAGAGACGTCGCATTCTGTGCGTCCTCTGTACACCACACCTCCTCCACCGGTCATTGTACTCCGTTCAACCACCCTACCCGTGACTATTGTCTAGTAGTGAAGTGGAGTGATAAATTGAGCCAGTTGTAGATTGTGGGGCAGCTTAGAGAAAGGGATAGGAGACGCAGCCTCTGTGATATTGTACTAACAGGTAATTAAGACGTCCCGAGTGGGGGACCAGCAGAATTTTGAGTACAAACAGGTAATTAAGACGCCCTGTACGGAGCCACCAGAAATAGGTAATTAAGACGTCCTGGAACGGGACCACCAGAAACAGGTAATTAAGACGCTCCGTACGGGACCACCAGAATTTTTGTGGAGGGCTCTCACTAGGAGACCGCCTCCCAACGGTTTGGGATATCGTGGCAGGATAGTCTGTTAATCACTGTTGTTCAGGTTAGGGACGGAAACGTTGAGCGAGAGGCTCCGTGTTTTTAGAATATCAGTGTTGAAGATCGCTGCCAGTGGCCTACTGCAGGAGGCCATAGTATCCTGGGAGCCAAGCTGCGTATCTTAAAGCAAAGGAAGTCCGTGCCCCACAAGTTAGATGAGGATGCTGTGGAAGTCAAGACAATGGTCACGGGAGGGCAAGAGACAGTCAAGAAGCTTATCTGCGAGTTGCGCGAGGCTTAAAAGAACAAAGGATGAAAATAGGTTGATGGAGAGGAAGGATCAGACAATGTAGAGCCCGTGTTTGGTTATAAAATGCCTGTGAACTGTGATCTTACAGATTGTAAAATGGCCGCCGTGCCACTGATGATGAAAATGCAGTCCCAGCCATTGCCCTGTAATGGTGGCGGAAAGAGCTCTCCAGAAGCGTAGGTGTGTCCTGTTTGTGTTGTGCAGAATCCAACCTGGGTGAAAACCTGCCGTATGTGTGCGTACGGGCCGTCCTTGGGGCTCCGCCCAGACCACGGAGGATCATAGGAAAGTTTTGTAGAAATTAAGTCTGAAAACTGCTGTAATTTGTTACTTTGTGGAAGATACTGAGCCCTTATCAGTGCTGTGTAGGGGAGGGGGGGAGCGGATGCTGCGAGATTTCTTTGTCAGTTCTCCTGTTTTCTCCTTATCTGTGCTACGTGCCGGAGAGAGAGGGGGGCAAACAGCTGGGTTTTTGTATTCTCCCTCTTGCGCTGAGGAATGCAGTGATTTTTTTCTTATCTCCGTGTTACTAGATGGGAGGGGGTGAGTGAATCCCTGCGCGACCTGCTTGCAATTTTTCCCCTCGGTGCTGCGGGCTAGAGGAACGGGGAACCATGTATTGCATTCCAAAGTTTTCTCTGTCCTTGGTCTAGTACACGCTGAGAGATTTGTGTTTAAAGCAATAAGTACTGTATGAAATTGAAAGTGAAATAGACCTGTGCTTAGTCTTAGAGGAAAACTTGTAAGTAATTGAAAGATTGGTAAAAGATTTACCTGCATATATTTAGCAAATTGAAGATCAACAGGGGGGCTCCCTGTTAGATAATATGGTCCCTCCCCAGGAAATTAAGCCTCTTCTCCCAACTGTAAGCTCTGTGCTCCTTACAATCCCAAAGCACCAATATATACTGGGTTGCCAAAACTTAGTGCGCCTCCACCTTATGATCCTGTCGGGTGGATTTGTGATGTATGCGGAGTTACTAATTCTCAGTGTAGAGAGGTCTGTTACAATTGTGGAGCAAGTAGATTCAGGGTCGTAGCCCCCACCTTTCCCTTGCTAAACGCTGACAGCAATTCCCCACTCCAAATACAGCCCCCCTTTCACAGCTGCAAGGACAGCAGCGTTCCTTATCAGCTCCAGCCCTCCCCACCTTACACAAATCCAGTCTCATACTAAAATATCCCTTTTAACCCTGTCTGGGAATCTCCCTCCCCAGCCCCATGTCAATTCTCAGACCAAGAGCTTGTTTTAATTGGAGTAGATGGCAGAACCCCCCAGCCCGGAAAGGCCCCTACATCTCCTCTTCCCGTGAAACCTTCACACTTACAAGGCCAGATTTTCCAGGAATCTGAAGTTTGGTTCCCTGTCATTCACGTTACTACATCACACCTCAGGAATCCCAGGTCCTTTTCTCAGTGGGGTATGGGGACATGATTACCCACCAGGTAGGAGCTATAGTGAACCCAGTCAACTCTACCCTGTCACATAGAGGTGGTTTGGCCCAGCAGATAGCCAACAAGGGAAGCCCAGTCATAGCCCAAGAGTGTCAGGCCTACCTTGCCGTTTATGGCCCCTTGCATCCAGGAGACGCTATGTCCACCCAAAGAGGGAATTTGCCCTGTGATATAGTGTTACACACCGCAGGCCCTATATATATGATTACAAGACACCCGAGCACTGCCGTACAGTATTGCAGACTGCCTTGCAGACAGAGCTCACCTATGCAGGACATGCTACAGGTGTGCTGACTCAGCTTCATGGAGACAAACAGAGACCTGTTGCTTATTACAGCGGCCGCTTAGATACGGTGGCAAGAGGAAGTCCCTTATGTGTTTGGGCTGTGTTGTCTGTCCAGTTGTTGCTACACAAATCTTCAGAGATTGTTTTGGATCACCCACAGATGGTCCACACCCCACATGATGTATATAGTATCTTTAACCAAGTATAATCTAGCCACATGTCCATGGCTGGACAGCTGCGACTTCAGTGTGCTATTCTCATGTCTACTAATGTGATTTTGAAAAGGTGCACTGTTCTAAACCCCGCTACTCTTCTCCTAGTTCCTATGGATCCAAAGGGGGGAGGAGTAGGTGACATGAAAAAGGACACTCTTTTTCTTTCTAGAATGGATCCAGAGGAACAAGATTAGGTTTCCAAACCACATGATTGTCTAGAATTGATGTCTCAGGAAACGGCTGGTCTCTAGTGTGCCTGTTCTAATGCTGATTTTGAGCTTTTTGTAGATGGATCCCGTCACCAAGATGACCAAGGACGCTACTGTACCAGATATGCTGTGGTCTCAGAACATGAGGTAATCAAGGCAGAGTCAATGCCAGCTCATATGTCTGCACAAGAAGCAGAGCAAACTAGCAGAAGGTAAGACTGTAAATATCTACACTGATTCCAGGTATGCTTTTGGCATTGCACACGATTATGGGCCTATCTGGAGAGCCAGGGCTTTCCTGACAGCAAATGGCCACCCCTTTAAACATGCTGAGGCAGTCCAGCAACTTATGAATGCACTACAGCTTCCCACCCAAGCAGGCATCATAAAGGTAAAGGCACATACCAAAGGCACTGATGGACGGACAAAGGGTAACGCACTGGCAGACCAGGCTGCCAAGAAAGCAGCAAACACTCCTGTAGCCTCTCAAGTACATCACCTAGACACCCCACCATCTCCACTTGTGTTGAAAGACATCTTAGCCCGGTTACAAGAACAGGCAAGTAAGGAGGAGAAAAATAGGTGGCAAAAGATAGGGGCTTGCTCTGATACCGTCACTGGACTATGGGGGAGGGGTGAAAAGGTCTGCCTACCACAGGTACTGTACCCAATGATGGCACAGGTTCTGCACGGAAATGTGCACCACTCGAAGACAGCCATGTGTGACACCCTACAGAAACAATGGATTGCCCCCGGGTTTTCCACCTGCGCAGAAAGGCAGGTACAGAGCTGCATGATATGTGCCACACATAATCAGAGTAGGACAGTGAAAACCCCATCCAAACACACTCCCCGGCCCCTTTACCCATTCCAGAGACTGCAGATTGATTATATTCAGTTGCCTAGGGTAGGGACGTATGAGTATGTGTTGGTCTGCATTGATTTATTTTCAGGTTGGCCAGAAGCCTACCCAGTTGCCAAGGCTACGGCTAAGACAACGGTGAAGAAACTGATGGCTGAGATCATATGCAGGTATGGAGTTCCTGAAGTCATTGAAAGCGATCAGGGTTCCCATTTTACTGGAGAGATCATGTCAGAGGTAATGGCAGCACTGGGGGTAAGTCAAGCATTGCATACTCCATCCGCAGAGCAGTGGAAGAGTGGAGAGACTAAATGGAACTCTTAAGCTTAAAATCCAGAAGGCAATGACAGAGACTGGTAAACCATGGACAGAATGCCTTCCTCTAGCTTTGTTTTCAGTAAGATATACCCCAAACAGGAAGACAGGACTGTCACCGTATGAGATTCTGTTTGGCAGGAGCCCCAATTTTGAATGTTTCTTTCCATAACAGTTGCAGCTCAAGTACCAGGACTTGACTAGCTATGTGCAGGCCTCACATGGACACTTTGCCAAAGTGCATTTAACGGTCTTCAGTTCTTTTCCAGACCCAGACAAGGTTCCTGGACACCATCCCTTTGTGCCAGGAGACCTGGTGTATGTGAAAAAGTTTGTGCGCAGAGATTGTCTCCAGCCGAGATTTGAAGGACCTCACACGGTGATCCTTGTCACCCCCACTGCAGTAAAACTTGAAGGAAAGAGCACCTGGATCCACGCCTCACACTGTAGAGAAGACAGAACCAGTGTTTAGTCACAGTAGTGACTGAAGGGAAATGTTGCTGTTGTTTTTGATCCTGGAATTGAGGGCTATCCTCGCCCCTACCTTTTCGGCCCCTATTGCAAAAATAAGAATTCTGGTCCCACTATTCTCTGGGTAAACCTGACAGCCCCGGTAAATATCTGGCGATTTTATTTCTGTGATGTAGTCAAGTGCCTCGAGACTGGACGGGTGGTAGAGGGGGGTCATCCAGTTTTATATATGTGTTACCAGAAATGACAACAATAACTTATTATTAGACAGATGCTGCCTGGAATACGGGAGATGATTGGGGATATAAACCTAGCGAAGCCATGTTCCCAAGGATGGGACGGGTAGGAGTCTTTGTGAGAGAATGCATCTAACAGCCCTTCTGCAATCACTTAGGGGCTGTAAATGGGGTAAAAGTTGTCACCCCCTCCTCCTAAATTTTGAAAGCCCCAATCTGCTGACCTACAGACGTATGTACTGGGAAGGCATTATAATTATGTATTTAGTAGTGGATACCATGGGAATTTAGGCCATATACAGCTCCAGGATATTAGCTTCAGACCAACCAAAGCCCCTGTTACCAGTACACCTAAAACAAGCCCAGGTGAGCGTTTGCAAAATGTAGTTAATGAAGTGATCCCCATTCCAGGTCTCAGTTGGCAAGAGGTTTTCTCCATAGAAACACAAACAGCCCTAAGGAAAAAAAACCTATGGTTAGAATGGGTGAGATACAATGTAAGAGTCCAGAATATCTCTGTAGGATGTATTGCTTGTGCTGCTGCGAATACACATCTATACACACATGCATTGCTTTTTCCTGATGACAACACCACTGCCTGTGTCATGAATCTGTTGAGAGGTCTGAAGTCCACTGATTGCCCAGATTGCGTCCCACTAATTCATAAGGAACCTAAACTAAAGGTCCCAGGAGAAGTAACCGTATTAGCTGACAATTACAATTCACAAACAGGAGGGAGGGGGAAGGAAAAGGGTTGGAGCTTTGACTAAGGGCGCTGTAGTGCGCCAGAAACGCGTCAGGCAAAGAGGGTTTTCTCTCTTTTTTTAAAATTGTTTTTTAAAATGTTCTAATAAATTTTGGCTATTTTATTCATACTGGATGGACGTGCTGGGAATTTCCATTTCTTTTCTCTTCTAGCTGACAATTACACCTGCTATAATTCCCAAGACACCACAGGTACACCAGTAGGGATCTTCAAGACAGGTTTCTGCAAAGGGAACAGTTCTCTAGATACTGATTTGCTAATTAAACATACACAATATATGTACACCAAAGATACCTGATGAACCTACCAGAAAGAGGAGAAGTTTTGATCAGCTCCACATGAGTTATGAAGAAGATCCACTAGTATATATTGATACCATTGGAGTGCCAAGGGGGGTGCCTGACCAGTTTAAAGCCCAGAACCAGATTTATGCCGGCATTGCTTCTATTATCCCACATGTGCAGATTAATAAAAATGTTGAATGGATCAATTATATATATATATTACAGTGAACAAAGGTTTGTCAATTATAGCTGTGATGCCTTTCAGGGTATAGTTGAGGATTTGGGCCCTAACACTTGTATGACCCGTGCGGCAACCCGACCTAAGAGAATTACACTGAATCCTGTCCAGACAAGATCACATGTAGTGACATAAGAAGCTGACACAGGATTGTGGTTGGTGGATAGTGGAGACATTAACTTTTGGGAGTAGGCTGACAGTAATCCTTTTGGGAAGGAGCTGTAGACCAGCATGTCATGTCGCCCCCCACCACCAGAGAACCAACCACATCAGGTAGGGTAAGACAGATACAGGAGTATTATCCCTGGAGGCCCTCTGACTAGCTAGCTACGCAAAAACAATTGGCTGACCCTGAGAACCAACCTTTCCCATTTTTCAGATAAAGACAATATGATGGACGTATAAGTGCACCTAGGCAGGCCTAGGTAGTTAGTGAGCACAAAAACAGGTGATGTGCCAGGGCGTAAATTAAGACGGCTACAGCTGAGATGGGAAGACATGAGGTACAGTCCCATAAACCCACTTGATGTTAGAGTATTGGTAAATACATTCATTGACGGTATGACCAAAGACTTACGATACGAAATATAGATAGCCAGACCTGAATGGCGAAATGTAGATCCGAAAGATCTGAAGGTTTCTAAAGAAGTTGAACGAATTAGGACAATAAGACGACGTGTCATGTATGCTGGAGTAGACACATCTTTCTTCTCCAGTTGGTTAGGTGGGATCGAGGGATTCCTTCAACAAGCTTGTTTAGTACTGATTGCCCTCCTTGTAATTGGATCGATAATTCTCTGTTGTGTTATTCCCTTGTATAAAAAGGTTATTGCCAAAGCAACTCCGACTGGCACCTTCCTCAATCAAGAAGTAGACCCACCAGAGTACGATGGTACTGATCCAAGGGAGATCCATAAGTATGTCTCCCTCAAGAGAGTAGACAAAACCCCCCATTCTCAGATGATGTTAAGAGATTTAGTTTAGGGACAGTGGGAGAACTCCATGTGAGGTTAGTGAAGGGTTCAGCTGCCTGGAGGCCTCTCGCTAGGGGAGAGTTTCTGAGGTGTCTGGATGAAGAAATCCACCTCCCCTTTTCTCATCACATGGACAGTCTCGAAGGATCTTTCTTTAAGGGAAAAACTTAGTGTTTAGGGGGGATTGTCAAGGTGAAAATATACTTTCTTATATACTTTTGTACTTTTATACTCTTATACTGTGAAACAATAAGTTTTTCCTAATTCCTTGCTAATGCAAATGTAATTGTATTTAAAGATGGCCGCCAGTGTTCAGTTTCGTTTCAGTTTAGTGACCGAAGGGTTAAGATTCATTACTTTGGAAATCGAAACTTAGAGAAGTAAAGAAGAGGAGGAATCCACCAGATGACGTCCAGCGAATCAGGAGGAGATTGAGCACTGGACGTATGCTGCTGAATTCCCGCCTATTGCATTCCCTTTTAGTATTGTGTATTTTAAAATAAAGTTCAGTTGCTGTGACGGTTACACACATGTGTGTGGATCCACGAGCATGCACTAAGATTGAACCAGCTACCTGTCTGACTCATTCTTACCCGGTACCACATGCTTATAGTTTAATTTGGAATGACTGGTGAAGGAAGGGTATTTGTCGTTACGACCCCGACACAAGGAATACATATTGTCCATCACTGTCTATTACCACCTCTACTTCCTCGAACGGTACGCTTGTATGTACAAGTATTGACACTCCTCTAGCATAAGAATCAAAGCAGAGGACAGCGCCACACCAGGGAGTGTTAGGCAATAACACACTTTATTCTGCCTCCTGTGGCAACGTTTTGGTCCGAAGACCTTTATCAAGCACAGTACAGTCACATTTTAACCACCATTATATATCATTAAGACCACCCCCATAGTTAACAAGTAACCAATGGGAATGTCATGATCAGATAGAAAAAAGCGCCAATATAACAAACTTCACAGAAATAAACAAAAACATAACTATACATCACATAATCCATATAGCACCTACCCCCAAGTAAAACAACACCCCTCGATTGCTCCCCTGATAATATATCAACCCCTAAATACAGTACAGAAAGTCCCAGTTACCCAGAAGTAAACAAAGCATGTCATCCTATCAGGATCAGGCTTCGGCCGTTGCCATAGTTCAGTGGGCGTGTGCAGGACAGGCGCGGCCCAATCAGACAGCAGTGCCAGTCCCATGTGACCGCACTGTGTCATACAGGAAGCGCCCACCACCGCACACATCCACAAACAATACCAACGCCGCGCATGTCCGAATGAAGGATCCTCCCACTCACAAGCGTCGCCATGGAGACGAATCTAACAAACGCGACACACAGTAGTGCTCCTTCAGTGCGCCGGTCCGGATACAGTTCATTGTCACCATAGTGACAAGTGTTTACAAGCGCAGTAATCCACATTACTCTCTTCAATGCGCAAGTCCGGTTGTAATTCATAAATGCACACATAGGATCCACACATCTCCAACCAGTATTGTTTGTCTTAATGCGCATGTCTGTAATGTCATCCTCTCAGTAGAGGTCAGCACGTAGATCACAGCTTCAGTTCTCCGAAAGGTCCTCTGTGCATGTCACATTGCGTCCATTATAACATAGCTTTTATTTCACATGCCCATATAAGCAGAGAGGGCCGTCAGAGATATCCTTTGCTCCCAAGATTGAAAAGTGATATGGGCATAACCTCAGATTCATTATACAGTGTTTCAAACGTTCAGCTTAATACGTGTTATAAAGCATACACTTATTCCTTGGGCCTTAATCCAACCCTGTAACGATATATAAAAATAAAGGACAAAAGAAGAGGGGAGGACTGTTCCGATCACACAACATGTACAAAAACACCGATTTTGACATACTAGATGAATATAAAAATGTCTTACATCTAACGGAAATGTATAAGCACATATCCAAATCACCTTGACATATATATCTGTGTGTCATTTTATACTAAAAAGACCACTACATTACAAAAGGTGAACATAAGGTAACAAAACAATATATCTAGATGCATGACAACATTTGGATTACTTATCATACATGTCATTACTACTATCCTCCCCAACCAGGAGATATAAAAATATCAAAAACTCCCATACAGTATAGCAAATTGGGGGTAAACGAAATATACGATCAAAAAATCAGAAAAAAACAATTTTTTCTGTATCTGAATAGTGTGCATTCTGGTTTGGGGTTCACTATGGAGTGCTCACAGTCTGGAATGCAATTTTTGGACACTTGCGTATATAAATCTGATGGTCTTCTCTACACTGATCTGTTTGTTAAACATACAGACAGAAATAATCTGCTGCACTTTTCTAGTGAGCATCTGCGCCATATGGTAGAGTCCCTGCCATGGAGCCAAATGCTCCGAGTGAGGAGGATTGTCTCCAGTGATACTCGAGTGGATGAGAGACTAAATGAAATGTGTCAAAAATTTCTCGCTAGAGGGTATCCCAGAACTGATTTGGAGAAATTTAAAACTAGAGCCCTCTCTAAAGAGCGGCGTGAGCTCTTAAAACCTAAGACAGCAGCTATGACTAATAAGAGAATCCCGTTTGTTACGGCATATAATGGCCTTAGCAACCGGATATCTGATGTTATACGGAGACATTGGCCACTGCTTAGCAGAGGACATACCAATGTTCATGAATTCCAATTGCCCCCTCTGTTCTCTTATAAGAGGAATAAAAATCTTAAGGATAAGCTGGTGCTATCTGATATTGGGAGTTCTAAAAAAGACCTACAGACTACCTTGAGCCGCCCAAGTTTGGGAAATTTTCCGTGTCTCAATTGCGCATGCTGCAATAACATGGTGAAGGGAGCGTTGTTTCATCATCCCCATACGGGTAGAGAGTATGAGATACGGAGACGTTATACGTGTAAAAGCAGCTTTGTGGTCTATATCCTTAGTTGTCCGTGTGGTCTCTACTATGTTGGGGAGACCACAATGGAGATTAGGGCCAGGATCAGCAAACATAAAAGTACTATCAGAACTAAACATATTGAACTTCCGGTACCCAGACATTTCCATGAAATGAGACACTCAGTTAATCAACTCAGATATAGGGTCATAGATGATGTTCCTGTACTTAGACGTGGTGAAGACCGGATCTCTATTTTGAAGAAAAAGGAACTCCAATGGATATTTGAGCTTGATACGCTCTTCCCAAGAGGCATGAATATAGAGTACCAACAGAGTTGTCTTCTATAGCGTCCATGTGGACTGATTGTGGTTCCTCATTGGTGTATTGTTTTTAACCATGTTTTTATTTGTCTATAATAAATGTAATTTGATATAATACCCCCTTTTGATCGTATATTTCGTTTACCCCCAATTTGCTATACTGTATGGGAGTTTTTGATATTTTTATATCTCCTGGTTGGGGAGGATTTAGTAGTAATGACATGTATGATAAGTAATCCAAATGTTGTCATGCATATAGATATATTGTTTTGTTACCTTATGTTCACCTTTTGTAATGTAGTGGTCTTTTTAGTATAAAATGACACACAGATATACACTCACTGGCCACTTTATTAGGTACACCTGTCCAACTTCTTGTTAACACTTAATTTCTAATCAGCCAATCACATGGCGGCAACTCAGTGCATTTAGGCATGTAGACATGGTCAAGACAATCTCCTGCAGTTCAAACCGAGCATCAGTATGGGGAAGAAAGGTGATTTGAGTGCCTTTGAACGTGGCATGGTTCTTGGTGCCAGAAGGGCTGGTCTGAGTATTTCAGAAACTGCTGATCTACTGGGATTTTCACGCACAACCATCTCTAGGGTTTACAGAGAATGGTCCGAAAAAGAAAAAAAATCCAGTGAGCGGCAGTTCTGTGGGCGGAAATGCCTTGTTGATGCCAGAGGTCAGAGGAGAATGGGCAGACTGGTTCGAGCGGATAGAAAGGCAACAGTGACTCAAATCGCCACCCGTTACAACCAAGGTAGGCCTAAGAGCATCTCTGAACGCACAGTGCGTCGAACTTTGAGGCAGATGGGCTACAGCAGCAGAAGACCACACCGGGTACCACTCCTTTCAGCTAAGAACAGGAAACTGAGGCTACAATTTGCACAAGCTCATCGAAATTGGACAGTAGAAGATTGGAAAAACGTTGCTTGGTCTGATGAGTCTCGATTTCTGCTGCGACATTCGGATGGTAGGGTCAGAATTTGGCGTAAACAACATGAAATCTTTGGGATGTGGTGGAACGGGAGATTCGCATCAGGGATGTGCAGCCGACAAATCTGCGGCAACTGTGTGATGCCATCATGTCAATATGGACCAAAATCTCTGAGGAATGCTTCCAGCACCTTGTTGAATCTATGCCATGAAGAATTGAGGCAGTTCTGAAGGCAAAAGGGGGTCCAACCCGTTACTAGCATGGTGTACCTAATAAAGTGGCCAGTGAGTGTATATGTCAAGGTGATTTGGATATGTGCTTATACATTTCCGTTAGATGTAAGAAATTTTTATATTCATCTAGTATGTCAAAATCAGTGTTTTTGTACATGTTGTGTGATCGGAACAGTCCTCCCCCCTTCTTTTGTCCTTTATTTTTATATATCGTTACAGGGTTGGATTAAGGCCCAAGGAATAAGTGTATGCTTTATAACACGTATTAAGCTGAACGTTTGAAACACTGTATAATGAATCTGAGGTTATGCCCATATCACTTTTCAATCTTGGGAGCAAAGGATATCTCTGACGGCCCTCTCTGCTTATATGGGCATGTGAAATAAAAGCTATGTTATAATGGACGCAATGTGACATGCACAGAGGACCTTTCGGAGAACTGAAGCTGTGATCTACGTGCTGACCTCTACTGAGAGGATGACATTACAGACATGCGCATTAAGACAAACAATACTGGTTGGAGATGTGTGGATCCTATGTGTGCATTTATGAATTACAACCGGACTTGCGCATTGAAGAGAGTAATGTGGATTACTGCGCTTGTAAACACTTGTCACTATGGTGACAATGAACTGTATCCGGACCGGCGCACTGAAGGAGCACTACTGTGTGTCGCGTTTGTTAGATTCGTCTCCATGGCGACGCTTGTGAGTGGGAGGATCCTTCATTCGGACATGCGCGGCGTTGGTATTGTTTGTGGATGTGTGCGGTGGTGGGCGCTGCCTGTATGACACAGTGCGGTCACATGGGACTGGCGCTGCTGTCTGATTGGGCCGCGCCTGTCCTGCACACGCCCACTGAACTATGGCAACGGCCGAAGCCTGATCCTGATAGGATGACATGCTTTGTTTACTTCTGGGTAACCGGGACTTTCTGTACTGTATTTAGGGGTTGATATGTTATCAGGGGAGCGATCGAGGGGTGTCGTTTTACTTGGGGGTAGGTGCTATATGGATTATGTGATGTATAGTTATGTTTTTGTTTATTTCTGTGAAGTTTGTTATATTGGCGCTTTTTTCTATCTGATCATGACATTCCCATTGGTTACTTGTTAACTATGGGGGTGGTCTTAATGATATATAATGGTGGTTAAAATGTGACTGTACTGTGCTTGATAAAGGTCTTCGGACCGAAACGTTGCCACAGGAGGCAGAATAAAGTGTGTTATTGCCTAACACTCCCTGGTGTGGCGCTGTCCTCTGCTTTGATTCTTATCGTGGACTGTGACCGGGAGGACCCCCTGGTGTGGACGTGCGCCCTGATGTCCATGGAGACAACGTCAGTATTGGGTGCGGTCTGTCTAATTTTCTTGGTTGGACTCCTCTAGCATAGGCCGAGAATGTCGCATGATATGCCTTTCTCACCCATCTTTTCTGCAATAAGCTCGTCTTTTCTTTTACTAAATGAGTCTCTTGAAGGCATATCAGCGAGGGTCTCTGCTTCAAAATATACTGCAAGATGGCATTACGTTTGGTATCATTCGATATACCTCTAATGTTCCAGCTCAAAATTTTAACTTTATCCCCCATCATTTTGCGTAATGGTAAAACTGTTCAGCTTCTTTCCGTTGGTCTCCCTTATCCCCCCAACCTGGGCCCACCTACCCAAAACTCCCTCCCAAATCGTCATCATACAAAACAAAACCCCTAACTTTACCCTTCCCTTAATAACTTCCTCCCCCAAAACCCCCCCAAAACTTTTTACCAGTCAAGAAAAAGTCTCCTACTCCCTCTCTGTATGAGAAAGGGGAACGCGCTGTCGCAGACCCAACAGTGGCTCAAAAGCCGACACTAACTCCCAATGGGTTTAACACTCTCCTTCAGTCGTTCCTCCCTCCACCCTTAAAAACAGAATATATAAACAGTTGCGCCGCCGAACACAACTTTAACGCTCAGGAACCACATATCCGATTCCTCTAGTAATAAACCAGAATAAATCAACAACACAATTTTCTTCCCCTCCCACAACCATCACAACAGCCTAAAGTTCACATCTGATCCTCCTCAGCGGTTCTTTTCTGCTCCAATACGTTTAGCATTCAAATCCAGCCAATGTGACACCTCCTCAGGATTTTGAAAAAAGTGGACCTTTTCCCTGGCCACCACACGTAGTTTAGCCGGATACAGCATAGAATAAACCAGACCCAGTTCACGTAAGCGTCTTTTTGCCTCTCCGAACTTCATCCTGAGCTTCTGTACAACTGTGGAATAATCAGGGTATAGAGATATTCGGTTGCCATCAATATTTAATTCCTCCATATTTCTGGCTGTCCTTAGCAAAATATCTCGGTCTCTGTAATTTAGGATTTTAGCTAGAAAGGTCCGTGGGGCGGAGCCAGGGGGCAGAGGTCTGGTTGGCACCCGATGAGCTCTTTCTACCGCAAATAATTTAGTGAGACTGTCCCCTCCAACCTTAGTTTTCAGCCATGTCTCGATAAATTCAGTGGGGTTGTTTCCTTCGGTCTTTTCGGGCACACCAACAATTCTCAAATTGTTCCTGCGCGAACGATTCTCCAAATCGTCAGTTTTAAGTTCCAACTCCGCAATGCGCTGGACATATTTTTTCTCTCTTTTTGCCAGTTCGGCAATTTGATCTTCTGCACCTCCCACACGTTCCTCCAGCATTTCAACTCTCCCCTCCATCTTGTGCATAGCCGAGCGAAAAGAGGTAACTTCCCCTTTAAGATCATCCACCTGGGCAGTTAGGGTTGTCAATGCAGTTTTGCAGAATAATACTGCAGAAAATATGTCTTTCAGGGTTGGCTCCCCAGCCCCCTCATCTCTCACAGACTCCATCTGTGCAGCATAATCCTGGGTCAGTTCTGCTACCACAGTCATTGGAGCATTACTCAAAGTTGATGTTGCAATGGGTGTTATGTGGGCTCCACTCACCCTCCCTTCTGCCTGTGCCCCAGACCTCACATCCACCTGCTCCCCCAAGTCTGCCGCTCCTCCTGTTTCCTCTCCACCAGTTCCCATCACCAGACGCTCTGAGTCCTCTGTTCTGGCGAACTGCTCCAGCCTGGCGATCACCTCAAGCCGCCTCTGGTATGCAGCATCAGCCCTTGCCGCTTCTTCCACAGCGCTGCCGGCGCCATCTTGGGAGCGCGTGCTGCCCGCCATCCCGACCTCCTTCTGCCTCCTACGTGTCATTCCTTGCCACTCTCGCAATGCGGCCGGCTCCCTCCGCTCCCCGGATGCTCAGGAGCTCTCCCTCCGGTAGTCGGCATTCGGCGGCGCCTCTGCTAAGTCCGGATTATCGTTCGGGCGGCAGGGAGAGATCTGACCCGCGTCTGCTTACATCTCCCGCTAGGCCACGCCCCGGCCTGCTAGGGTTGTTAAATGTTACAATGACATTTCCCAGTGAATGCATTTGTAGTGGTTGAAAGCAATGTTAAAGTTGAAAAACGCTGCGTCTGAACTAAGCCTAAGTGGGGGAGGAAATTTTCAGTCTGGGTTTAAATATTTGGCCTTACAGGCAAGTAATTAACCTGCAAAGGATGTACCTTGACATATTTCCCAGCAAAATCCGTTTTGGTTTCGTTTTTTGTGGCACCGGGAAAAAATGGCATGATTCTCGGAAAAAAAGCTGTGAACTAGGAGTCAGGAATGCTTCCAGGGGTGATCCCCATGATGTCCCTGTGTCATGATTGATTGATGAGTGTTTCCATGATTTTCAGACTTTTTAAGGACCCCCAGGGGGATCACGGTAAAAATACTCAGGTCTCCCATAGACTTACATTGGGCTCGTTGTTCTGGCCGAGTACCCGAGTATACCAATCTGCTCGACCCGAGCATTTTAGTGCCCGCTTATCACAAGAAGTATATAGTTTGAGGTCTGGGATCTGCCAATATGTGGCTGGTTTTATGACTGTTTCAGATAACATGATACATGATTTTAGTTGTTTTAGTCTAGTCTTGCTTGAATATAGGTCAATATTAAATAAGTCTCCTGACGAGTCGCCTTTGGTGAGGACGATGAAACCCGTAGAAATGAGAGGCTTGGAGAGTGAGTGTGTATACGTCACCTCACCCTATATACTGACATTTACATGTTTTTTTATTAGTCATTTTCTGGCTAACCTTCAGGGGGTGAATTATGGGTACAGTTTTAGATTTGGAATTAATAAAGTTTAGTTTTATCCTTTTTTTTCAGCAAACATGAGGAATGACAAGAGACAACCCATTTCAGAAGATTCAATTTTGGTTAAAACTATTCCAATATTATGAACATAAAAAAGGCTTCTCCCCTATGTGACGTCTCTGATGTTTATTAACAGTTGATTTCCAAGTAAAATATTTCCCACATTAAGAAAATGAAAAATGCTTTTCCTCTGTGTGACTGCTCTGATGTCTAACAAGCGTCCCTTTCTGGGTAAAACATTTCCCACATTCTGAACAGGAAAACGGCTTCTCCCCTGTGTGAGTTCTCTGGTGAGTAACCAAATCTGATTTCTGGATAAAACATTTCCCACATTCTGAACAGGAAAAAGGCTTCTCCCCTGTGTGAGTTCTCTGGTGACTAACAAGATGTGATTTCTGGTTAAAACATTTGTTACATTCTGAGCATGAAAAAGGCTTCTTCCCTGTGTGAGTTCTCTGGTGCTTAACACAATTTGATTTATTGCTAAAACATTTTCCACATTCTGAACATGAAAAAGGCTTCTCCCCTGTGTGAGTTCGCTGGTGAGTAACAAGCTCCGGTTTCTTTATAAAACATTTCCCACATTCTGAACATGAAAAAGGCTCCTCCCCCGTGTGAGTTCTATGGTGTGTAACAAAATCTGATTTACGTGCAAAACATTTCCCACATTCTGAACAGGAAAAAGGCTTCTCCCCTGTGTGAGTTCTTTGGTGTGTAACAAAATGTGATTTATGTGCAAAACAATTTCCACATTCTGAACAGGAAAAAGGCTTCTCCCCTGTGTGAATTCTTTGGTGTCTAACAAAATGTGATTTACGTGCAAAACATTTCCCACATTCTGAACAGGAAAAAGGCTTCTCCCCTGTGTGAGTTCTTTGGTGTCTAACAAAATGTGATTTCTTGTTAAAAAATGTCCCACATTCTGAACATGAAAATGACATATTTGCATTAGGAGCAGTTTGTATTTGAATGCCTCTTTTGTGACTTTGATTTTCCTTAGTAGTCGGTAATGAATCAGAAAATGGGACCTGTTTCATAGGATCAGATGACAGATCTTTGCTGTGAATGGGTGATGATATATCTTGAGTAATGGCATTCACTTCAGTTGTATCTTTTAGGATCTCAAGATCATCAGATTTAAAAATTGAAGATGTCAACTGTCCCTCTGATCTCCTAGTACAGTCATCTGCTAAGATAAAAAAAACAAAACATTTTTTTTAATTAAAATATCTTTTTATATTTTTGAACAGTTCTAGTTAAACTGTCCATAAAAATGACAAGCTATGTAAAAAACTTTTATTTACCAAGACAATGACACTTCACAGTCGAATAGAAAACCTTGTTGGATGAACCAGTAGTGTGTGGTGTTCAACTGTTTGTTCATTCTGCCTCCCAAACATCAAATAAAAAGAAACCAATCAATGTTATGTAGGCGAAAATAATACCAATTCTCATCTCACAAAAAACAAGTCCCCACTCAAGTCCATCATCTGTCAATGGAAAAACAGAGGTTCCCACACTACTAGTGGCTCAAAGGCTGTTGAAAAGTAAATGTCTATAAACCAATCCAGCAAAATCCGCTCTCACTTATGAGTCTTGCAGTGTGCTTAAACAACATTTAGGATCCCTGTATTTAGCAATATTATAGTGAGAAGAATCCACTTAATTTGCGGGGTGTGTTTCCTAATGACAGAAAAACCTACAATGGTCACAGAAATAACATGAATCTGACAAAAGTAATAATAAATAATTTATGAAAATGAGCATATGAAAGTCAGACATTGCTTTTCAACCATGCTTCCACCGAATTAAAAAAAACACCTGAAATAGGCCGGGACAGAAATGATGGAATCCTTAAAGGGCACCTCTGACCTTTCCGGCACCTGCGCACTGCAGTACTTTGCTCTGCCCTGAACAGGGCAGACAAAGTACGCCTGCGCCGGAGCCGTGGTGTAAAGACGCGAAGAGGACGTCATGGAATGAACATGGGAGGCATTTTGAGGCAATTACTGCAGTCAAACAATTCATGTAACTGTCAATGAGACTTCTGCACCTCTCGACAGGTATTTTGGCCAACTCCTCAGGGGCAAACTGCACCAGTTGTCTCCTGTCTAAAGGTTGCCTTTTCCAGATGGCATGGGCTCATAGAAGGCCACGTCAGAATAGTCCAATGTTTCCCTCTTAGCCATTCCTTGGGTGTTTTTAGCTATGTGTTTTGGATCATTATCCTGTTGCAAGCCCCTTGACCTGCGACTGATACTAAGCTTTCTGACACTGGGAAGCACATTTCTCTCTACAATTCCTTGATAGTCTTGAGATTTCATTGTACCCTGCACAGATTCTTGACACCCTGTGCCAGATGCAGCAACGCAGCCCCAGAACATAACAGAGCCTCCTCCATGTTTCACAGTAGGGACAGTGTTCCTTTCTTGATATGCTTCATTTTTCCATCTGTGAACATAGAGCTGATGTGCATTTCCAAAAAGTTCAATTTTTGTCTCATCTGTCCATAGGACATTCTCCCAGAGGCTTTGTGGCTTGTCAACATGTGGTTTGGCAAATTCCAGTCTGGCTTTTTTATGATTTTTTTCAACAATGTTATCCTCCGTGATCGTCTCCTTTGAAGTCCACTTTGGCTCATGCAACGACAGATGGTGCGATCTGACACTGATGTTCCTTGAGCTTGAAGTTCACCTTTAATCTGTTTAGAAGTTTTTCTGGGCTCTTTTGTTACCATTCGGATAATCCATCTCTTTGATTTGTCATCAATTTTCCTCCTGTTGCCCCGTCCAGGTAGGTGGTCTACAGTCCCATGGATCTTACATTTCTGAATAATATGTGCAACTGTAGTCAAAGGAACATCAAGCTGGTCCATGTTGAGTCTGATACACACTATGTTACCAAACAGCACAGTGAGTATCTGTAGCCCTATATACAGGCCACCAGGGCCGGAAGGAGCATCGGGCACTTCTGACAATTGCCAGAAGGGCCGGTGCCTGTTGTGGGCCGCTTGATCCGTTCATGCTGGCTCGTCCACTATCAGTGCCGCAATCATGCAGTATTCTGTACTCACCGCTGCGCTGGAGAGGAGGAAGTGGGTGGTCTTCCATCCAGATCACGAGCTGCAGTGACGTATTTGAGGAGGCAGGTCTGGAGAAGTACAGTGCGGAGCTCCCCCGGCACTGCCTCTTCAATTGCATACTGCAGTTCGTGATCTGAACTTAAGACTGCCCACTTCCTCCTGTCCAACACGGCAGCAGGGCAAGAAAACTTGAACTCACGCCGCAGAGAACCGGAGTTCATTTGTTGTAAGTTGATTTTAGGCAAGCGTCAAAATAAACATAAGAGTAAATAAACTGCTTTAACTAAGGTCACCAATGACCTCTTAACCGCCAAGAGCAAGCGACACTACTCTGTTCTCCTCCTCCTCGACCTGTTGGCTGCCTTTGACACAGTGGACCATTCCCTATTATTACAGACCCTCTCATCCCTTGGCATCACAGACTTGGCCCTATTCTGGATCTCATCATACCTAACAGACCGGACATTCAGCGTCTCCCACTCACACACCACCTCCTCACCTCGCCCCCTATCTGTCGGAGTCCCGCAAGGTTCAGTCCTTGGGCCCCTGCTCTTCTCCATTTACACCTTTGGCCTGGGACAGCTCATAGAATCTCATGGCTTCCAGTATCACCTCTATGCTGATGACACACAGATCTACATCTCTGGACCAGATATCACCACCCTACTAACTAGAATCCCTCAATGTCTGTCCACTATTTCATCCTTCTTCTCCGCTAGATTTCTGAAACTTAACATGGACAAAACAGAATTCATCATCTTTCCCCATCTCACGCGACCCCCCCAACGAACCTAACCATTACAGTAAATGGCTGCCCACTCTCCCCAGTCCCACAAGTTCGCTGCCTCGGGGTAATCCTTGATGCTGATCTCTCCTTCAAACCACATATCCAAGCCCTTTCCACTTCCTGCTGACTTCAACTCAAAAATATTTCACAAATCCGTTCATTCCTCAACCAAGAATGCAAAAACCCTAGTCCATGCCCTCATCATCTCTCGCCTTGACTACTGCAACCTCCTGCTCTGTGGCCTCCCCTCGAACACTCTCGCACCCCTCCAATCTATTCTAAACTCTGCTGCCCGACTAATCCACCTGTCCCCCCGCTATTCCCCTGCCTCTCCCCTCTGTCAATCCCTCCACTGGCTCCCCATTGCCCAGAGACTCCAGTACAAAACCCTAACCATGACATACAAAGCCATCCACAACCTGTCTCCTCCATACATCTGTGACCTCGTCTCCCGGTACTTACCTACACGCAACCTCCGATCCTCACAAGATCTCCTTCTCTACTCCCCTCTTATCTCCTCTTCCCACAATCTCATACAAGATTTCTCTCGCATATCACCCCTACTCTGGAACCCTCTACCACAACACATCAGACTCTCGCCTACCATCGAAATCTTCAAAGAGAACCTGAACCACCGATCAACCAAACCGCTGCATGACCAGCTCTATCCTCACCTACTGTATTCTCACCCATCCCTTGTAGATTGTGAGCCTTTGCGGGCAGGGTCCTCACTCCTCCTGTACCAGTTATGACTTGTATTGTTTAATATTATTGTACTTGTTTTTATTATGTATACCCCTCCTCACATGTAAAGCGCCATGGAATAAATGGCGCTATAACAATAAATAATAATAATAATAAAAGCACTGTACAGCTCCTCTGGTGAACTATATCTCCCAGCATGCGTTTGGAGCTTGAGGACATGCTGGGAGTTATAGTTCTCAAAAGGATAATGGTGACATAACATCACCTCTTGACATAAGTAGCACTTATGGGGTCTTAAAGGGTACCTGTCCGCTTATGTAGGCTGCCTGATCCATAGGCAACATGCAATGGACACTGGCTGCATGAATTCAGCCACGTTTCCCCCAAACTTTGCTGCATTTTAGGGGAAAACATACTTTAGGGGTATTTTCGTTTTTCGCTCCCCTTCTTCCCAGATCCATAACGTTTTTATTTTTCCGTCAATATGGCCATGTGGGGGCTTATTTTTTGCAGGATGAGTTGTATGCAATACCACACTTGTTTTTTGCTTGTTTGTCTGTTGCTAGGTTCCCTAAATGCTAAAACTGACCGTCCATTATGATTCTCCAGGCCATTATGAGGTCATAGACTCCAAACATGTCTAGGTTCTTTTTTATCTAAGTGGTGAAAAAAATTCAAAACTTTGCTAAAAAAAAAAAATTGTGCAATTTTCCGAAACCCACAGCGTCTCCACTTTTCATGATCTGGGGTTGGGTGAGGGCTTATTTTTTGCGTGCCGAGCTGACGTTTTTAATCATATCATTTTGGTGCAGATACATTCCTTTGATCGCCTGTTATTGCATTTTAATGCAATGTAGCAGCGACCAAAAAAACGTAATTCTGGTGTTTTTAATTTTTTTATCGCTACGCCATTTAGCGATCAGGTTTTTTTTTTTATTCATAGATCGGGCAATTCTGAACACAGAGATACCAAATATGTGTAGGCTTGATTTTTTTAAATTTTATTTTGAATGGGGCAAAAGGGGGGTGATTTAAACTTTAATATTTTTTTAAAACATTATTTTTAAACTTTTGCCATGCTTCAATAGTCTCCATGGGAGGCTAGAAGCTGGCACAAGTCGAT
The DNA here is from genome assembly GCF_051348905.1 of Ranitomeya variabilis. Classification (NCBI taxonomy): domain Eukaryota; kingdom Metazoa; phylum Chordata; class Amphibia; order Anura; family Dendrobatidae; genus Ranitomeya; species Ranitomeya variabilis. Next base: position 756,215,141 of record NC_135235.1, on the reverse strand, counting down.
CAGCTCTGCTACATAGGAGCATCATTTCTGTCCAGGCCTATTTCACGAGTTTTATTTTTTTTTAGTTCTGTGCAAGCATGGCTGAAAAGCAATGTCTGACTTTCATTTGTTAATTTTCATAGATTTTTTTATTATTACTTTTGTCAGATTCAAGTTATTTCTGTGACCATTTTGGGCTTTTCTGTCATTAAACGAGGGGTACCAACAATTTTGACCACATATGTATAGATTATAACCCTCAGTGAATTAATTTATAAAATCGAATCACTTTTGGGGATTTCGACTATTCTGGATTTCTGTCATTTAGTCATATTAGGGCTTTTGCATATGGTGTGTCCAATATCATCTGGGATCTGTTCCTGCTGTCCAGCTGGAGTAATCTGCTCCCTACTTCAGCCAATTGGAAAGTACCACACCCTACTAAAGCTCAAAGCACATGGCCGGAATCTGCCAGAAACAGCGTTGTTCTCCTCTGGTTCAGTCCTCTGTGCTCAGATTGCGGCTTGTGTATTTGTTTACTGTTGTGACCGTGGCCCGTTTACTGGCTACTTTTGTGTCTTCTGATTCTGTATTCTGTCCTTCCGGTTCTGACCCAGCTACCTGACTATTCTTCTTGCCATCTAACACCACAGAATAGCAGGTAACACCATGGTCCAAGTGTAGGGGTCCCAGTGTAAGTCCAGATCCATGTAATGGGGGTTAAAGGGAGATGAGCAAGGCAATCCTTGGGATATGGAAAGCAGAGAAGATCGTGCCAAGCATGTTCATGGTGGAGATCATTTGAGCTGCCAGCTGACTACGAACAGTGCTCCCAATACATTGTGTCTGCAAACTATTCCAGCTAGATCTGAATTCAAACAGCTAAATGGCACTCCTTCCCTTCTGAACACTGCCATGTGCCCAGAGAGCAGTGTACAATCGTATGTAGGGTATTGTGAGAAGTTGGAAAATAATTTGTAAGATCCATTTGTTTTCTATTATCCTTTGTGAATAATTCCAAAGTTATCACCACATAAAGTGACACACGTCAGAGTGTAAAAATGGGGCCTGAATAAGAACACAAAACGGGCTGCGGGAAGAGGTTAACCCCTTCCCGACCCATGACGCCACGTAGGCGTCATGAAAACCCGTGCCAATCCAACCCATGACGCCTATGTGGCGTCATGGAATGATCGCGTCGCTGCAGATCGGGTGAAAGGGTTAACTCCAATCTCACCCGATCTGCAGAGACAGGGGGAGTGGTGCTTCAGCCCAGGGGGGGTGGCTTCACCCCCCCGTGGCTACGATCGCTCTGATTGGCTGTTGAAAGTGAAACTGCCAATCAGAGCGATTTGTAATATTTCACCTAAAAAAACTGGTGAAATATTACAATCCAGCCATGGCCGATGCTGCAATATCATCGGCCATGGCTGGAAATACTGAAGTGACCCCTCCCACACCCACCGATCGCCCCCCCAGTCCTCCGTTATGGGGTCCGGTCCCGTCCGTCCACCTGCCGGCTCCCCCGTCCTCCTGTCCGCTCCCTCCTTGGTTGGATTCACCCCCCCTGTGGTCCGATTACCCCCCCTGTGCTCCGATCCACCCCCTCACCACCCCTTCATACTTACCGATCCTCCCGGTGTCCGTACGTCTCCTCGCTGGGCGCCGCCATCTTCCAAAATGGCGGGCGCATGCTCAGTGCGCCCGCCGAATCTGCCAGCCGGCAGATTCCTTACAAGTACATTTTGATCGCTGTGGTAGGTTCTATCACAGCGATCAAAATAAAAAAAATAATAAATAACCCCCCCCCCCCTTTATCACCCCCATAGGTAGGGACAATAATAAAATAAAGAAAATATTTTTTTTTCTTTTTCCACTAGGGTTAGGGTTAGAACTAGGGTTAGAACTAGGGTTAGGGTTACGGGTAGGGTTAGGGGTAGGGTTAGGGTTACAGGTAGGGTTAGGGTTATGGCATGTGCGGATTTGGCTGCGAATCCGCAGCGGATTGGCCGCGGATCCGCAGCGGATTGGCCGCGGATCCGCAGAGGATTGGCCGCTGCGAATTCGTAGCAGTTTTCCATCAGGTTTACAGTACCGTATACACCTATGGAAAACCAAATCCGCTGTGCCCATGGTGCGGAAAATTCCGTGCAGAAACGCTGCGTTGTATTTTCCGCAGCATGTCAATTCTTTGTGCGGATTCCGCAGCGTTTTACACCTGTTCCTCAATAGGAATCCACAGGTGAAATCCGCACAAAAAAACACTGGAAATCTGCTGTAAATCCGCAGGTAAAACGCAGTGCCTTTTACTTGCAGATTTTTCAAAAATCGTGCGGAAAAATCTCACACGAATCCGCAACGTGGGCACATACCCTTAGGGTTAGGGTTGGAATTAGGGCTAGGGTTGGAAATAGGGTTAAGATTAGGCTTGTGGTTAGGGTTACGGATAGGGTTAGGGGTGTGTTGGGGTTACAGTTGTGGTTAGGGTTGTGATTAGGGTTAGGGTTGTGATTAGGGTTAGGATTAGGGTTAGGGTTGGAATTAGGGTTACGGGTGTGTTGGGGTTAGGGTTGTGGTTAGAGGTGTGTTGGGGTTAGGGTTGGGATTAGGGTTATGGCTACAGTTGGGATTAGGATTAGGGGTGTGTTGGGGTTAGTGTTGAAGTTAGAATTGAGGGGTTTCCACTGTTTAGGCACATCAGGGGTCTCCAAACGCAACATGGCGCCACCATTGATTCCAGCCAATCTTGCATTCAAAAAGTCAAATGGTGCTCCCTCCCTTCAAAGCCCCGACGTGCGCCCAAACAGTGGTTTACCCCCACATTTGGGGTACCAGCGTACTCAGGACAAACTGGGCAACAACTGTTAGGGTCCAATTTCTCCTGTTACCCTTGCAAAAATAAAAAATTACTTGCTAAGACATAATTTTTGAGGAAAGAACAATTATTTTTTATTTTCACGGCTCTGCGTTATAAACTTCTGTGAAGCACTTTGGGGTTGAAAGTGCTCACCACACATCTAGATAAGTTCCTTCAGGGATCTAGTTTCCAAAATGGGGTCACTTGTGGGGTGTTTCTACTGTTTAGGCACATCAGGGGCTCTGCAAATGCAATGTGACGCCCGCAGACCATTCCATCAAAGTCTGCATTTCAAATGTCACTACTTCCCTTCCGAGCCCTGACGTGCGCCCAAACAGTGGTTTACCCCCACATATGGGGTATCACTGTACTCACAACAAACTGGGCAACAAACATTGGGGCCCAATTTCTCCTGTTACCCTTGTGACAATAAAAAATTGCTTGCTAAAACATCTTTTTTGAGGAAAGAAAAATGATTTTTTATTTTCACGGCTCTGCGTTGTAAACTTCTGTGAAGCACTTGGGGGTTGAACGTGCTCATCACACATCTAGATAAGTTCCTTGGGGGGTCTAGTTTCCAAAATGGGGTCACTTGTGGGGTGTTTCTACTGTTTAGGCACATCAGGGGCTCTGCAAATGCAACGTGACGCCCGCAGACCATTCCATCAAAGTCTGCATTCCAAAACGTCACTACTTCCCTTCCGAGCCCCGGCATGTGCCCAAACAGTGGTTTACCTCCACATATGGGGTATCAGCGTACTCAGGAGAAACTGGACAACAACTTTTGGGGTCCAATTTCTCCTGTTACCCTTGCAAAAATAAAAAATTCTGGGCTAAAAAATATTTTTCAGGAAAGGAAACACATTTATTATTTTCACGGCTCTGCGTTATAAACTTCTGTGAAGCACTTGGGGGTTCAAAGTGCTCACCACACATCTAGATAAGTTCCCTTGGGGGTCTAGTTTCCAAAATGGAGTCACTTGTGGGGAGTTCCTACTGTTTAGGCACATCAGGGGCTCTGCAAACGCAACCTGACGCCCGCAGAGCATTCCATCAAAGTCTGCATTTCAAAACGTCACTACTTCCCTTCCGAACCCCGACGTGTGCCAAAACAGTGGTTTACCCCCACATATGGGGTATCAGCGTACTCAGGAGAAACTGGACAACAACTTTTGGGGTCCAATTTCTCCTGTTACCCTTGGGAAAATAAAAAATTGTGGGCTAAAAAATCATTTTTGAGAAAAGAAAAAATATTTTTTATTTTCACGGCTCTGCGTTATAAACTTCTGCGAAGCACTTGGGGGTTCAAAGTGCTCACCACACATCTAGATTAGTTCCTTGGGAGGTCTAGTTTCCAAAATGGGGTCACTTGTGCGGGAGCTCCAATGTTTAGGCACACAGGGGCTCTCCAAACGTGACATGGTGTCCGCTAATGATTGGAGCTAATTTTCCATTCAAAAAGCCAAATGGCATGCCTTCCCTTCCGAGCCCTGCCGTGCGCCCAAACAGTGGTTTACCCCCACATATGGGGTATCATCGTACTCAGGACAAACTGGACAACAACATTTGGGGTCCAATTTCTCCTATTACCCTTGGGAAAATAAAAAATTCTGGGCTAAAAATCATTTTTGAGGAAAGAAAAATTATTTTTTATTTTCACGGCTCTGCGTTATTAACTTCTGTGAAGCACCTGGGGGTTATAAGTGCTCACTATGCATCTAGATAAGTTCCTTGGGGGGTCTAGTTTCCAAAATGGGGTCACTTGTAGGGGAGCTCCAATGTTTAGGCACACAGGGGCTCTCCAAACGCGACATGGTGTCCGCTAACGATTAGAGCTAATTTTCCATTCAAAAAGTCAAATGGCACGCCTCCCCTTCCGAGCCTTGCCGTGCACCCAAACAGTGGTTTACCCCCACATATGAGGTATCAACGTACTCAGCAGAAATTGCCCAACAAATTTTAGGATCCATTTTATCCTGTTGCCCATGTGAAAATGAAAAAATTGAGGCTAAAAGAAATTTTGTGTGAAAAAAAAGTACTTTTTCATTTTTACGGATCAATTTGTGAAGCACCTGAGAGTTTAAAGTGCTCACTATGCTTCTAGATAAGTTCCTTGGGGGGTCTAGTTTCCAAAATGGGGTCACTTGTGGGAGCGCTCCAATGTTTAGGCACACAGGGGCTCTCCAAACGTGACATGGTGTCTGCTAGCGAGGGAGATAATTTTTCATTCAAAAAGTCAAATGGCGCTCCTTCCCTTCCGAGCCTTACCATGTGCCCAAACAGTGGTTTATCCCCACATGTGAGGTATCGGTGTACTCAGGAGAAATTGTCCAACAAATTTTAGGATCCATTTTATCCTGTTGCCCATGTGAAAATGAAAAAATTGAGGCTAAAATAATTTTTTGTGAAAAAAAAGTACTGTTTCATTTTTACGGATCAATTTGTGAAGCACCTGGGGGTTTAAAGTGCTCACCATGCTTCTAGATAAGTTCCTTGGGGGGTCTAGTTTCCAAAATGGGGTCACTTGTGGGGGAGCTCCAATGTTTAGGTACACGGGGGCTCTCCAAACGCGACATGGTGTCCGCTAAAGATTGGAGCCAATTTTTCATTGAAAAAGTCAAATGGCGCTCCTTCCCTTCCGAGCCCTGCCGCGCGCCCGAACAGTGGTTTACCCCCACATATGAGGTATCAGCGTACTCAGGATAAATTGGACAACAACGTTCGTGGTCCAGTTTCTCCTTTTACCCTTGGGAAAATAAAAAAATTTTTGCTAAAAGATCCTTTTTGTGACTAAAAAGTTAAATGTTCATTTTTTACTTCCATGTTGCTTCTGCTGCTGTGAAACACCCGAAGGGTTAATAAACTTCTTGAATGTGGTTTTGAGCACCTTGAGGGGTGCAGTTTTTAGAATGGTGTCACTTTTGGGTATTTTCAGCCGTATAGAACCCTAAAACTGACTTCAAATGTGAGGTGGTCCCTAATGAAAATGGTTTTGTAAATTTTGTTGTAAAAATGAGAAATCACTGGTCAAATTTTAACCCTTATAACTTCCTAGCAAAAAAAAAAATTGTTTCCAAAATTGTGCTGATGTAAAGTAGACATGTGGGAAATGTTATTTATTAACTATTTTGTGTCACATAACTCTCTGGTTTAACAGAATAAAAATTCAAAATGTGAAAATTGCAAAATTTTCAAAATTTTTGCCAAATTACCGTTTTTTTTCACAAATAAACTCAGAAATTATCGACCTAAATTTACCACTAACATGAAGCCCAATATGTTACGAAAAAACAATCTCAGAATCGCTAGGATCCGTTGAAGCGTTCCTGAGTTATTACCTCATAAAGGGACACTGGTCAGAATTGCAAAAAACGGCAAGGTCATTAAGGCCAAAATAGGCTGGGTCATGAAGGGGTTAAATCAGAGTATTTTGGACACTACTGTAATCAAAAACTGTAACTATAGACAATAACATCTACTGAAATGATCAAACTGAACAGTCTCCATCAGTAATAAATGAGGAGCTAGTGGTGAATCCTCTCTGGGGGAATTAGAGCACGGGGCTCGGTGACTTCACAATCTAAACTATCGGAAGCTCCAATGTGAGGAACCTGTAACCTGTCATAGGCCAATAGAGATGAATATGTAAACAGAGCACCACATAAAGCCCAGCCCACAACCTAACCCCAGAGCACCACATAAAGCACCGCCCACAGCCCCGCCCCAGACCACCACATAAAGCCCCACCCACAGCCCCGCCCCAGAGCACGAGAATCTCATTAACTGAAAACTACAAATACAGATTACACAACAGTAAACCAGAGTTGCATTTATTTATGGTGGACCATTGGAGCTACTATGAATCCTGACCAGAAGATTAGAGAAAATAATATTGCTCCGCCTTTTCAGGAGAGATTGTGCAGTAATCTGAATTTCTTAGGATTAAAAACAATGTAATTTATGATGTGGAGTGAATCCATGAAACCAGGGCTGGAGCCAACACATCTCCCGCAGGCGGGAATAAATGTATATTACAGACATCAGCCACGCACAACTCAGAGATATATCGTGGCACCGGTGTGATGGGTTTATGTAGATTATCACAATCCTCCTTGAAGTTAGTCGGTTTTAATACAAATTGAAAAGTCAGGATAAAGGGAAACTCTGTTATTGTCCAGAAATTCACACTTGCCCTCACTGCACATTTAATGCTGTCGATCATAAAAGTGAAGTTTGGCCAGAAAGACGGGACCTGGTCTTGTAGGGACCATACGATCACATTCAGCAGCACAGAAGGGAGAGAAGGCAGATTCATCCGATAAGATCTCAGGGATCTAGGAAGCCAACAGCATCATTACCCTCCGCTTTCTCTTACAGGACCATCATATTGTTCTTCAAATTATTTTCTATCTTGTCAGCACATTCTACGTACGCTGTCATTTGGCTTTATAGTTCACAGATCTGGGCAGGTAACAGCGTCTCCTAAACCCAGGGGTAGGTGGATTCTCCAGGTTGTAAGTTCTATAGAAAAGGGCTTTCAATGACCAAAGTCATTTGAACAGTTTTGGGTGGAGGAGAATGTTGTGGTCTAGAGGCAAAATGGTGATCATGGTAATATGGCTGGACTACACCACCGATAAAGCAGCCACAGCCGGTGACTGAGAAGAATCTGTGACTTCTCTGCATTTAGTGGTCACTACTCACCTGGGTAGTCATATGTAGGAATCTCCTCTTTACACCACTCATCCCCCCTCACATATCTCTCTGTAGTATTAATACGGGTCAGATCTTCACCCTGAAACAAATATTATAAAAGTCACCGACAGATGGAGAAGTCACATCTATGACCAGCTCTAATCCTGCCATCTCCACCGTTCTCATTACACAAGTATAAAACATATAATACTGGTGGATAAAACAAGGCTGAGCACAAGATCTTCACCAGCGTCTACACATCATAGGGGAGATCTCCTGACACCTTCTCTCCATCTACCTGATGATCCTGAGGAGCACTGGGATCTTCTTGGTTACAGTCCTGTGGAAGAAGAGGACGGGGACATCTCTCTGGTGTTGTCCTCTTACTGGATAGATCTGGAGGAAACACATACAGGGAGTGAATTCATTCTTTACATACAGATAATTATAGGCCGTGTGTATTTAGTCCTGTCTATTACCTGGAGATGTGAGGGGCTGGGGAACCTCCATTATGTCGTCCTTGTACAGACCTCTGTGTCCTTCTAAATACTCCCACTCCTCCATGGAGAAATAGACAGCGACATCCTGACACCTTATAGGAACCTGACACATACAATGATACCGTCATCCCCCCGATCCCTTCATAGTGTTACTGTATAATGTCCAAGCATTCCCAGCAGTGTCACCTCTCCAGTCAGCAGCTCAATCATCTTGTAGGTGAGTTCGAGGATCTTCTGGTTATTGATGTCCTCATGGATCAGGGGGTGAGGTGGAGGCCCCGTGATTGGACTCAGGAGTCTTCCCCATCCCTCAGACACAGGGTCCTGACAGCAATCACCAGAGGTCTTCTTCACCACCGTGTAATCCTGGTAATGGAGAGACACATTAATAAATTTCACTACAGACATTTCCAGAGTCCTCACCTCTCCAGTTCTGTCCATCTGTTATTGCCATAGATAAGAATGATGTAATGTGACGTCATCAGAATCTCTCACCTCTCCAGTAAGCCGGAAGAGGATCTCTAGGGTGAGGTGTAATATCCTCTCCGCCATCTTGTCTCTGTCCATATCCATCTTTGATGGGTAAATCAGGACAATTTTCTTTTGTAGAAGATCTTCTCTGAGAGGATCCGATATTGTAGAGACCTGAATGAGAAGATGAGCTGATGTAACATCATAAGAATCCTGTGTAATAATACAATTACTGGAGATAATAAGGGAAACATATGAGATTTATTATTTTACAGTATTTAGTTTCCTTCTTTCCATCTACTAATAAAACCTATATATTTAGGCCACAGACAACAAGCAGTTTCTTCCTCGGAGTCGGCAGCTGAATACGTTTCTCATAGACTCATCTTCCATAACGCTAATTCTCGTCTCATTTACCGACCCTGGAATCGGCATTAGCAATACTACAGGAGATATTCATTATATGTGACATGAGAAATAACTACTTCATGATGAGGACGACATCTTCATCTTCTACTACGGCTCTAGAAACATATTTGGCCAGAGTCGGTCACTGACTCCATCACCACCGGTCGTCTATATGAAGGTTTCCCGTCTTCCCCGCACTGTAATCTTCTATCACGTTAGCTCTCAGCTCTGATTCACACACAGAAGTTTGAGCACGGTGGCTCAGAGGTTAGCACAGCAGCCTTGCAGTGCTGGAGTCCTGGGTTCATACCCCACCAAGGACAACATCTGTTATGACCCCAATGGCGAGGGTCTCAGAGATATCAGCAAGTCTGCAAAGTACAAAAATCCAGCTCATAGGGCAGTGGTAACTGGGTTGACCATATATCTACTCCTAACGCCAACCCTAGAAGTAGCCGGGGAACATGCCTACGTTGGTCGCTAGATGTCTCGCGCCAGCCGGAGAGCTAACTACCCCTAGAAGAGGAAAACAAAGACCTCTCTTGCCTCCAGAGAAAGGAACCCCAAAAGTAGGATACAAGCCCCCCACAAATAATAACGGTGAGGTAAGAGGAAATGACAAACACAGAGATGAACTAGGTTTAGCACAGAGAGGCCCACTTACTAATAGCAGAATATAGTAAGATAACTTATATGGTCAACAAAAACCCTATCAAAAATCCACGCTGGAGATTCAAGAACCCCCGAACCGTCTAACGGCCCGGGGGGAGAACACCAGCCGCCCTAGAGCTTCCAGCAAGGTCAGGATACAGATAATATACAAGCTGGACAAAAAATGCAAACAAAAACGAATTGCAAAAAGCAAAAAAGCAGACTTAGCTTAATCAAGCAGGAACCAGGATCAGTAGACAAGAGCACTACAGATTAGCTCTGATATCAACGTTGCCAGGCATAGAACTGAAGGTCCAGGGAGCTTATATAGCAACACCCCTGACCTAACGACCCAGGTGAGCATAAAAGGAATGACTGACAACCCCAGAGTCAAATCACTAGTAGCCACTAGAGGGAGCCAAAAAGTAAATTCACAACAAACATCTGCATGTCAGGACTCTGAACATTTTTTACCATTTGTGCATTACTGCCCTTTTCCAACATGGCGTCTTTGGTCTCATGTGCACTTGTCTTCCTGCTATAAAACTCCACCCCAGCCTTCAGTCTGTGCTAGATTATTCTGCTTTGCATCCAGCTCCTGATTACTCCCTGGCCTTGCACCTGCTCCTGTGAACCTATGTTGGAGATCCTGCCACTCTGCTCTGAGTTCCTGCTGAATACACCAGTGTTCAGTAATCCTCCTTCATCTGCTGCTCGTGTTACTTCCATCTGCATTTGCTGGACATGTAAGCTGTTTCTGCTCTGCAAAACCTGAGACTATTAACCAGGCCTCCCTGGTTGAGCTAAGATATGAACTGCCTAATAGCATATCTATCTGTGTCTGGACTAAGTCAAGGATCCATTCGTGTCAAGTTTCCTCTAGAATAACTGTGCTTTATAGACTTTCTGTTTGTTTGCATCTACCTCTGAAGTTTCCTATTGACTGCTAAGTTGCATTTATTATTTGAACCAAGTGTTGTGGACTTGAGTTTCTTTCTGCACCTGCTTGAATCATCGTGTGATAATATAAACTTTACCACTTATAAAACTGTGTCTTGTTGTCTTGTTCCACGCAAAGAGTCACCTGAGTTATCCCCTATAATTATTACAGGATACTCTAGCCATAAAAAAAGGAGACTGCTGGAACAATGACTGCAGAAAGCAGATTAGAGCAGGTGTTTTCCATAATTAGATCACTGCAGAAAGATGTGGAAGGTCTGCAAAAGAAGTTTGGAAGCTTTGAACATAATCAACAAGTGTTTGGACAAACTTTGCAGGACTTAAGCAATCGCATGGCAGCCCAGGAAAACAAACTTGCTGGCATAGAGTCCCAGTATGGACGTGCTTTTCAGGATATAAGCACGCAAATAACTGCACAAGTGACTTTACCCTCTGGGCAACCGCCACCAGCTAGCCCACCTAAGTTGCCCCCATTCAGATTTAATGGTGATCGCGACAAATTTCGTGGCTTTGTGAATCAATGTATGCTATATTTTGATGTGCATGCTGACCGTTTTCCTACTGATAGATCCAAAGTATTGTGTGTAATAATGCTACTGACCTCACGAGCGCTCGCCTGGGCGAATCCGATGATTGAGTCTCGTGACCAGGGGCGTATTTAGGGTTTCTGCTGCCCTAGGCACTTTTAGTGCTGCCCCCCCCCCCCCCCCCTTTGGTGAGTATGACACTATCGGCAGTGACTTTAGCAAGAATCGCTGATGTGAAAGTCGCCTTTTGCAGCAAATCCGGCAGTTTTTCTGCATGTGTCGCGTAACGGATCACTTACGGCAACACTGCGTTCGGCCTCATTCATTCCCTATGGGATTTGCGGCACTTATGATCTGGCAAATGCGGTACCATACCTCCCAACTTTTGAAGAAGGGAAGGAGACAGAGTGTGCGGCGCACGTAGCGCGCCGCGGCAAATTTTAGGCCACGCCTCTGACCACACCCATTTCACAACTAGTCACACCCATATCCACGTCCCAACCACACCCATTTAGCACTGCTGATCACACTGTTTTATATACAATAATTATAAACGAAAAAATATGGCCACAGTGCTCCATACTGTATAATAGCCACACATGATGCTCAATACTGTATAACGGCCACACATGATGCTCCATACTGTATAACGGCCACACATGATGCTCCATATTGTACAATGGCCACACATGATGCTCAATACTGTATAATGGCCACACAGTTCTCCATGATACTGTATAATGACCCCCCCTCCTGTATGCATGGCTCATATTCCCCCCCTGTATGCATGGCTCACACTCCCCCCTGTATGCATGGCTCATATTCACCCCCCCATATACATGGCTCATATACACCCCCCCTGTATGCATGGCTCATATACACCCCCCCCTGTATGCATGGCTCATATTCCCCCCCCCTGTATGCATGGCTCATATTCACCCCCCCCCTGTATGCATGGCTCATATTCACCCCCCCGTATACATGGCTCATATACACCCCCTGTATGCATGGCTCACACTCCCCCCCTGTATGCATGGCTCATATTCACCCCCCCGTATGCATGGCTCATATTCACCCCCCCCGTATACATGGCTCATATACACCCCCCTGTATGCATGGCTCATATACACCCCCCCCCCCGTATACATGGCTCATATACACCCCCCCTGTATGCATGGCTCATATTCACCCCCCTGTATGCATGGCTCATATTCACCCCCCCCCCGTATGCATGGCTCATATTCACCCCCCCGTATGCATGGCTCATATACACCCCCCCTGTATGCATGGCTCATATTCACCCCCCCTGTATGCATGGCTCATATTCACCCCCCCCTGTATGCATGGCTCATATTCACCCCCCCCTGTATGCATGGCTCATATTCACCCCCCCCCCTGTATGCATGGCTCATATTCACCCCCCCGTATGCATGGCTCATCTCCCCCTCCCTCCCTGTATGCATGGTGGCATTGGTGGCTCTGGCTCGTCATCTCCCATCCCCCATCCGTGGCTCATCGGCAGCCTGCCCCGCCGCTCCCCATCTATCTTGTGGCTGCCGCCTGCCGGGCTCCCCGATCCTCCTCCTTCATCCTCCCCAGCTCCCCCCGTCCCTGCCTGTCACCTCACACCGCGCACGGCGCGCAGAAGAACGGGATCCTCCACCTCTGTGCTGTGTCCCGGCGCAGCACCCTCGTCGTCCAGTATGAGCGGTCAGGTGGTACCGCTGATTAAGGTCATGACCTTAATCAGCGGTACCATGTGACCGCTCACACAGCGGGGGTGCAGTCACTGAGAGCAGACCAGGCGTCGCTGGAGCAGGTGAGGTGAGTGTGCATCAATCATAGTGTGTATGGGCAAGGAGGCAGCGGCGGGGGGGCGGCGGTGGCGGCGAGGGGGGGGCGAGGGGGGAGGGGCTTAAGCCTTAAGGTGACCCCGGCCGGACCGGACTTTGCATAAAAAAAAAGAAAAAAAAAAAAAAGAGCACACACACCTGCTCAGGTGCCGCCCCCCCGCATGGCCCCGCTGTAGGCACGTGCCCTCAAGTGCCTAGTGGCAAATACGGCCCTGCTCGTGACCCACGGTTAAATGACTTGGATGATTTCTTGGCCGCTATGGCATTAATGTTTGATGACCCTAATCGCCGTGCAACCGCTGAATCTGCTTTGTTGTCTTTATGCCAGGCTAAACGTTCTGTTATTGAGTATGCCACTAAATTCAGGAGATTGGCGGTAGATACCAATTGGGACAGTTATGCACAATTGCCTATTTTTAAATGGGGTCTGTCTAGTATTATAAAAGATGAACTAGCTCGCTCAGAGTCACCACAAGAACTAGAGACATTTATACAGGATTGTGTGCGCATAGACATTCGCCTTACTGAGCGTAGGCAGGAGAAATTTGCTGCACATAACCATATTTCTAACTTTTCCATTCCTTCCAAAGAGCCTGCAGGTAAAACATCTCGGGAACTGGAGGAGGTGCCCATGCAAATTGATTCCGTTCAGAGACGCGAGATCAATGAGCGCCGGGAGCATCGCCTTCGTGAAAGTCTATGTTTCTACTGCGGCCAGTCTGACCACTTCTTGATCAATTGTCCTAAGTGTCCTAGACGGCCTAACAAGGTGCTAGCAGCAATAGGGGAGTATGACAACTGTGATGACGAATCTGACATCTCTGAATGTAGCCTGCCTTTAAACGCTGTATTCCATTCACTTTCTATGACTTCACCCCCCAAGGAGCTGAAGGAAAAGAACTCTCACTGTTCTCTCCCTATTAAGATCCTGTGTTCAGGAAAGTGGATTTCCAGTTCAGCTATGATTGACTCTGGTGCAGGCGGCAATTTCATGGATATCGCATTTGCCAAGGAACATGGTATTAAAATTCAGCAAAGAGCCTCTCCAATTACCATGGAAACGGTGGATGGGTCACCTTTAATCTCTGGGCCTGTGGATCAGGAGACCATACCCCTTGAAATTTTGTTGGAGCCTAATCATCAGGAGCAACTTTCTTTCTTGCTAATTTCTTCTCCTCATTTTCCTGTGATTTTAGGCATTCCTTGGTTGCGTTCTCAGAACCCAATTATCAACTGGGAGACAAAGGAGATTATCTTTCCAACAAGGAGCAACTCAGCGTTAATAGAAGCTGTCCCTGAGTCCACGGCTACGGAACCACATGTACAGGTATCTTCTTTACCTCTAGCATATAAAGAGTTCTCTGACCTCTGTGACAAGAAGAATGCAAATCAACTTCCTCCACACAGGCATTATGACTGTTCCATTGAGTTGCTTCCTGGGGCAGATATTCCGTTTGGTCACGTATACCCTTTGGCGGCACCTGAGCTTCAAGCCTTAAAGGAGTATATTGATGAAAATCTGGCCAAAGGCTTCATACGTCCTTCTTCCTCACCAGCAGGGGCACCCATTTTTTTTGTAAAGAAGAAGGATGGGACCCGGAGACCCTGTGTTGACTATCGGGAACTCAATAAGGTAATCGTACGAAACCGTTACCCTTTGCCTCTGATTCCAGAATTACTGGAAAGAGTCCGCCATGCTAAGGTGTTCTGTAAGCTGGATCTTCGTGGGGCTTATAATTTGGTGCGTATTCGTCCAGGGGATGAGTGGAAGACAGCATTCAGATGCCGGTATGGACACTTTGAATCTCTTGTGATGCCCTTCGGGCTATGTAACGCCCCTGCAGCATTTCAACACCTTGTTAATGACATCTTCATACATTTGTTGGACCAGTTTGTGGTGATCTATTTGGACGATATACTAATCTTTTCTGACTCTCTACAGGAACATGAAGAACATGTCAAAACTGTTTTAAGACGTCTGAAAGAGAACCAACTGTATATCAAGCCGGAGAAATGCGAGTTCCATCGTTCTGAGATACAGTTCTTGGGTTATATCATCTCTCCCCAGGGGCTGAACATGGAATCTGGTAAGATTCAGGCTATCCTTGACTGGCCGGCACCCAAGAACGTTAAGGAGGTCCAACGTTTTATTGGTTTTGCAAATTTCTACAGACGCTTCATTCGAAATTTTTCTGATATTGTCCGTCCTATTACTTCCTTGACAAAGAAGGAAAAGCCCTTTAAGTGGTCATTACAGGCTCGAGAAGCTTTTGATCGGCTGAAGATCTCACATCAGCACATCAGAAGATTTCACATCAGCACCGCTGTTGATACACCCAGATACAACACATCCTTTCATTGTGGAGGTGGACGCTTCTGATAATGCTTTGGGGGCTATTCTCTCCCAAAGAACTGGAGAGAAGGGTCTGCTACATCCTTGTGCTTTCTTTTCCCGTAGTCTAACCTCAGCAGAGAAGAATTACGACGTGGGAGACAAGGAATTGCTGGCTATTATTGCGGCTTTCAAAGAATGGAGGCATCATCTGCAAGGAGCTGCACAACAGATCATAGTGCTAACTGACAATCGCAATCTAGAGGTCCTTGGGTCCGCTAGATGTCTTTCTCCTCGTCAGGCTCGTTGGAACTTATTCTTAAATCAATTTAACTTTGTTATCTCGTACCGTCCAGGTTCTCGTAATGGGAAGGCTGATGCTTTATCCCGAATCCATGCTGTGGATTCCGTACCTGGAGCCCCGACCAAGACCATTCTATCTGATGCCAACTTCATCGGAGTTATCCATGATCAGGACTTGTGGAAGGAGTGCAGGGAGGCCTATGAAGGTGATGTATTTCTGGCCAACCTACTTGTGGATATTAATCTTGTCTTTAAGGGTGGCATGTGGTTCAGAGATCGACGTATCTACGTCCCGGAGGTCGTCCATCTGCAGATCCTCAAGTTGGTACATGACTCCAAGTTGGCTGGTCACAGGGGGGTACAGAAGACACACAAGAGTTCCTGAGCCGATTCTTCTGGTGGCCAACTTGTCTGAAGGATACCAAGGACTATGTTCTCTCTTGCGAGGTATGTGCCCGTTACAAGACTCCTCATGTGGCACCTATGGGTCTTCTACAACCATTACCTGTTCCATCCCGCCCTTGGGGGGTCTATATCAATGGACTTTATTGTGGAGCTGCCTACATCGGGGGGCATGAATACAATCATGGTGGTAGTTGATCGCCTGACTAAAGCTGCTCATTTTGTTCCGTGCACCGGCCTCCCGTTAGTTAAGAGTTAAGAACCTTCGATGACGTCGCGGCTTGTGATTGGTCGCGTGACCACTCATGTGACCGCTCACGTGACCAATCACAAGCCGCGACATCATCGAAGGTCCTTCACTCCCTGCATTCTTAGGAACGGAGGCACCGCTAAGAGCAGGGGCCGCCGGAGGGGTGAGCAGATCAATATTTTTTTTTTTTATTATTTATTTTTTACATGAATATGGATCCCAGGGCCTGAAGGAGAGTCTCCTCTCCTCCAGACCCTGGGAACCATACGCACCGCACACTTCCGATTCCGATATCGCAAAAATATCGGAACTCGGTATCGGAATTCCGATACCGCAAATATCGGCTGATACCCGATATTTGCAGTATCGGAATGCTCAACACTACTTTCTGTTTGTTTGCATCTACCTCTGAAGTTTCCTATTGACTGCTAAGCTGCGTTTATTATTTGCACCAAGTGTTGTGGACTTGGGTTTCTCTCTGCACCTGCTTGAATCACCGTGTGATAATATAAACTTTACCACTTATAAAACTGTGTCCTGTTGTCTTGTTCCACGCAAATAGTCTCCTGAATTATCCCCTATAATTATTACACTGCAAAGAGTTTGTATGTTCTCTCCGTGTTTGCGTGGGTTTCCTCCAGGTTCTCCGGTTTCCTCCCATATTCCAAAGGCATACTGATAGGGAATTTAGATTGTGAGCCCCACTAGGGACAGCGATGATAATGTGTGCAAAAACTGTAAAGTGCCAAGGAATATGTTAGCGCTAAATAAAAATAAAGATTATTATTATATATAAAGCTGAGTGTATGTATGTCTGTGTGTCAAGCCACGCCCATTCCACATAGCAACCAATCACTAAGCATCTTTCATTTCACCAGAGCTGTTTAAAAGAAGCTGAGCTGTGATTGGTTGCTATGAGAAACAGTTTTCCCACTCCACAACACCTCAGCAGACACTGACCAGGTGGGAGAAATCTCGCATCCCTGGGAACATAAGCTCCAGCCATTGTCTGCCCCCCAGAAAGGAGCAGAGAGCACATGACAGAAATGAATCCCCCTCCTCTATTACTGCCTCGCTCTATTGTTACCGGCGTAGAAAATCGTATCATCAGCGGCCGCACACAGAGCCGCACTGCCAGGTTACATAATCGCACATCTCCAGGAACTTCCTGCTCAGCGCCACCCAGCCCAGGATTATGGGATGCAGGAAGTGTGATGGGTATACGGGCACGGGACTATGGGATGGAGGATGTGTGATGGGTATATGGGCACTGGACTATGGGATGGAGGATGTGTGATGGGTATATGGGCACTGGACTATGGGATGGAGGATGTGTGATGGGTATATGGGCACGGGACTATGGGATGGAGGATGTCTGATGGGTATATACGCACTGGACTATGGGATGGAGAATGTGTGATGGGTATATGGGCACTGGACTATGGGATGGAGGATGTGTGATGGGTATATGGGCACGGGACTATGGGATGGAGGATGTGTGATGGGTATATGGGCACTGGACTATGGGATGGAGGATGTGTGATGGGTATATGGGCAATGGACTATGGGATGGAGGATATGTATGATGGGTATATGGGTACGGGACTATGGGATGGAGGATGTGTGATGGGTATATGGGCACGGGACTATGGGATGGAGGATGTGTGATGGGTATATGGGCACTGGACTATGGGATGGAGGATGTGTGATGGGTATATGGGCACTGGACTACGGGATGGAGGATATGTATGATGGGTATATGGGTACGGGACTATGGGATGGAGGATAAGTATGATGGGTATATGGGCACGGGACTATGGGATGGAGGATGTGTGATGGTATATGGGCACTGGACTATGGGATGGAGGATGTGTGATGGGTATATGGGCACTGGACTATGGGATGGAGGATGTGTGATGGGTATATGGGCAATGGACTATGGGGTGGAGGATGTGTGATGGGTATATGGGCACTGGACTAGGGGATGGAGGATATGTGTGATGGGTATATGGGCACTGGACTATGGGATGTGTGATGATCTCCCGCTTCGACTACTGCAACATCCTTTTCTGTGGCCTCCCTGCTAACACCCTTGCACCTCTCCAGTCCATCCTTAACTCTGCTGCCCGACTAATTCATCTCTCTCCTCGCTATTCCTCTGCTTCTCTCCTTTGCAAATCTGGGCAATACACTACGTGGCTGGGCAATATACTATGTGGACATGCATATTCTAGAATACCCGATGCATTAGAATTCGGCCACCATCTAGTACATATATATATATATATATTTGGCAGAGTCATATCTCCCGACTGCAGATTACATGCTGTCATTGTAGGCCTAGACCAGATGGTATGGAGATGAATGAGGGAGACCAAAGTACAAAAATAGACATTCCTTTACTTAACAAGAACTTGCTGAGAAGTATATACATCAGATAGCAGGCACAACACTTTATGAATGCTTCTTCTGCATTGTGCAGAGTCAGGAACTTTCCGGTTACTTGTGGTGGTACATAACTTTTGTTATAAGCCACAATAGTGCAGCAAACCTGAGCTAATGACCTCTTCCTGCTCTTTGTCTCCACTATGCTCCCTGCCTGGAATCCGAATTCTTACTGCCATTATATCTTTGCTTACCTTCAGGACGTACTATCTGATGTCTCCCTCCTGACACACTACACCATATCAATTCAGGTGGACTGCAATCATATAGACCAAAGGTCTGCACTTCTCACTTTCTATCTTACTTATCACAAGGAAATTTTTCTCCTGTGTGGCCATGTAGCTCAGTATGAGGTCTCCACACAGTATGACGGCCCCACAGCTCCTCACACAGTATTATGGCTAAAGATGAGCGAATATTTCAATGTTCTGTTTGGCTCACTATCACGGAATTCTGCAATATTCACCGACTTAATCGTTGAGTAAATCATCAAATATAGCCGAACATGCACAGCACAAAAGCCGGTGTTTCCCAAGCTGTGTGACATTGTGGTAATCACCGGCGTAGAGCTTCTGTTCGACGGTAAAATCATCCCGGCCGGTCAGAGAGCCGCGGTTCCCACCCTGTCAGAAGACAGCATGATCGCTCATCTGTGATCAGAGGTATAAAGTTTACCTCCGGTCACTGGTGTCAGCTGATGGGACTACAGCTCCCATCATCCGACACCTACAGCCGCTAGGGTTGAGCGAAACGGACCGGTCATTTTCAGAAATCGCCAACTTTTAGGCAAAGTCGGGTTTCATGAAACCCGAACTGATCCTAGTGTGGGATCGGCCATGCGGTACACGATCAGAGCGCCAAAGTCGTGTTTCGTATGTCGCTGTTACCGCCATTTTTCATCCAATGAAGGAGGACGCAGAGTGTAGTCAGCGTGATGACATAGGTCTCTGTCCTCACCATCTTAGACAAGGGCATGGCAGTGATTGGCTTGCTGTCTGCGGCGTCACAGGGGCTATAAAGGGGCATGCACGCCGACCGCCATCTTACTTCTGCCGATCTGAGCATAGGGAGAGTTTGCTGCAGTTAGTCAGAAGCAGGGAGGAAATATAAACCCCCAAACCGCTTGTGCTGGAGCGATTTTCACTGTCCCACACCACCTTTTTGTGCAGGGACAGTGGAGGTCGTATTTTAGTGCAGCAGCTGCATAGCTGTGTGCACGGTGCTGTGCAAACCAACTGCTTTTTTCAAAGGAAAAATCCTGTTGCTCCTTTCTGCACAGTTACCTGTCTTGCTTATTTGTCTACCAATTTTTTTGTTCAGCAGTCCTTTTTATTGCTGCCATACTTGCCCTGAGATCATTGTAGGAAGCTTGTTATTGCATTTTTTTTTAATAATAATTACAGCCACTTTCTGCCACGTTCATAGTGTTGTGTTATACCACTGGGCCAGAGTTGTGGTTTAGTGTCTCCCCCCAAAAGTGAGATAGTATTTCTCACACAGTTTATATTCTGCTGTACTGCTAGTGTGTCATATAACAGGCAGCCACTTTCTGCCACGTTCATAGTGTTGTGTTATACCACTGGGACAGAGTTGTGGTTCAGTGTCTCCCCCCAAAAGTGAGATAGTATTTCTCACAGTTTATATTCTGCTGTACTGCTAGTGTGACTTATATCAGGGGGCCACTTTCTGCCACGTTCATAGTGTTGTGTTATACCACTGGGCCAGAGTTGTGGTTCAGTGTCTTCCCCCAAAATTGAGATAGTAATTCTCACACAGTTTATATTCTGCAGTACTGCTAGTGTGTCATATATCAGGCAGCCACTTTCTGCCACGTTCATAGTGTTGTGTTATACCACTGGGCCAGAGTTGTGGTTCAGTGTCTCCCCCCAAAAGTGAGATAGTAATTCTCACAGAGTTTATATTCTGCTGTTGTTATGATCCGGTGGCCTTGGAGCAGCATGAGACTTACTCTGGAGAAGGTGGTACCTGTACTGACCGCAACCCCTGGACTTAACACCGCTACTAGAAGTAGCCGTGGGATGTACCTAACAATCCTAGACACCTCGACACAGCCGGAGGACTAAATACCCCTAGAGATAGAAAAGGGAAAACTATCTTGCCTCAGAGAAAATCCCCAAAGGATAGACAGCCCCCCACAAATATTGACTGTGAGAGGAGAGGAAAAAACATACGCAGACTGAAAACAGGATTTAGCAAAGGAGGCCGCTCTAGCTAAATAGAAAGGATAGGACAGAATACTATGCGGTCAGTATTAAAACACTAGAAAATATCCACCACAGAAAATACAAAAACCCCACATCTAACTAACGATATGGAGGGTATATCTTCATCTCCAGAGATTCCAGCTTGGCTGAATAAATCCTTACACAGACTAAGCTGGACAAGAAAAAACATTGAAATGCACTGAACTGTAAGGCCCACAGCATGTGGACTGCAAAAACAAAAGCCAGAACTTATCTTTGCTGATTTGGGCAGCAGAGCAGGAGAAACCAGGCAGAGATGTGAATCCTCCAAGAACAATGGACAACTGGCAAGGATTAATGGATCCTGCAAACCTAAATACCAGCAAGCCAGCAATAAGCAGGGACACCTGAGCAGAATTACAATCCATGGACAACTGCATTACCAGCAGCAACCACCGGAGGGAACCCAAGAGCAGAATTCACAACAGCTGTACTGCTAGTGTGTCATGTATCAGGCAGCCACTTTCTGCCACATTCATAGTGTTGTGTTATACCACTGGGCCAGAGTTGTGGTTCAGTGTCTCCCCCCAAAAGTGAGATAGTATTTCTCATACAGTTTATATTCTGCAGTACTGCAAGTGTGTCATTTATCAGGCAGCCACTCTCCGCCACGTTCATAGTGTTGTGTTATACCACTGGGCAGGAGTTGTGGTTCAGTGTCTCCCCCCAAAAAATGAGGAAGTCTGGTGGAAAAGGCCGTGGGCGGGGGTTGCCAGCTAGTACTGATGGTGGTGCTGCATCTGGTGGTAATGGCAAAAGCACAGTAGCACCTAAGGCTGGAGGTGTTGAGCCTGCGTCATCGTCTGGCTACACAAGGCCTCGAAGGCTCCCTTACCTGGGAGTAGGAAAACAGCTTTTAAAGCCGGAGCAGCAGGAAAAAGTTTTGTCTTTCCTTGCTGACTCAGCATCTAGCTCTTTCGCCTCCTCTTCCCAAAGTTCAAAATCTAAGAGCAGCCAGTCGTCAGTGGATGCTTCCGGTCCGGAAAAAGACGTTTCCTTGTGTCCTTCTCCCAAACCAAAAATGAAGGATGCGTCAGGCGACACTACAGGTTACTCCATGGAGCTCTTTACCCATACCGTGCCAGGGTTAGAAAGGGAAATTGTACACTGCCCAGTACAAGAAGAATCGGACATGGAGTGCACTGATGCACAGCCACAGCTAGATTATGATGCTGTTCCATTGACTCAGATCACTACATTGACCTCGCAGTTTCCTGAGCCAGAATCTGACCCTGATGAGACTATGGTGCCCTGTCCTGAACGCTATAGCACCGGCTTACACGGTGACACTGAGGAAGGTGCACATGACATTGTGGAGGAGGAGGTGATAGATGACCCAGCTCTTGACCCAGATTGGCAGCCATTGGGGGAAGAGGGTGCCGCTGGCACTAGCTCACAAGCGGAGGAGGGTTATCCGCAGCAACACCAATCTACATCGCAATAGCTGTCATCAGCCAGGCCCGTATCAGGCCCAAAACGTGTGACAAAAACAGTTTTAGGACAGCGTGGCCAACCGCTGAAAGTTGCACAGTGTGCAATGCCTGAAAAGGAATTCCATAGTAAGGAAGAGTGCAGTGTGGCATTTTTTTGACCAAGATCCCAATGATCAGTCTAAAGTGATCTGTAAGAAATGCTCAAAGACCTTTAGCAGAGGGAAGATTCTTCAAAATTTAAATACAACGTGCATGCGTAGACATTTAAACAGCATGCACTTGCAAGCCTGGACTAATTACCAAACGTCCTGTACCGTTGGTGCACCTGGTCAGAATGAAGGTAGTCAGCAACACTACATTGCTTCCCTCACTGTAAGCTCACTGGTTCGGACACCACCAGCAGCAAATGTGGAGGGATCGTCGCAAGGCCAAAGCAGGCAGGGAATCAGAAGGTTATTTGAAGGAAGCACTGTATGTAGGCCAACATCACCAACTGTCTCTCAATCCACCATGTCCACCCCCGCCACCACCGCTAGTTCCACCATCTGCAGGTCTCCTGTCCAGCTCACCCTAGAAGAGACTCTCGTGAGGAAAAGAAAGTACTCATCCTCTCATTCGCGTACACAGGGTTTGAACGCCCACATTGCCAGATTAATCTCATTAGAGATGATGCCCTACCGGTTGGTCGAAAGCAAAGCTTTCAAAGACCTGATGGCCTACGCAGTACCACGCTATGACCTACCCAGTCGCCACTTCTTTGCGAGAAAAGCCATCCCAGCCCTCCACCAGCATGTCAAAGACCGCATTGTCCATGCACTGAGGCAGTCTGTCAGTAGAAAGGTGCACCTCACCACAGATGCATGGACCAGTAGGCATGGCCAGGGACGTTACGTGTCCATCACAGCGCACTGGGTTAATGTGGTGGATGCAGGGTCCACAGGGGACAGCCATAGTGGGACAGTTCTGCCTAGCTCACGGTCTAGGAAACAGTTGGCAGTAGGCGTTCGACACCCCTCCTCCTCCTCCTCCTCCAGAAGCGACAGCTCGTCCACAGAGCGCAGTCACCTGGCAACTCCATCCGCAGCTGCCAGTGTTGCACACGAGGTGTCTCATTATGGAACAGCTAGTGGTAAGTGTCAGCAGGCTGTGTTTGAAATGAAGTGTTTGGGCGACAACAGACACACCGCGGAAGTACTGGCCGAGTTCTTGCAGCAAGAAAGAGAGTCATGGCTGGGCAGTGTACATCTTGAGGCAGGCAAGGTAGTCAGTGATAACGGAAGGAATTTTATGGCTGCCATAGCCCTTTCACAACTTAAACACATACCTTGCTTGGCTCACACTTTGAACCTGGTGGTCCAGTGCTTCCTGAAAAATTATCCTGAGTTACCAGCCCTGCTCCTGAAGGTGCTGGTCGCCCGTACACTCCAGCCGTATGCTGAACCATCAGCGATTGCTAAATCTTCCACAGCAACACCTAATTATAGATGTTGCAACAAGGTGGAACTCCACACTGCACATGGTTCAGAGGCTGTGTGAACAGAGGCGTGCTGTCATTTATTTGTGGGAGGCAGTTGGATGGCAGACATGGAGTTGTCTGGTGTGCAGTGGTCGAAGCTACAAGGCCTCTGTCAAGTCCTTCCGTGTTTTGAGGAATGCACACGGCTGGTAAGTGCAGATGACACCATCATAAGCATGAGCATCCCACTTATGTGCAGCGCCCCAGAGTCCTGGTCGTTGCAGTAATGTCGCTCTGCCACTAAGGGGAGTGATGTTACGTCTGACTGCACTAAAGGAGTTCACCTGACCAGGTAACACTCACACTACACTTCACACTCCAGCCACCAGGGGGAGTGGTTCTATCTAGTAAGCCACTCCTCACACTCTGGTAAAACTGGGGGTTGGACAGGAAGACAAGGGAGAAGTAACTGGGAAGAGCTAGAGAGAGGACCTGTCAGGGATGGGATCCTGGTAGACTCCTAGGAGCAGAACGAACAAGTGAGCAACGGGAATACAGCAAAGAGGCAATAGGACCAGAAGGAGTCGTGCTGTAAGATCGAGGCAACATCCTTCTGAGGCGCAAACAGTCAGTGGCCGGAACGCCGAGCAAGTAAGAGACTACAAGCATTACTTAAAACCACAGCCGGACAGCCAATTACATGTTGGCTGTCTCACTTAAACACCTAAGCAGACAACGGGGGCAGCTGTGGGAGAGGGGCGATTCTAGGGTCCCGGAAGAACTCCAGGCCTACCCCGTCATACGGGTGCGTCCTAGCCATATTATCTGGGGGGACGGAGAGAACGAATATCTGAGACAGACACAGCAGTTGTGAGGACTATCCCGGGGTGCACAGCAGGGAAGGACTACAACACACAGGCGCTAGAAGGTAGACACTGATTCCCACCTGCAAAGGGAACTCCTGATGTGCCTTTGGACCGGCCGGTCTCAGACAGCCCTGTTAACAGTGCTCCGGATTGAGCACCTCGAAGCCTTCAGTAAAGAGGTAAAGAGACTGTAACCTGGTGTCCTCGTTATTTACTGCGACCTACGCTGCACCACAACTTCACCACCATTTACACCTTTCATTGGATGCCCCTCAGCAGGGTCACGGACCGGGTCTAGCCACCGTGACAATCCCAGAACAGAGACTCAGAGGCCCGGTACCGGGTACCCCTCGGCCCTGCGGCAGTGGGGGCGCCGCAACTTGGCGTCACGAACAGGATCTACTTAAGCCTGAAGAATCAGGTCATGTGTGCCTTGGAACTGTGATTTATTGTGATTGGACTGTGACTTATCGCAAAGACTGTGTTGCCAATTGCCGCCAAGAGTTCCCGCCACGATTCGCCATTGTCGCGCGCGGAGGGAGGAGCCTTAGCTTCGTGGGCGGAACCGGCCAAAAGAAGCGCGGAACGAGAAAGCGCGGTAAAGTGCCAATCCCGGAAGAGGAACTCCAACCTCCAGCAGGTTAGTGGGAGGAAGGGACAGCCATGTCCGAGTCGGGAGGAGCAGAGGTGGCGGTCGCAGCCGTGGACGCGGGGGCACCTCCGGTCCCCGCAGCGGGCGAAGCCGCAGCCCTAATACCACCACCGGTTGCCGCAGAACCCGCTGCTTCCCTCAATCAGTCGGACGCTGCCGCTACCACAAAAGCCATAATGCCCTTCTCTATGCCGTACCTGCCCGGAGCGGCCTGGCTCCCACGATACTCCGGGGAGTCGCATACATTCACTGACTTTAAAGAAGGGATCTGCAGCCTGCTCGAGTTCTATCCCCTGACAGAGCCTCAGAAGGTTCATATGATAATCGGCCAACTCTTTGGGGCGGCTCTGAGAGAAGTGAAGTCCTGGCCCGCCGCGGATAAGGGAACGGCACAGTAGGTTTTTGCAAAGCTTAAAGCCACCTTCGATACCCGTACTGCTACAGAAATTAAATTGACTTTCTATGGATGCAAACAGAGACCGCAGGATAGCTTACGGGACTATGCCCTTAATCTCCAGGAGGCGCTGCGGGCCATTAAGCAGAGTGACCCCGGCAGCATGCAAGATGAAGATAAACTTCTGAAAGAGCGGTTCATTGAGGGGCTCCTGTGCAGTCACCAAAGGGGCCAATTACACTTCCTGGCCATGCAGAATCCAGACTTGACTTTTGCGCAATTCAAGGAAAAAGCTATTCAGGCGCTGCAGGAGCGACAACCCAGCCGCGCAATACCACCCAGGCGTCCCGCTCTCACATACCACCAGGAGGTGGCGCCGGATGCCCCAGTTGCCGCCGAGGCCGATGCCCAGAGCCTAGAGGACGACTCCCCTGCAGGACTCCGCCTCCAGATGCAGGAGCTGACCAAGAGCGTTGCTGCCCTAGCCCGGACGGTGCAGTCCCTACAGGAGGCCCCCAAGGAAAAGATGTCGCTGGCTTCCAGACCAGAAGATGTCCCCTGGATGCGACAGAGGAGGACTCCACTGACCAGAGGCCGGGACAGCGATCGCTTCCATCAGGACGGATGACCCATCTGCCGCCGCTGTCACCAGGTGGGCCACCTTGCAAGGTACTGTCCTTTAAACGAGCAACCCCTGGGGGCAAAGGGCCAACCCCCAGGAGTAGGACGATCAGGCCCACAGCATTGGAGAGCCAAATACGTTGGAGGGCGACGAGTTCTTCCTGTTGTGATCAGGGTGGATTGATTTAAATCACGCCGATTTAAATCATGATTTAAATCACGATTTAAATCAAAAGATTTTTTTCTATTTAAATCGGATCGATTTAAATCATGATTTTAATCATGATTTAAATCACTGATTTAAATCAAAAGGTTTTTTTTAATATAAATCACGATTAAAATGAGAAGTGAGAGCAGTGCGCATGTGCGCCCATAGTTACACGGACGAAACTAGGGGCAACGATCTAACGCCAGGGTGAGGGGGGGACCCCAAAGTAAGTAAAAATCTTTTTTGTTTTACTATATGGCAATAGGTAGGTGTTTAAAAGCAGCATGTCTTAATTGTATAAACTATTAATAGCCTCCACATTTTGTTCATACTGCCCCTTTAATTCCACACTTCTAGCTTGGTTTCACTTTTGGTTTAGTTTCTTTTTCCATTCAGTTGACATGCCCAAACTTGTTGGATAGTCAGCATCCTACAGAAACCTCTGGAAGAGCATGGCATTGTGAATGTTACACATATACAGCCTTTATTCTACTGAGTTAAACAACTCAGCTTTATCTC
This sequence comes from Ranitomeya variabilis, assembly GCF_051348905.1. Classification (NCBI taxonomy): domain Eukaryota; kingdom Metazoa; phylum Chordata; class Amphibia; order Anura; family Dendrobatidae; genus Ranitomeya; species Ranitomeya variabilis. Next base: position 756,188,095 of record NC_135235.1, on the reverse strand, counting down.
ATGATGGAAGAACCTTTGGATGGTAAAATATTTTCCTCAAAAAGCAGTTTATTGAAAAAAATCCGATTTAAATCAAAAAAATCCGATTTAAATCAAAAAAATCCGATTTTTTTGATTTTTTTAAAAAAACATTGATTTTTATCCACCCTGGTTGTGATCGACGGTATCCCCATGAACGCTCTGCTGGACACCGGTTCTCAGGTGACGACTATGCCTTATGTGCTTTATAAACGGTATTGGGAGGACACCGATATTACTCGTGGCCCCGATGACGATTTCACCATCATAGCTAGTAATGGTCAGCCGTTGCCACAAGTGGGGTATAAAGAGGGCACCATTAAGGTGGGGCGGGTGGAATTGAAAGCCCAAGGGATTGTGATTGTTGATATTGATCGCCGAGAATGTAATCCCATGATGACTATCGGTACCAATGTTATAGAAAATTGTCTTGCAGAAGTTGCAGTTTTGTTGCAACAGGTAGCAGAAACCGCTGGCCACAGTGAACAACGCGCCCTGCAAAAAGAAATCAGAGCTCTGATGCAGAGACAGCAGGTAGAGCTGACTGGTGGTGAGATTGGTCGTGTCACTGTGAGTGATTCAAACCCTATCGCAATGCCCCCCAGGAGTGAGATGTTAATATGGTGTCGGGCAGCCATAGGCCTCAGGGGAAAGGACTACCAGGCCTTGGTAGAACCCGTATATTCAGACAATAGGCCTACTATCCTGACAGCCCGGGGGGTGGTCGACGTCCGCCAGGGGAGGGTACCCGTACGTGTCCTCAATTGTGGGGAGGAAGAGGTTCACCTCACCAAGTATGCCACGCTCGCCAAACTGTTCGCTGTCAATAATAGTGTGATACAGACACCTGAACCCTTGGTCCCGTCAAACGTGGCGGAGGACAACGGTTCTGCAGGGCACTCGAAAGATTGGTGTCGGGAATTACACGTGGGCACTGACTCTACCCCATCCCATCAAAAACAGGGGGCCTACAGGGTGGTTCACGAGTACGAGCAGGTATTCAGCAAACACCCCTTAGATTTTGGACAGGTGAAAGGGATCCAACACCATATCCCCACGGGAGATCACCGACCCATAAAAGAGAGATATCGCCTTGTACCCCCAGCTCATTACCAGTGTGCCAAAGACATGTTGCGAGAAATGAAGGAGGCTGGGGTGGTGAGAGACAGTTGTAGCCCCTGGGCAGCTCCATTAGTCCTTGTTAAAAAGAAGGATGGTACAATGAGGATGTGTGTTGATTACAGACAGTTGAATCGCATTACACATAAGGACGCATACCCACTGCCCAGGATAGAGGAGTCTCTGGCTGCCTTAAAATCTGCTAACTACTTCTCTACCTTAGATCTTACCAGTGGGTACTGGCAGGTTCCCGTGGCGGAGGCGGACAAAGATAAGACCGCCTTCATGACACCGATGGGTCTCTGTGAATTTAACTACATGCCCTTCGGATTGTGCAATGCCCCGGGGACGTTCCAGAGGATGATGGAGTGCTGTCTGGGGCACAAGAACTTTGAAACCGTACTGCTGTATTTGGATGATGTCATTGTCTTCTCTAAGACCTACGAAGATCATCTGAAGCACCTGGCTGAGGTGTTTGAGGCCCTATCCAACTTTGGCTTAAAGGTGAAGCCGTCCAAGTGTCATCTGCTGAAACCAAAAGTACAGTACCTGGGCCATGTGGTGAGCACCGAAGGAGTGGCCCCAGACCCCGACAAAGTCACGGTGATCCAGGACTGGCCAAAGCCAAGCAACCTCCACGAAGTCCGGCAGTTCCTCGGGCTGGTAGGCTATTACCGGAGGTTCCTTAAGGACTTCACCAAGAAGGCCGCGCCCTTGCAAAATCTGTTGGTGGGCCAGTCAAAGAAGACCAATTGGAAGAACACCCCATTTGATTGGAACGAGGGGCTGGAGGGATCCTTCACTTGCTTAAAGTTGGCACTGACGGGAGAAGAGATACTGGCCTACCCCGAATACGACCAACCGTTTGTGCTGTATACGGATGCCAGTAATGTAGGATTGGGAGCTGTGCTGTCCCAGGTCCAGAAAGGCAAGGAGAGGGTAATCGCTTACGCCAGCAGGAAACTCCGTCCCACGGAAAGGAACCCTGACAACTACAGTTCCTTTAAGCTGGAATTCCTTGCCATCGTCTGGGCAGTGACAGAGAGGTTCAAACACTACCTGCCCTCAGCGAAATTCACCGTCTTCACGAATAACAATCCGCTAACGCATCTGGATACCGCCAAGCTCGGGGCCTTGGAACAGCGGTGGATGGCCCGGCTGTCCAACTACGACTTCACCATGAAGTACCAGGCAGGACACAAGAATGCAAATGCCGATGCCTTGTCTCGAATGCCCAATTTGCCAGAAGCAGGGGAAGACCCGGAGGCACTTGAAGAGGTGGAGCTGCCTGCATTCCATCGCCCTAAAGTCACTCAGAACTCCCATCATGTGAGGAACAGGCACAAGAACCAACCGGATGCCACGCTGAATCCCCTGCCCCATCACGGGTGGGCGGAAACCCAGGATGGTGACCCCGCGGTCCGTCGGGTGAAAGAGCTCTTGACGCAGGCAGGGTTGCATCCCGGCCCAGATGATCCACAGGAGACCCAACAGCTGTGGAAGGGGAGAAGCAAACTGTTTATCCATGATGGCAAGCTGTGCCGGAGGAGCATCGACCCACGTACTCATGAATTGGTGTGGCAGATAGTGGTGCCAAGGCGAGATGCGCCCATGGTTCTGGGAGCCTACCACGATGGAGCCGGACACTTCGGATGGAGGAAGCTAGAGAGGCTACTCCGAGGGAGGTTCTATTGGATTGGCATGAAGAGAGCCATTGAGAAGTGGTGTCGGGAGTGCGGTCCATGTAGCCTACGCAGGAAGGACCGTGGTAGCCAACGGGCTCCCCTGCGGCCTATCATCACCAAACGGCCGCTCGAACTGGTCGCGCTGGATCATGTGAAGCTGACACCTAGCCGGTCAGGCTATATCTACGCTCTTACCATCGTAGACCACTACTCCAGATTTTTGGTGGTTGTACCTGTCAAGGATCTAACGGCCAGGACTGCCGCCAAGGCCTTCCAGCAGTACTTTTGTAGGCCCCATGGCTACCCGGAGAAGGTACTGACCGATCAGGGACCAGCATTCGAAGCAGAAGTGTTCCAAGAGTTCTGTATCGGTGTAAGAAGATCAGGACCACACCGTACCATCCTCAAACCAATGGGATGTGCGAAAAGATGAATCAAGTGGTGATCGACTTATTGAAGACTTTGCCCGTAGAGGAACGAAGCCTGTGGCCGACAAAGTTGCCTGACTTGTTGGATATATACAATCACATCCCAGTAAATTCTACCAACTGTACTCCAGCGTACCTGATGCGGGGAAGGTCTAGCCAATTACCCGTTGATCTGGACATGGGGGTCCTAGTCCCTGAAGATATCTCGCCGGATGCAGATTGGGATGCAGAAAGGCAGCGAAGGTACCGCAAAGTACGGGAGCAAAAACAAGAAAGGGACTACAACCAGCACGCTCCTGCGATTCCCCTGTCACCTGGTGAGCACGTACTCAAACGAAAGAGGAGACTACACAAGCTCGATGACCAATGGGAAGCGGAACCATATACCATCCTGCCATCCGATTTCGACAACACGAAGGTCTGTCTCATCAGCAAGGACGGAGGGGAGACCTCGACAGCGATATCCAGGGATCACCTTAAGGTCTGCCCTGATAAGTTGAGAGAGAGGGACACGGCGCCAGGAATTCCCCCGCCTGTGGAAAAGGAGAAGATGATCCACACCGTCCTTGGTGACTTTCCCCAGTCCTGGACTCAGATAAATCAGGCCATCGTGGTACCTGTTCTAACGTTCCACCAGCCGAACCCACCAGAAACAATAGTGGTACCAGATCATCCTGCCTCGCAACCTCAACAAGCCCTATCTGAAGATGCCGTGCCGACCGTTGAACTGGCAAATCCTCCCTCTGCTATCGGCGAGCCTGCCGTACCCACTGTTGCTAGCAGCAGCCAATGCTACCCAGACTCACTAGAAGTGTAGCCAGAAGACAGTGAACTACACCAGCAGTAGCAAGCATAGCGGGCCCTGTTAGGTCAATAGCGACCCCTGCGCTGCGAAGGTCCACACGCAGCACTCAGAATCAAACTCCCCTCCGCTAAAAAACTTGGAGGTATTAATGAGGGCTGCTATTTAGTTGAAAAATGTTTGTGTGCATATCTTCTGTTGCAGGTTTTAAAAATGGACAACGGAGTAATGGACAGTGAATTGCTCCAAAAACTTCTAAAAGGGGACCTCTTTGTTTACCCGGGGTCCCCACTGTTTCAACCACTGAACTGAGAGTCATAAACTGTGCATGACCTAACTTTCGCAACGTTCAAGAAGTCCTTACCTCCCATAAAGGAGCTCTGTTATGTTTAACCCCTTCATGACCCAGCCTATTTTGGCCTTAATGACCTTGCCGTTTTTTGAAATTCTGACCAGTGTCCCTTTATGAGGTAATAACTCAGGAACGCTTCAACGGATCCTAGCGATTCTGAGATTGTTTTTTCGTGACATATTGGGCTTCATGTTAGTGGTAAATTTAGGTCGATAATTTCTGAGTTTATTTGTGAAAAAAACGGAAATTTGGCAAAAAATTTGAAAATTTCGCAATTTTCACATTTTGAATTTTTATTCTGTTAAACCAGAGAGTTATGTGACACAAAATAGTTAATAAATAACGTTTCCCACATGTCTACTTTACATCAGCACAATTTTGGAAACAATTTTTTTTTTTGCTAGGAAGTTATAAGGGTTAAAATTTGACCAGTGATTTCTCATTTTTACAACAAAATTTACAAAACCATTTTTTTTAGGGACCACCTCACATTTGAAGTCATTTTGAGGGTTCTATATGGCTGAAAATACCCAAAAGTGACACCATTCTAAAAACTGCACCCCTCAAGGTGCTCAAAACCACATTCAAGAAGTTTATTAACCCTTCAGGTGTTTCACAGCAGCAGAAGCAACATGGAAGTAAAAAATGAATATTTAACTTTTTAGTCACAAAAATGATCTTTTAGCAACAATTTTTTTATTTTCCCAGCGGTAAAAGGAGAAACTGGACCACGGACGTTGTTGTCCAATTTGTCCTGAGTACGCTGATACCTCATATGTGGGGGTAAACCACTGTTTGGGCGCACGGCAGGGCTCGGAAGGGAAGGAGCGCCATTTGACTTTTTGAATGAAAAATTGGCTCCAATCTTTAGCGGACACCATGTCACGTTTGGAGAGCCCCCGTGTGCCTAAACATTGGAGCTCCCCCACAAGTGACCCCATTTTGGAAACTAGACCCCCCAAGGAACTTATCTAGAAGCATAGTGAGCACTTTAAACCCCCAGGTGCTTCACAAATTGATCCGTAAAAATGAAAAAGTACTTTTTTTTCACAAAAAAATTATTTTAGCCTCAATTTTTTCATTTTCACATGGGCAACAGGATAAAATGGATCCTAAATTTTGTTGGGCAATTTCTCCTGAGTACACCAATACCTCACATGTGGGGGTAAACCACTGTTTGGGCACATGGTAAGGCTCGGAAGGGAAGGAGCGCCATTTGACTTTTTGAATGAAAAATTATCTCCATCGTTAGCGGACACCATGTCGCGTTTGGAAAGCCCCTGTGTGCCTAAACATTGGAGCTCCTCCACAAGTGACCCCATTTTGGAAACTAGACCCGCCCAAGGAACTCATCTAGAGGCATAGTGAGCACTTTAAACCCCCAGGTGCTTCACAAATTGATCCGCAAAAATGAAAAAGTACTTTTTTTTCACACAAAATTTCTTCTAGCCTCAATTCTTTCATTTTCACATGGGCAACAGGATAAAATGGATCCTAAAATTTGTTGGGCAATTTCTCCTGAGTATGCCGATACCTCATATGTGGGGGTAAACCACTGTTTGGGTGCACGGCAAGGCTCGGAAGGGGAGGCGTGCCATTTGACTTTTTGAATGGAAAATTAGCTCCAATCGTTAGCGGACACCATGTCGCGTTTGGAGAGCCCCTGTGTGCCTAAACATTGGAGCTCCCCTACAAGTGACCCCATTTTGGAAACTAGACCTCCCAAGGAACTAATCTAGATGTGTGGTGAGCACTTTGAACCCCCAAGTGCTTCACAGAAGTTTATAACGCAGAGCCGTGAAAATAAAAAATGTGTTTCCTTTCCTCAAAAATATTTTTTTAGCCCAGAATTTTTTTATTCTTGCAAGAGTAACAGGAGAAATTGGACCCCAAAAGTTGTTGTCCAGTTTCTCCTGAGTACGCTGATACCCCATATGTGGGGGTAAACCACTGTTTTGGCACACGTCGGGGTTCGGAAGGGAAGTAGTGACGTTTTGGAATGCAGACTTTGATGGAATGGTCTGCGGGCATCATGTTACGTTTGCAGAGCCCCTGATATGCCTAAACAGTAGAAACCTCCCACAAGTGACCCCATTTTGGAAACTAGACCCCCGAAGGAACTTATCTAGATGTGTGGTGAGCACGTTCAACCCCCAAGTGCTTCACAGAAGTTTACAACGCAGAGCCGTGAAAATAAAAAATCATTTTTCTTTCCTCAAAAAAGATGTTTTAGCAAGCAATTTTTTATTTTCACAAGGGTAACAGGAGAATTTGGACCCCAATATTTGTTGCCCAGTTTGTTGTGAGTACGCTGATACCCCATATGTGGGGGTAAACCACTGTTTGGGCGCACGTCAGGGCTCGGAAGGGAAGTAGTGACATTTGAAATGCAGACTTTGATGGAATGGTCTGCGGGCGTCACATTGCATTTGCAGAGCCCCTGATGTGCCTAAACAGTAGAAACACCCCACAAGTGACCCCATTTTGGAAACTAGACCCCCGAAGGAACTTATCTAGATGTGTGGTGAGCACTTTCAACCCCCAAGTGCTTCACAGAAGTTTATAACGCAGAGCCGTGAAAATAAAAAATAATTGTTCTTTCCTCAAAAATTATGTTTTAGCAAGTAATTTTTTATTTTTGCAAGGGTAACAGGAGAAATTGGACCACAACAGTTGTTGCCCAGTTTGTCCTGAGTACGCTGGTACCCCAAATGTGGGGGTAAACCACTGTTTGGGCGCACGTCGGGGCTTGGAAGGGCGGGAGCACCATTTGACTTTTTGAACGCAAGATTGGCTGGAATCAATGGTGGCGCCATGTTGCGTTTGGAGACCCCTGATGTGCCTAAACAGTGGAAACCCCTCAATTCTAACTTCAACACTAACCCCAACACACCCCTAATCCTAATCCCAACTGTAGCCATAACCCTAATCACAACCCTAACCCCAACACACCCCTAACCACAACCCTAACCGCAACACACCCGTAACCCTAATTCCAACCCTAATCCTAACCCTAATCCCAACCGTAACCCTAATCCCAACCCTAACCACAACTGTAACCCCAACACACCCCTAACCCTATCCGTAACCCTAACCACAAGCCTAATCTTAACCCTATTTCAAACCCTAGCCCTAATTCCAACCCTAACTCTAATTCCAACCCTAACCCTAAGGCTATGTGCCCACGTTGCGGATTCGTATGAGATTTTTCCGCACGATTTTTGAAAAATCTGCAGGTAAAAGGCACTGCGTTTTACCTGTGGATTTACAGCAGATTTCCAGTGTTTTTTTGTGCGGATTTCACCTGCGGATTCCTATTGAGGAACAGGTGTAAAACGCTGCGGAATCCGCACAAAGAATTGACATGCTGCGGAAAATACAACGCAGCGTTTCTGCACGGAATTTTCCGCACCATGGGCACAGCGGATTTGGTTTTCCTTAGGTGTACATGCTACTGTAAACCTGATGGAAAACTGCTTCGAATTCGCAGCGGCCAATCCGCTGCGGATCCGCGGCCAATCCGCTGCAGATCCGCGGCCAATCCGCTGCGGATCCGCTGCGGATCCGCGGCCGATCCGCTGCGGATCCGCGGCCAATCCGCTGCGGATCTGCTGCCAATCCGCTGCGGATCCGCTGCCAATCCGCTGCGGATCCGCGGCCGATCCGCTGCGGATCCGCTGCCGATCCCCTGCGGATCCGCTGCGGATCCGCTGCCGATCCGCTGCGAATCTGCGGCCGATCCGCTGCGGATCCGCTGCCAATCCGCTGCGGATCCGCTGCGGATCCGCTGCCAATCCGCTGCGGATCCGCGGCCGATCCGCTGCGGATCTGCTGCCGATCCGCTGCGGATCCGCGGCCCATCCGCTGCGGATCCGCAGCCGATCCGCTGCGGATCCGCGGCCGATCCGCTGCGGATCCGCGGCCGATCCCCTGCGGATCCGCGGCCGATCCGCTCTGTGTGCACATGCCATAACCCTACCCCTAACCCTACCCCTTGTTCTAACCCTGACCCTAGTGGGGAAAAAAAAAAAAAATTTCTTTATTTTATTATTGTCCCTATGGGGGTGATAAAGGGGGGGGGGGTTATTTATTATTTTTTTATTTTGATCGCTGTGATAGAACCTACCACAGCGATCAAAATGTACTTGTAAGGAATCTGCCGACTGGCAGATTCGGCGGGCGCACTGAGCATGCGCCCGCCATTTTGGAAGATGGCGGCGCCCAGCGAGCAGACGTACGGACACCGGGAGGATCGGTAAGTATGAAGGGGTGGTGGGGGGGGGGTGGATCGGAGCACAGGGGGGGGGGAATCGGAGCACAGGGGGGTGGATATGAGCAAGGAGGGAGCGGACAGGAGGACGGGGGAGCCGGCAGGCGGACGGAGGGGACCGGACCCCATAACGGAGGACTGGGGGGGCGATCGGTGGGTGTGGGGGGGGGTCACTTTAGTATTTCCAGCCATGGCCGATGATATTGCAGCATCGGCCATGGCTGGATTGTAATATTTCACCAGTTTTTTAGGTGAAATATTACAAATCGCTCTGATTGGCAGTTTCACTTTCAACAGCCAATCAGAGCGATCGTAGCCACGGGGGGGTGAAGCCACCCCCCCTGGGCTGAAGTACCACTCCCCCTCTCCCTGCAGATCGGGTAAAATAGGAGTTAACCCCTTCACCCGATCTGCAGGGACGCGATCATTCCATGACGCCACATAGGCGTCATGGGTCGGATTGGCACGGGTTTTCATGACGCCTACGTGGCGTCATGGGTCGGGAAGGGGGTCGCCCCAGAGTCCTGGTCGTTGCAGTAATGTCGCTCTGCCACTAAGGGGAGTGATGTTACGTCTGACTGCACTAAAGGAGTTCACCTGACCAGGTAACACTCACACTACACTTCACACTCCAGCCACCAGGGGGAGTGGTTCTATCTAGTAAGCCACTTCTCACACTCTGGTAAAACTGGGGGTTGGACAGGAAGACAAGGGAGAAGTAACTGGGAAGAGCTAGAGAGAGGACCTGTCAGGGATGGGATCCTGGTAGACTCCTAGGAGCAGAACGAACAAGTGAGCAACGGGAATACAGCAAAGAGGCAATAGGACCAGAAGGAGTCGTGCTGTAAGATCGAGGCAACATCCTTCTGAGGCGCAAACAGTCAGTGGCCGGAACGCCGAGCAAGTAAGAGACTACAAGCATTACTTAAAACCACGGCCGGACAGCCAATTACAGGTTGGCTGTCTCACTTAAACACCTAAGCAGACAACGGAGGCAGCTGTGGGAGAGGGGCGACTCTAGGGTCCCGGAAGAACTCCAGGCCTACCCCGTCATACGGGTGCGTCCTAGCCATATTATCTGGGGGGACGGAGAGAACGAATATCTGAGACATACACAGCAGTTGTGAGGACTATCCCGGGGTGCACAGCAGGGAAGGACTACAACACACAGGCGCTAGAGGGTAGACACTGATTCCCACCTGCAAAGGGAACTCCTGATGTGCCTTTGGACCGGCCGGTCTCAGACAGCCCTGTTAACAGTGCTCCGGATTGAGCACCTCGAAGCCTTCAGTAAAGAGGTAAAGAGACTGTAACCTGGTGTCCTCGTTATTTACTGCGACCTACGCTGCACCACAACTTCACCACCATTTACACCTTTCATTGGACGCCCCTCAGCAGGGTCACGGACCGGGTCTAGCCACCGTGACAATCCCAGAACAGAGACTCAGAGGCCCGGTACCGGGTACCCCTCGGCCCTGCGGCACATTAAGGAGCAGGCGTCTGCAGCCGAGGAGGAGGGAAGCTTTGATGACAGTCAGCCATTGTCTGGTCAGGGAACTGTCCAGGACGAGGTGGCGGACGAAGAGGATGAGGAGGAGGATGATGGGGATGAATATGTATGGGAGGAGGGAGCTTCTCAGGGGGCAATAGAAACTGGTGCCGTTGCAAGGTCTGGTACAGGTTTCTTGCGGGACACTTGTGATGTAGATTTGCAAGAAAGTGCTCCTCAACCCAGCAGAAGCAGTGAATTGACACCTGGAACATTGGCCCACATGGCTGAGTATGCCTTGCATATCCTAAAAAGGGACCCCGGCATTGTCAAAATGATGACCGATGACGATTACTGGTTGGCCTGCCTACTGGATCCACGCTACAAAGGGAAATTGCAAAATATCATGCCACATGAGAACCTAGAGCAAATATTGGCTACCAAACAAGCAACTCTTGTAGACCGTTTGGTTCTGGCATTCCCAGCACACAGCGGCGGTGATGGTTCTCACACGAGCCGTAGGGGGCAACATGGCAGAGATGGTAGCGGTGCAGAAATCCGAAGTGGCGTTGGACAGAGGGGTTTTATGACAAGGTTGTGGAGTGATTTTTCAATGACCGCTGACACGACAGGGACAGCTCCATCGATTCAAAGTGACAAGAGACAGCATTTGTCCAGTATGGTTACAAACTACTTTTCCTCCCTTATCGATGTTCTCCCTCACAGGTCATTCCCCTTTGATTACTGGGCATCTAAACTAGACACCTGGCCTGAATTGGCAGAATATGCATTACAGGAGCTCGCTTGCCCTGCTGCCAGTGTGCTATCAGAAAGAGTCTTCAGTGCTGCTGGTTCAATACTGACCGAAAAAAGGACACGTCTGGCTACCCAAAATGTTGATGATCTAACCTTCATTAAAATTAACCAATCATGGATTTCAAATTCTTGTGCCCCACCTTCCCCTGCTGACACGTAGCTTTCCTTTAAAAAGGTCTTGCTTTTGGCCTCCTCTTACTGACTGCTCCAATTCCTCCATTTGCTGCTGATGAATGTCCACCATAGGCCATTTTTAACACCTCCCTAAGTGGGCTGACTCCCCCCCCCCCCCCCCCGGGCCCGTGGTCACCACTTGGCGCAAGCACCGGTGCGAGTGCAGTTTGCCTGGACAGGTGGGTGTGCCCACTTTTGGCCGACGGCACTGGCACAGGGTCCCTTATGGTACAATTAAGTGTCTCTGGAGGTGGGGGTGCACACCCAACGCCAGACACACCGTCGTAATATGAGGGGCCTTGGGCAAGTACCGCCGCCCACGAGAGAGTTTTCCCCCCCAAGCTCAAACAGTGCTCCACCGCTGTTTAGTCGGTGCTGTTAAATCCTTCAATGGCACTGCCAATACAAATTGAGAGATGATAGTAAATATATACAGGGACCGTGCCCTCCATTTTGACCTGTGAATACTGTGCGTGAACTACCACTAACTGGTACTCAGCAGAGGAACCCACCCCTGAACGTTGCTTTGCCACCTGTTTATTTATGAACATTTTTTTTGCAGACATTTAGCCCGCTTTACTATTTCGGCCAACGTTCTGTGTCAGCCACTTATTCCAGTTGTCCTCCACCGACCAAACCAGTGCTGCCTGTGTACCCCTGTTACCCATTTTAAACTGCATTGAGCCAACTTTTTTATTTTAGGCCTAGTAAGTCTGTCTGCGCCACTCCTACTAATCGTCCTTCCGCTGACCAAAACAATGCTGCCTGTGTACCCCTGTTACCCATTTTTACCTGCATTGCAGCTTCTTTTTTATTTTAGGCCTACGAAGTCTGTCTGGGCCACTCCAGTCCTGACAATCGTCCTCTGTTTAACAACGCTCTGCCGCCTGTGTACCCCTGTAACCAATTTTAAACTGCATTGAGACAACTTTTTTAATTTAGGCCTACTACTTGTGTCTGTCTGCACCACTCAATACAGCTGTCCTTCACTGCACAAAGCAGAGCCTCAGTTTGCAGACGATATCACATATTAAAGTGCATTTGACCTACTAGTTTGGTTGGGCCTACTAACGGTGTCTGCCGCTCCTTGGTATTCTCCTGTGTTTTTCTCCTGAGCTTCAATCTTCAGGCTTTCGGCCTATAGGAATTTTAAAACTGCATTTGGCCTACTGGTTTGGTTGGGCCTACTAACGGTGTCTGCCGCTCCTTGCTGTTCTCCTCCACTGAACAAAGCAGTGCTGCCTGTTTACTCCTGTTACCAATTTTTAACTGAATTTAGCCTACTTTATTCTTTGGGCCTATATTTGTGTTTCCTCCTCATCCTGCCCATTGCCCAGCCACTGCTAGATGAGTCTGCCGGTACATTCACCCAGACCACTACATTCCCCTTGCACTCTACATAGCCAGTATCTGACCCTGCAGAAAGTCTGGTTCCCCTTCACGCATACTATACCACCTTACACGGGGACAAAGAGGAAGGTGCAGATGAAAGTGCAGGTTCCTTCAACAGGTGGGGGGGCATACTCGTTGGCGACGTCACAGGCACAGGGCCCCTCAGAGTACGCAAAAGTGTCGTGGCCGGTGGGAGGCGCCCCCGCCTTGCAAACACACCGCCGTACTTTGAGGGGCCCTGTGCCAGTGCCAATGCGAATGAGTGGGCCCCCCCTGCTTGCTCAGGATCACAGCACTTGCAAAGTTGAAATACTGACCTCTCACTGCTCCACCGCCGTGACGTAGTCCACGTTTCCTGGGCCCATTAAAAACTTGAGCCAGCCCTACTCCCCCCACAACTGTTGCCAAATGACCCCCAAATTTTCAATGGCTAACTATTATTATAAGGTAAATTAAGATTGACAAGCTTAAGTAACAAGAATTGATGTTTTTGGCATTAAAATGGGCTCTGTTGGTGTTTTCCTGTCCTCCACTCACTGCCGACTTTGATTTTCCATTGACTTGCATTGGGTTTCGTGTTTCGGTTGGATCCCCGACTTTTCGAAATAATCGGCCGATGTCACCCGACCCGACTTTTGACAAAGTCGGGTTTCGCAAAACCCGACTCGATCCTGAAAACCCGACTCGATCCTGAAAAAGTAAAAGTCGCTCAACCCTAACAGCCGCTAATAACCGTGAGAGCCGGAGCGGCTGATGGGAGTATTCATCATATGTTACTGCACTGTAAATAAATAATAAAAAAAGAAACTGCATGGGTTCCCCTGTATTTGATAACCAGCCAGGCAAAACTCACAGCTGGGGACTGCAACCCTCAACTGTCAGCTTCAGTAAGGTTGGTTATCAAGAACAGAGAGGTCCCCCCAAAAGCCGGCAATTCATGTGCCGCGTTCAGTAAAATCACAGCGTGACAGGTTACAAAAGGATAGATAGAACAGATATATACACATAGAATACACAGATATATAGAGATGTCAGTGACACACACATTATCTACTATATAATTGTCTAAGGGTCACTTCCGTCTGTCTGTCTGTCCTTCTGTCTGTCACGGTTATTCATTCGCTGATTGGTCTCACCAGCTGCCTCTCATGGCTGCCGGGACCAATCAGCGACGGGCACAGTCCAAAAGAAAATGGCAGCTCCTTACAACCCGCAGTCAGTGTCCAGTGCCTGCATACTCCCCTCCGGCCACCGCTATCACAGGATTAATGCCGGCGGTAACGGACCGCGTTATGCCGTGGGTAACGCACTCCGTTACCGCCGCTATTAACCCTGTGTGTCCCCAACCTTTTACTATTGATGCTGCCTATGCGGCATCAATAGTAAAAAAAAGTAATGTTAAAAATAATTTAAAAAAACAAAACAAAAACCTGCTATACTCACCCTCCGTTGTACGCTGAGCCACTCGCCTGCCGCAATCTTCCTTTCCCAGTGATGCATTGCGAAATTACCCAGAAAACCTAGCAGCCTCGCGAGACCGCTGTCATCTGGGTAATTTCGCAATGCATCCTAGGAACGCAAGATGGCGGCAGCTGTGCGCTCATTGGCACAGCGCCGTTGGATCCCAGGAGGCGGAGAGACAGGACGCTGAGGAGCAGCGATGAGAATGGTGAGTATGTTAGAACTACAAGGGGCCCTCGGATCGTTAGGTGAGTATAAGATTATACTGTGTGTGGTGGGATGGAGGTACTGTAGAAACATTATACTGTGTGGGGTATGGCGATACTATGAGAAGATTATACTGTGTGTGGGGGTATGGAGGTACTGTAGGAACATTATACTGTGTGTGGGGGTATGGCGGTACTATGAGAAGATTATACTGTGTGTGGGGGTATGGAGGTACTGTAGGAACATTATACTGTGTGAGGGGGTATGGCGGTACTGTAGGAACATTATACTGTTTGTTTGGGGCTATGGCGGTACTATGAGAAGATTATACTGTGTGTGGTGGGATAGAGGTACTGTAGGAACATTATACTGTGTGGGGTGGTATGGCGATACTATGAGAAGATTATGCTGTGTGTGGTGGGATGGAGGTACTGTAGGAACGTTGTACTGTGTGTGGAGGTATGGCGGTACTATGAGAACATTATACTGTGTGTGAGGCCGGTTTCACACGTCAGTGTCTCCAGTACGTGAGGTGACAGTTTCCTCACGTACCGGAGCCACTGACACACGTAGACACATTAAAATCAATGCATCTGTGCAGATGTCATTGATTTTTTGCGGACCGTGTCTCCGTGTGCCAAACAAGGAGACATGTCAGTGTTCGTGGGAGCGCACGTATTACACGGACCCATTAAAGTCAATGGGTCCGTGTAAAACATGGACCTCACACAGACATTCTCCGTTTGCAGTCCGTTTGCGTGCAGGAGACAGCGCTACAGTAAGCGCTGTCCCCCCCACATGGTGCTGAAGCCGCGATTCATATCTTCTCTCCAGCAGCATTTGCTGCAGAGAAGATATGAATAATAATGTTTAAAAGACAGATCTATGTGTCCGCCGCCCCCCCCACCCCCTGTGGCCCCCCCGCTGTCCTGAAAATTCTCACCCGCTCCCTCGTTGGCTGTAGCTTCTTCCTGGTCTGGCCGCGGCTTCTCTACTGTATGCGGTCACGTGGGGCCGCCGATTACACTCATGAATATGTGGCTCCACCTCCAATAGGGGTGGAGCCACCTATTCATGAGTGTAAATGAGCGGCCCCACGTGACCGCATACACTAGAAGCCGCGGCCAGACCAGGAAGCAGCGAGGGAGGCGGGTAAGTATTTTCTGACCAGCGGGGGGGCGCACAGGGGGTGGGAGGGCGGCGGACACATAGATCTTTATTTTAAACACTATTATTCATATCTTCTCTGCAGCAAACGCTGCTGGAGAGAAGATATGAATCGCAGCTTCAGCACCAGATGCTGGTACGTGTGGTACCCAGTGGGCACACGGGCGGCACACGTGTGCCGCAAGTGTGCCACACTGATGTACACAAGAAACGTAGGGGCACACGGATAATTCCGGTACCGATTGTTTCCGGTACCGGAATTATCTGGACGTGTGAGACTGCCCTGAGGGGGTATGGCGGTACTATGAGTGTCACGGAGTTACCGAGACAGAGCAGTACCAGAAAACCACGGCATCTGACGGCTTCCGCTTCTTCGCTGAGAAGAAGCACTTCTCCTGTGTATTAAAGGTGTTTTGTTTTCTTTCAGCAGGACAGGGGTTAATAGGCATGTGGAAATTCCTGCGTTCAGCTGTGCTCGGTTAGCCACTCCTCTCTCCTATATAAGCTAGGCCTTCTGGTCAGATCCTTGTCTGAGATAGCACTTGCTTGATAGACCTGTAGTAGTGAGGAGCTGGTGTTTGGAGAGCTGGAGGAATTTATTGTGCGACAGTTGTATAGCTTGTACGCTTGGAAAATCCCTCATCCTTACCTGCCTTATTTACCCTCCCCGTCCTTCACACCCTGGTGGATACCTCTGTTATTTGTGAGAGCATATTTTGTGTGAGTGGAGTTTTCTTTTTACCCTTGTCTTTGTCCCCCTGTTTGTCGGGTTGGCGTATATTGTACACAGTAGCGCCTCTCTTCTCCGGGTGGGGAGGAGGACAGACGCAGGGCGGCAGTCAGGAAACAGGGCAAGGGCGGAGGCCCCGGCATCCTCGCCATCTGAGGTATCCCGGGGAACAGGGCGAGTTAGGGCGCCCCCTAGAGCTAGGGCCAGGATAGGTGCCCCTGGTCCCAGTTTACTCGCCATTCCAATCGTGACAATTTGATTATACTGTGAATGGGGGTATGGCGGTACTATGAGAATGTACTGTGTGTGGGGGGGATGGATGTACTGTAGGAACATTATACTGTCTGTAGGGGTATGGCGGTTGTTACGTGTTACAGAACCACTCGGCACCCAGAATATGTTGTGCAGTTATATGTATGTATAAGGCTGGGGTCACACATGGCGTAAGACAATACGCCACGTATTATACGTCCGTACTACGGCCGTAATACGGAGAAATGTTCCCAAAATAGTGATCCGTAGTCAGGGTGTGTCAGCGTATTTTGCGCATGGCATCCTCCGTATGTAATCCGTATGGCATCCGTACTGCGAGATTTTCGCGCAGGCTTGCAAAACCGACATCTAATGGATTTATGTGCTCAAATGTTCGGGAAAACATATATACAGTATATATATATATATATATATATATATATATATATGTCATTGTGACACATATATATATATTCTGTATTTAGATTTCAATCAGCGCGATATCTGTGAACAGCCGGTAATTCAATTGCCGGCTTTTCATTTCTCCTGCACAAACCCGACATGATATGAGACATGATTACATACAGTAAACCATCTCATATCCCTTTTTTTTTTGCATATTCCACACTACTAATGTTAGTAGTGTGTATGTGCAAAATTTCTGCGCTGTAGCTGCTAAAATAAAGGGTTAAATGGCGGAAAAAATTGGCGTGGGCTCCCGCGCAATTTTCTCCGCCAGAGCGGTAAAGCCAGTGACTGAGGGCAGATATTAATAGCCAGGAGAGGGTCCATGGTTATTGGCCCCCCCGTGGCTAAAAACATCTGCCCCCAGCCACCCCAGAAAAGGCACATCTGGAAGATGCGCCTATTCTGGCACTTGGCCACTCTCTTCCCACTCCCTGTAGCGGTGGGATATGGGGTAATGAAGGGTTAATGCCACCTTGCTATTGGAAGGTGACATTAAGCCAGATTAATAATGGAGAGGCGTCAATTATGACACCTCTCCATTATTAATCCAATTGTAGGAAAGGGTTAAAAAACACACACACATGATTGAAAAGTATTTTAATGAAATAAACACAGCGGTTGTTGTAATAATTTATTGTTCTCTCAAATCCATTTGCAGTCCCTCGCTTGGCAACATAATAAACGCACAAGATACATACCTTCTGATGTACTGTCAGGTCCAACGATGTAATCCATCTGAAGGGGTTAACTAATATTACAAGCAGGAGCCCTGCTAATGCAGCTGTGCTCCGTGCCTGTAATCCCCGGCGAATGAATGAAATGTAGGTCATTGACCTACATTTCCTTCAGTCGCGGTGATGCGCCCTCTGGTGGATGTTCTCATGAACTGCAGCCTGGGAACTTTTTCCCACGCTCCAGGTCATATGAGGACATCCACCAGGGGGCGCATCACCGCGAATGAATGAAATGTAGGTCAATGACCTACATTTCATTCATTCGCCGGGGATTACAGGCACGGAGCACAGCTGCATTAGCAGGGCTCCTGCCTGTAATATTAGTTAACCCCTTCAGATGGATTACATCGTTGGACCTGACAGTACATCAGAAGGTATGTATCTTGTGCGTTTATTATGTTGCCAAGCGAGGGACTGCAAATGGATTTGAGAGAACAATAAATTATTACAACAACCGCTGTGTTTATTTCATTAAAATCCTTTTCAATCATGTGTGTGTGTGTGTTTTTTAACCCTTTCCTACAATTGGATTAATAATGGATAGGTGGCATAATTGACGCCTCTCCATCATTAATCTGGCTTAATGTCACCTTCCAATAGCAAGGTGGCATTAACCCTTCATTACCCCATATCCCACCGCTACAGGGAGTGGGAAGAGAGTGGCCAAGTGCCAGAATAGGCGCATCTTCCAGATGTGCCTTTTCTGGGGTGGCTGGGGGCAGATGTTTTTAGCCACGGGGGGGCCAATAACCATGGACCCTCTCCTGGCTATTAATATCTGCCCTCAGTCACTGGCTTTACCGCTCTGGCGGAGAAAATTGCGCGGGAGCCCACGCCAATTTTTTCCGCCATTTAACCCTTTATTTCAGCAGCTACAGCGCTGAAATTTTGCACATACACACTACTAACATTAGTAGTGTGGAATATGCAAAAAAAAAGGGGATATGAGATGGTTTACTGTATGTAACCATGTCTCATATCATGTCGGGTTTGTGCAGGAGAAATGAAAAGCTGGCAATTGAATTACCGACTTTTCACTAACACCGCTGCGTATTTCTCGCAAGTCACACTGCAGGTCCGTGTGGAATCCGTATTTTTCTCGCCCCCATAGACTTTCATTGGCGTATTATTTGCGCAATACGCTGACAAACGCAGCATGCTGCGATTTTGTACGGCCGTAGAACGCCGTATAATACTGAACCGTAATATACGGCTGATAGGAGCAGCCCCATTGAGAAGCATTGTGCCGTATGTAATGCGAGTTTTACGTACGTAGTTTTTGCGCTCTTACGTACGTAAAACACGCATGTGTGACCCCAGCCTAATAGGTTGCATGTGAGATGCATGTCCCTAATGCATCAGCTCACAGACTGCGCCCCTGGGCAGAGGGGACACAATATTCCCTTTTTGTCCCCCCCCACCTTTGTAATTCCCACAGTAAATATCGGCTATTGTAATGTATGTCTGGCCTGCTGCTTTTCTATTGGCCTGCCCTCTGTATCTGTGTGATATACTCTGTGTCCTGTGAGTAAAATGTTGTCAGACTGGAAATACGTGGAGAAGCAGTGATCTTTTATTTGCGCCTATGTAACTAAGCAATTCCAGCCAGCGTCCTTCATTCAGACTCCAGCCAAAGCAGATTGGACCTCCTGAAATATGGGGTGGTACTGAAAGAGGTACTCCAGATTGGTAGACCCCATTACAGTAGTGTGAAAATACCTTTTTTACGAGAGATGCCAGTACTGTGGAAACATTATACTGTGTGTGGTGGGTATGGCGGTACTATGAGAACATTATAGTGTGTGGGGGTATGGCGGTACTATGAGAACATTATACTGTGTGGGGGTATGGCGGTACTATGAGAACATTATACTGTGTGTGGGGGTGTGGCGGTACTATGAGAACATTATACTGTGTGGGGGTATGGCGGTACTATGAGAACATTATACTGTGTGGGGGTATGGCGGTGCTGTGAGAACATTATACTGTGTGTGGGGGTATGGCGGTACTATGAGAACATTATAGTGTGTGGGGGTATGGCGGTACTATGAGAACATTATACTGTGTGGGGGTATGGCGGTACTATGAGAACATTATACTGTGTGTGGGGGTGTGGCGGTACTATGAGAACATTATACTGTGTGGGGGTATGGCGGTGCTGTGAGAACATTATACTGTGTGTTGGGGTATGGCGGTACTATGAGAATTATACTGTGTGGGGGATGGCGGTACTATGAGAACATTATACTGTGTGTGGGGGTATGGCGGTACTATGAGAAGATTATACTGTGTGTGGGGGTATGGCGGTACTATGAGAACATTATACTGTGTGTGGGGGTATGGCGGTAGTGTGAAAATACCTTTTTTACGAGAGATGCCAGTACTGTGGAAACATTACACTGTGTGAGCGGCATCATATATATTACATAAGGGATGTAATAAGGAGAGTCATAAAAAAGCCTCCTCAGGGCTGTGCTGCATTTGTACAGACTGCTATCTGCCGTCCAGACGGGACCATGTGACACCAATGGGAAGAGGGAGGGTTTCCGGAGGGAAGAGTCTAGAGGGTGCACCTGGTCAGGAGACCTTGATGGCGCAGTTACTGATATTATAAAGGCCGGAGCCCCAAAGGCAGAACAGATTTGGCGCCAACAAAGGAAAGGGGTGCGGGGAAGAATCTGAGGTACCAGCTCCTGGTAAAGTGCCCGAGGCAGCTGGGTGTGGGGCAGAACCTGCTTACAGGGCATAATGGGGGCATTACACTGTGTGGGGCCAAGAAAGGGGCCCTGTACTAGGAGAACACTCCGCTCCTCACTTCCTGTCCTCCATAGTTGGCTCGTATGTATCTATTACAGGAAACAGAACAACAACGTTATGGTTCTTATAAAGGGGCAACAACAACCCCAAAAGAGTCTCCTCCGTGCAGAAGGGGTTAATGTCCCCGGCTGCGCTCAGTAATGGGGAATCTCCACATACCTCCACCTGCAGAGCCGCACTCCACAGATATGGCTGCTCTGTGCGCACAGGACCTGTGATGAGGTCACAGGGGGAGGAGTCAGGGGTCACGTGATCCGCAGTGAAGACGCTACATGGAGACTTCTCCTCTAGTGATGGGACTTCGGGGTTTATTTTGGGAATCGGCTCTTCAGTAATCTCACCAAAATAATGACACAAAACCTTCTAGTTAACAGATTAACATTATTTATATTATTTTTCATTATAAGAACATCAAACAAATGCAAAAAATGCGCAACGGGGTATAGGAGCGGAGACCCGGCCATCATACCTCATGTGAGTTTCTCCTTAGGGTATGTTTCCACGTTCAGGAAACACTGCTTGTTTGACGCTGCGCAGCGCTGCAGCGTCAAACAAGCAGCGTCCAGATGTTCCAGCATAGTGGAGGGGATTTTATGAAATCCCGTCTCCACTATGCGTGGAAACTCGCACGCGGCGGCCCTGCAACTCCGGACATGCTGCGCGTCTTTTCAGATCGCAGCATGTCCGTACACCTTGCGGGGACGCAGCGTCCCCGCAAGGCATATCACAGGGCCCTATGGGACAGAGCGATCATCTTGGATGTGAAGAGTTAACACATCCGGCATGATCGCGTCCCAGAAAGGGGGCGGGGCTTAGCGCCGAGCGGCTTCGCCGCTGCGGCGTTCCCGCCGGCCATCCTGAACGTGGAGACATAGCCTTAGCTTGCCCTGTCCACTCTGTAATTGTAATCTTTATCGGTCTACTATACCTGCTGTGTGGCAGTAATTAACTAATTACAGCTCTGTTTATTCCACCACCGATGTTCACTGAGCTCTGTGCACCACGGTCACATTGTCTGACAGGTTGCAGCTCATTAGAAGACCGGTCCTTTTGTATGGGCATTTTTTGCTGTTGATTCCTCAGATAGTTTTTTTATTGATGTTATGTGGATATATCCGCTCCATTTACATTTGGAGGTTTTTTTGCTGGTAAAAATTATTATTGTTATTTTGTAATTATTAATAAACATTACTGCATTTCATATTATTGAACATTGTGGTTTGAGTCTTGTTGGTGTTTTTCATGGCAATTCTAGACTTATTTTTGGGTTTGAGTACTTTCAGCAGCAGCTTTCCTCTCTCCCCCTCCAGCACAGTCTCTCCTGGCTCCTCTCCTCCCCCTCCACCACCAGGCTGAGGGAAGGGAGGAGAGCAGAGAGCCACTAGAGAACAAGCGGCTCACTCATAGGTGCCAGCTCATATCCTTCACAGTGAAGAGCCGGCTCGTTCATGAACGTCACATCACTATTCTCCTCAGTCAGTGACATTCCCGCCAGGGGCGTAACTACCGCGGTCGCAGCGGTCGCCATTGCGACCGGGCCCCGCAGGTCAGGGGCCCCGGGCCGGCAGGTCTGAGCAGGGCCAGGCTGGCCATCGGGCACTTCTGGCAAATGCCAGAAGAGCCGATGCCAGTAGTGGGCCGCTGCACTGTTCCTCCCCCGGAACCCCCCCCCAGTGCCGCCGCCGCCGCCGCATTTAACTATACCGGCGTCTATGACACCGGTATAGTTCAATGCAATGATGGAGGAGAGAGCGTCACCTGACGCTTCCTCTCCCATCATTCCCCGCTCTGCCTCTGACAGTACACTGCGGGTGCGCGATGACGTCATATCATCGCGCACCTGCAGTGTCCTGGGCAGACTGCAGCCGCCAGGAGCAGCGCGGGCAAAAGGAAAGGTGAGGAGAGTTTTTTTTTTTTTTTCTTTTTAACCGGACTGTGGGGCCATTATCGGGGGGGGGGGGGGGATGAGATGTGGGCTGTGCTCTATATATCCCTGTGCTGGCTGTGCTGTATATACCACTGTGCGGGCTCTGCTGTATATACCACTGTGCGGGCTCTGCTGTATATAACACTGTGCGGGCTGTGCTGTATATACCACTGTGCGGGCTGTGCTGTATATACCACTGTGCGGGCTGTGCTGTATATACCACTGTGCGGGCTCTGCTGGATATACCACTGTGCGGGCTGTGCTGTATATACCCCTGTGCTGGCTGTGCTGTATATACCCCTGTGCGGGCTGTGCTGGATATACCACTGTGCGGGCTGTGCTCTATATATCCCTGTGCGGGCTGTGCTGTATATACCACTGTGCGGGCTGTGCTGGATATACCCCTGTGCGGGCTGTGCTGGATATACCACTGTGCGGGCTGTGCTCTATATACCACTGTGCTGGCTGTGCTGTATATACCACTGTGCGGGCTCTGCTGTATATAACACTGTGCGGGCTGTGCTGGATATACCACTGTGCGGGCTCTGCTGTATATAACACTGTGCGGGCTGTGCTGTATATACCACTGTGCGGGCTGTGCTCTATATACCCCTGTGCGGGCTCTGCTGTATATAACACTGTGCGGGCTGTGCTCTATATACCACTGTGCGGGCTCTGCTGTATATAACACTGTGCGGGCTGTGCTCTATATACCACTGTGCGGGCTGTGCTCTATATACCACTGTGCGGGCTGTGCTCTATATACCACTGCGGGCTGTGCTGTATATACCACTGTGCGGGCTGTGCTGTATATACCACTGTGCGGGCTCTGCTGTATATACCACTGTGCGGGCTGTGCTGTATATACCACTGTGCGGGCTGTGCTGTATATACCACTGTGCGGGCTCTGCTGGATATACCACTGTGCGGGCTGTGCTCTATATATCCCTGTGCGGGCTCTGCTGTATATACCACTGTGCGGGCTGTGCTGGATATACCACTGTGCGGGCTGTGCTGTATATACCACTGTGCGGGCTCTGCTGTATATACCACTGTGCGGGCTCTGCTGTATATACCACTGTGAGGGCTGTCCTGTATATACCCCCTGTGCTGGCTGTGCTGTATATACCCCTGTGCTGGCTGTGCTGTATATACCCCTGTGCGGGCTGTGCTGTATATACCCCTGTGCGGGCTGTGCTGTATATACCCCTGTGCGGGCTGTGCTGTATATACCCCTGTGCGGGCTGTGCTGTATATACCCCTGTGCGGGCTGTGCTGTATATACCACTGTGCGGGCTCTGCTGTATATACCACTGTGCGGGCTCTGCTGTATATAACACTGTGCGGGCTGTGCTCTATATATCCCTGTGCGGGCTCTGCTGTATATACCACTGTGCGGGCTGTGCTGGATATACCACTGTGCGGGCTGTGCTGTATATACCACTGTGCGGGCTGTGCTGTATATACCACTGTGCGGGCTGTGCTGTATATACCACTGTGCGGGCTCTGCTGTATATACCACTGTGCGGGCTCTGCTGTATATACCACTGTGAGGGCTGTGCTGTATATACCCCCTGTGCTGGCTGTGCTGTATATACCCCTGTGCGGGCTGTGCTGTATATACCCCTGTGCGGGCTGTGCTGTATATACCCCTGTGCGGGCTGTGCTGTATATACCCCTGTGCGGGCTGTGCTGTATATACCCCTGTGCGGGCTGTGCTGTATATACCCCTGTGCGGGCTGTGCTGTATATACCCCTGTGCGGGCTGTGCTGTATATACCCCTGTGCGGGCTGTGCTGTATATACCCCTGTGCGGGCTGTGCTGTATATACCACTGTGCGGGCTCTGCTGTATATACCACTGTGCGGGCTGTGCTGTATATACCACTGTGCGGGCTCTGCTGGATATACCACTGTGCGGGCTGTGCTCTATATATCCCTGTGCGGGCTCTGCTGTATATACCACTGTGCGGGCTGTGCTGGATATACCACTGTGCGGGCTGTGCTGTATATACCACTGTGCGGGCTGTGCTGTATATACCACTGTGCGGGCTGTGCTGTATATACCACTGTGCGGGCTCTGCTGTATATACCACTGTGCGGGCTCTGCTGTATATACCACTGTGAGGGCTGTGCTGTATATACCCCCTGTGCTGGCTGTGCTGTATATACCCCTGTGCGGGCTGTGCTGTATATACCCCTGTGCGGGCTGTGCTGTATATACCCCTGTGCGGGCTGTGCTGGATATACCCCTGTGCGGGCTGTGCTGTATATACCCCTGTGCGGGCTGTGCTGGATATACCACTGTGAGGGCTGTGCTGGATATACCACTGTGCGGTCTGTGCTGGATATACCACTGTGCGGGCTGTGCTGGATATACCACTGTGCGGTCTGTGCTGGATATACCACTGTGAGGGCTGTGCTGGATATACCATTGTGCGGGCTGTGCTGGATATACCACTGTGCGGGCTGTGCTGGATATACCACTGTGAGGGCTGTGCTCTATATACCCCCTGTGCTGGCTGTGCTGTATATACCCCTGTGCGGGCTGTGCTGTATATACCCCTGTGCGGGCTGTGCTGTATATACCCCTGTGCGGGCTGTGCTGGATATACCACTGTGCGGTCTGTGCTGGATATACCACTGTGCGGTCTGTGCTGGATATACCACTGTGCGGTCTGTGCTGGATATACCACTGTGCGGGCTGTGCTGGATATACCACTGTGCGGGCTGTGCTGGATATACCACTGTGCGGGCTGTGCTGGATATACCACTGTGCGGGCTGTGCTGGATATACCACTGTGCGGGCTGTGCTGGCACCCAACACCATGTTGCAGTGCAGGAGATTCCTGCAACAGTCCGAGGCGTATCTAGGGGAAGCGGGGCAGGGGAAGGTGGGGGGGTTGTGGGGGCGGGGGAAGGTGGGGGGGGGTAGGGGGGGGCCCCATTTGGAAGTTCGCACCGGGGCCCATAACTTTGTAGTTACGCCACTGATTCCCGCCATTATTCGCCCTCACTACTGGCACAATCACCTCGCGCCGCCTTTTCTACACAATGTTCTGTGTGGAATGTAACGCGTGATTTCTCTGGAGACAAATAGACCCCACACATGAGGGGATTATCACCGGTTACCGGACGTCTAGTATATGCATACCTCCCAACCTCCAGGGAAGGGGAAGAGGGACAAAGGCAGCGGCGCGCCGTGGCAAATTTTAGGCCACACCCATTTCACAACTAGCCACGCCCCAACCACACCCATTTAGCACTTCTGATCACAATGTTTCGTTAACAATAATTATGAACAAAAAAATATGGCCACACACGACGCTCCATATTGAACAATGGCCACACACGACGCTCCATATTGTACAATGGCCACACACGACGCTCCATACTGTACAATGGCCACACACGACGCTCCATATTGAACAATGGCCACACACGACGCTCCATACTATACAATGGCCACACACTACGCTCCATAGTGTACAATGGCCACACACGACGCTCCATACTGTACAATGGCCACACACGACGCTCCATACTGTACAATGGCCACACACGACGCTCCATACTGTACAATGGCCACACACGACGCTCCATACTGTACAATGGCCACACACGACGCTCCATACTGTACAATGGCCACACACGACGCTCCATACTGTACAATGGCCACACACGACGCTCCATACTGTACAGTGGCCACACACGACGCTCCATACTGTACAGTGGCCACACACGACGCTCCATACTGTACAATGGCCACACACGACGCTCCATACTGTACAATGGCCACACACGACGCTCCATATTGAACAATGGCCACACACGACACTCCATACTGTACAGTGGCCACACCCGACGCTCCATACTGTACAATGGCCCCACACGACGCTCCATACTGTACAATGGCCACACACGACGCTCCATACTGTACAATGGCCACACACGACGCTCCATACTGTACAATGGCCACACACGACGCTCCATATTGTACAGTGGCCACACACGACACTCCATACTGTACAATGGCCACACACGACGCTCCATACTGTACAATGGCCACACACGACGCTCCATACTGTACAGTGGCCACACACGACGCTCCATACTGTACAATGGCCACACACACGACGCTCCATACTGTACAGTGGCCACACACGACGCTCCATACTGTACAGTGGCCACACACGACGCTCCATAGTGTACAGTGGCCACACACGACGCTCTATACTGTACAGTGGCCACACACGACGCTCCATAGTGTACAGTGGCCACACACACGACGCTCCATACTGTACAATGGCCACACACACGACGCTCCATACTGTACAATGGCCACACACGACGCTCCATAGTGTACAGTGGCCACACACGACGCTCCATAGTGTACAGTGGCCACACACGACGCTCCATACTGTACAATGGCCACACACACGACGCTCCATACTGTACAATGGCCACACACGACGCTCCATACTGTACAGTGGCCACACACGACGCTCCATAGTGTACAGTGGCCACACACGACGCTCCTTAGTGTACAGTGGCCACACACGATGCTCCATACTGTACAGTGGCCACACACGACGCTCCATACTGTACAGTGGCCACACACGACGCTCCATACTGAACAGTGGCCACACACGACGCTCCATACTGTACAGTGGCCACACACGACGCTCCATAGTGTACAGTGGCCACACACACGACGCTCCATACTGTACAATGGCCACACACACGACGCTCCATACTGTACAATGGCCACACACGACGCTCCATACTGTACAGTGGCCACACACGACGCTCCATAGTGTACAGTGGCCACACACGACGCTCCATACTGTACAATGGCCACACACACGACGCTCCATACTGTACAATGGCCACACACGACGCTCCATACTGTACAATGGCCACACATGACGCTCCATACTGTACAGTGGCCACACACGACGCTCCATAGTGTACAGTGGCCACACACGACGCTCCATAGTGTACAGTGGCCACACACGATGCTCCATACTGTACAGTGGCCACACACGACGCTCCATACTGTACAGTGGCCACACACGACGCTCCATACTGTACAATGGCCACACACGACGCTCCATAGTGTACAATGGCCACACACGACGCTCCATACTGTACAGTGGCCACACACGACGCTCCATAGTGTACAATGGCCACACACGACGCTCCATACTGTACAGTGGCCACACACGACGCTCCATAGTGTACAATGGCCACACACGACGCTCCATACTGTACAATGGCCACACACGACGCTCCATAGTGTACAATGGCCACACACGACGCTCCATACTGTACAGTGGCCACACACGACGCTCCATAGTGTACAGTGGCCACACACGACGCTCCATAGTGTACAGTGGCCACACACGACGCTCCATAGTGTACAATGGCCACACACGACGCTCTATACTGTACAATGGCCACACACGATGCTCTATACTGTACAATGGCCCCACACGACGCTCCATACTGTACAATGGCCCCACACGACACTCTATACTGTACAGTGGCCACACACGACGCTCCATAGTGTACAATGGCCACACACGACACTCCATACTGTACAGTGGCCACACATGACGCTCCATAGTGTACAATGGCCACACACGATGCTCCATACTGTACAATGGCCACACACGACGCACCATAGTGTACAATGGACACACACGACGCTCCATAGTGTACAATGGCCACACACGACGCTCCATACTGTACAGTGGCCACACACGACGCTCCATAGTGTACAATGGCCACACACGACGCTCCATAGTGTACAATGGCCACACACGACGCTCCATACTGTACAGTGGCCACACACGGCGCTCTATACTGTACAGTGGCCACACACGACGCTCTATACTGTACAGTGGCCACACACGACGCTCCATAGTGTACAATGGCCACACACGACGCTCCATATTGTACAGTGGCCACACACGACGCTCCATACTGTACAATGGCCACACACGATGCTCTATACTGTACAGTGGCCACACACGACGCTCCATAGTGTACAATGGCCACACACGACGCTCCATAGTGTACAATGGCCACACACGATGCTCCATGCTGTACAATGGCCACACACGACGCTCCATACTGTACAGTGGCCACACACGACGCTCCATACTGTACAATGGCCACACACGACGCTCCATACTGTACAGTGGCCACACACGACGTTCCATACTGTATAATGGCCACACACGACGCTCCATACTGTACAATGGCCACACACGACGCTCCATAGTGTACAGTGGCCACACACGACGCTCCATACTGTACAATGGCCACACACGACGCTCCATAGTGTACAATGGCCACACACGACGCTCCATAGTGTACAATGGCCACACACGACGCTCCATACTGTACAATGGCCACACACGACGCTCTATACTGTACAATGGCCACACACGACGCTCCATAGTGTACAATGGCCACACACGACGCTCCATACTGTACAATGGCCACACACGACGCTCCATAGTGTACAATGGCCACACACGACGCTCCATAGTGTACAATGGCCACACACGACGCTCCATACTGTACAATGGCCACACACGACGCTCTATACTGTACAATGGCCACACATGACGCTCCATAGTGTACAATGGCCACACACGACGCTCTATACTGTACAATGGCCACACACGATGCTCCATAGTGTACAATGGCCACACATGACGCTCCATACTGTACAATGGCCATTGGCCACATTATGCTCCATACTGTATAATGGCCCCATATGATGCTGCGTACAGTATACTTGCCCCACGTGATGGTCCATACAGTATAATGGTGCCACATGATGCTTTGTACAGTATAATGGCCCCACACGATGCTGGGTATAGTATAATGGCCACACATAATGCTGGGTGCAGTATAATGGCCACACATGGTTACCCCACCCCCATCATTGCCTTCTCCATCACTACACACAAACACCTTTCACCGCGCTCCCTCGCAGCAGCCGGCAGCTTCCACTCCCACGGCGCTGAATGGTGTCATCCAGCTGCGCCGTACACCTCGTACACACATGGCTCCGCTCCGTACACCTCGTACACACACAGCTCTGCTCCGTACACCTCATACACACACGGCTCCACTCCGTACACCTCGTACACACACGGCTCCGCTCCGTACACCTCATACACACACGGCTCCTCCCCATACACCTCGTACACACACGGCTCCGCTCCGTACACGTCATACACACACGGCTCCACTCTGTACACCTCGTACACACACGGCTCCGCTCCATACACGTCGTACACACATGGCTCTGCTCCATACACGTCATACACACATGACTGCGCTCCATACACCTTGCACATGCGGCTCCGCTCCATACACCTCGTACACACACAGCTCCGCTCCGTACACCTCGTACACACACGACTGTGCTCCATACACCTAGCACACGCGGCTCTGCTCCGTACACCTCGCACACACACGGCTCCACTCCGTACACCTCGTACACACACGGCTCCACTCCGTACACCTCGTACACACACGGCTCCACTCCGTACACCTCGTACACACACGGCTCCGCTCCATACACCTCGTACACACACGGCTCCACTCCGTACACTTCGTACACACATGGCTCCGCTCCGTACACCTCATACACACATGGCTCTGCTCCATACACATTGCACACGCTGCTCTGATCCATACACCTTGTACACACACGACTCTGCTACATCCACACTGTAAACACCTCCTGACCTCACACATGCTTACCTTCCAGCGTCATGACAACCAGCAGAGTCCTGTACACGGAGGTCCTCCCGATCATGTGACCCTCTGACTCCTCCCATCCTGTGACTTCATCACAGGTCCTGAGCCTGTGCGCACAGAGCAGCCAATATGCTGCAGTTCTCTAGTCTGCGGGCGGGTGCAGGGGCTCAGGGACTGGGTGATATGTACACCTCCCAACCAGTGCGGGACAACTAATGTCCCTCCCGGGATCCCGGGGCTGACTCAGGACAGTCCCGCGGGATCCGGGACGGTTGGGAGGTATGAGTATATGGCGGCATATGATTGTGCTATCGCCTCCACACCGGGAGCTAAAATGCCGAAATCTCACTTATTTACCCCCTTCCAGTGTCCGGCTAAGGGCTCATTTCCACTTGCGAGAGACAAAACGGTCTGATTAACGGACCGAAAAAATGGAGGAAAATCATGCGATTTTTTCTTATCGCAACATCCGTATTACTGTCCGATTTTTACGCACCGGTGTCCTTTGAAAAGCCGGCAATTCAGCGCAGTGTACAGTAAAATCACACTGACAGGTTAGAATAGACTAGATATATACACATAGAATGTGTATATACACATATATATATATATGTCAGTGAGACACCTATATATGTATATTTATATTTAATGCAGCGCTAGATAGCATAGAAGCCGCTAATTCAATTGCCGGCTTTTGCTCTCTCCTTCCCAAACCCGACAGGATATGAGACGTGATTACATACAGTAAACCATCTCATATCCCTTCTTTTATTACATTATCCTCTTCACTAATGTAAGAAGTGTCTGCGTGTCAAATTTGGGGGCTCTAGCTATTAAATTAAAGGGTTAAATGACAGAAAAAATTGGCGTGGGCTCCCGCACAATTTTCTCCGCCAGAGTGGTAAAGCCAGTGACTGAGGGCAGATATTAATAGCCAGGAGAGGGTCCATGGTTATTGCCCCCCCCCCCCCCCCCCCGGCTACAAAAATCTGCCCCCAGCCACCCCAGAAAAGGCACATCTGGAAGATGCGCCTATTCTGGCACTTGGCCACTCTCTTCCCACTCCCGTGTAGCGGTGGGATATGGGGTAATGAAGGGTTAATGCCACCTTGCTATTGTAAGGCTACTTTCACACTAGGGTCGGGAAAGACCCGTCGCTGTGCGTCGGGCCGACGTTCCCGACGCTAGCGTGGTCTCCGCCGCACAACGGGGGCAGCGGATGTATTTTTCCAACGCATCCGCTGCCCCATTGTGAGGTGCGGGGAAGTGCGGGGAGGTGGGGGCGGAGTTCCGGCCGCGCATGCGCGGTCGGAAAAAGCGGACCGTCGGGAGCAAAAAACGTTACATGTAACGTTTTTTTCTCCCGACGGTCCGCTACCACACGCCCAAGCGTCGCAAAACGGACGCGACGTTTGGCAATGCGTCGCAAATGCGTCGCTAATGTTAGTCTATGACGAAAAAACATATCCAGCAAGAACTTTTGCTGGATGCGTATTTTCGGCAAAACGACGCATTTGCGACGTATTGCAGTTAACGCTAGTGTGAAAGTAGCCTTAGGTGACATTAAGCCAGGTTAATAATGGAGAGGCGTCAATTAGGACACCTATCCATTATTAATCCAATAGTATGAAATGGTTAATAAAACACACACACATGATTACAAAGTCCTTTAATGAAATAAACACACAGGTTGTTGTAATATTTTATTAGACTCTTAATCCACCTGAAGACCCTCATTCTGTAACAAAGGAAAAATTTCATAGCTAGAGCCCCCAAATTTGACACACAGACACTTCTTACATTAGTGAAGAGGAATAGGTAATAAAAGAAGGGATATGAGATGGTTTACTGTATGTAATCATGTCTCATATCCTGTCGGGTTTGTGAAGGAGAAATGAAAAGCCGGCAATTGAATTAGCGGCTTCTATGCTATCTAGCGCTGCATTAAATATAAATATACATATATAGGTGTCTCACTGACATATATATATATATGTATATATACCTATTCTATGTGTATATATCTTCTCTATTCTAATCTGTCAGTGATTTTACTGTACACCGCGCTGAATTACCGGCTTTTCAATGGACACCGGTGCGTAAAAATCGGACAGAACTCGCATGGTGCGAGTGCGGTGCGATTTTTTTTCTCGCACCCATTGACTTGCATTGGCGAGTCTCATCCAAGAATCACAGCAATACACAGCATGCAAATGAAAAGACACCTATTGAATAACATTAGGCCGAGTTCAGTCCGATTTTTTTATCGGATTGCACTCGTCCGTTTTCCTCGCAAGTGGAAAGGGGCCCTTGCGAGAGACAAAACGGTCCGATTAACGGACCGAAAAAACAAAGGAAAATCATGCGAGTGTCATGCGATTTTTTTTTTTATGGCAACATCCGTATGACATCCGTATTGCTGTCCAAGTTTTACTCACTGGTGTCCTCCACAATAAACCTCGCTTCTTATCCTTTCTTAAGATACCGCCGCAATCAGGTGCAGGCGCGGTTCCGTAATGATCTGTCCTTTTCGCTAGGTCTCTGTCAGGATCCCACCCCTGACAGGGACCCCCCTGAATCTTCCCCCGCAACACCCTCTGCCACAGGATGTTGCCTGGATCGAACCCAGTCAGCTTCTCTCTAACTTCCTATCCAACCCCCAGTTTTACCAGATTGTGAGGAGTGGCCTAATACATAGTACCCTTTGCTCCCCCTGGAGGCCAGAGTGTGAAGTGTATTGGAGTCTGTGATACCTGGTCAGGGGAACTCCTTTAGTGCCATCAGACGTAACATCACTCCCCTTAGTGGCGGAGCAACAGTACTGCAACGACCAGGACTCTGGGGCGCTGCACTTGCACTTGTCCGTTTTCCTCGCAAGTGGAAATCGGCCCTAAGGGTCATATACGGCCATGCACCTCTCCAGTCACTGTGGGGTTTGGTAATAGGATGGAGGGCGGCGTCCATGCTTGGACTTCAGAGAGAGTAATAAAATCACAGCTCACCTTCCCTGTCCTTTACCCCTTACACCTGACCTGTTTAGCCAATTACCTGGAGATAAATGGTTTTACAGACTTAACGTGAGAGGGGCATATAACCTTATACGTATCGCCATGGTGACGGATGGAAGACCGCACACAATACACCTGAGGGGCAGATTGAACATTTGATGCTGCTATTCGGGGTAACCAATGCTTCGGCAGTCTGTGAAAATGCCATTAATTATATTTTTTCTCACTGATTGGTAGATTTGTGGTAATTTTCCTGGATGATACATTGAGTTAGGGCTCATTTCCACTTACGAGGAAAACGGATGAGTGCAATCGGAAAAAAAATTGGATTGCACTCGGACCAATGTTATTCAATAGGTGTCTTTTCATTTGCAATTTTTTTCTCAGCCGAAATCGGACTGAGAAAAAAATCGCAGCATGCTGCAATTTGCTGCGAGTCTCGCCAATGCAAGTCAATGAGTGCGAGAAAAAAAAAGACATGGAATACGGACCATCCGTATTCCGTCCATTTTTTATGGATACCTTACCATTCTGTGGCATAGAACACTGTAAATGATCCTGTAAATGACTGTATAAAAATAGTTGTAGAGAAAAAAAACGGATTGCATATGGATGTCATACGGATGTAAAACGGATGGTACGATTAAAAATCGCATTACACTCACATGACAATCGCATAGGCTAAATCCGTTTTTTCGGTCCAGATTACGGACCGTTTTTTCTCTTGCAAGTGGAAATGAGCCCTTACTTGCGTACTCTGGAGGAGCATGGTGAGCATGTCAGACAGGTTCTACGTCACAACTATTTATTTGCTAACCTGGAGAAATGGCAATTTGTGGTACAGCAGGTCCAGTTCTCAGGACATTTGGCTTCTGCATTGGGCTTTCAGATGGACCCCGTTAAGGTCCAAGCAGTCCTTGATTGCTTTTAACCAAGTAAGGCTATTTTCACACTTGCGTTTTTTGTTTTCCGTCGACGTTCAGTGAAATGACGTATCGACGGACGTCCAGAAAATAATGAAAAACGTGTGCGACAGATCATGTAAAATGACGGATTGTGACGGATCTGAAAAGGAGGAAGTGTGAAAGAGGCCTAACCTGAAAGCGTTACAGAGATTTCTTGTAGTTGAGATACTGAGGAACAAACAAGCGAGAAATAGGGTCTTATCTGATAACAAGATGTAATGAGAATAAAGGAGTATAAGGCCCCGTCTCACATAACGATTTACCAACGATCACGACCAGCGATACGACCTGGCCGTGATCATTGGTAAGTCGTTGTATGGTCGCTGGGGAGCTGTCACACAGACCGCTCTCCAGTGACCAACGATGCCGAGGTTCGCTGGTAACCAGGGTAAACATCGGGTTACTAAGCGCAGGGCCGCGCTTAGTAACCCGATGTTTACCGTGGTTAACAGCGTAAAAGTAAAAAAAACAAACCGTACATACTCACCATCTGATGTCCGTCAGGTCCCTTGCCGTCCGCTTCCCGCTCTGACTGAGTGCCGCCGTACAGTGAGAGCAGAGCGCAGCGGTGACGTCACCGCTGTGATCTGCTCTCACTTTCCGGCCGGCAGACAGTCAGAGCGGGAAGTGGACGGCAAGGGACCTGACGGACATCAGATGGTGAGTATGTACGGTTTGTTTTTTTTACTTTTACGCTGGTAACCACGGTAAACATCGGGTTACTAAGCGCGGCCCTGCGCTTAGTAACCCGATGTTTACCCTGGTTACCAGCGAACGCATCGCTGGATCACTGTCACACACAACGATCCAGCGATGACAGCGGGAGATCCAGCGACGAAAGAAAGTTTCAAACGATCTGCTACGACGTACGATTCTCAGCGGGGTCCCTGATCGCTGCTGCGTGTCAGACACTGCGAGATCGTAACGATATCGCTAGAACGTCACGAATCGTGCCGTCGTAGCGATGAAAATGCCACTGTGTGATGGTACCCTTACACTCACCTGAGCGGCACCTCAGCAACATGTTCAATGCATAAATCAGCTGCTGACGGACACGGGGCCAAAGACCGAGCAGAAGAGCTGATCCGGGTATAATGTGTCTGCACCTGCACTGCTGATGAAGACTATCAGATATGGAGATTTCCTTAAAAACATTTATTCAAATAGGTTTTCAAAGTCAACGCGTTTCAGAGTCACGCAGGACCTCTTTCTCAGGACAAACCTGATAGCGGATGAACATGTCAAGCTTGGAACATTTTATATCCCGTCTTTTTGAAGAAGAAAAAGCCAAACAAAGCACGATATGTCAGAGTTCATGAGAAAGTCCATCAAACAAAGATAAATTATGGTTCACTAGATGGTGGCCCGATTCTAACGCATCGGGTATTCTAGAATATGTATGTACAGTATGTATATAGCAGCCACATAGTATATAGCACAGGCCACGTAGTATATTGGAGTACTATGTGGCCTGTAGTATATACCATGTGGCTGCTATATACATACATACATATTCTAGAATACCCGATGCGTTAATATAGGCCACGCAGTAAATAACACTGCCCACAAAGTATATAACACAGCCCACACAGTACATAGCAGCCTCGCAGTATATAACACAGCCCACATAGTATATAGCATGCAGTATAGTACACAGGCACGTAGTATATAGCAGCCATGTAGTATATAACGCAGCCCACACAGTATAGAACACAGCCCACATAGTATCTAACACAGCCCACGTAGTATTTAGCAGTGTGGGCACCATATCCCTGTTAAAAAAAATAATTAAAATAAAAAATAGTTATATACTCACCCGTCGGGATCCAGCGTAGATCCAGCGAACCTCTGACGATGCGCGCGAGGCTGCCGCCATCTTTCACTCCCAGGATGCATTGCGAAATTACCCAGATCACTTAGCAGTCTCGCGAGACCGCTAAGTCTTCTGGGTAATTTCGCAATGCATCTCTGGGAACGGAAGCTGGCGGCAGGTGCGAGCGCATCATCGGACTACGGAAGGTGAGAATAGCAGGTTTGTTTTTTTTTAATTATTTTTAACATTAGATCTTTTTACTATTGATGCTGCATAGGCAGCATCAATAGTAAAAACTTGGTCAAACAAGGTTAATAGCGGCGGTAACTGAGTGAGTTACCCGTGGCATAACGCGGTCTGTTACCACTGGCATTAACCCTGTGTGAGCAGTGACCGGAGGGGAGTATGGAGCGGGCGCTGACTGCGGGGAGTAAGGAGCGGGCGTCGGGCACTGACTGCATGGGAGTAGGGAGGGACTAATCGTACTGTGGTTGTCGCTGATTGGTCGCGGCAGCCATGACAGGCAGCTGGCCAGACCAATCAGCGACTTGCATTTCCATGACAGACAGAGGCCGCGACCAATGAATATCCATGACAGACAGACAGAAGGACAGACAGAAAGATGGAAGTGACCCTTAGACAATTATATAGCAGATGAAAAAAACAAAACATTTACATACATTAATTATATAAAAAAGTACTTATGATTATGAATGAAGTGAGGTCACCTAAAAGAATGAATAAACATGTATGTGATGTGAATGAGAAAGTTCTTGCCAGTAAATAAATCATTTATAAATGGTGTTATTGAGTTGTGTCAGTAGTTTCCTATATGAGATGTGACCTGGTGTTCTGGAAGGTTCTGAAGTCACAGGTATAGTGGTGTAAAGCTGGGCACCACTAGTGAACTGGATGGATCAGCATTGGACTGAAAAAATAGGATTATTGGAAAAGAATCCACTGAAGCAGAAGACAAATCCGTAACCCAATGGGTAATAAGAATGATTGTCAGCCTGGGGTGTTACATAGTGAGAAATGGAAGTGCTGACAACACAAGAATGTGACTGAATCTTGTATGTGACGGCTGTCTATTCGAAGAGCGCGTGTTGGTTCCTGATCGCGGCTGTTCTGGTAACAGGAGACATAAACCTAGTGAGCATGTATCGGGGTCAGCTACTATGGTGGAAGCTGATAGAATGTGTAGTGAATGGGAGTAAGGGAAAATGAGGGAGGTGATGAGGTGAATTATGCGATACAAAGAGCGTCGGCTGATCACTCAGGCTACAGAATGGAGGATCCATTGGAGGAGCACTCTGGATGCCAGAGACAACGAAAAAACTGGGGGAACGAACTACACTAGTGATGAGCGAGTGCAGCGCCCCAGAGTCCTGGTCGTTGCAGTACTGATGCTCCGCCGCTAAGGGGGGCTATGGTACGTCTGATGGCACTGAAGCAGTTCACCTAACCAGGTATCACAGACACCAATACACTTCACAGTCTGGCCTCCAGGGGGAGCTAAGGGTGCTATGTATTAGGCCACTCCTCACAATCTGGTAAAACTGGGGGTTAGATAGGAAGTTAGACAGAAGCTGACTGGGGATCGAACAGGCAACATCCTGTGGCAGAGGGTGTTGCAGGGAGAGACTCAGGGGGGTCCCTGTCAGGGGTGGGATCCTGACAGAGGCCTAGCGAACAGAGAGAACGTTACGGGACCGCGCCTGCACTTCATCGCGGCGGTGCCCACAGAAAGGACAAGAAGCGAGGTCCATTGTGCTGAGTGAGAAACGAGATCAACGCAACAAGGAGAAACACCAGTAGGAGTCGTGCTGTAAGACGAGGCAACATCCTACTGAGGCGCGTAACCGGTGGCCGGAACGCCGAGGAAGTATTAGGCTCCAGGCAATACTTCAAACCTACGGCAGGACAGTCAGTTATAGGCGGGCTGTCTCACTCAATTCACCTAAGAAGACACAGGGGGCAACAACAGGAGAGGGGCGACACTAGGGTCCCGGAAGAGCTCCGAGCCTACCCGTCATACGGGTGCGTCCTAGCCATAGCATCTGGGGGACGAAGAAGAACATCATAATCGAGTTGTGAGGGAACACGAGAAACAGACACAACAGTTGTGGGGACTATCCCGTAAGCACAGCAGGGGAGGACCGCAACACACAAGCGCTAGAAGGTAGGCACCGATTTCCACCTGCAAAGGGAACTCTGGAGGTGCCATCGGACCGGCCGGACTTGTGCAGCTCGGTTAACCATATTCCGGACTGAGGATCCTGAGACCTTCAGTAAAGAGGTAAAGAGACTGCAAACTGGTGTCCTTGTTATTTACTGCGACCTACGCTGCACCACAACATCACCACCATCTACACTTTTCATTGGATGCCCCTCAGCAGGGTCACGGACCGGGTCTAGCCACCGTGACAACCCCAGAACAGAGACTCAGAGGCCCGATACCGGGTCCCCCTTGGCCCTGCGGCAGTGGGGGCGCCGCAACTTGGCGTCACGAACAGGATCTACTTAAGCCTGAAGAATCAGGTCATGTGTGCCTTGGAATTGTGATTTATTGTGCTTGGACTGTGACTTATTGCAAAGACTGTGTATTGCCACTTGCCACCAGAAGTTCCTGCCAAAATCGCCGCCATTACAGCGCTAAGAGGAGCGCAGGAGAAGAAGAAGGGCGTTGAAGTGGGCGTAAACAAGCTGAAGAGCGCGAAAGACAATGGCCGCCCAGTCTAAGTATTTCTGCCCCTTGAGGACGTGTCTGTCAGCAGCCGAGATCCGCCTCCTCATCCTCAATGGAGGGCGGAGACAATGAAAACGAAACCGCCCACGAAGGAGAGAGCGGGAAAAGGACCAGGAAGAAGAAGTCAGCGACATGGAGGATGCCATGGCTACCCACCCAGAGCGTGGGGTCGGAGCAGAGGACTCCCCCAGCTATCCGGAGGGACACCATAGCCAGGCCTCCACCGTTGATATTGACTTCCTGCAGGCCAGAGCGGACGAGCTCGGCGACCAACTCCGGCGGACGCAGCTGAGCACCGAGGCTGAGTGGAAGAAGACCTTCATCGGGAGCCTCACCAGACGTCTGTCGGCAGCCTCGTTTGGTCCGGAGCAAGAAAGAAGTTCCAGCGCTCCGAAGCCAGAAGGCAAGGCCCTGCCGGAAAGCGAGATGCTGCAAACGGAGATGACAACGCCGCAGCGCAAGGCCCTGCAACCAGCGTTCCAGATTCCAGCGGAGACGGAGCAGATCGGCACCGGTGGGACCGCATCTGAAGCAGGTATGAAGGACGACCCTGCCCTGACGACCGACACCACTCCAGTGACTGCTAGTGCCACAGCTGCTGACCCCGTTCCAGTGACTGATATTGCAGCAGCCGCTACCTCTGCTGCAGCAAATGCCCATACTCAAGCTGCGCAGACCTCCATCGCTGCGTATGATTTAACCGTACATGAAAGACGGATTAACGGCGTTTGTCCAGCACTGGGTGTATCCCTGGACCTCACTTTTCCCAGGCCAAGAAGGGTTAAGTGCCAGGTGCAACCCTGGAAGCCGTCCAACTAAACTTCGGAACCACGAGTATGTATATAGTTAGCTGTTTGTTTTTCTGCTTTTTGCTGCTTAGAACCCGACTAGGGTTAACTCTTAAAGGGATCCCTTAGTTTACCCGGGATTCCTATTATTATCTTTTTGCTTTTGTTTCCTGTTTTATCATCGTTGAAAGAACTGCTGAATCATGAACAATGCATGATTACAAACTTCTTGTACATAGTTTGCACCTTCTTAAAGGTGCTCTCTACTGGTTTTACAAATGAAAGGACTCTTTGCGAAGAAACTGTTCCTGGAAACAGCACCGGAGTCCTTACTGCAAACAGACTTGCAGCTTGAGAAGTTGCACTACCTCATAGAGACTTGGTTCCCTCTTAAAGGGAATGTTCACATGTTGCACTTATGAATAATGTTGCCTTAAGATAGTTAAGTGGCAATGATGTCTTGAAGAGAGAAGTAATAATGCTAATGTGTAGAAGTTAAATGTAGCTAACTAGTTAATTGTAAGGAATGTTTAATAATGTGTAAGAGAATGAGGATGGGAAGAGAACCCGTACGGGGTTAGTCGGTGAGTCCTCCTAGGAGCCATACAGAGATGGCTCGGTGATCCTGAACTAAGAGATGGATGATACGTTCTATACTGTGTATAGTAGCAGAAAGGCAGAAGGCCCAGGCGGAAAGGGGCAGTCCTGCGACAGAACGAGAGGCAGTAGGCCTGGGGCAGATAGACAGGCGGTCCTGCAGATGTACAGATGGGAAATTAAGAAAAAGTTGATTAGCCTTATAATGTTTTATAAGAAGGTCTTTAGTGGATTTAGCGTGTACGTCCTTAAAGGCAATGTTAAATTATTGTTCAGAAATTGCACTAAGTAGAATACCCGGTTGGGTAAGAGAAAGTTATTTATAGTCTGTTATTTAAAATATTTAACCATGTTTGTAACGTTCAAGTGTCCTCACCTCCCATAAAGGGAAGCTCTGTTAAAGTTTACTTGTTATTGCATTTCAAAAATGTATGTCTTTTTGCTGACATGTATTGTTGTTTTCTTCCCAGTCCAGGAGTACTGGATTTAACCGGGGGGGAGTGCAGCACCCCAGAGTCCTGGTCGTTGCAGTACTGATGCTCCGCTGCTAAGGGGGGCTATGGTACGTCTGATGGCACTGAAGGAGTTCACCTGACCAGGTATCACAGACACCAATGCATTTCACAGTCTGGCCTCCAGGGGGAGCTAAGGGTACTATGTATTAGGCCACTCCTCACAATCTGGTAAAACTGGGGGTTAGATAGGAAGTTAGACAGAAGCTGACTGGGGATCGAACAGGCAACATCCTGTGGCAGAGGGTGTTGCAGGGAGAGACTCAGGGGGGTCCCTGTCAGGGGTGGGATCCTGACAGAGGCCTAGCGAACAGAGAGAACGTTACGGGACCGCGCCTGCACTTCATCGCGGCGGTGCCCACAGAAAGGACAAGAAGCGAGGTCCATTGTGCTGAGTGAGAAACGAGATCAACGCAACAAGGAGAAACACCAGTAGGAGTCGTGCTGTAAGACGAGGCAACATCCTACTGAGGCGCGTAACTGGTGGCCGGAACGCCGAGGAAGTATTAGGCTCCAGGCAATACTTCAAACCTACGGCAGGACAGTCAGTTATAGGCGGGCTGTCTCACTCAATTCACCTAAGAAGACACAGGGGGCAACAACAGGAGAGGGGCGACACTAGGGTCCTGGAAGAGCTCCGAGCCTACCCGTCATACGGGTGCGTCCTAGCCATAGCATCTGGGGGACGAAGAAGAACATCATAATCGAGTTGTGAGGGAACACGAGAAACAGACACAACAGTTGTGGGGACTATCCC
The DNA here is from genome assembly GCF_051348905.1 of Ranitomeya variabilis. Classification (NCBI taxonomy): domain Eukaryota; kingdom Metazoa; phylum Chordata; class Amphibia; order Anura; family Dendrobatidae; genus Ranitomeya; species Ranitomeya variabilis. Next base: position 756,146,814 of record NC_135235.1, on the reverse strand, counting down.
GTAAGCACAGCAGGGGAGGACCGCAACACACAAGCACTAGAAGGTAGGCACCGATTTCCACCTGCAAAGGGAACTCTGGAGGTGCCATCGGACTGGCCGGACTTGTGCAGCTCAGTTAACCGTATTCCGGACTGAGGATCCTGAGACCTTCAGTAAAGAGGTAAAGAGACTGCAAACTGGTGTTCTTGTTATTTACTGCGACCTACGCTGCACCACAACATCACCACCATCTACACTTTTCATTGGACGCCCCTCAGCAGGGTCACGGACCGGGTCTAGCCACCGTGACAACCCCAGAACAGAGACTCAGAGGCCCGGTACCGGGTCCCCCTTGGCCCTGCGGCAGTGGGGGCGCCGCACGAGCATACTCGGTAATGCTCGTTACTGGCCAGAGCATCGCTGTACTTGGCGAGCACGAAGCATTTCCGGGTTTGCTCGGCGGGAGTTCAGGTCCCCACGCTGCATGTTTGGCGCTCTTTCGAGAGCCAATAAACATGCAGGGATTGTCTGCCATGCACTGTAATGCTGTAGCCATATTGTTTGTGGCATTACAGTGATTGGCTGGCCGCACAGCATCATCAGGTCTATAAGAGACCTGGCCCTGACCTGCTCGTCACATTCAGCTCCGGATTCAGACAGTGTAGGGAGAGCTTCTGCCGAGATAGGGTCAGATGTGGGGGGTTTTCAGTGAGTGAGGGTCTACCATCATAGAATCCACAAATCCAGCTAAACCAACAGTCCTTCTAAGGACTAATTATGGAGTATATAGATTGCAGTGCTAGGTAGGCAGGAGAGTGTATGTGGCTCTATACATATCAGTGCAAGGCCTGCAGGCACTGTATGTGGGTATATAGATATCATCGCATACATCAAGAGGGTCCATTCCATTACTGTCTGCTGCTGCTGCCTATTACATATATACATAGCCCCAGGTATCAGTGGCCAGGAATAATTTTTTTTTTCATCTTAATCCTGATTATTTTATTCCAAAGCAATCCAGAGCCCCTTTTTTTCCCCATTTGCTTGTTGACACTGCAGACTACAGCCAGATACTTTTCATAGATCAGCGTGAAAATCCAGCTATTTTACACGGGTTTGCCCGTCCCAGCGATCACATCTGAGTGCGCAGAAAATTCTGCCATTTTTTGTGGTACTGTAAAATGATTTCGGAGTGTCTTATCCAATTTCTTGACATCATTTTGGTGCCCAAAAAATATTTAGCAACAGGGCAGATATTTTAACCCCTTTCTACCATTGGACATTCATGTGACCCGGGCCCTAATTCATATGGACAGGATAGTACGTCATAAGCGATCAGCCGTGTTCACGTGGGTAGCGCGGCCGATTGCGGCCAGGTATCAGCTGATTATCACAGCTGATATCCAGCACTATGTGCCAGGAGCGGTCACGGACCACTCAAAGCACATTAACCCCCAGAACATAGCGATCAAACATGATCGCAGCGTTCCGGTGGCACAGGGAAGCATCGCACATGGAGGGGGCTCCCTGCGTGCTTCCCTGAGACCCTCAGAACAACGCAATGTGATCACATTGTTCTGAGGGTCTCCTCTATTCTCCATTCTCCCTGCAGGCCCCGATCCAAGATGGCCACGGGAGTCCTTCTGGGTCCTGCAGGGAGGTGGCTTCTCAGTGCCGGCTGAGAGCATATAATAAGTAGACCCAGCACTCATCTTAAGTGATCAAAACAGGATATTTAATGTGATTCACTGTAGAAAACGTTTCAGTCTTGCATCAGACCTTCATCAGTTACAGTGTAAGGTAAATCAACTTTACTGAAAAATCGTCACTGGTATTCAGTACGGTTACTAGATCAGAAACTTTTTATAGGAGGGGAGGTATGGCGGTGTTAGAGCCTGTTGTCAGGCTGAGCGCTGTGTGGAGCAGCGGTGCTAGCGAATGCGGTGTCCACCGCTAGTCCGCGTTCGCTAGCACCACTGATCTAGTAACCGTACTGAATACCAGTGATGATTTTTCAGTAAAGTTGATTTACCTTACACTGTAACTGATGAAGGTCTGATGCAAGACCGAAACATTTTGTACAGTGATTCACATTAAATATCCTGTTTTGATCACTTAAGTTGAGTGCTGGGTCTATTTATTATATACAGTACTTATGGTGTGGGATCCTACCCAGGCACCCTTATATAGTAGTGCGTACGGCCTGCTGAGAGCTGATCTGACACAGAGCTCTGCAAAGTGTTAGATCAGTGATCTGACAACATATAGTGATGTCCCACTCTGGGACAATGTAAAAAAGTTAAAAAAAAAATTACACTGTGTAAAAATATATTTTTTTAAATCCTATAAAAGAAAAATAAATATTGTTCCAATAAATACATTTCTTTATGTAAATAAAAAAAACAATAAAAGTACACATATTTAGTATCGCCACGTCCGTAACTACCCGACCTATAAAACTGTCGCACTAGTTAACCCCTTCAGTGAACACCGTAAAAAAATAAAATAAAAAACGAGGCAAAAAAACAACGCTTTATTATCATACCGCCGAACAAAAAGTGGAAAAACACGCGATCAAAAAGGCGGATATAAATAAACATGGTACTGCTGAAAACATCATATTGTCCCGCAAAAAACGAGCCACCATCCAGCATCATCAGGCAAAAAAGTTATAGCTCTCAGAATAAAGCGATGCAAAAATAATTTTTTTATATAAAATAGTTTTTATCGTATAAAAGCGCCAAAACATAAAAAAATGATATAAATGATGTATCACTGTAATCGTACTGACCCGAAGAATAAAACAGCTTTATCCATTTTACCAAACGTGGAACGGTATAAACGCCCCCCCACCAAAATAAATTCATGAATAGCTGGTTTTTGTTCATTCTGCCTCACAAAAATCGGAATAAAAAACGATCAAAAAATGTCATGTGCCTAAAAAATGGTACCAATAAAAATGTAAACTCGTCCCGCAAAAAACAAGACCTCACATGACTCTGTGGACCAAAATATGGAAAAATTATAGCTCTCAAAATGTGGAGAAGCAAAAACTTTTTGAAATAAAAAGCGTCTTTTAGGGTACTTTCACACTAGCATTTTTCTGCAGATGTCGAAATGCGTCGTTTTGTGGAAAAAACGGATGCGTTAAAAATAGTGAAAAATGGATACAACGCATACAGCATTTCGACGGATCCGTCGTCGAATCGCTAGACGGTTCCGTTGAAAAACTGGATTCGTTGCATCCGTTTCATCCGTTTTTCCCCTCCGTTTCATCCGTTTTTTTGACGGATCCGTTTTCCATGCCTAAAAGTGGGAGTCTCCTTATGTGATTGGCTACTGGAAAATAGGGAAAACTATATACAGACTGTTTTTACAGCCCATCTTTGAAAGGGTTTTGAGAAAGTGGCAGAGATGGAGGGAGTGCTTGTGAGCATTGCGAACGTGGTTACCGATGTTATTTTTGAGACCAATCGCCTGGATATCATGGTTCGGGAGCAGGAGGCGGCAGCACAAAGACGATGGATGCGTCACCCTCGACGTCGCAGACTATGGATTCATCGCATTAACGCACTGCGGATGACCCGGGGTGTCTATTCTACCCTGTACATGGAGTTGCGCCAGAACCCGGAGAAATTTTACAATTATCTTTGGATGAGGCAGGACCACTTTGATTTGTTGCTGGAACAAGTTGGGGATGTTATCCAAAGGCAGGACAAACGCATGAGGTCTTCCATTACACCGGCGGAGCGGCTGATGGTGACCCTGCGGTAATTACATTTTATTAAATTTTTTTTCTTTTCATCATTGTTCATATTTATTGCCATGTAAACATTTCAACCTATGGAAAACCACATCAGCAGTGACCATGCTCCACAAAATCATGCGCTGAAACACTGCATAGCCTTTTCTGTAGCATGTTAATATTTTTATGGTTTGGGGCCCTTCTGGCTGCAGAGTGCAGAACTTTTTGAGAAAGTGTGCCATTTCCCAAATTGCTTGGGTGCAGTAGATGGGAAACACATTCGTATAGCCAAACGGCAGGAACAGGCTCTGAGTACTACAACTATAAGAAGTACTTTTCTATCGTACTCATGGCCATTGCAGATGCCAACTGCAAATTTCTGGCAGTGGACATTGGAGCCTATGGCCGGTCCAACGACTCCCAAGTCTTCAAAACTTCACCAATGGGCCGTTGTTTGTATGGAGATATGTATGATTTCCCACCAGCCAGACCACTCCCGGGAACAACTGGACCAGCTATGCCGTATGTCTGTGTTGGTGATGAGGTCTTTCAGTTGTCCCCACATCTCCTCAAACCATATTCAAGCAGAGACTTGACTCGAACCAAAAAAGTGTTCAATTACCGCTTAACAAGAGCTAGAAGAGTGGTGGAGTGTGTGCGGCGCGCCCCCACACCGCCGCAGGGCCGAGGGGTACCCGGAGCCGGGCCTCTAGGTCTCAGTCCTGGGGTTGTCACGGTGGCTAGACCCGGTCCGTGGCCCTGTCCGTCAGTGGGGGACGTCCGGTGCAATAAGTGGTGCTAATGGTGGTGTAGCGGTGCAGTTGTGGGGTGCAGGTCGCGGTAAATAACGAGGACACCAGGTTGCAGTCTCTTTACCTCTTTACTGGAGATCTCTGAGTCCTCAGTCCAGAATACGGTTCACCAGGCTGCGCAAGTCCGGCCGGTCCAATGGCACCTCCAGAGTCCTCCTCTCAGGTGGAAATCTGTGCCTTCCTTCTAGCGCTATGTGTTGTAGTCCTTCCCTGCTGTGCTCACGGAAAGTGACCCCACAACGGTTGTGTCTGTTTCTTAAGTTCCCTCACAACTCGATTTGATGTTCCTCTGTAATCCACCCCTCCCTGTATTCAGGTTGGAATGGCACCCGTTTGTCAGGTAGGCCTGGAGTTCTTCCGGGACCCTAGAGACGCCCCTCTCCCGCAATTGCCCCCCAAGACTTCATAGGTGATATGTGGTAGACAGCCCGCCTGAGACCGACTGTCCTGCCGCTGTTTGGAGTATGGCTTGAAGCTGTATTCTAATCCACTCCCTCGGCGTTCCGGCCACCGGTATTGCGCCTCAGCAGGGTGCTGCCTCTTTCAACAAAACCCCTGCTGGTATTCGCCTTCTGCTTGATCTCGTTTCTCACTCAGCACAATCTGCCTCGCTTCTAGTCCTTTCTTGGGCACCGCCGCTAAGCTGAGCAGGCACGGTCCCGTTACGTTCTCTCAATGCCAAGCCTCTGCCAGGATCCCACCCCTGGCAGAGACCCTACAGTCTCTCCCTTCACAACACCCTCTGCCACAAGGTGTTGCTCCGTTCAATCCCGTCAGCGTTCTCTCTAACTTCCTGCCTGACCCCCAGTTTACCCACTATGGTGGGGAGTGGCCTAATGAATAGCACCCTTAGCTCCCCCCGGAGGCCCTGCTGTGAAACATATTGGTGTCTGTGATACCTGATTGGAGGAACTCCTTCAGTGCCATCGAACGTACCATGGCTCCCCTTAGCGGCGAAGCCACAGTACTGCAACGACCAGGACTCTGGGGCGCTGCACTCCCCCCTGGTTAAACACAGTACTCCGGGACTGGGAAGAAAAACAACAATACAGATTAGTAAACAGACATACAATTTTGTTGAGTGCAAAACAATAAGTATACTTGAACAGGCTTCCCTTTATGGGAGGTGAGGACACTTTTAACGTTACAAACATAGTCAACATTATAAATTACAGGCTATACATAACTCCTGTTACCCAACCGGGTATTCTACTTAGTGCAAATTCTGGAACAATAAATTAACATTGCCTTTAAGAAACATACACTCTTAGTTTACCAAAGGCCTTCCTATAATCACATTACAGGGTAGGGTAACTTCACATTCTCCTACTTTGAACCTGCAGGACCGCCTGTCCCTATGGCACCAGACCTACTGCCTCTCCTTTCTTTTACAGGACCGCCCCGTTCAGCCAGGGCCTACTGCCTTTCGCTACTATACATAGTATAGACATAACATTCCTTTCATTTAAAGAACTCTGAGCCAGCTCTACTCGGCTCCTTTAAGGACTCACTCTCTGACCCCTACGGGTTCGCTTTCTGTCCTTAGTAACAAAGTAACTTTCTATGGGGACGCAGGGTTTACCTTCTATCCTCACCTTCATCATTACTTCTTTACTTTCAACTATGCAGATCTCTACTTCTACCCCTGCGGGCTCTCTGCATCTTTTCCTTTCACAAAACATTATTTTCAGATTTCACAATTCAAACAATTTAAACACATATAACTCTTCATGTAAAACAGTTACATTTCTTTTCAAAGCATCATCATGGCATTACTGTTCTGCAACAGTATCTTTCTCAAGTTCAATTCTTCACATCCCCTTTAAGAGGGGACCAAGTCTTTCTGAGGTAGCTCGTCTTCTCAGCCTACCAGTCCATGCAAAGGTTCCAGCATTGATATCTTCGCAAAGTGTCTTTTAGCTAAAACCAGTAGGAAAGGTATCTTCGCAAAGTGTCTTTTAACTAAAACCAGTAGGAGGCACCCTTAAGAAGGTGCAACTATTTACAAGGAAGTTCGAATCATGCACAGTCCATGATTTCTACAGTTTGTGTAACTTTTGTGCAAAACTTCAAAGAAACAGCAATAGTGACCCCGGGTCAACAAAGGGGTCACCTTTTAAAGTTTACCCTGGACGGGTTTAGCAGCAACTTAAAGAACAAACAGTAACTATTTACATTTCCATAAAAGAGCATTCAATTCAGAATCCCCCACGAGGCGCCACCTGGCGGGGGAACCCCTGCAATACAGGCAGGTCAGGTTCCAGATTCACTCCCGCGGCCAGGTACACCCCATGGGTGCGGGTCTGTTGCACAACCAGATCGTGTGCGGTGATGAGGGTCTGCGTTCCCACGTCTTTCTGCGCTGATACATCAGGAACATTGGTCACTTGGAAAGGCACTTCCTTGGCCACCACGGTGGTTGCGGGGGTCATGCGGCAGATCGCAGGTTCTGTGATCAGACAGGTGGGGACGACCGGGGTGGTTACGGATCGATCACACGGTGGCACCTTGGCTACAGGGGCTGGTTTCTCTTTCTTGTAGATGTTCAGAGCAAACCACCCCTTTTCCCCAAAATGCCGGGTGTAAGTAACACTATCCCCCGGGTAGAGGTCCCGATCGGGGTGGCCCTCTCTAAGGTGTGACTCAACATCCCGTCGGTTGACAAAGATCTCTGCATAGAGCCCCGGTTCCTTAATAAAGCCCCAGCCTCCTCGGAGCTTAAAGGTGGTGACGATGCCCTGCCTGCGCGGGGCCTGGTGAGTGGTGGGGTCCTTGCGGGCCCGATCCTTGACCGCCAAATCCTTTTGATGGTGAGCCTCCCGCCCAGCCTGATGTACTTTCTCCTCCTCTCGCCACCGATGTTCTAGCTGGATTTGGTATTCCTCCCAGCTTAGGGCCTGTACCATCTCCCCCTTCTGGGTCTCCACCCCGGGGAACCCCATAAGATTGGATCCGGGGTTCACCCAGCGGCACACCGTGCGCTCCGCGTGGACCTCACACAGCAAGGGAGTAGGGGTGATTGGGGCTCGCATACGATGTTCCATGCCCGTGGCTTCCTCCCATGGTAGCAGGCGCTGGAGTCTATGGGTTCCCGGGAGAGGTGGTGCCGCTACAGGACCCACTAACACACCCTCGGCTGGCGGGGCAGGATCGGCGGACTCACCAACTGGTACGAGTTCACTTTCCGTAGCAGGTCCCGCTGGTTTTTCCGGTGAGAACTCCGATGTCCGGGAACCCTCTACCGGCTCCACCGGGTGCGGAGCCTGGACTCTCACATTCAGTTGGAGGAGCTGGTTATATAAGTCCTCCATCTCAGCTCTCAGGAATCTGGTGTTATCCACGGAGGACGGGCTACTGGGCTCATCCGGGTAGTCGGGGGAGACTTCCACTTCAACCCCACTATCGGGTTCGGAGCTGCTGGCCATAGCGTCCTCCACGCGGGTCACTTCCTGGTCTTTTTCCCGCTCTCTCCTTCGGGAGCGGTTTCGTTTTCTCTGCCTCCGCCCCCCATTAAGAATTAAGAGGCGGATCTCTGCTGCTGACGGACACGTCCTCACCGTGCAGAAATATTTAGACTGGGCGGCCATTGCTGTTCGCGCTCTCCAACTTGTCTACGCCCACTTCACGCCCCTCTTCTCTTCCTGCGCTCTCCTCAGCGCTGCAATGGCGGCGGATTTTGGCGGCAACTGGCGCAGCACAGTCTTACAATAAAGTACAGTCCAAGCACAGTAAATCACAGTCTCTAGGCACACATGACCTGATTCTTCAGGCTTAAGTAGATCCTGTTCGTGACGCCAAGTCTGCGGCGCGCCCCCACACCGCCGCAGGGCCGAGGGGTACCCGGAGCCGGGCCTCTAGGTCTCAGTCCTGGGGTTGTCACGGTGGCTAGACCCGGTCCGTGGCCCTGTCCGTCAGTGGGGGACGTCCGGTGCAATAAGTGGTGCTAATGGTGGTGTAGCGGTGCAGTTGTGGGGTGCAGGTCGCGGTAAATAACGAGGACACCAGGTTGCAGTCTCTTTACCTCTTTACTGGAGATCTCTCAGTCCGCAGTCCAGAATACGGTTCACCAGGCTGCGCAAGTCCGGCCGGTCCAATGGCACCTCCAGAGTCCTCCTCTCAGGTGGAAATCTGTGCCTTCCTTCTAGCGCTATGTGTTGTAGTCCTTCCCTGCTGTGCTCACGGAAAGTGACCCCACAACGGTTGTGTCTGTTTCTTAAGTTCCCTCACAACTCGATTTGATGTTCCTCTGTAATCCACCCCTCCCTGTATTCAGGTTGGAATGGCACCCGTTTGTCAGGTAGGCCTGGAGTTCTTCCGGGACCCTAGAGACGCCCCTCTCCCGCAATTGCCCCCCAAGACTTCATAGGTGATATGTGGTAGACAGCCCGCCTGAGACCGACTGTCCTGCCGCTGTTTGGAGTATGGCTTGAAGCTGTATTCTAATCCACTCCCTCGGCGTTCCGGCCACCGGTATTGCGCCTCAGCAGGGTGCTGCCTCTTTCAACAAAACCCCTGCTGGTATTCGCCTTCTGCTTGATCTCGTTTCTCACTCAGCACAATCTGCCTCGCTTCTAGTCCTTTCTTGGGCACCGCCGCTAAGCTGAGCAGGCACGGTCCCGTTACGTTCTCTCAATGCCAAGCCTCTGCCAGGATCCCACCCCTGGCAGAGACCCTACAGTCTCTCCCTTCACAACACCCTCTGCCACAAGGTGTTGCTCCGTTCAATCCCGTCAGCGTTCTCTCTAACTTCCTGCCTGACCCCCAGTTTACCCACTATGGTGGGGAGTGGCCTAATGAATAGCACCCTTAGCTCCCCCCGGAGGCCTTGCTGTGAAACATATTGGTGTCTGTGATACCTGATTGGAGAAACTCCTTCAGTGCCATCGAACGTACCATGGCTCCCCTTAGTGGCAGAGCCACAGTACTGCAATGACCAGGACTCTGGGGCGCTGCATGTGCATTTGGCATTCTCACGGCAAAGTGGCGCGTGCTGCTCACCGCCATAACACTGCACATACGAACAGTGGATGAGGTTGTGAAGGCCTGCATGGTCCTACATAACTTTGTACTTTCAAAGGAGCCTGTTTCCGTGGAAGATGAGGACTTGGAGACCACCCTGTGGGATTACAACAGCAGCTCTGTACGTTCTTCCGGTTATGTTTCCAGAACGAGGGAAAACTTTGCTGAGTATTTTGTTTTACCTGTGGGCAGGGTGGCATGGCAAGATAACATAGTGTGAAATGTTATTTCATTTATTGGTGATTAATGTTTGTGTGTGTAGAAAGTTTTTTTATTGACACCAACGTAATAATTTGTTTCAAAAACTTTGGTATATTTTGGGTAATAAACAAAATGTAATACCTTTGTAACGTGTGATGTGTTTTTATTTTACATTCCTTATCTTATTAAATGAAGGCAGTTCACAAACAATTGTTGTCAAACCAAACACAATTTTATTTAACATATAACAACATTAAATCATTGTAAACCTTTAGCATTTTTTTTGCTACAAATACATTTTGGGTCAACCTTTTGTTTAGGTTGTAAATAGTGTTGAGCATTCCGATACCGCAAGTATCGGGTATCGGCCGATCCTTGCGGTATCGGAATTCTGATACCGAGATCCGATATTTTTGTGGTATCGGGTATCGGAATCGGAAGTCCCCACAGTGCTAAAATCACTATAATGTAAAGTGGGCGGTGCGTGGGCGGAGACTGCGTGTCTCTGTGCGGGCGGGGTCTGTGCGGGCCTGCCAGGGATCTCATTCTATGCGGCCAGCGCTGTATACCCAGGCTTGATGCGGCGTGCCGGGGCTTGATGCGGCGTGGGAGGGCTCTGCGGCGTGCTGGAGGGGTCTAAGCGGCGTGCTGGGGGGTCTATGCGGCGTGAGGGGGTCTAAGCGGCGTGCTGGGGGGTCTATGCGGCGTGAGGGGCTCTCTGCGGCGTTCTGGGGCGTCTATGCGGCGTGCTGGGGGATCTATGCGGCGTGAGGGGCTCTCTGCGGCGTTCTGGGGCGTCTATGCGGCGTGCTGGGGGGTCTATGCGGCGTGCTGGGGGGTCTATGCGGCGTGCTGGGGGGTCTATGCGGCGTGCGGGGGTCTCAGCGGCGTGCGGGGGTCTCTGCGGCGTGCTGGGGGGTCTCTGCGGCGTGGGGGGGTCTCTGCGGCGTGGGGGGGTCTCTGCGGCGTGGGGGGGGTCTCTGCGGCGTGCGGGGGTCTCAGTGTGGGCATCGTCCGATGGGACTACAAGTCCCATCGGGCTATGCCTGCTACACTGACAGTGATTGACACATTAGCCAATGATGGGACAGTAGTAGTCCCATCATCCGGCTAATGTGTTGAATGAAAAAAAAAAAATACTCCATACATACATTCTACATACATACATACATATAGACATACAGTACATTCATACATTACATACATGACATACATTACATTAAACATAGATTACATACTCACCATTACTTGTCACTTTGTTCCCTGAAGCCAGTATCATCTATAAAAAATGTGAAAAAAACAAACAACCAATATACTCCCTGTCCGCAGAAATCCACGAGTGTCCCACGACGATCTCCCGTGGAGAGCAGCAGCATCAAATAATGCGACCGCTCTCTAGGGGCTCAGAAACACAATGACGGGAGGAAGGTATCCTTCCGCCACTGTATTCCTCCGCCGCTGTAAAAAAAAAAAGTCCCTAGTCTCACTTTATGGCATTGCTGTATGAGACATTTTCCCATGCAGCAATTATATAAAGTGACACTTTGAACTCAGGTAACCTCAGTGATGCACTGCAGGAGCCATTGTCTCCTGTCAGTGTGTCACTGAGGGTCCTATAGAGCAGTGACGTCACCCGATGTCACTGTTCTATAGGGGAGATCGTCGTGGGACACTCGTTATTAATTGGACTACGGCGGACAGGTAGTATGCGGTTTATTATTTTACGTTTTTTGCAGGCGCTGAAGTATGGTAAGTATGGTGAAATGAAGAATATTAAAATACTTTTTCCTAATGTGTGCGTGTTTTATTAACCCTTTTCTTACTATTGGATTAATAACGGATAGGCGTCTTATTGACGCCTCTCCGTTATTAACCCGGCTTAATGTCACCTTACGATAGCAAGGTGACATTAACCCCTTATTACCCCATATCCCACCGCTACACGGGAGTGGGAAGAGAGGGGCTAAGTGCCGGAATTGGCGCATCTTACGGATGCGCCATTTTCGGGGCGGCTGCGGACTGGTATTTGTAGCCGGGGGGGGGGCAATATCCATGGCCCCTCTCTAGGCTATGAATATCAGCCCGCAGCTGTCTGCGTAGCCTTTCTGGCTATAAAATATAGGGGGACCCCACGTCATTTTTTTGGGGGGTCCCCCTATTTTAATAGCCAGTAAAGGCTACGCAGACAGCTGCGAGCTGATATTCATAGCAGGCTACAAATATTGGCCCCCGGCCGTCGGCTTTCCCCCTCTGGCGCAGAAAATTGCGCGGGAGCCCACGCCGTTTTTTTCCATTTTTTTTTTTAAATTCAACGCTCATAAAGGCCTCTTTCACCCTTGCGTCAGTACGGGTCCGTCGCTATGCGTTGAGCCGACGTACCGACGCACGTTGTGAAATTTGTACACGACGTGGGCAGCGGATGCAGTTTTTCAACGCATCCACTGCCCATTCTGAAGTGCGGGGAGGAGGGGGCAGAGTTTCTGCTGCGCATGCGCAGTAGAAAATGGCAGACGCGACGGACAAAAAAACGTTCACTTGAACGTTTTTTCGTGCCGCCGGTCCGCCAAAACTCGACGGATCCGTTGCAGAACGGACGCGACGTGTGGCCATTCGTCGCGATCCGTCGCTAATACAAGTCTATGGGGAAAAAAAATGCATCCTGCGAGCACATTTGCAGGATCCGTTTTTTTCCGCCAGATCCGTTTTTTCAGTCGGATCCGTTGTATTCCGCCAGATCCGTTTTTTTCCACCGGATCCGTTTTTTTCCGCCAGATCCGTTTTTTTTACATTGGATCCATTTTTTTCTGCCAGATCTGTTTTTTTCCACCGGATCTGTTTTTTTCCACCAGATACGTTTTTTTCCGCCAGATCCGTTTTTTCCTGCCGGATCCATTTTTTTCCGCCAGATCCGTTTTTTCTCATAGAGTTGTAATAGCGCCGGATTGCGCCTGATGGCCACACATTTCATCCGATTTTTGCAGGATTCGTTAAAAAAAACTGTTTCCGCCGGACGGAAAACTCATAGGAACGTTTTTTGTCCGTTATTTTTCATGCATGTTTCCATTCAAATCATGCACATTTTCCGTTTATTTATTTTCCAAAAACCTCATCAAAACCTGCATCAAAACTGCATGAAAAACCGCACCAAAAACCTGCATCAAAAACAGCATCAAAAACCGCACCAAAAACCTGCATCAAAAACCGCACCAAAAACTGCATCAAAAACCGCACCAAAAACTGCATCAAAAACCGCACCAAAAACCTGCAGCAAAAAAGCACCAAAAACTGCATCAAAAACTGCATCACAAACCGCACCAAAAAACTGCAGCAAAAAACTGCAGCAAAAAAAGCACCAAAAACTGCATCAAAAACCGCATCAAAAAGCTACATCAAAAACAGCACCAAAAACTGCATCAAAAACCGCACCAAAAACCTGCAGCAAAAAAGCACCAAAAACTGCATCAAAAACCGCATCAAAAACTGCACCAAAAACTGCATCAAAAACCGCATCAAAAAGCTGGAGCAAAAAAAGCACCAAAAACTGCATCAAATACTGCACCAAAAACTACATCAAAAACCGCACCAATAACCTGCAGCAAAAACTGCATCAAAAACCGCATCAAAACTGCACCAGTTTTTAATGCAGGTTTTGATGCAGTTTTTGGTGCAGTTTTTGATGCGGTTTTTGATGCAGGTTTTGGTGCTGTTTTTGATGTAGCTTTTTGATGCGGTTTTTGATGCAGTTTTGGTGCTTTTTTTGCTGCAGGTTTTTGGTGCTGTTTTTGATGCAGTTTTTGGTGCTTTTTTGCTGCAGGTTTTTGGTGCGGTTTTTGATGCAGTTTTTGATGCTGTTTTTGGTGCTTTTTTGCTGCAGGTTTTTGATGCCGTTTTTGATGCAGTTTTTGGTGCTTTTTTGCTGCAGGTTTTTGATGCAGTTTTTGGTGCAGTATTTGATGCAGTTTTTGGTGTTTTTTGCTGCAGGTTTTTGGTGCGGTTTTTGGTGCAGCAAAAAAGCACCAAAAACTGCATCAAAAACCGCACCAAAAACCTGCAGCAAAAACTGCATCAAAAACCGCATCAAAACTGCACCAGTTTTTTATGCAGGTTTTGATGCAGTTTTTGGTGCAGTTTTTGATGCGGTTTTTGGTGCAGGTTTTGGTGCTGTTTTTGATGTAGCTTTTTGATGCGGTTTTTGATGCAGTTTTTGGTGCTTTTTTTGCTGCAGGTTTTTGGTGCTGTTTTTGATGCAGTTTTTGATGCAGTTTTTGGTGCTTTTTTGCTGCAGGTTTTTGGTGCGGTTTTTGATGCAGTTTTTGATGCTGTTTTTGGTGCTTTTTTTGCTGCAGGTTTTTGATGCCGTTTTTGATGCAGTTTTTGGTGCTTTTTTGCTGCAGGTTTTTGATGCAGTTTTTGGTGCAGTATTTGATGCAGTTTTTGGTGTTTTTTGGTGCGGTTTTTGGTGCAGCAAAAAAGCACCAAAAACTGCATCAAAAACCGCATCAAAAACTGCACCAAAAACTGCATCAAAAACCGCACCAAAAACCTGCAGCAAAAAGCACCAAAAACTGCATCAAAAAACGCATCAAAAACTGCACCAAAACCTGCATCAAAAACCGCACCAAAAACCTGCAGCAAAAAAAGCACCAAAAACTGCATCAAAAACTGAACCAAAAACTACATCAAAAACCGCACCAAAAACCTGCAGCAAAAAGCACCAAAAACTGCATCAAAAACCGCATCAAAAACTGCACCAAAAACTGCATCAAAAACCGCACCAAAAACCTGCATCAAAAAAAGCACCAAAAACTGTATCAAAAACTGAACCAAAAACTACATCAAAAACCGCACCAAAAACATGCAGCAAAAAAGCACCAAAAACTGCATCAAAAACCGCATGTTTTTGGTGCGGTTTTTGATGTAGTTTTTGGTTCAGTTTTTGATGCAGTTTTTGGTGCTTTTTTGATGCAGGTTTTTGGTGCGGTTTTTGATGCAGTTTTTGGTGCAGTTTTTGATGCGGTTTTTGATGCAGTTTTTGGTGTTTTTTGCTGCAGGTTTTTGGTGCGGTTTTTGGTGCAGCAAAAAAGCACCAAAAACTGCATCAAAAACTGCATCAAAAACAGCACCAAAAACCTGCAGCAAAAAAAGCACCAAAAATTGCATCAAAAACCGCATCAAAAAGCTACATCAAAAACAGCACCAAAACCTGCATCAAAAACCGCATCAAAAACTGCACCAAAAACTGTATCAAAACCTGCATAAAAAACTGGTGCAGTTTTGATGCGGTTTTTGATGCAGTTTTTGCTGCAGGTTTTTGGTGCGGTTTTTGATGCAGTTTTTGTTGCAGTTTTTGATGCGGTTTTTGATGCAGTTTTTGGTGCTTTTTTGCTGCACCAAAAACCGCACCAAAAACCTGCAGCAAAAAACACCAAAAACTGCATCAAATACTGCACCAAAAACTGCATCAAAAACCTGCAGCAAAAAAGCACCAAAAACTGCATCAAAAAGCTGCAGCAAAAAAGCACCAAAAACAGCATCAAAAACTGCATCAAAAACCGCACCAAAAACCTGCAGCAAAAAAGCACCAAAAACTGCATCAAAAACTGCATCAAAAACAGCACCAAAAACCTGCAGCAAAAAAGCACCAAAAACTGCATCAAAAACCGCATCAAAAAGCTACATCAAAAACAGCACCAAAACCTGCATCAAAAACCGCATCAAAAACTGCACCAAAAACTGCATCAAAACCTGCATTAAAAACTGGTGCAGTTTTGATGCGGTTTTTGATGCAGTTTTTGCTGCAGGTTTTTGGTGCGGTTTTTGATGCAGTTTTTGGTGCAGTATTTGATGCAGTTTTTGGTGCTTTTTTTGCTCCAGCTTTTTGATGCGGTTTTTGATGCGGTTTTTGGTGCTTTTTTGCTGCAGGTTTTTGGTGCGGTTTTTGATGCAGTTTTTGGTGCTGTTTTTGATGTAGCTTTTTGATGCGGTTTTTGATGCTTTTTTTGCTGCAGTTTTTTGCTGCAGTTTTTTGGTGCGGTTTTTGATGCAGTTTTTGATGCAGTTTTTGGTGCTTTTTTGCTGCAGGTTTTTGGTGCGGTTTTTGATGCAGTTTTTGGTGCGGTTTTTGATGCAGTTTTTGGTGCGGTTTTTGATGCAGGTTTTTGGTGCGGTTTTTGATGCTGTTTTTGATGCAGGTTTTTGGTGCGGTTTTTCATGCAGTTTTGATGCAGGTTTTGATGAGGTTTTTGGAAAATAAATAAACGGAAAATGTGCATGATTTGAATGGAAACATGCATGAAAAATAACGGACAAAAAACGTTCCTATGAGTTTTCCGTCCGGCGGAAACAGTTTTTTTTAACGAATCCTGCAAAAAACGGATGAAATGTGTGGCCATCAGGCGCAATCCGGCGCTATTACAACTCTATGAGAAAAAACGGATCTGGCGGAAAAAAATGGATCCGGCAGGAAAAAACGGATCTGGCGGAAAAAAACGTATCTGGTGGAAAAAAACGGATCCGGTGGAAAAAAACAGATCTGGCAGAAAAAACGGATCCAATGTAAAAAAAACGGATCTGGCGGAAAAAAACGGATCCGGTGGAAAAAAACCGATCTGGCGGAAAACAACGGATCCGACTGAAAAAACGGATCTGGCGGAAAAAAACGGATCCTGCAAATGTGCTCGCAGGATGCATTTTTTTTCCCCATAGACTTGTATTAGCGACGGATCGCGACGAATGGCCACACGTCGCGTCCGTTCTGCAACGGATCCGTCGAGTTTTGGCGGACCGTCGGCACGAAAAAACGTTCAAGTGAACGTTTTTTTGTCCGTCGCGTCTGCCATTTTCTACTGCGCATGCGCAGCAGAAACTCTGCCCCCTCCTCCCCGCACTTCAGAATGGGCAGTGGATGCGTTGAAAAACTGCATCCGCTGCCCACGTCGTGTACAAATTTCACAACGTGCGTCGGTACGTCGGCTCAACGCATAGCGACGGACCCGTACTGACGCAAGGGTGAAAGAGGCCTTTATGAGCGTTGAATTTAAAAAAAAAAAAATGGAAAAAAACGGCGTGGGCTCCCGCGCAATTTTCTGTGCCAGAGGGGGAAAGCCGACGGCCGGGGGCCAATATTTGTAGCCTGCTATGAATATCAGCTCGCAGCTGTCTGCGTAGCCTTTACTGGCTATTAAAATAGGGGGACCCCCCAAAAAAATGACGTGGGGTCCCCCTATATTTTATAGCCAGAAAGGCTACGCAGACAGCTGCGGGCTGATATTCATAGCCTAGAGAGGGGCCATGGATATTGGCCCCCCCCGGCTACAAATACCAGTCCGCAGCCGCCCCGAAAATGGCGCATCCGTAAGATGCGCCAATTCCGGCACTTAGCCCCTCTCTTCCCACTCCCGTGTAGCGGTGGGATATGGGGTAATAAGGGGTTAATGTCACCTTGCTATCGTAAGGTGACATTAAGCCGGGTTAATAACGGAGAGGCGTCAATAAGACGCCTATCCGTTATTAATCCAATAGTAAGAAAAGGGTTAATAAAACACGCACACATTAGGAAAAAGTATTTTAATATTCTTCATTTCACCATACTTACCATACTTCAGCGCCTGCAAAAAACGTAAAATAATAAACCGCATACTACCTGTCCGCCGTAGTCCAATTAATAACGAGTGTCCCACGACGATCTCCCCTATAGAACAGTGACATCGGGTGACGTCACTGCTCTATAGGACCCTCAGTGACACACTGACAGGAGACAATGGCTCCTGCAGTGCATCACTGAGGTTACCTGAGTTCAAAGTGTCACTTTATATAATTGCTGCATGGGAAAATGTCTCATACAGCAATGCCATAAAGTGAGACTAGGGACTTTTTTTTTTACAGCGGCGGAGGAATACAGTGGCGGAAGGATACCTTCCTCCCGTCATTGTGTTTCTGAGCCCCTAGAGAGCGGTCGCATTATTTGATGCTGCTGCTCTCCACGGGAGATCGTCGTGGGACACTCGTGGATTTCTGCGGACAGGGAGTATATTGGTTGTTTGTTTTTTTCACATTTTTTATAGATGACACTGGCTTCAGGGAACAAAGTGACAAGTAATGGTGAGTATGTAATCTATGTTTAATGTAATGTATGTCATGTATGTAATGTATGAATGTACTGTATGTCTATATGTATGTATGTATGTAGAATGTATGTATGGAGTATTTTTTTTTTTTTTCATTCAACACATTAGCCGGATGATGGGACTACTACTGTCCCATCATTGGCTAATGTGTCAATCACTGTCAGTGTAGCAGGCATAGCCCGATGGGACTTGTAGTCCCATCGGACGATGCCCGCACTGAGACCCCCCCCACGCCGCAGAGACCCCCCCCACGCCGCAGAGACCCCCCCACGCCGCAGAGACCCCCCAGCACGCCGCAGAGACCCCCGCACGCCGCTGAGACCCCCGCACGCCGCATAGACCCCCCAGCACGCCGCATAGACCCCCCAGCACGCCGCATAGACCCCCCAGCACGCCGCATAGACGCCCCAGCACGCCGCATAGACGCCCCAGAACGCCGCAGAGAGCCCCTCACGCCGCATAGATCCCCCAGCACGCCGCATAGACGCCCCAGAACGCCGCAGAGAGCCCCTCACGCCGCATAGACCCCCCAGCACGCCGCTTAGACCCCCTCACGCCGCATAGACCCCCCAGCACGCCGCAGAGCCCTCCCACGCCGCATCAAGCCCCGGCACGCCGCATCAAGCCTGGGCATACAGCGCCGGCCGCATAGAATGAGATCCCTGGCAGGCCCGCACAGACCCCGCCCGCACAGAGACACGCAGTCTCCGCCCACGCACCGCCCACACTCTCCCCCCCTCCAGAACCCCATATAGAAGGACAGAAAGGGCTGATTTACCGTCCGATACATGAGTCCCATTCACTTGTATTGGTATCGGGTATCGGTATCGGATTAGATCCGATACTTTGCCGGTATCGGCCGATACTTTCCGATACCGATACTTTCAAGTATCGGACGGTATCGCTCAACCCTAGTTGTAAACCTTTTCTTGGCAAAAAATAGATTTATCAAGCTTTTTTGGTGGGGTAACACTTTTTTTTTTTTAATTTTCTTTTTTTGGTCGGTTGGTAAGCCGTACTTTTGGCACCCATCTTTTTTTTGCTTCTCATAATTTCTTTTAAACATTTTTTGATAAAAATAAAACATTACAGTGTCAAACATACATTACAAATCGGTATAGTGTTGGGTGGAGATATTAGCGGAGGGGCTTGAAGGTTGGACCACGTCGATAGTTGGGGAAAGCCTACTGGGTTGGGGTGTTGTGGAAGGGGGGGGAAAAACAGGAAGCTGAGCAGGGGAGGGTGGTGTTGGGGTAGGTGGTATACTAAATGGGGAAGGAAAGCTTGACAAGGAAGAAAACATTGGGGAAGGCACTGGGATTTGGGGACGGGATGGGAATTGGGACTGGGTCTGTGTTGTTTGGTATTTGGACTGGGGTGGGAATTGGGACTGTGTTGTTTGGTATTGGGACGGGGGTGGGAATTGGGACTGTGTTGTTTGGTATTGGGACAAGGGTGGGTATTGGGCCTGGGGTGGGAAAGTTGTAGTGGCTGTGTGGGGAGGTGTGGGAGTTTGGCCTTGGGACATAACCCGCAGTAGAGCAGCATGGCATTCATGCATTACCTGCATCTGCTGGTTAAGCGAAAGCTTTTCCATGCGCCTGAGCATTGATTGGAAAAACAGGTTTGCCAGAGCTTGACTTGCATCTGAATGCAGCCTTTCCAAGCGACTGCTGGTTTCCCTGCTGGTTTCACTGATGCGTGCTTGCACCATGCTGAAACCAGCAGTCACTTGCTCTCCCAACATTTTGAAAGAGCTTTGGAAGGATGCATTGAGATGCAAGAACTCAGGAGCATAGCTCCTTTCCTGACCCCTCTGTCGCTGCCGCCACGAACCTATTGGGGTCTAGAGGTGGCAGGATCAGAAGGGTAGGGTAAAGGGAACGCTACGTCTTGACCAGCAGATTCAAGTAACGAGGGCTGCGATGCTGCTTCACTGCTGGCGGCGGCGGAAGTGGATGGGGCAGAGGTACCGGAAGGGCCAGACAAGGGGTCAGAGGGGTGGGGTCTACTGACGTGGCCCTCGGTGGCGGACTCCTGAGAGATCGCTCCAGAGAGGGCCAAGGTAGATGCAGGTGCCCGATGGCTGGAGAAGGTGCTGTGAAATGGATAAAAAAAAATTAATATATTGATATGGGAAAATCCCTGACTGAAACCAAACAAGTTAGGTACAATTGGTCATTAAATGTGCTGTTGAATACTTACACTCTTTGCAGCATACTTTCACGGAGGAAGGACAGGGCCCGGCCATATTTATATGGAGTCCTTCTTCTTCATGCTGAGCCACTCGGGGCCTGCATCTCCTCATTAAATTCCCTCTTGAAGCGATCCCTGAGTGACCGCCACCGCTTCCTAATCCTTTCACCTGTAAAGACAAGAATAAAAGCAAGTGTTAATTAAAATACAATCCATTAAGTAGAAAACATAACTGAAGTTTCTACTTACATTCTTGAGTCTGCTGCCTTGGATCAAGGTCCTCCCACCTCGGCAAAATGTTACGTCATACTTCCTCCCAGAGCCGACGGGTCACAAACATGTCTGCATGCCTGCGGTCACCCATATGACAGAGCGGCCCCCGCTCGCGTACCTCCTCGATCAGACGGTCAACATCTATCCCCATGCTGTCATCCCCGTCCGAGTCAGGAGCACGCTGTTGATGTTGTGGAAAAATAAAAATATTAATACACAGAAACATAATTTTCACTAGAGGGAAAAAAAAACAAAAAACAATCACCGGTCGGCGACCGCGGCCACGATTACGTCGGCTCCGGGAGCGGCTGGGAGGATCTTGATGTGCAGCAGACTGGAAAACAAAAAAAAAAGAAGTTAGGTAGCCATATGTTGTACGTGTACTGTGATGTATGATGAATTGTTTTGTATGTGTTGGGTGATGTGTGAAGCTGTTTCACCAAAACTTACACTCTGTGCGCCCGCTCCTTGTCTTTCTCCACCCCTCTCGTCTCCTTCTGAGAGTCCATCGGCTGGTTCAGATTCCTGTGAAAACATAATTAATGCATTTAGTGATTTAACGACACTTTAAGTATAGCACTTAAAACAGTAAAAAATGAAAATTACCGCAACTCGCTGTCGCGGTGGAGAAGGGCTCTCAGAAGAAGACACTGATATTTTTAGACGGTCTGCCGGCAGTGGTCCCTTGTGGCTGTGCAAGTAAAAACACCCTTGTAAATAATCTACTATACACATTGAAATTGAAGATGTAGGGTGTTTAATACTTACATCAGCAAAGCGGCAGTGGTTCCTGGCTCCTAGTCCAGGCGGCGTCTGGAATGCGGCAGTTGTTCCGTGGGTCCTAGTCCGGATGGCGTCTGGAATGCGAAAGTGGTCCCTTGTGGCTGTGCAAGTAAAAACACCCTTGTAAATAATCTACTATACACATTGAAATTGAAGATGTAGGGTGTTTAATACTTACATCAGCAAAGCGGCAGTGGTTCCTGGCTCCTAGTCCAGGCGGCGTCTGGAATGCGGCAGTTGTTCCGTGGGTCCTAGTCCGGATGGCGTCTGGAATGCGAAAGTGGTCCCTTGTGGCTGTGCAAGTAAAAACACCCTTGTAAATAATCTACTATACACATTGAAATTGAAGATGTAGGGTGTTTAAAGGGCCACTGTCACCCCCATACAGCCGTTATAAACTAAAAGAGCCACCTTGTGCAGCAGTAATGCTGCATTCTAACAAGGTGGCTCTTTTAGTTTTTGGTTCAAGTATTCCCAAAATAAAGCATTTTGAAACTTAGCCAAAATACCTGTCGTTAGCCAGGGAGGCGGGTCCTCACCCCCCTGCTTGAACGGCTACTCTGCCGTCACTCCAATCTTGTGGGGCTTTCGGCGCCGCCCCCTCAGCGCTGTTTACGCTTCAAAACCGGCGCCTGCGCTGTGTACTACTGTGCTGCGCAGGCTCAGTAAGCTCTGGCCGACTGACGTCCCAGCCAGGCTTGCAGACTGCGCCTGTGCGGCCACCCACCTTTGGAATCCCAGCCCCGCACTGTGTGTTATGCATTATGCACAGTGCGGGGCTGGGATTCCAAAGGTGGGTGGCCGCACTGCCCGCACAGGCGCAGTCTGCAAGCCTGGCTGGGACGTCAGACGGCCAGAGCTTACTGCACCTGCGCAGAACAGTAGTACACAGCGCAGGCGCCGGTTTTGAAGCGTAAACAGCGCTGAGGGGGTGGCGCCGAAAGCCCCACAAGATTGGAGTGACGGCAGAGTAGCGGTTCAAGCTGGGGAGTGAGGACCCGCCTCCCTGGCTAACGACAGGTATTTTGGCTAAGTTTCGAAACGCTTTATTTTGGAAATACTTGAACCAAAAACTAAAAGAGCCACCTTGTTAGAATGCAGCATTACTGCTGCACAACGTGGCTCTTTTAGTTTATAAGGGCTGGAGGGGGGTGACAGTGGCCCTTTAATACTTACATCAGCAAAGCGGCAGTGGTTCCTGGCTCCTAGTCCGGGCAGCGTCTGGAATGCGGCAGTTGTTCCGTGGGTTCTAGTCCGGATGGCGTCTGGAATGCGGAAGTGGTCCCTTGTGGCTCTGCAAGTATGACAAGTTTATATAGTTAGAAACAACCCCCCCACACTCGTAAAAGATTTAATAACTACCCAGATGACATTATCAGAGCAATGTTCATGCAGGCCGGCAGTGAAAGTTTTGAGATAAACCACCCAAAAAAATAACCAAAGTCACACCAGTCTTTCAGCTGGATTCCCTACTGCAATAGTATGTGCAAGCTGTAAAACCATTTACTCCTACCACCACCAAAAATAACCCTCTTGTATAATTGAAAGGCCTTCACACCATTTCAAAATGTATTGATCACATATGTGACTTTAAAAGATCCATTATAAAATAACTTTACCAAATTTTATTTAACAAGTTTTATTTCCCTTTTTTTTTTAAAAAAAAAACCTTTAATCTTAACAAAAAAAAAAACAGACCCAACACAATTTTCCATGTGTGGCCATTTGTACATACACCACTTTTTACCTTTGTGAAATGATACTACGGACATTTGGAATAAACTTTTTATTACGGTAATTATTTTTTAATTTTTTTTTGTCACATCACAATAGGAGCTGCAATGCTCTTTATTTTAAATACAAGTACATCAACTGGAAAGGTTTTCAGCAATCAAACCCCAAATACATTTTTTGCGGAAAAACAAAAAACACACGCAATACACATGCTCACACACGCTGACACACTGAAACCACATGCTTCACAGACCACTCAACTTGGTAAATACAGTTAGGTCCATATATATTTGGACAGAGACAACCTTTTTCTAATTTTGGTTATAGACATTACCACAATGAATTTTAAACAAAACAATTCAGATGCAGTTGAAGTTCAGACTTTCAGCTTTCATTTGAGGGTATCCACATTAAAATTGGATGAAGGGTTTAGGAGCTTCCGCTCCTTAACATGTGCCACCCTGTTTTTAAAGGGACCAAAAGTAATTGGACAATTGACTCCAAGGCTATTTCATGGACAGTTGTGGGCAATCCCTTCATTATGTCATTCTGAATTAAGCAGATAAAAGGCCTGGAGTTGATTTGAGGTGTGGTGCTTGCATTTGGAAGGTTTTGCTGTGAAGTAAACATGCGGTCAAAGGAGCTCTCCATGCAGGTGAAACAAGCCATCCTTAAGCTGCGAAAACAGAAAAAAACCCATCTGAAAAATTGCTACAATATTAGGAGTAGCAAAATCTACAGTTTGGTACATCCTGAGAAAGAAAGAAAGCACTGGTGAACTCATCAATGCAAAAAGACCTGGGCGCCCACGGAAGACAACAGCGGTGGATGATCGCAGAATAATCTCCATGGTGAAGAGAAACCCCTTCACAACAGCCAACCAAGTGAACAACACTCTCCAGGAGGTCGGCGTATCAATATCCAAATCTACCATAAAGAGAAGACTGCATGAAAGTAAATACAGAGGGCTCACTGCATGGTGCAAGCCACTCATAAGCATCAAGAAGAAAAAGGCTAGACTGGACTTTGCTAAAAAACATCTAAAAAAGCCAGCACAGTTCTGGAAGAACATTCTTTGGACAGATGAAACCAAGATCAACCTCTACCAGAATGATGGAAAGAGAAAAGTATGGCGAAGGCGTGGTACAGCTCATGATCCAAAGCATACCACATCATCTGTAACACACGGCGGAGGCAATGTGATGGCTTGGGCATGCATGGCTGCCAGTGGCACTGGGTCACTAGTGTTTATTGATGATGTGACACAGGACAGAAGCAGCCGAATGAATTCTGAGGTATTCAGAGCCATACTGTGTGCTCAGATCCAGCCAAATGCAGCCAAACTGGTTGGTTGTCGTTTCATACTACAGATGGACAATGACCCAAAACATAAAGCCAAAGCAACTCAGGAGTTTATTAAAGCAAAGAAGTGGAATATTCTTGAATGGCCAAGTCAGTCACCTGATCTGAACCCAATTGAGCATGCATTTCACTTGTTATAGACTAAACTTCAGACAGAAAGGCCCATAAACAAACAGCAACTGAAAACCACTGCAGTGAAGGCCTGGCAGAGCATCAAAAAGGAGGAAACACAGCGTCTGGTGATGTCCATGAGTTCAAGACTTCAGGCAGTCATTGCCAACAAAGGATTTTCAACCAAGTACTAGAAATGAACATTTTATTTACAATTATTTAATCTGTCCAATTACTTTTGGTCCCTTTAAAAACAGGGTGGCACATATTAAGGAGCTGAAACTCCTAAACCCTTCATCCAATTTTAATGTGGATACCCTCAAATGAAAGCTGAAAGTCTGAACTTCAACTGCATCTGAATCGTTTTGTTTAAAATTTATTGTGGTAATGTCTAGAACCAAAATTAGAATAATGTTGTCTCTGTCCAAATATATATGGACCTAACTGTACATCAGTCATTAAAAAAACATGCACATGCACGGACGCATGCACCCGCAAACACACTGACACATGCGTGCAAGTACACAGGTGAAGGCATAACGCACGCCCACACACAAAAGCACACAGCCGTACGCAAACACACACAGATGCACACACACAAAAAACACACAGCAGGACAAAAACACAAGACACACACAGACACGCACACAATACAAGTCTATGGTAAAAAAAACGCATTCTGCGGGAGATTTTGCAGGATCCGTTTTTTGACCAAAACAACGCTTTTCGACGTCTGCAGAAAAACGCTAGTGTGAAAGTAGCCTTAGTGTGTGACTACAAATAGTAAATCAAACCCCCTTTATCACCGCCTTAGTTAGGGAAAAATAAAATTAAAAAATGTATATTTCTATTTTCCTATTAGGGTTAGGGTTGGTGCTAAAGTTAGGGTTGGGGCAAAAGTTTGGGTTAGGGTTTGGGCTAGAGTTGGGGTTAGGGTTTGGATTACATTTACGGTTGGGTTAGGGGTGTGACAGGGTTAGGGGTGTGGTTAGGGTTATGGTTGTGATTAGGGTTAGGGGTGTGTTGGGTTTGGGATTAGGGGTGTGTTCAGGTTAGGGGTGTGGTTAGGGTTGGGATTAGGGTTAGTGGTGTGTTAGGGTTAGGGCTGGAGATAGAATTGGGGGTTTCCACTGTTTAGGCATATCAGGGGCTCTGCAAACGCAACGTGACGCCCGCAGACCATTCCATCAAAGTCTGCATTCCAAAATGCCATTTCTTCCCTTCTGAGCTTTGCCATGCGCTCAAACAGTAGTTTTCTCCTGCATATGGGGTATCACCGTACTCAGGAGAAATTGGACCACAAAAGTTGTAGTCCAATTTGTCCTGTTACCCTTGGGAAAATACAAAACTGGGGGCTAAAAAATAATTTTTGTGGAAAAAAAAAGGATTTTTTAGTTTCACGGCTCTGCATTAAAAACTTTAGTGAAACACTTGGGGGTCTAAAGTTCTCACCACACATCTAGATAAGTTCCTTTGGGGGTCTAGCGTCCAATATAGGGTCTCTTGTGGGGGTTTCTACTGTTTAGGTACATCAGGGGCTCTGCAAACGCAACGTGACACCGACAGACTTCCATTCAATGTCTGCATTCCAAAACGGCGCTCCTTCCCTTCCGAGCTCTGCCATGCACCCAAACGGTGGTTCCCCCTCACACATGGGGTATCAGCATACTCAGAACAAATTGCAAAACAAATTTTGGGGTCCAGTTTCTCCGGATACCCTTGGGAAAATAAAAAATTGGGGGCAAAAAGAAAATTTTTGTGGAAAAAATGAATTTTTAATTTTCACAGCTCTATATTATAAACTTTTATGAAACAATTGGGGGTCCAAAGTGCACACCACATATCTAGATAAGTTCCTTGAGGGGTCTAGTTTCCAAAATGGTGTCACTTGTGGGGGTTTTTCACTGTTTAGGCACATCAGGGGCTCTCCAAACGCGACATGGCATCTGATCTCAATTCCAGCCAATTCTGCATTGAAAAAAATCAAACGGTGCTCCTTCCCTTCCGAGCTCTGCCATGCGTCCAAACAGTGGTTTACCCCAACACACTGGGTATTAGCGTGGTCAAGACAAATTACACAACAAATTTTGCAGTACAATTTCTCCTATTACCCTTGGTAAAATAAAACAAATTGGATCTGAAATAGTTTTTGTGTGAAAAAAGTTAAATGTTAGACCTGAAGGGTTAATAAACTTTTTCAATGTGATTTTGAGCACCTTGGGGGGTGCCATTTTTAGAATGATTTGACTTTTTGGTATTTTCTATCATATAGACCCCTCAAAGTGACTTCAAATGTGATGTGGTCCCTAAAAAAAATTGGTGTTGCAAAAATGAGAAATCGTTGGTCAACTTTTAACCCTTATAACTCCCCAACAAAAAAATGTTGGTTCCATAATTGTGCTGATGTAAAGTAGACATGTGGAAATGTTACTTCATAAGTATTTTGTTTGACATATTTCTGTGATTTAAGGGCATGAAAATTCAAAGTTGAAAAAGTTGAAAAATTGCGAAATTTTCTAAATTTTTGCCAAATTTCCATTTCTTTCACAAATAAACGCAACTAATATCAAATAAATTTTACCAGTCATGAAGTACAATATGTCACAAGAAAATAATGTCAGAATCACAGGGATCCATGCAAGCATTCCAGAGTTATAACCTCATAAAGGGACATTGGTCAGAATTGTACAAATTGTCCCGGTCATTAACGTGCAGACCACCCTCGGGGGTTTATTTTTCCATCAATATGGCCATGTGAGGGCTTGTTTTTTTGCAGGACGAGTTGTACTTTTGAAAGTCACCATTGGTTTTACCATGTCTTGTACTAGAAAATGGGAAAAAAATTCCAAGTGTGGTGAAATTGCAAAAAAAGTGCAATCCCACACTTGTTTTTTGTTTGGCTTTTTTGCTAGGTTCACTAAATGCTAAAACTGACCTGCCATTATGATTCTCCAGGTCATTACGAGTTCATAGACACCAAACATGTCTAGCTTATTTTTTATCTAAGTGGTGAAAAAAAAATTCCAAACTTTGCTAAAAAAATAAACAAAATTGCGCCATATTCTGATACCCGTAGCGTCTCCATTTTTCGTGATCTGGGGTCAAGTGAGGGCTTATTTTTTGTGTGCCGAGATGACGTTTTTAATGATACCACATTTGTGCAGATACGTTCTTTTGATCGCCCGTTATTGCATTTTAATGCAATGTCGCGGCGACCAAAAAAACGTAATTCTGGCGTTTCTAATTTTTTTCTCACTACGCTGTTTAGCGATCAGGTTAATGCCTTTTTTTATTGATAGATCGGGCGATTCTGAACGCGGCGATACCAAATATGTGCAGATATGATTTTTTTATTATTGTTTATTATTATTATTATTTTGGATGGGGTGAAAGGGGGGTGATTTAAACTTTCACTTTTTTTTATTTTTTTCATATTTTTAAAAACATTTTTTTTACTTTTGCCATGCTTCAATAGCCATGGAAGGCTAGAAGCTGGCACCACTCGATCGGCTCTGCTACATAGCAGCGATCTGATGTTCGCTGCTATGTAGCAGAAATGCAGGTGTGCTGTGAGCGCCGACCACAGGGGGGCGCTCACAGCAGGCCGGTATTAGTAACCATAGAGGTCTCAAGGACCTCTATGGTTACCATCCTGATGCATCGCTGACCCCCAATCATGTGACGGGGGTCGGCGATGAGGTCATTTCCGGCCACCCGGCCGGAAGCGCCGGTTAAATGCCGCTGTCTGCATTTGACAGCGGTATTTAACAGGTTAATAGCGGCGGGTGAATCACGATTTCACCCGCCGCTATTGCGCGCACATGTCAGCTGTACAAAACAGCTGACATATCACGACTTTGATGTGGGCTCACCGCCGGAGCCCATATCAAAGGGGGAGACACGACATACGCCGTAATAGTACGGCGCATGTCGTGAAGGGGTTAAACTGTGTTTTGTATGCCACATTGGTCTCATATCATTGCGCTTAACATTGTGCCATTTCAGGGCTCCATAGAATTTTTTTTGTTTTCACCTTTTTTGCTGTGTGTTACCCTAGCTCTATACACTATTTTGTTGTAAAAAAAAAAATTCAGGCCACATATTTTGCAATGTGGTATCTCCGTGACACACCTCATCTATCTGTGGGCTACAAATTGTGGCATTTGAGGCCTCCATTGAACTTTTTTTGCTGTGTTACCCTAGTTATTGACACCAGTTTGCTAAAAAAAATTGTTACCTACAGTGCAGATATTTTAAATTGTGGTTTTCCCGCCCATGGATCATATATAAGTTTGCTCCAAATTCAGCCATTTGTAGTGAACGTGGAAAATATTGTAGTCCATTTAAAATGGGCAAGGCGCGTGGCAAAGGATGGGGAAGTGGACATGATGGTGATGGTGCATGCAGAGATCAAGGCTGTGGGCAAGCTGAAAGTGGGCCACAACAAACACCCACATTTGCTGGCTCGACCTTCCTGTCCCAATTACTAGGGGACTACAGCAGGACAGCAGTATTGAAGCCAGAGCAGTGTGAAAAGATTGTTGGTTGGATGGTGGATAATACTTCCAGTCAGTTTTTTCAGTCTTCCACATGGTCAAGTCTGAGTAGCCTTGAGTCTGGACCGAATATTTCTCACCCTGATCCTCCTTCCTCCCACCATGCTGAATGCCCAGAGACAACTGATCCCACACTTGGACACTCCGAAGAGCTGATCACTTTTTCATTTATAGATTCGGGCCTCTCGCCCGGTCTACTTGAAGTGGGGCAAGATGATATTCTATGTAGCGATGCCCAAATATTTGAGCAGCCATTGTCACACAAAAGCGATAGTGGGAACGTGTCACAAGAGGTGGACGATGTTGAGACACAATTACCAGAAAGTCAAAAGGAGGACCAGGGTGCGGAAGTGGAAGACGAGGTGGTGGATGAAATAGTAACTGACCCAACCTGGCAGGAGGACATGCAAAGCGAGGACAGCAGCATAGAGGGGGAGGGAGGCGTAGCACCCCCCAACAGGCAGGAAGAAGCAGTGTGGTGGCTGCAGACAGAAGGCAGGCAACTGTTCCCAGTAACACCAACATGATGGAATTATCCAGTCCTACTGTTAGGACTTCCTGAGTCTGGTTGTTTTTTTAAAGGCTCTGCCGATAACCATAAACAGGCCATTTGCACCACCTGCCATGCTCGCATCAGCAGGGCTAGCAAAACTACCAGTCTGACTACCACCCGTATGATCAAGCACATGGCAGCAAAGCACCCGACTTTGTGTGCTGAACCCCAGGCTCCAGGAACAGTGTCTGCAGGTGACACCACTGCTTCTTCCATTGTTATGCGTGCAAGTCAATCCCCTGTCCAAGGTACAGGCAAAGATGTCTCCTGCCCTGCATCTGTCATTGCCCACACTCAACTAGCACCATCATCAAGCACGTCCACGTCCTTGTCCCAGCGCAGCCTTAAGTTGTCCATACTGTGGAGTCACTGGAACGCAAGCGGGAATACACAGCCAGTGCCCCACAGGCTACAGTCCTAAATTCACACATTTGTCATCTGCCTGTGCTCAAAATGTTGCCTTTTAGGCTTGTAGAGACAGAAGCTTTTCACAAGCTGATGGCGGCGGCCGTCCGAAGGTATTTGGTCCCCAGCCGCCACTTTCTCCCGGTGTGCCGTCCCGACATTACACAAGCACATGTCCCACAACATTACCCATGCCCCCAACAATGTTGTTACTGGGAAAGTCCTCCTAACCACGGACACATGGACAAGTGCTTGTGAGCAAGGACAGTACATCTCACTGATGGCACACTGAGTTAACATAGTGGAAGCCAGGACCCAGTCGGACCTTGTGATGGAACACGTAGGATTGCGTGGCCCTACATCAATCAGGGTTGCCCCCACAGTCTACAGCTCCTGCACATCCTCCTCCTCAGCTTCCATCCCCTAAATGACCACATCAGTCACAACCTGGAAGCACTGCAGCACTGCCTCAGCCAAGCGGCAACAGGCTGTGCTGAAGCGAATATGCTTAGGTGACTGTTGTGAATTCTGCTTTTGGGCTCCCTCCGGTGGTTGTAGGTGGTAATGCAGTTGTCCCTGGGTTGCAATACTGGTCAGGTGTATCTGCTGATTGCAGTTCTGACTGGGGTATTTAGGCGTGCAGGATTCATTAGTCCTTGCCAGTTGTCCATGGTTTTTGGGAGGTGTTGGTCCTTGTTTGGTTTCTTCTGCCTTGCTGCCAAATCAGCAAATATAAGTGTCTGGTTTTGTTTCTGTGGCACACATGCTGTGTGCTCAATAATTCAGTGCTATTCATTTTTTGTCCAGCTTAGATTGTGTCAGTATTTTCTCAGTCTTGTTGGATTCTCAGGAGTTGCAGATATACATTCCATGTCTTTAGTTAGATTGTGAATTTTTTGTATTATCTGCTGTGGATATTTTTGGAAGGGTTTTAATACTGACCGCTTAGTATTCTGTCCTATCTTTCCCTATTTAGCTAGAGTGGCCTCTTTTGCTGAATTCTGTTTTCTCCCTGCGTGTGTCTTTCCTCTCCTATTCACAGTCAATATTCGTGGGGGGCTGCCTATTCTTTGGGGTTCTGCTCTGAGGCAAGGTAGTATTCCTATTTCCATCTATAGGGGTATTTAGTCCTCCGGCTGTGTCGAGGTGTCTAGGGTTTGTTAGGCACACCCCACGGCTACTTCTAGTTACGGTGTTAGTCCAGGGTTTGCGGTCAGTACAGTTTCCACCTACTCCAGAGAAAGTTTCATGCGGCTCCAAAGTCACGGGATCATAACAGGTGACAAACCGCACAATGCTGAAGAGTTGTGGACAGCTGTGAAAGAGAAGGCAGATCTGTGGCTAACACCGCTGAACCTACAGCCAGGCATGGTCGTGTGTGACAATAGCCGGAACCTGGAGGCGGGTCTGAGATGAAGTGGGCTCACACACGTGCCATGCCTGAACCTCGTGGTTCTGCGGTTTCTCAAAACCTACCCAGAGCTGCCGGATCTGCTTGTCAAAGTACGCTGCCTGTGTTATCATTTTATAAAGTCATTTACAGCTTCAGCTGCCCTTGCCGTGCTTCAGCAGCATTTGCAGCTTCCGGCTCACCGACTGTTGTGTGATGTCTTTATGCGTTGGAACTCTACACTGCATATGTTGGAAAGGATTTGTGAGCAGAAAAGGGCTGCTGTTGACTACCAGAATCAACAAGGCCATCGGTATTCAGTTCAGACTCCACACATAAGACCTCAGAAGTGGACATGGATGTCAGACATATGTCATGTTCTCCAAAACTTTGAGGACTCCACCAAGATGGTAAGCGGCGATGATGCCATAATTAGCTTCACCATCACGCTTCTCTGTGTTCTCAAATGCTCTCTGCTCACAATCAAAGAGGATGCATTGCAGGCAGAGCACGATGAGATGGATCAAGGAACCATACTGGGTGATTCCACACAGCCCAGCCTCATCTCATCCCAACGTGGCTTGGGTGATAATGAAGAAGAGGAGGAGAAGGAAGAACAGGAGCTGCTTTCATGTGCCATAGAGGGTACTACAAGCACTACTGTCATACCATCTGCATGTGGAACATCCGCCAGGGCCATGGGGTACTCGGTACCAGGTCCGGTCGTTATTAAAGGGGAGGTCATCGGGGCAGCAACCCGGTCCGTGGCCCTGGGAGCCCAAATAAAAGGGATAGTCTTTAAAGGGATTTATAAAAAAATAAAAGTTTGTGATGCCACCTGTGTCACTCGGACAGGGGTGACAGACACTGTTTAAAGAGGTCCTCTGTGGGTGATGGTACTGCAGCAAAGATGGTATCACCTCCCACAGGTGAAGCTGGGTCCCCAGGGCTCCCAGTGTGTTTGGTAAGGATGGTGTAGTGCCGGAAATAAACAGGACACAGGATTGCAGTCTCTTTACCTGGTTTGCTGATGTGGACAGTCTCAGTCCAGGGTACCAGCAACAGGTGTTGGTGTGGTCCAGCCGGCCTGGAGACAATGATGGATACCTCTCCCAGGTGAGGTTTGTAAGCCTTCCTTCTAGCGGTCTTTTGTGAGGTCCTTGCTGCCTGTGGCTCCCTTACAAGGTCCTCTCTCTCCTGCCATAAAGTCTCCTGCCCTCCGGTTTCTGCTGTGGGACGTGGAGTGCGAGACAGCCTCGGGCTCCCTGTGCCCGGTTCCTGCGCTTCAGCTCAGAGGGTGCCTAGTCACAGTTTCCCTCCAAACTCCTTGATTCTCCTTTGCTTCTCCCCTCCAACATTTGCTATCACTGCAACCCTTCTGGTTCTTTTCCATCCTTGAGCTGCAGCACCACACGTGGCTGCATGGCCCCACTCTGCTCAGACTCTTCTCTCCTCCACTGTCGCTCTCCAACTAGCTAACTCCTCCTCCAGACCAGAATATATACAGTACAGACCTAAAGTTTGGACACACCTTCTCATTTAAAAGATTTGTTTGTATTTTCATGACTATGAAAATTGTAAATTCACACTGAAGGCAACAAAACTATGAATTAACACATGTGGAATTATATACTTAACAAAAAAATGTGAAACAACTGAAAATATGTCTTATATTCTAGGTTCTTCAAAGTAGCCTCCTTTTGCTTTGATGACTGCTTTGCACACTCTTGGCATTCTCTTGATGAGCTTCAAGAGGTAGTCACCGGAAATGGTCTTCCAACAATCTTGGAGGAGTTCCCAGAGATGCTTAGCACTTGTTGGCCCTTTTGCCTTCACTCTGCGGTTCAGGTCTGGTGATTGTGGAGGCCAGGTCATCTGGCGTAGCACCCCATCACTCTCCTTCTTGGTCAAATAGCCCTTACACAGCCTGGAGGTGTGTTTGGGGTCACTGTCCTGTTGAAAAATTAATGATGGCCCCCGATGTAGAAAGGTAAGAAAAACAGGTTATATTTTACTCACTCATGGGCGGTCCTGCTGCGGTTCTGGTCCGATGGGCATCGCGGTCTGTGTCTGGTGCCTCCTATCTTCATCAGATGACGTCCTCTTCTTGTCTTCCTGCCACGGCTCCGGCGCATGCGTACTTTGTCTGTCCTGCTGAGGGCAGAGCAAAGTACTGGAGTGCACAGGTGCCGGACCTATCTGACCTTTCCCGGCGCCTGCGCACTGCAGTACTTTGCTCTGCCCTCAACAGGGCAGACAAAGTACACCTGCGCCAGAGCTGCGGCAGGAAGGCAAGAAGAGGACGTCATCATATGAAGATAGGAGGCGCTGGACCGGACCGTGATGCCCATCGAGCCCGGACCACAGTGGGACCACCCCTGAGTGACTATAATATAACCTGTTTTTCTTACCTTTCAGGTTACATCAGGGGCTTATCTGCAGCATTACAGAATGCTGTAGATAAGCCCCTGGTGCCGGTGGCCTTAGCTCATATATGATTTTTGGGGTGACAGATTCCCTTTAAAGAAAAACAACAATACAGGTTAAGAATGCAAACATTTTTGGGCATGCATGTCAACTGGTTAAACAGGTTAAACTTAGGCTTCCCTTTATGGGAGGCTCTTGGATTAAAATGTTACATAACAAACAATTACCAAAAGTGCAAACATTTTAGTATCAGGTGTCCTTATGTACCAATAACAACAATGAAGCGGGGGACCCGTCATAAACCCCCAACGTGGGCATTGGGCGGGCTATAAGGCGTATCATCCAGACCCGGTGTTCAGCCACGCCAGACAGTTTTTCTTCAGGTCTATACAACAACAGGGCTCCCCGCACGCTTCCGGCGCATGGTAAAACCAATAAGGGACACCTTAAGAGGTGCCAACTAGTGTTGAGCGAAACGGATCGGTCATTTTCATAAATCGGCGACTTTTAGGCAAAGTCGGGTTTCATGAAACCCGAACCGATCCTAGTGTGGGATCGGTCATGTGGTACATGATCAGAGCGCCAAAGTTGCGTTTTGTATGACGCTGTCACCGCCGTTTTTCATCCAATGAAGGAGGACGCAGAGTGTGGGCAGCGTGATCACATAGGTCTCTGTCCCCACCATCTTAGAGAAGGGCATGGCAGTGATTGGCTTGCTGTCTGCGGCGTCACAGGGGCTATAAAGGGGCGTGCACGCCGACCGCCATCTTACTTCTGCCAATCTGAGCATAGGGAGCGTTTGCTGCAGTTAGTCAGAAGCAGGGACAGAGTTAGGGAGGAAATAAAAAAACCCAAACCGCTTGTGCTGGAGCGATTTTCACTGTCCCACACCACCTTTTTGTGCAGGGACAGTGGAGGTCGTATTTTCGTGCAGCAGCTGCATAGCTGTGTGCACGGTGCTGTGCAAACCAACTGCTTTTTTCAAAGCAAAAATCCTGTTGCTTCTTTCTGCACAGTTACCTGTCTTGTGTATTTGTCTACCAATTTTTTTATTCAGCAGTCCTTTTTATTGCTGCCATACTTGTCCTGAGATCATTGTAGGAAGCTTGTTATTGCAGTTTTTTTTTTAATAATAATAATTACAGCCACTTTCTGCCACATTCATAGTGGTGTGTTATCCCACAGGGCCAGAGTTAGGGTTCAGTGTCTCCCCCCAAAAAATGGAGATTCAAATTCTCACACAGTGTATATTCAGCTGTACTGCTAGTGCGTCGTATATATCAGGCAGCCACTTTCTGCCACGTTCATAGTGTTGTGTTATACCACAGGGCCAGAGTTGTGGTTCTGTGTCTCCCCCCAAAAGCAAGTCATCTTTCAGGCAAGCTACGTGTCAGCAGGGGAAGATGGGGCAAAAGAATGTGAAATCCATGATTGGTTAATTTTAATGAAGGTTATCTAATCAACATTTTTGGTAGCCAGACGTGTCCTTTTTCCAGTCAGTTTTGAACCAGCAGCACTGAACACTCTTTCTGAAAGCACACTGACAGCAGGGCAATCGAGGTCCTGTAATGCATATTCTGGCAATTCGGGCCAGGTGTCTAGTTTAGATGCCCAGTAATCAAAGGGGAATGACCTGTGAGGGAGAACATCGATAAGGGCGGAAAAGTAGTTCGTAACCATACTGGACAAATGCTGTCTCCTGTCACTTTGAATCGATGCAGCAGTACCTGTCGTGTCAGCGGTCATTGCGAAATCATTCCACAACCTGGTCATAAAACCCCTCTGTCCAACACCACTTGGGATTTCTGCACCTCTAGCACCTCTGCCATGTTGCCCCCTGCAGCTCGTGTGAGAACCATCACCGCCGCTGTGTGCTGGGAATGCCTGAACCAAACGGTCTACAAGAGTTGCTTGCTTGGTAGCCAATATTTGACCTAGGTTCTCATGTGGCATGATATTTTGCAGTTTTCCTTTATATCTTGTATCCAGGAGGCAGGCCAACCGGTTGTCATCGGTCATCATTTTAACAATGCGGGGGTCCCTTTTTAGGATACGCAAGGCATACTCAGCCATGTGGGCCAATGTTCCAGGTGTGAATTAAATGTTTCTGCTGGGTTGAGGCCCACTTTCTTGCAAATCAACATCACAAGTGTCCCGCAATAAACCTGTACCAGACCTTGCAATGCCACCAGTTTCTATTGCCACCTGAGAATCATCCTCCTCCCATACATATTCATCCCCATCTTCCTCCTCCTCATCCTCTTCGTCCCCCAATTCGTCCTGGACAGTTCCCTGAGCAGACAATGGCTGACTGTCATCAAGGCTTCCCTCCTCCTCGGCTGCAGACGCCTGCTCCTTAATGTGCGTCAAACTTTGCATCAGCAGACGCATAAGTGGGATGTTAATGCTTATGATGGCGTCGACCACTGCACACCAGACAACTCCATGTCTGCCATCCAAGTGCCTGCCCGTGTATCCTCCCACAAATTTATAACAGCACGCCTCTGTTCTCACAGCCTCTGAATCATGTGCAGTGTGGAGTTCCACCTTGTTGCAACGTCGATTATTAGGCGGTGCTGGGGAAGATTCAGCGATCGCTGATGGTTCAGCATACGGCTGGAGTGTATGGGCATCCAGCGGATGTGCGAGCAAAGTCTTCGCACCTTCAGGAGCAGGGCTGGTAACTTTGGATAATTTTTG
This sequence comes from Ranitomeya variabilis, assembly GCF_051348905.1. Taxonomy (NCBI): domain Eukaryota; kingdom Metazoa; phylum Chordata; class Amphibia; order Anura; family Dendrobatidae; genus Ranitomeya; species Ranitomeya variabilis. Next base: position 756,110,442 of record NC_135235.1, on the reverse strand, counting down.
AGGAAGCCCTGCACCACCAGGTTAAAGGTGTGAGCCAGGCAAGGTATGTGTTTCAGTTCTGAAAGGGCTATGGCAGCCATAAAATTTCTTCCGTTATCACTGAATACTTTGCCTGCCTCAAGATGTACACTGCCCAGCCATGACTGAGTTTGTTGCTGCAAATACTCCACCAGTACTTCTGCGGTGTGTCTGTTGTCGCCCAAACACTTCATTTGAAACAGCCTGCTGACGCTTACCACTAGCTGTTCGATAATGGAACACCCCGTGTGCAACACTGGCAGCTGCGGATGGAGTGGTAGGGCGACTGCGCTCTGTGCATGAGCTTTCGCTTCTGGAGGAGGAGGAGGAGTGGCGAACGCCTTATGCCAACTTTTTCCTGAGACTGTGGGATAGGCTGAACTGTCGCACTATGGCTGCCCCCTGTGGACCCTGCATGCTACACATTAACCCAGTGTGCCGTGATGGACACGTAACATCCCCGGCCATGCCTACTGGTCCATGCATCTGTTGTGAGGTGCACCTTTCCACTGACTGATTGCCTCAAGGCATGGACAATGCGGTCTTTGACATGCTGGTGGAGGGCTGGGATGGCTTTTCTCACAAAGAAGTGTCAACTGGGTAGGTCATAGCGTTGTACTGCGTGGGCCATCAGGTCTTTGAAAGCTTCGCTTTCAACCAAACGGTAGGGCATCATCTGTAATTAGATTAGTATAGCAATGTGGGCGTTCTAATCCTGTGTACGCGGATGAGAGGATGAGTACTTTCTTTTCCTAACGAGAGTCTCTTGTAGGGTGAGCTGGACTGGAGAGCTGCATATGGTGGAACTAGCGGTGGTGGTGGACATGGCGGATTGAGAGAGAGTTTGTTATGGTATTCTTGTTGTTGGCCTACATACAGTCTTTCCTACCAATAACCTTGTGATTCCCTGACTGCTTTGGCCTTACGACGATACGTCCACATTTGCTGCTGGTGGTGTCCTAACCGGTGGGCTTACACTGAGGGAAGCAATGTAGCATTGCTGACTACCTTCATTCCGAGCAGGTGCACCAACGGTTCGGGACGTTTGGTAGTTAGTCCAGGCTTGCAAGTGCATGGTGGTTAAATGTCTAAGCATGCATGTTGTATTTAAATTTTGAAGATTCTTCTCTCTGCTAAAGGTCTTTGAGCATTTCTTACAGATAACTTTTGACTGATCATTCTGATCTTGGTTAAAAAAATTGCTACACTACACTCTTTTTACTATTGAAAACCTTTTCAGGCATTGTGCGCTGTGCTACTTTGACCGAATGGCCACGCTCTCCTAAAACTGTTTTTGTTTTTCGCAAACATTTTTGGCCTGATACGGGCCTGCCAGATGACAGCTGTTGCAATGTAGATGGCTGCTGCGGATCATCCTCCTCCGCTTCGGAGCTAGTGGCAGCTGCACCCTCTTCCCCCAATGGCTGCCAATCTGGGTCAACAACTGGGTCATCTATCACCTCCTCCTCAATGTCATGTGCACCTTCCTCAGTGTCACCGTGTAAGGTGCTATAGCGTTCGGGACAGGGCACCATAGTCTCATCAGGGTCACATTCTGGCTCAGTAAACTGCTAGGGCAATGTAGTGATCAGAGTCAATGGAACAGCATCACAATCTAGCTGTGCATCAGTGCACTCCATGTCCGATTCTTCTTGTAATTGGCAGTGTACAATTTCCCTTTCTAACCCAGGCACAGTATGTGTAAAGAGCTCCATGGAGTAACCTGTAGTGTCGCCTGCTGCATCCTTCACTTTTGGTTTGGGAGAAGGACACAAGGAAACGTCTTTTTCCTGACCGGGAGCATCCACTGACGACTGGCTGCTCTTACATTTAGAACTTTGGGAAGAGGAGGCGAAAGAGCTAGAGGGTGAGTCAGCAAGGAAAGACAACACTTTTTCCTGCTTCTCCGGCTTTAAAAGCTGTTTTCCTACTCCCAGGTAAGGGAGCCTTCGAGGCCTTGTGTACCCAGACGATGACGCAGGCTCAACACCTCCAGCCTTAGGTGCTACTGTGCTTTTGCCACTACCACGAGATGCAGCACCACCAGCACCATCAGTACCAGCTGGCAACCCCCGACCACGGCCTCCTCCACCAGACTTCCTCATTTTTGGGGGGGGAGACACTGAACCACAACTCATATTACACTGTCGTAATATGAGGGGCCCTGTGCCAGTACCGCCGCCCACGAGAGTGTTCCCCCCCAGATTGAACAGTGCTCTACCACTTGCAATACTACCTCTCCCAGCTCCACCACTGTGTAGTCTATGCAGGTAAAACCTGAAATGGCACTGCCAATACGAATTATTTGAGATGATAGTTAAAATATACAGGGGCCCTGGACTCCATATAATACTTTGCGCCTACTACCACTGTCTTTATTATTTGGGTGTAATAACGGTGTCTGCCGCTGCTTCTTTTTTTTCCTTCACTGAACAAAACTGAACTTCAACTGTTGTCCCGTTTCAAATATTAAACTGCATTTGGCCTACTTGTTGGGTTGGGGCCTACTAACGGTGTCTGCCGCTTCTTGGTGTTCTCCTGGTTTATTTTTCTTGTGCTTCAATCTTCAGGCTTTCGTTTAAATATTTTTTATAATAAACTGCATTTGGCCTACTTGTTGGGTTGGGCCTAGTAACATTGTCTGCTGCCGCCTCTTGTTTTCCTCTACTAAACAAAGCTGAGCTTGAAGCTTCAGGCTTTCGGCCTGTAACAACAATATGAAACTACATTTTGCCTAGTTCTTGGTTTGGGCCTAGTAACGTTGTCTGCTGCTGCCTCTTGTTTTCCTCTACTACACAAAGCTGAGCTTCAATCTTCAGGCTTTCGGCCTATATTTAGAATATGAAACTGCATTTGGCCTACTTGTTTGGTTGGGCCTACTAACGGTGTCTGCCGCTGATTGTTGTTCTCCTCCACTGAACAAACCAATGCCCAGCCACTGCTAGATGAGTCTGCTAGTACATTAACACAGACCACTACATTCCCCTTGCACTCTACACAGCCTGAATCTGACCCTGCTGAAACTCAGATTCCCCTTCCCGCATACTATACCACCTTACATGGGGACAAAGAGGAAGGTGCAGATGAAAGTGCAGGTTCCTTCAACAGGTGGGGGGGCATACTCATTGGCGACGTCACTGGCACAGGGCCCCTCATAGTACGCAAAAGTGTCTCTGCCGGTGGGAGGCGCCCCCGCCGTCAATCACACCGCCGCCGTACTTTGAGGGGCCCTGTGCCAGTGGCAATGCAAACGAGTGTGCCCCCCCTGCTTGCTCAGGATCACAGCACTTGCAAAGTTGAAATACTTACCTCTCCCTGCTCCACCGCCGTGAAGTAGTCCGCGTTTCCTGGGCCCATTAAAAACTTGAGCCAGCCCTACTCCCCCCACAACTGTTGCCAAATGACCCCCAAATTTTCAATGGCTAACTATTATTATAAGGTATCCCCGACTTTTCGCAATAATCGGCAGATTTCACCCGACTCGACTTTTGACAAAGTCGGGTTTCACAAAACCCGAAACGATCCTGAAAAAGTAAAAGTCGCTCAACCCTAGTGCCAACTATTTACAGGGAAAAAAGTTTTCAGGTAAGCACCGTTCATTACTCTACTGTCTCTTTAAACTTTAATAAACACTAATGAACACAATCAAAACATTTTTAAACCAGGTATCTCTGTTCCTTTATTCTCTTATTTCCTCTTCCAAGGTAGGTCCTGGTGTCCACTGCTTCCTGGCTGGGGAAGTTCTGTTGCAAATGTCACAACTAGTAATCCAACTGTGAACAGTCCATCAACAGGGGTTTGTGTAGCCTGGGTATGCACTCCACTCTCAGTGGCTATATTGGTATTGGCACGCTCTTTTGTGCACCACTTTACATGCAGGGCATAATATTCCCTTTCACCATGGTGCCGGGTAAAGGTTACCTTATCTCCTGGATATAGGTCACGGTCAGGGTGTCCCTTAAAGAGATGTGACTCCACGTCTCTGCAGTTGACAAACAGTTCAGTAGTTTCTCCATGTTCCTTAAGAAACCCTCATCCTCTGTCCAGGTTAAATGTGACCACAGTTCCTTTTCTTATTGGTCCTCTATCTGCAGGTTTAATTTTGCAGGACCAGGTTTTAGCTAACATATTGCGCTCCTCTATTATCTCCCATCTAGCTCTGCACTCTTTATCCTCTGCATCAAGTTTTAATATTTGCTGTTGGCAGTATTCCTCCTTTTCCACTATTTCTACACGATTATCTGCTGCTTGGGCCAATGCTGGGAACCCCATAAGGTCTGTCTTTGGGTGCCTCCAGTGTATGGCTTCCTTCTGTCTACATGCTCTCAGGGGCAAGGGTCAGGTACCAGTGGGTCTGTGAGTTTACCCCCAAGTCTGTTATGCGGTCCCAGGTTACTGTTGTTGCTACCTGGCCGGGCATTAGGACTGGCGGCGGTTCTAAATGTCCCACCAGGGTTTCTTCAGCTACCGGGGCAGTTTGCCTACCTGCTTCTCCACCTCCGCTGTGGTCAGGTGCGCTAGTTGCAGGGTCTGTGTCTGTGAATTCGTTGTCTCCTCTAGTAGTGTCGCATACCTCCCAACTTTAGGGGAAGGGAAAGAGGGACAAAGTCAGCGGCGCGTGTAGTGCGCCGCGGCAAATTTTAGGCCACACCCATTTCACAACTAGCCACGCCCCAACCACACCCATTTAGCACTTCTGATCACAATGTTTCGTTAACAATAATTATGAACAAAAAAATATGGCCACACACGACGCTCCATACTGTACAATGGCCATTGGCCACATTATGCTCCATACTGTATAATGGCCCCACATGATGCTGCGTACAGTATACTTGCCCCACGTGATGGTCCATACAGTATAATGGCTCCACATGATGCTTTGTACAGTATAATGGCCCCACACGATGCTGGGTATAGTATAATGGCCACACAATGCTGGGTACAGTATAATGGCCCCACACAATGCTGGGTGCAGTATAATGGCCACACATGGTTACCCCACCCCCATCATTGCCTTCTCCATCAGTACACACAAACACCTTTCACCGCGCTCCCTCGCAGCAGCCGGCAGCTTCCACTCCCACGGCGCTGAATGGTGTCATCCAGCTGCGCCGCTGACTGCTGTATCCAGCATTACAGCTCAGTCCCCATAGAATGTAATACAGCACAGCCCCATAGAATATAATGCTGCACAGCCCCCATAGAATGTAACGCAGGCAGGTGGCAGCCCCCATAGAATGTAACGCAGGCAGGTGGCAGCCCCCATAGAATGTAACGCAGGCAGGTGGCAGCCCCCATAGAATGTAAGGGGTGCTGCACCAGGTTGGTGGAGAATCCGATGGATGGGTACCAGGGGGAGAGTGGGAGCGGGGTGCGCGCACCATGGGGAGACAAAGTTTAGTTTGTCAGTTCTCCTATGCTGTCAGAGTCTCTGCTGTAACCGCAGCAGGGCAGCGCTGCATGGAGAGGGGGAGAGACACATACATTCACTTACAGTCTGGAGATCCGCTCGCTGCTCCCGCGGTCACACAGACACGGAGTGTCTCACAACTCTGCCCCCGTGCCAGAAACCAGTCCGGGTGCTGCCGCTCTGTCCTCAGAGTCCGCCCACGTCTATAGTTGAGGAGGAAGCCGGAGGCGGGCGGTGAGGCAACTCAAGGGGGCGTGGCTACAACGCAGTCCCAGGGAACGGAACGAACAGCGGGTACTAATCGGGCTCTCTCTACGTCCCGGAAGTGGGCGGGGCTTCACCGGCGGCCGCAAATTCGGGATTTTAAATGCCCGAAGCGGGACAGCGGGACCCCGGTGCCAAAGCGGGACTGTCACGCTGAAATCGGGACGGTTGGGAGGTATGGTGTCGCTCTGTCCGGCTCCGCGGGGGCTAAGGGTGTGGGCTCCAAGTCTATAGTCGGTGCCGCCATCTTCTTCAGCAGTGCCTCTCTTTCTGGCTCCACTGAGGCTGTAAGTGCTGGTGGTAGAACCTGGTGCTGCGCGGTCACCATTCTTTTCAGCAGGGACTCCTTCCATGCGGCCACCGCTGTCATCTGGGTCCGCAGGAGTTGTTGGGCCAGCCCCTCCATCTCTGCGCCGAGGAGCTCCGGATCCAAGGTTGTCATCTGGCTTGGGGTTTCTTGTGGCTGACCGGGGACATCTTCTCTGGTGTCGGCAGGTCCCAGCGGCTCTCCACTGCTGTCCGCCATCACTTTTACCGGGTAGCGTGCAGCCATGCTGCAGCCACACTTTCCCACGTCTTCCTTCTTCTTTTTGCTTTGTGGTCTCTGCTCCCCATTCCCGCTGGCCATCTCCAGGGGCAGATCTGTCCTCTTGACGGACATGCTTTGTTTGCATCAAAGTCTCTGTAGTGGGCGGGTCCAGCTTTCGCGCCGGTTCTTGAACTCCACCCATGGCAACACATCTTTTCCTTTCCTTATCCGCCTCGTGGTGCAACAATGGCGGCCATTACACAGTCCAATACAGTCCATGGTGAACAGGACCCATTTCAATGGGTCTATCCATCCTGTTCGTGACACCAAGTTGGAACGCCCACCGGGTCCGGTCGTTATTAAAGGGAAGATCATGGTGGCGTCGTCGACCTGGTCCATGGCCCTGGGTGCCCAAGTAAAAGGGATAGTCTTTAAAGGGATTTATAAAGTAATAAAAGTTTGTGACGCCACCTCTGGTACTCAGTCAGGGGTGACCGACACTGTTTAAAGGGTTCTTTTGGGGGTGATGGTACTGAAGCAAAAATGGTATCGCTTCCCACAGGTGAAGCTGGGTCCCCAGGGCTCCCAGTGTGCTTGGCAAGGATGGTGTGGTGCCGGAAATAAACGGAGGACACAGGGTTGTAGTATCTTTACCTGGTTTACTGATGTAGACCATTTCCGTCTAGGGTACCAGCAACAGGTGTTGTGTGGTCTGGCCGGCCTGGAGGCAATGACTGATCCCTCTCCCAGGTGAGGTTTGCTCTAGGTTTTCCTAGTGCTCTTTTGTGAGGTCCTTGCTGCCTGTGGCCCCCTTACAAGGTCCTCTCTCTCCTGGGATAGTACCCTGTATGGTGGGCAATGCGAGCCTTTTTACAAGGTGTCCTGTTGTGAATTGGACTTTTTGGCTCCCTCTTGTGGTCTCTTGCGACATGACACTTTGAGCTTCTTTCTCCAGCTTGGTACCCACCTGGCTCGTTAGTCCAGGGGTGTTGCTATTTAAGCTTCCTGGATTTTCAGTCTGGTGCCTGGCATCGTTGTAATCAGTTCCTTTCTGTTTGCTCCTGTCTGCTGGTCCTGGTTCTTGCAAAATAAGCTAAGTCCTGCTTCCTTATTTTTTGGTTATTTGCATTTGCTCTTATTTCTGTCCAGCTTGTACTAAATGTGATTCCTGATATAGCTGGAAGCTCTAGGGGGCTGATATTCTCCCCCCGTGCCGTTAGACGGTTCGGGGGTTCTTGAATATTCAGCGTGGAAATTTTGATAGGGTTTTTGCTGACCGTATAAGTCATCTTCCTATATTCTGCTATTAGTCAGTGGGCCTCTCTTTGCTAAAAACCTAGTTCATCCTTACGTTTGTCTTTTCTTCTTACCTCACCGTTATTATTTGTTGGGGGCTTGTATCCAACTTTTGGGGTCTTTTCTCTGGAGGCAAGAAAGGTCTATCTTTTCCCTTCTAGGGTTAGTTAGTTCTCCGGCTGGCGCGAGACGTCTAGAACCAACGTAGGTACGTTCCCCGGCTGCTGCTATTTGTGGTGCTAGGATCAGGTATATGGTCAGCCTAGTTACCACTGCCCTATGAGCTGGTTTTTTGTGTTTGCAGACTTGGTATTAAGTTCTGAGACCCTCTGCCATTGGGGTCATAACAGTGTCCATCATGACCCGGGGTCTCTGTGTACTGCTGCACCTTCGAGTGTGGGTGCGGACAGACTACATAAAGTGTTCTGCCCTCCAGTTTTGCTGTGGGTCGAGGAGTGTGGCACAGCCTCGGGCTCCCGGTGCCCGATTCCTGCGCTTCAGCTCGGAGGGTGCCCGGTCACAGTTCCCCTCTGAACACCTTGATTCTCCTTTGCTTCTCCCTTACACATTTGCTATCACTGCAACCTTTCTGGTTCTCTCCGTCCTGGAGCTGCAGCACCACACGTGGCTGCACGACCCACTCTGCTCACACTCGTCTCTCCTCCACTGTCTGTCTCCAACTAGCTAACTCCTCCTCCAGACCAGAATATATATACTGTATCTGGGGGAAGCTTCCCTGAATCTGGGTTCAGACCTCCCCCTTCTGGCCTGGATTCAGAATGTGTTGCAAGTAGATGTATTACCTGTTCAATGGAGGCATGACATCACCCTCCCTGAAAGCAAGGCAACATCACTGTAACAACCGGCTACCTGGGGTGTTTCACATTTATGGCCTGAGGACAGGGAGGGGGAGAAGGAGAGCATGGTCAGTGTCCTCCTGGTGAGAACACAGAAGTCTTGCCTGTTTCCAATCTGGCACGCATGGCTGACTTTATGTTGCGCTCCCTTACCAGTGACCCTCATAGTCTCAAAATTTTGAGTAACAGTCATTACTGGTTGGTGACACATCTAGACTCACGCTACAAGTAGAACTTTCAATCCCTTCTTCCAGAGGCAGGCAGGTGTACTAAAATGGTGCAGTACCAGAAAGCCCTTGTTGCGGAATTATAAAAAAAAATTCCTATCTGTAAACGCTGGCAGCAGAGGTCACAGTTTGTTGGACAACCAACCAACCAATGTGAGACACAACTCCAATCCAGCAGAGGCAGGGGAACACTGGGAAAGTTCTGGGAGAGTTTTCTCACACCCTCCCATCCCAGCGCGGGGTACACTCACAATGAGTGCAAAGTTTTGGAAGATGCTGAGGGAGTACCTTGCTGACCATACAACCGTCCTCCATGATTCCTCTGTGCCTTATAATTATTGAGTCTCAAAGCTGGATACGTGGCATGAACTGGCACTCTACGCCTTGGAGGTCCTGGCCAGTCCTGCCGCTAGCGTTTTGTCAGAGCGCGTTTTAGTGCCGCTGGCGGAATTATAACTCATAAGTGCTTCTGCCTGACAACTGAAAATGCTGTCAGGCTGACTCTTATAAAAATGAACAAGAGCTGGATTGGGCCAGACTTCTGTACACCAGCGCATGATAACAGCGAAACCTAACCTCAAATCCAGATTTTTTCAGGGGAGGTATATTCACATCCACACATGGGTATACGCTTCCTGATTTTGGCTATTTGCTGTTATTCTCCGCCTTCTCCTCATCCTCATCATCCACCACCACTAGATCACCAGGGTGAACGTGTTCCGTGATGCAACAGCCACGTTACTGTTGGCAAGGGTGTTTATGATGCCATTATAAAAAATGTTGACACAGTAGGTTGATGCGTACCCCTCAGGGTGAAATGTTTGTCACCCCATACACTTAGTGTATGGGCATTACAAATATAGGACACTCCTCCTTTAAACTGGGAAAACATTTTTCAGAGGCCATCCTCCACATTTCTTCCTTGGGTGATTGGAGTGCGTGCAAATTTAGGTCAGACCTTGTATTCACTTCACGGGCAAACTGTATGGGAGTAAAAAAAATAAGCATAATGGGAACTTTGGTTTCACGTGGCCATCCAGGAAGTCTGTTCCAAGTGTTATTGGGGTGCGTTTAACTTTGTGGCAGACCAGGCCTTGCATTCAATGAATAGGCTAACAGTATGGCAGTACCAAATGAAAAATAATGGGAGCTTTGGTTTCATGTGGCCATCCAGGATGTCTGTTCAAAGGGTTATTGGGGTGAATGTAACTTTGGTGCAGGGCAGGCCTTGCATTTAATGCATAGGCTAACAGTATGGAAGTACCAAATGGAAAAAGTGAACTTGGTTTTGCTGTGGCCATCCAGTATGTGGGTTCAAAGGCTTATTGGGCTGCGTGTAACTTTGGGGCAGGGCAGGCCTTGCATTCAATGCATAGTGTGAGGTTGTGGCCTCTGATACAGCTAGGGGGCGCTGTTTGTTCTCCCCAGAATGTGCATGCAGATGGACGAAGTTCATAGGTGTGCATTAGAGTCACGGATTTCCAGTCCGGGTTTTCCAGGTGGCTGAAGGCCACAGGTTTGTGTGTGTTTAAAAGCCCTGCAGTAAGGGGTATGGCCGTGTCAGGCCGTGCAGGCCATGTCAGGCCGTGTCAGGCGAGGTGAGGCCAGGTGTGTGAGGTGCACGTTAGTGTCAGTCTGGCGTGTGCTGGTCTGCAGAGTGCATGGAGGCCAGCAGAGCCAGCACCCAGGGCAGCTGAATAGCCTGGCACCCGCAGCGTACACAGAGATGCAAGTCGTCCACGGTACTGGTCTCGGAGGTGGACAGTCCTGTGCTGTGCCCGGAGGAGGATGTCCTGTGCCCGTAGGAGTCGGATGTGGACAGTCCTGTGCCCGGAGGTGGATGTTCTGTGCCCGGAGGTGGATGTCCCGTACCCAAAAGAGGACTAGCATGTGCAACGATTGCAAACAGGTGGATATGGTGCCCGGCTGCTATCCGGAGGATATCCTGAACTGTGTACGACTGTGTGAGTAAAGAGTGAGTACAGAGACTCTGTCTTATGTGTACCCAGCTGCACTCCAGAGGATAAAGAGTGCAGTGCGCTGAGTGAGTACAGAGACTGTGATACAGCGATGCAGGACACCCACGAGAACTAGTCAGAGGAGGGCTGGCGTGAGTAGTGTCTGCAACATATGAGGCTGTGTGTATAGAGACTGTGAGATGGCGTGCGGTCGCCCAGGGAAACTGGACAAGGGAAGTCTGGCCTGTTTAGGGACCGCAAAATCTAAAGCCATGTGAAATGTATTGCATTGAACTGGTGTAAACTGATCACTGAAGTTATATGCATTTAGGTGAACTGGACTTTAATGCTGTGAAGAAACACATTAAAAGAGACTTTTGTGTTTGAATTTGTGGGTCACTGCTTCTTCACTGCATACGATGCTACTACAGCTTTACATATGGTGGAGAATGCGGGCAGTGTGAACTGAGGCATACCCGAAAGCGTGCTGCATAGCATTGTGCAAAGTCAGCTGGAAATTTTTTTTTTCTCAAGACTGTCTTGCTGTGGTTCGGCGGGGCCATGAAGATTGAAAGTTTCTGGCGGTAACTCGTGGGGTTACGAAGATTTGCAGTGGATCGGCGGGTCCACGAAGTCTGCGCAGCAGGAGCTGCAGTTCTGGCAGCAACAGCTAGAGGCGCTGTAGTTGCAGCAGAGAATGTGTTTATGTACTGTTTTTGGCGTAGAACCTGAAAATATTGAGATACCTGCCATAGGGGTCGCCAAATTAGGGTCAGAGTGTAATCCCGATAGGCTCCCCCTAGAGGTTTTGGCAGGAGAAACTTAAAACGTTGTTTTGGGTGGGGATGTCATGGGGTCATTCCCAATGCCTTATTGTCTCGCTCCCATACGGGATAACAAGTGTTCAACCCCACAGGTATGAACAGGGGGGGAGGATATGTGAGGCTGTGGCCTCAAACAGCTAGGGGGCACTGTTTGTTCTCCCCAGAAAGTGCATGTAGACGGATGAAGTCCATAGGTGTGCATGAGAGTCACGGATTTCCAGTCCGGGTTTTCCAGGTGGCTGAAGGCCACAGGTTTGTGTGTGTTTAAAAGCCCTGCAGTAAGGGGTATGGCCGTGTCAGGCTGTGTCATGCCGTGCAGGCCGTGTCATGCCGTGTAGGCCGTGTCAGGCGTCTGACGAGGTGAGGCCAGGTGTGTGAAGTGCACGTCAGTGTCAGTCTGGTGTGTGCTGGTCTGCAGAGTGCATGGAGGCCAGCAGAGCCAGCACCCAGGGCAGCTGAATAGCCTGGCACCCGCAGCGTACACAGAGATGCAAGTCGTCCATGGTACTGGTCTCGGAGGTGGACAGTCCTGTGCCTGGAGGTGGATGTCCTGTGCCCGTAGGAGTTGGATGTGGACAGTCCTGTGCCCGGAGGTGGATGTTCTGTGCCTGGAGGTGGATGTCCTGTACCCGAAAGAGGACTAGCATGTGCAACGATTGCAAACAGGTGGATATGGTGCTCGGCTGCTATCCGGAGGATATCCTGAACTGTGTACGACTGTGTGAGTAAAGAGTGAGTACAGAGACTCTGTCTTATGTGTACCCGGCTGCACTCCAGAGGATAAAGAGTGCAGTGCGCTGAGTGAGTACAGAGACTGTAATACAGCGCTGCAGGACACCCACGAGAACTAGTCAGAGGAGGGCTGGCCTGAGTAGTGTCTTCAACATATGAGGCTGTGTGTATAGAGACTGTGAGATGGCGTGCGGTCGCCCAGGGAAACTGGACAAGGGAAGTCTGGCCTGTTTAGGGACCGCAAAATCTAAAGCCATGTGAAATGTATTGCATTGAACTGGTGTAAACTGACCACTGAAGTTATATGCATTTATGTGAATTGGACTTTAATGCTGTGAAGAAACACATTAAAAGAGACTTTTGTGTTTGAATTTGTGGGTCACTGCCTCTTCACTGCATACAATGCTACTACAGCTTTACAATAGGCAAACACTGTGGGAGACCCACTTTCTTATAATGGGAACACTTTGTCAGGAGGCCCTCCTGTACGTCTCGTGAAAGGGTTATCGGGGTGCGTCCTAATTTTTGACAGTCCACCCACTCACTGCATAGGCAATAACAGTATAGGAGACCCACTGTTTAATAATGGCCCGTTAAGAATATTAATGCTGCCTGATGCCCCTATAAAAATAGGCTTTGTGACTTTAAGGCTGCTGACACAAGCAGTATTTGGTCAGTATATTACATCAGTATTTGTAAGCCAAAACCAGGAGTGGGTGATAAATGCAGAAGTGGTGCAGATGTTTCTATTATACTTTTCCTCTATTTGTTCCACTTCTGGTTTTGGCTTACAAACACTGATGTAAAATACTGACCAAATACTGCTAGTGTGATGGCAGCCTAGGAGTCCCTCCTTCATAAATGAAACAAGATGCGTCTGATCAGGAGCGGATTATGATAGGGTCAATCTGGGCAGTAGCCCGGGGCCCAGCGGTGTGGGGGGGCCCTGGGCTACCGCTCAGATTGCCACCGCCATCAGGGCATTACTGCCCTGACTGGCGTATGGGCCCGGTGGGCAGAGAGGGCCACATCGGGCCCCGTCTCAACTGCTCACCGGGCCCCTACCGGCGCTGCGGCAGTTAAACACTATTGATGTGCGGGTGCCCGCACGTCAATAGTTAACAGCCGCCAGCCAATCGGAGGCTGGCAGCTGACATCAGCCGTGGCGCGCACGTCGCCGGCGTCTGATGTCATTGTCAGTCGCCGGTGGGTGCGCGCTGCTGGAGGGAACTTCACCCCTGGAGCATGGACAGGTGAGAACTTTTTTTTTTTTATTGCGAACGGGAGCCGGGGCTAGTGTGCTGGAGACACTGGGGGCAGAGATGCTGGAGACACTGGGGGCAGAGATGCTGGAGACACTGGGGGCAATATGCTGGACACACTGGGGGCAATATGCTGGACACACTGGGGCAGAATACTGGATAAACTGGGGGAAATATGCTGGAGACACTGGGGCAGATTGTTGGAGACTGAGGGCAATATGCTGGACACACTGGGGGCAATATGCTGGAGACACTGGGGGCAGAGATGCTGGAGACACTGGGGGCAGAGATGCTGGAGACACTGGGGGCAGAGATGCTGGACACACTGGGGGCAGAGATGCTGGACACACTGGGGGCAGAGATGCTGGACACACTGGGGGCAGAGATGCTGGACACACTGGGGGCAGAGATGCTGGACACACTGGGGGCAGAGATGCTGGACACACTGGGGGCAGAGATGCTGGACACACTGGGGGCAGAGATGCTGGACACACTGGGGGCAGAGATGCTGGACACACTGGGGGCAGAGACGCTGGACACACTGGGGGCAGAGACGCTGGACACACTGGGGGCAGAGACGCTGGACACACTGGGGGCAGAGACGCTGGACACACTGGGGGCAGAGACGCTGGACACACTGGGGGCAGAGATGCTGGACACACTGGGGGCAGAGATGCTGGACACACTGGGGGCAGGATACTGGACATATTGGGGCAGAGATGCTGGACACACTGGGGGCAGAGATGCTGGACACTGGGGGCAGAGATGCTGGACACTGGGGGCAGAGATGCTGGACACTGGGGGCAGAGATGCTGGACACACTGGGGGCAGGACTGGAGACAGATGGGGCAGGATTGGAGACATGGGCAGAATGTAGATACGGGGCAGGACAGATCGTGCAGGATTATGGGGCAAAATGGATACGATGGAGACAGATGGGGCAGGAAGGGGAGATCATATGGGGCAGGATGGATACTCATGAGGGCAGAATGGGAGAACATACGGCTGAAGCCAGGAATGAGATACACGGGGCCAGGATGGGGGATATTATTATTACGATAGGGGCTAATTAAGGGATATTATTACTGCAGTGATGTATTTATTTTATTTTTTGAGGACACTGTTTTAAATGGGGGGGCGGTTCTGTTACTGTGCAGAGTGACACTATGTCGCCTTTTTCTCTTCATGTGGTGTAATGTAGAAGTTGGGAAAAATTAAGTAATGTGTTCTGCAAGCTGAGCTCGAGATAACTGTGTTATTTCCTGCAGAGACGAGTCCTGGCTGGATGAAGTGATGGCGGTCTGTGCTGGATGAAAGATGAAGGACTTCACCTAGAGACGACACTGGTGAGTCAGTGTTACCTATACACTGACACTATACACTGTATACTATATACTAAACTGAAGGGTAAATTGACTCGATCAATGGATGTCTGACAGGTTATAGTTTCACATAGCAACTATTTTTATGGAATAATCTGGTTCAGGTATATCATGACCCTGTCGCATGACCCCGTCACATGACCGGGGGACCCACAGTGTCTGAACAGCCCGGGGCCCTGGCTACCCTTAATCCTGCCTGCGTCTGATGATGTGTCATGCACCCACATGGCCAGCTAGGGTTGTTAAAGGTTACAATGACATTTCCCAGTGAATGCATTTGTATTGGTTGAAAGCAATGCTAAAGTTGAAAAATGCATCAAAAACGCTACGTGTGAACATAGCCCAAGTGGTGGAGGCACATTTTTTGGGGGGGTACTTTATTTTGCCTTACATACAAATTATTACCCTGGAAAGGATGCTCCTTAACATATTTCCCTGGAAAATCCATTTTGATTTTGTTTTTGTATGTTTTATTGTGCGCCTGTAAAAGTGGCAACATTGGTCACAGCTGTGACCTAGAAGTCAGAAATGCTTCCAGGGGTCTTCCGCATGATGTTCCTGTGTCATTTGAGCAGTGTTCCCATCGATTTCTGACGTTTTTAGACCCTACAATGACCCCTGGGGGATCAAGGCAAAAATGCTCGGATTTCCCATAGACTTACATTGGGCTATTTACTCGGGTCGAGTACCCGAGTATTCCAATTTGTTCGACCCGAGCAACGAGCATTTTATGGTATGTGCACACGATGCGGAAAACGCAAAGTTTTACAGCTGCTCCTATAGAAAACCGCAGTGAAATACACACAAAAACCACGGTGCTGTTTTGCACTGCGGATTTATCAAATCCACTGTGGAAAAATCCACAGAGGACCATTCTACGTGTGCACATAGCCTTAGTGCTCGCCCATCAGTAAACAACACACACAGGAATTGGTGTCAAGTGTGCAGTGTATAATATAGTATATGTCGGGATATGAAAAGAATAGTTACCTGATTTACTATAAATAAACTATGTGTTATTATAGTAGAAATGTATGAAAACTGTATTATAAATAAGAGAGATAAATATGACAACAACATTTATGAAAGTATTAGAAGTATGTTAAAAATAATAATAATCTTTATTTATATAGCGCCAACATATTCCGCAGCGCTTTACAGTTTAACAGTTTTAAACACAAAAGTCATAAGTAAGAACGTTAACAATACAATAATTAAAGCGCAATAAGAGATGAGAGCTTACAATCTACAATGAGGAGGGGGAGATACAAAGTACAGGTGTGTATATACAATGATGTATTTACAGTGATGGTCCAGCCATCTTCAGGGAGTGGGGGGTAGATGAGATAGTGAATGGGCTACCCACACAAACATAAAATGACTGATTAGGGAACGTGATAGGCCGCTCTGAACAAATGTGTTTTGAGCGAGCGCCTAAAACTATGCAAATTGTGGATGGTCCTAATATCTTGGGGTAGAGCATTCCAGAGGATTGGTGCAGCACGGGAGAAGTCTTGGAGTCGGGAGTGGGAGGTATGGATTAGTGCAGAGGTTAGTCAAAAGTCATTTGCAGAGCGCAGTGGTCTGTTAGGCCGACAGACAGAAATTAGGGAGGAGATGTAAGGGGGTTCTGCACTGTGGAGAGTTTTGTGGGTGAGAACAAGTTCTTTGAATTGTATCCTGTAATTAATGGGTAGCCAGTGTAACGACTGGCGAAGAGCGGACGCATCCAAGTAACGATTAGCCAGAAGGACAACCCTGGCTGCTGCATTAAGGATAGACTGGAGAGGGGAAAGTCGAGTGAGGGGGAGGCCAATTAATAGAGCATTGCAGTAGTCCAGGCGGAAGTGGATCAGGGCGACAGTGAGGGTTTTAGTTGTCTCCATGGTGAGAAAAGGGCGGATTCTAGAGATGTTCTTTAGGTGTAAGCGGCACGAGCGGGCAAGAGATTGTATATGGGAGGTGAAGGAGAGATCGGAGTCAAACATAACACCCAGACAGCGCGCCTGCTGTAGGGGTGTTATTATGGTATAAATGTCAGATTTAGGGAGGTTAGTAGAAGGCGGGAGCAGAAGAAGTTCAGTTTTGGAGAGGTTGAGTTTCAGATAGAGAGCAGACATGATGTTGGAGACTGCGGACAGTCAGTGGCGTTCTATAGTACAGCGGGAGTAAGGTCAGGGGATGACGTGTATAGTTGTGTTTTATCAGCATAAAGATGGTACTGAAAGCCAAATCTGCTGATGGTCTGTCCAATTGGGGCCATGTAGAGGGAGAAGACAAGTGGGTCAAGGACTGAGCCCTGAGGTACCCCGACAGCGAGAGGAAGAGGAGATGAAGTGGAGCCAGAGAACAGAACACTGAAGGAGCAGTCAGAAAGGTAGGAGGAGAACCAGGAGAGAGCAGTGTCCTTAATGCCTAGTGACTGGAGCCTAGAGAGCAGGAGAGGGTGGTCAACAGTGTCAAAAGCTGCAGAAAGGTCGAGAAGAATGAGCAGAGAGTGGTCACCATTACGTTTTGCTGTCAGAAGGTCATTGGTCACTTTGATGAGTGCAGTTTCTGTCGAATGTAGGGGGCGGAAACCGGACTGTGAAGGATCTAGGAGGGAGTGAGTGGAGAGGTAACGGGTAAGGCGGGAGTATATCAGGCGCTCCAAGAGTTTAGAGATGAAGGGGAGATTGGAGACCGGTCTGTAGTTGTTTGTGCAGGATGGGCCGAGGGTGGGTTTCTTTAGTAATGGAGTAGTGATAGAGTGTTTGAAGGAGGAGGGGAAAAATGCCAGAGGAGAGGGAGAGATTAAAGATTGTAGTTAGGTGACTTGTGACGACTGGAGAGAGAGACTGGAGGACGTGTGAGGGAATGGGGTCGGTAGTGCATGTAGTCGGACGAGAAGAGGAGAGGAGCTTGGAGACGTCTTCTTCTGTGATGGGATCGAATGTGGAGAGTGAGCCAGGGAAAATGAGGGGAGGGATGGGAGTCACTGAACTTGGTGATTGGGATCGGATTTCCTGACGGATGTTGTCTATTTTCTCTATAAAGTGGGAGGCCAGGTCATCAGCACAAATGTCTGTGATTGGGGCTTGTGCTTTTGGCCTGAGGAGGGAGTGAAAGGTGTCAAAAAGTTTCTTGGGGTTGTTGGATAGTGAGGAGATCAGGGTGGTGAAGTACCGTATTTTCCGGCATATAAGACGACTGGGCGTATAAGACGACCCCCCAACTTTTCCAGTTAAAATATAAAATCTTCTTAAAAGTCGGGGGTCTTCTTATACGCCGTATGTCGTCTTATAGGGCCGGTGACTAATGTGCCTTTTGGGGGGGGGAGCGGTCCTGATGACGAAGAGGGGGCATCTCACAGGAAAGTGTGAGTGGAGTATCCCCCATTACCTCATTGTAGCTGCAGTGTGGGGTGCTGGGGAGCGGCGGCGGCCACCGCCCCACAGCACAGCACCCATGCGGCACAAAGAGGAGCAGCAGCTGCCGCCTCTCCCCAGCACAGAGACCCCATGCTGCAGCTACAATGAGGTAATGGGGGATACTCCACTCACACTTTCCTGTGAGACGCCCCCTCTTCGTCATCGGGACCTCTCCCCCCCACCCACCATATACACATTGGTGTCTGCACTCGGCGTACAAGTCGGCACCCGGCGTATAAGATGACCCCCGACTTTTAAGAAGATTTTCAGGGGTTAAAAAATAGTAGTTACTCACCGATAACGGTGTTTCTCTGAGCCCATAACGGCACCACGGAGAGAGGGGATCCGCCCACCAAGGACAGGAAACCTACAGATAAAAAGGCGGTACCTCTCTCCTGCATCAGTTGTTTACTAGAGAACGATGGGAGACTATGAACAGAGACTTTATTTATTTAACATTACTTAATTGAGATACCGCGTGACTATTTACACTATTAGCATAAGGCACTATATTTCTGTGCACACCCAAGAAGTGAAGGGAGGGAATTTACGGGTGCCGTCATGGGCTCAGAGAAACACCGTTATCGGTGAGTAACTACTATTTTCTCTGACGCCCATGACGGCACCACGGAGAGAATTGCAGAGATTTGTACATTAGGGAGGGACCACCGCTTCCAGAACCCTTTTACCAAAGGTAAGGTCCGAAGAGGAGGAAAGGTTCATTCTATAGTGCCTATAGAAAGTGGACGGTGAAGACCAGGTAGCAGCTTTACATATCTGCTCAATAGAAGCTCCGGCCTTCTCCGCCCAAGAGGTTGTCACTGCTCTTGTTGAGTGCGCCTTGATATTTCCCGGGATGGGTACGCCACTCGATGAGTATGACAGGCTGATGGCTTGTGTAATCCATCTTGCCCGGGTGCCCTTAGATGCTTTCTTCCCCTTCCTGGGGCCCTGGAAACACACAAAGAGAGAGGTATCCTCCCTACTCTCCCTAGTGGCTTCTATGTAATGCATCAGGCATCTCCTCACATCTAATGTAAGTAATGCCTCTTCCTCTTTGTTTTTGGGATTAGGACAGAAAGAGGGCAGAGATATTTCTTGCGTCCTATGGAAACGGGATGCCACTTTTGGGAGATATGCTGGGTCAATTTTCAGGATGACCCTATCATCAAGGATTTGTGTGAAAGGGGGGTTAGCGGATAGGGCCTGGATATCACTGACTCTACGTGCGGAAGTGAGAGCAACGAGCAAGGAAGTTTTAAGGGATAAGATTTTGATTGGAGCTTCCGCTAAGGGTTCAAAGGGAGGTTTAGATAGTGCTTTAAGAACTAAATTTAGATCCCACTTAGGGGTAACCTTCACAGGTAGAGGTCTTGATCTACCGGCTGCTCTGATGAATCTAGAAATCCACCGATTCCCTGCTAAATCATAGTTGAATAAGGCTCCAAGAGCCACTACATGAACTTTTAGTGTGCTTGTGGCCAGACCCAGTTCTAACCCTTTCTGCAGAAACTCAAGTATGGCTTTAAGGGGGACACCCTCCCCCATTTTGGCACCTGAAGATGAAAGAAATTTTTTCCATACTTTCCCGTATTGTTTGGTTGTAACAGGCTTCCTACTTTTCAGCAGTGTAGATACCAGCCCCGGAGAAAACCCCCTGTTTTCTAGTAACTCCCTTTCAAATGCCAGCTGTCAAGTGCAAATTCTCCACCTGTGGATGATGAACTGGGCCTTGGGAGAGGAGGTTTGGGAGATCCGGCAGTACCCATGGATCGGAGATGGACATTCTCATCATCCAGGAAAACCAAGGCCTCTTCGGCCAGAACGGGGCTATTAAGATTATGTGAGCCCCGTCCTCCCAAATTTTCCTCAGCACTGCCGGAATCAGCGCAATAGGGGGAAAGGCATATGCTAGAGGATGGTTCCAGGGAATCAGGAACGCATCTAGAGATACAGGGTTCCCCAAAGGTGTTATTGAGCAAAAGGTGTTCACTTTGTTTAGATGGTTTGCGAAAAGGTCTATATTTGGTTTGCCCCATCTTACTGAGATCTGAGATAACACTGACTGATTCAGTTCCCATTCTCCCTGTTTCAAGCGAGAGCGACTTAGATAATCTGCCCTGTAGTTGTCCACCCCTTTTATGTGAAGGCCCGATAGGGATTGAAGGTTGGTTTCGGCTATGTGGAAGATTGATTTGGTTATCTCCATCAGACTCTGAGAACGGGTACCTCCCTGGTGATTTAGGTACGCTATCACCACTTTGTTGTCCGACATTACTCTGACATGGTGAGACCGAAGGGGACCCAGGAACTCTAATAGTGCAAACTTGACCGCCAGCAGTTCCTTCATATTGGAGGACACCTTCTTCAGATGAGGTGGCCAAGCTCCCTGGGCTAACAGGTCGTTAAGGGGTGCACCCCACCCGCTGGGACTCGCAACCGTTGTTACTATCTGTGACACTGGGGTTACCCATGGGATTCCTTGAGAAAGATTGTCTAGCGATGTCCACCAACTCAGTGACCGAATTGTGCTTGGAGACAAGTTGAGCCGACCTTCTAAATTTCCTTTTAGAGAGACTTCTTCTGACAGGATTTGCCATTGAAGCTCCCTTGAGTGTAACTGAGCCCATTGGACTGCCGGGATGCAGGCCGTCATAGATCCCAGGAGGGACATAGCTTGACGGAGGGTTATGTAGGGGGTGTCTCGCCTTTTGGATACTAGACTTATGATGTTTTGAATTTTTCCCTCTGGGAGACGGCATTCTTGTTTTATAGAGTCCAGAGTAAGGCCCAGGTACTCCTGGATTTGGCATTGTGACAACCTGGATTTTTTTAAGTTCACTAACCAGCCCAGATTTTCTAGTGAATGTCTGATTGTCTTCAGCTGTTCCTCGCAATGTTGCGGAGAGGAACCGATTATCAAAAAAATTGTCGAGGTATGGCACTATCAGGGTATCTTGCTCCCTCAGGTGAGCCATTACCTCCGCCACTAATTTTGTGAAGACCCGTGGCGCTATGGCCAGCCCGAAGGGAAGGGCTAAAAACTGAAAGTGGCATAACACCCCCCTGATGTAGATTGCTATCCTGAGGTATTTTTGGTGATCTTTTTGGATGGGGACGTGATAATAGGCGTCCTTTAGATCCAGGACTACCATAAAACACAATGGGAACAACATTTTTATCGAGGTCTTTATTGTTTCCATTTTGAAAGACTGAATCTCCAGAAATTTGTTCAGATTTCTCAGATTTATAATCGTCCTGAAAGAACCGTCCGGTTTCTTTCTCAAGAACAGAGGAGAGTAATATCCTTGTCCTCTTTCTTGTAGGGGAACTTCCGTAAGAACCCCTTTGCTTACTAGTCCCATGACTTCTTTTTCCAACGCTAGCTGTTCTTCCTCCGAAGACCTTAGCGATGTTGTCATAAAGAAGGGGCGAGGGGTTTTTTGGAACCTCAGCTTCAGTCCTGATTTTATTATACTCAACACCCAAAGACTGCTGGTAATTTTCTCCCAGGCCGAGGGGAAGAGGGACAACCTTCCCCCCACCTGGGGCAAGCATTCATTGGGCAGGCTTTTTGTTGTCGTTGGGGTTCCTATTGAATATGAACCCCTTGGTTTTGTTTCGCTTATCTTCCCATTTATCTTGATTTTTTCCCGGTTTCCTTCGGAAGAACCTCTTGCTCCGAAAGGGCCTCCTGTACGAAGGAAAACTCAGGGAGGGAAAGGATTTCTTTTTATCCCCAGCATTCTCTAAGATATCATCTAGAGTGGGCCCAAATAGGAATTCTCCTTCACAGGGGATGGTGCATAATCTAGACTTTGTTTCGAGATCTCCTGGCCAACATTTAAGCCAAAGGGCTCGTCTAGGGGCATTAGAAAAAACCGCCGCTCTTGCTGATAATTTGATTGAATCGGCTGAAGCGTCCGCTAAGAAGGCAGCTGCTCCACGCATAACTGGTAAAGTATTTAAAATAGAGTCACGAGATGATTTATTTTTGAGTTGGCTAACCATATCATCAGGGAGCGGGATGTACATGCAGCCGCGACTGCTGGTTTAAGGCCTCCACCAGCTGCCTCCCATGAGCCTCGGAGGAAGGCATCTGCCTTTTTGTCTATTGGGTCTTTCAAGACCCCCATGTCCTCGAATGGGAGGGCATATTTCTTGGATGCCTTAGCGATGGCCACATCTAACTTAGGTGCTTTATCCCAAAAGGAGCAAGATTGATCATCGAATGGGTATTTCCTTTTTGGTGTGAGTAGTGCCTTTCTTACGGGTTTCTTCCATTCTTTCTTAATTAAAGCCTGGATTTTTTCATTAAGGGGGAAGGCCCTTCTCTTTTTTTGGTCGAGCCCCCCGAACATTATGTCCTGTACAGATTTTTTGGCGTGAGAGTCTGCCAACCCCTTAGTGCTTCTGACAGCCTTAACCAGACTGTCTGTTTCTTCTAAGGGAAAGCAACTACGCCTTCCAGAGGAGGTCGAGGATGATGATGATGAGGACGAGGAGGAAGAAGAGGTGGAGGTGTCTGAATCCATATCCTCCCCTGAATCACCGGTCTCAGGAGACGGGGATCTGTGCTTGATCTTCCTCCGCTTTTTCCCCCCTTTAAGGGACTTAAAGGTCTCTTCTACCTGGACTTTGATCAGGTTTTTAAGGTCCGCTGCGAACCCGGGGAGGCCCTCTGACACTGTCTGTTGGATACAAACACTGCAAAGCCTCTTTTCCCACGAAGATGGAAGATCTTCTCTACACAGAGCACAAATCTTATGCTTAGACTTGCCTGTGCATTTCTTCCCCTATAGTAAGGAAGCACAAAGATAGCCCCTCACTATCACTAACATTCACGTATATCACTTACCACCTTATGGACCCATAAATACCGGTTGGGAGTGATCCAATGTCGGTCTATCCTTAGAGCCGGACGCTGTGCTGGACTCCTTGCTGCGCAGTGATCCAGAACGCCCTTTACTGGTATCCTGGTGCCCTTTCTGGGGACGTTGCTTCTGCTGCTGCTGCTGTGGCGGTGGAGATGCCCTGGACAGGGGAGATGCCTGCTCGATGTCGCTCATGACTGGTGAGCGCTGGTCGGACTCCATAGGATGCGCCTGCCCCCATGTGTGTGCTCACTAAATAGCGGTGGAAGGCGCCATTTTTTTTCCCCCGCGCATGCGCAGTTCCGGCGAGATCGCGCAGAATCTCGTGCCTGCGCCGATCGCCGCATGCCAGACTGCTAGCGCGGCTGCACAGCCAAGTTTTAAGGTCCACCGCACGCAGCGCGCCTGCGCGGCCCATCTGCCCTGAGTGCGCGCGCCGAACGAGAATCCCGGCGTGAGCGGTGCCGCAGCCACCCGCGCGTGCGCAGAGACCCCTCCTGTTAAAATCTCGGGGAATCTCGCGCGTGCGCAGCGGAATCCAAGATGGCGCCGCGCATCACCGTACCTTCTTGCTGGCTTCCCGGAACCCCCGGGAACTACAGCTCGCAGTCTTACGCGGGAGGAGCAGGATGTTGGCTCCTATCCACAGAGGGACCCCCCTTGGATAATGCTGCTGCCGGTGAGTCTTACCTAGAGAGGTGGCCATGGTCCAGCGACCTCTCTCCGCGCACCCTAAAGGCCTACTAGCCCCAGCGGTGGCGCTTCGGGTCACCACACCAGCCGAGGCAGGGGGGCCCCCACTGCCTGAATCGAGCTGATTGGCCCCGGCATTGTCCACGACGAATCTTCTCTTGACGACACCACGGAGGTGAATCTGTAGGTCTCCCATCAAGGACAGGAAACCAACTGATGCAGGAGAGAGGTACCGCCTTTTTATCTGTAGGTTTCCTGTCCTTGGTGGGTGGATCCCCTCTCTCCGTGGTGCCGTCATGGGCGTCAGAGAAAGTAGTCTTATACGCCAGAAAATACAGTAGGTCTGTTTGGCGAGGTGAAGGGCAGAGTTATAGGTCCTTAACATAAATTTGAAGTGTATTTCTGGTGTGCGAGTTTTCCTCCATAAACGTTCAGCACACCTAGAGCATCGCTGGAGAAATCGGGTTTGCGATGTGAGCCAGGGCTGTTTCACTCTGTGTTTGGAGGTTCTGAGGGTGAGGGGAGCTACTTGGTCAAGGGTGCTTCTAAGAGTGTCGTTGTAGTGATGTACAGCCAGATCAGGACAGGAAAATGAAGAGATTGGGGACAATGATGAGTGTAGGGAGTCTGAAAGTGTATGAGGGTTAATGGCTTGTAGATTTCTGACTGAATGGTAGGTAGGAGGGTGCTGGGGTGAGCGAGGATTTGTGAGTGTGAAGGAGAGAATGTTGTGGTCAGAGAGGGGAAGCGTTGAGTTATCTAGGTAGTAGATTGAGCAGAGCCGGGCGAAAACCAGGTCCAGGGTGTTACCGTCTTTGTGTGTTTCAGAGGTTGAGAGCTGTGAGAGGCCGAGAGAATTGGTTAGTGATAGAAGCTGGGATGCAGATGTGGAAGTGGGGCTGTTAATGGGGATATTGAAGTCTCCCAGGACAAGGGTTGGTATTTCTGGGGACATGAAGTGCGGCAGCCAGGCAGAGAAATGGTCCAGGAAGTGGGTGGGATTAAGACCAATAAAATGTATTATGAATATGACAACAAACTGTTATAATAAATAATACAATTTATGAAGTCAGAAAGGTGGTCACAAAAATACATCTGTGATTTCGCTGCGTCCATTTGGAGTAAGGTGTTTAGTTTATAAATCCACAAGATTTCTTTCCAATGTAGTTGTCCAGTGCGATTCTGAGCCTGTGGGGGAATCTCCTCTGTGGGGAATATTTTCCGCTGTTTGTCATCTTTATTGTGTTTGATGGTGCAGTGGCGTGAAAGCCCATGTTTGAGAAAACCCTACTGGATCTTGGGACGGTGTGAGTTCAGCCTTTTGTGTGGGATTGGGTCGTCCTTCCCACATATACATTCTGACATTAGCATATAATCACATAGATGACAGAACTGGTGGAACATGACATGGGACTTTTCATAGGGAAAATTTCACCTGTAGAAATAAGGGTGAATTCAGAGAGACCATGGCAGATCGTGAGTCGCCCACCAGGACAATGGGGATACTTGGTACCTGGTCCGGTCGCAATTAAAAGGGATGTCACAGTGGCTGCAACCTGGTCCGTGGCCCTGGGCGCCTAATTAAAAGGGGGAAAGGTCTTTTAAGGCATTTAAAGTTTGTATTTCTGACGCCACCTGTGGTTCTCGGTCAGCGGGGGCCGACGCTGCTTAAAGGGGTCCTCTGGGGTGATGTTACTGCAGCATAGATGGTGACACTTCCCACAGGTGAAGCGGGGTCCCCTTGTGTAGTGAGCAAGGATGGTGGATTGCCGGTAAATAGACGGAGGACACAGGGTTGCAGTCTTTACCTGGTTTACTGTTGTTGTAGTCAGCCTCAGTCCAGGGTATCGGCAACAGGTGTAGATAGAGTCCAGGCAGCCTGAAGACAGGTGGAGACCCCCCTTGGTAGGTCAGGTTGGGAGCTTTCCACTTTGTGCTGACTATTAGTCCCTTGCTGCCTGTAGTGTCCTGGCAAGGTCCTCGTTCTCTCCTGTCCTGGGACAGTACCTGCACTGTAGACAACTTGAGCCGTTTCTCTGGGGTCTCTTTATACGGTGACTCTGGGCTCTGGAATGCTGCTGTACCTCAGGTTGTGTGTGGGCAGGTTACTTTCAGCTCTCTGCCCTCCGGTTCGGCTGTGGGACTTGCAGTTCCACACAGCCTCGGGCTCGCGGTGCCCGGTTACTGAGCTCAGCTTTTAGGGGCCCAATTGTAGCCTCCTCCAGCTCCTCATTGCTCCTTCCCTGTCTCTTGTCTCAACCAGACTGTCTAACTCCTCCTCCAGACCAGGATGTCTATTGAGAGAAGCTCCCCTAAAACCGGGTTTTGAGCTCCCCCTTCTGGCATGGAGTCAGAATATGTTGCATGTAAGATTACCTGCCAAAGGGATCCCTCCTGTCTCCAGGCATGGCATTACCCTCCCCAAGAGGAAGGCAACACCACTGTGGTACCCAAACTCCTCGGGTGCCACAATCACATGACAACATAGACAATTTTTCAGATCGCATTTAATGACTTTATTAGGAAAACACGCCACTTTTAGTGAATCTACCATCTTCTTTTTTATCTTTCTTGGTGCTAGGACATTTTTTAATGATGGAGCTCTATTCAAAATGTCAAGAATGGATTGCTAAGTAATGTTTTCCCCACTCCAGCTGTCTGACATACTCACCATGCTCCTACAGAGTATATGAGTAAATCAATATATCATCCAGGAAAATTACCACAAATCCACCAATCGGTGAGAAAAAAAATATAATTAATTACATTTTCAAAGACTGGAAGCATTGGTCACCCCGAATGTCAGCATCAAATGTTCAATCTGCCCCTCAGGTGTATTGAATGCGGTCTTCCATTCGTCACCATGGCGTATATGTATTGGTTATATGCCCCTCTCACGTTAAGTCTGTAAAATAATTTTTCTCCAGATAATTGGCTCAACAGGTCAGATATAAGAGGTATAGGATAGGGAAGATGAGTCTGTGATTTTATTAATATCTCTGAAGTCCAAGCATGGACGCAGCCCTCCATCATATTAACAAAAACCCCACAGCGACTGGAGAGGTGCATGGCCGTATATGTTGTGAATTTACTTTTTGGCTCCCTCTAGTGGCTACTAGGGATTTGACTCTGGGAATGTCTGTCATTCCTTTTATGCTCACCTGGGTCGTTAGGTCAGGGGTGTTGCTATATAAGCTCCCTGGACCTTCAGTTTAATGCCTGGCAACGTTGATATCAGAGCTAATCTGTAGTGCGCTTGTCCACTGATCCTGGTTCCTGCTTCATTAAGCTAAGTCTGTTTTTTTTGCTTTTTGCAATTTGTTTTTGTTTGCTATTTTTGTCCAGCTTGTATATAATCTGTATCCTGACCTTGCTGGAAGCTCTAGGGCGGCTGGTGTTCTCCCCCCGGGCCGTTAGACGGTTCGGGGGTTCTTGAATCTCCAGCGTGGATTTTTTGATAGGGTTTTTGTTGACCATATAAGTTATCTTACTATATTCTGCTATTAGTAAGTGGGCCTCTCTGTGCTAAACCTAGTTCATCTCTGTGTTTGTCATTTCCTCTTACCTCACCGTTATTATTTGTGGGGGGCTCGTATCCTACTTTGGGGTCCTTTCTCTGGAGGCAAGAGAGGTCTTTGTTTTCCTCTTCTAGGGGTAGTTAGCTCTCCGGCTGGCGCGAGACATCTAGCGACCAACGTAGGCATCTTCCCCGGCTACTTCTAGGGTTGGCGTTAGGAGTAGATATATGGTCAACCCAGTTACCACTGCCCTATGAGCTGGATTTTTGTACTTCGCAGACTTGCTGATATCTCTGAGACCCTCGCCATTGGGGTCATAACACGTATATGACCCTAAGGCCGAGGTCCCACTTGCGAGAAACTCGCAGAAGTCTCGCACCTCAATACCCGGCACTGCGGCCGGCACTCGGGACCGGAGTGTGCAGCTGCATGTATTTCTATGTAGTTGAATGCTCCAGTCCGAGTGCCGGGTATTGAGGTGCGAGACTAGTGCGAGTTTCTCACAAGTGTGAACCAGGCCTTAGCCGGACACTTAAAGGGAGTAAATAAACGAGATTTCAGCATTTTAGCTACTAGTATGGAGTCTATAGCACAATCATATGCCGCCATATACTAGACGTCCGGTAACTGGTAATACTGGTACAACCTTGGACACTGGTAACCGGCAAGTGTCCAGGGTTGCAGAGCGGCATTGGAAGAAAACACATTCGCAAGACGACTTAACTGCATTCAAACAGGCAACACTCGCTTTTAAATCTGCTCTCACCTCTGCTAAACAGGCCTACTTCACAGCCCTTGTATCTTCCCTATCCTACAACCCCAAACAGTTATTCAAAACCTTTACCTCCCTCCTCAGCTCGTCACTGCCTCCTCCAACCTCCCTCATCTCTGCTGAGGACTTTGCCACACGCTTTAAAAATAAGATCGACCAAACAAGGCAAGTCTTCATTGTTCAACCACCACAACCACTGTGTATACCAGACCAATGCCCAAACCCCATAACCTCCGTATCCAACATCACTGAAGGGGAGCTTAATTGTCTCCTCTCCAAATCGCACCTCACCACCTGTGCGCTCGACCCCATTCATTCCCACCTCCTCCCCAACCTCACCACCACTCTTATCCCATCCCTAACCCACCTCTTCAACCTATCACTAACTTCTGGCACCTTCCCTTCTGCTTTCTAACATGCCACAATCACGCCTATCCTTAAAAAGCCACCCCTCGATCCATCAGCTATATCCACCTATCGCCCAATATCGCTGCTCCCATTCGCTTCGAAACTCCTGGAGCAGAACGTCCACGCTGAACTTTCCTCCCACGTCTCATCTAACTTGCTCTTTAACAATCTACAATCTGGTTTCCGCCCCCATCACTCAACAGAGACAGCCCTGACCAAAATCACTAACGACCTACTTACAGCCAAAGCTAACGGACAATACTCTGTACTCCTCCTTCTAGTCCTGTCCTCTGCTTTCGACACAGTTGACCACTGCCTCCTACTATAGATCCTCTCCGCCTTTGGCATCAAAGACCTCACCCTATCCTGGATCTCCTCATACCTTTCCAACAGCACATTCAGTATCTCCCACTCCCACACTACCTCCTCATCCCACCCTCTCTGTTGGAGTCCACCAAGGCTCTGTTCTAGAAACCCTACTCTTCTCAATCTATACACTTGGCCTGGACAACTGGATTCCAGTACCACCTTTATGCTGAGGACACTCAGATCTACCTTTCTGGCCCAGACATCACCTCTCTGCTGTCCAGAATCCCAGAGTGCCTATCAGCCATATCCTCCTTCTCCTCTCGCTTCCTCAAACTCAATATGGACAAAATCTGAACTCATCATGTTTCCTCCATCTCATAGATCTTCCTTACCTAACCTATCGCAATTAACGACATTTTCCACCTCTTGTAACCTCCAGCTCAAAAATATGTCCAGAATCCCTCCTTTCCTCAACCGTCAATCTACTAAAATGCTTGTGAATGCCCTCATCATCTTCCTCCTTAACTATTGCAACATCATTTTCTGTGGCCTCCCTGCTTACCCCCTTGCACCTCTCCAGTCGATCCTTAACTCTGCTGCCTGACTAATTCTTCTCTCTCCTCGCTACTCCTCAGCTTCCCCCTCTGCAAATCTCTTCACTGGCTCAGATTCCCTCAGCGTATCTAGATCAAATTATTACTGACCTACAAAGCCATCTATAACCTGTCTCCCCCATGTATCTCTGAACTAATCTCCCGATATCTTCCCTCATATAATCTCCGGTCCTCCCAAGACCTCCTTCTCTCCTCCACACTCACTCCTCACCCAACCGGCTCCAAGACTTCTCCCGAATATCCCCCATACTTTGGAATTCTTTGCCAAAACACATCCGACTATCAACCACATTCGGATCCTTCAGACAGAACCTGAAAACCAATCTCTTCAGGAAATCCTACAGCCTGCACTGACCCCGCTGCCGCCTCATCACTACTGAAGCTACCACCTCACCAACACCAGAGCTCCTGAAACCCTCAACCTGCTGTCTCCATCCCTACCATCCTGTAAAATGTAAGCCCGCAAGGGCAGGGTCCTCGCCCCTCTGTATCAGTCTGTGATTGTTAGTTTGTAAGTGATATCTGTAATTTGTATGTAACCCCTTCTTATGTACAGCACCATGGAATCAATGGTGATATAGAAATAAATAATAATCCCCTCATGTGTGGTGTCAGACTCCAAGCAGAGAAATCACACGTTACATTCCACACAGAACATTGTGTAGAAAAGGCGGCGCGAGGTGATTGTGCCAGTAGTGAGGGCGAATAATGGCGGGAATGTCACTGACTGAGGAGAAGTCTCCATGTAGCGTCGTCACTGCGGATCACGTGACTCCTGACTCCTCCCCCTGTGACCTCATCACAGGTCCTGTGCGCACAGAGCAGCCATATCTGTGGAGTGCGGCTCTGCAGGTGGAGGTATGTGGAGATTCCCCAGTACTGAGCGCAGCCGGGGACATTAACCCCTTCTGCACGGAGGAGACTCTTTTGGGGTTGTTGTTGCCCCTTTATAAGAACCATAACGTTGTTGTTCTGTTTCCTGTAATAGATACATACGAGCCAACTATGGAGGACAGGAAGTGAGGGAGCGGAGTGTTCTCCTAGTACAGGGCCCCTTTCTTGGCCCCACACAGTGTAATGCCCCCATTATGCCCTGTAAGCAGGTTCTGCCCCACACCCAGCTGCCTCGGGCACTTTACCAGGAGCTGGTACCTCAGAGTCTTCCCCGCACCCCTTTCCTTTGTTGGCGCCAAATCTGTTCTGCCTTTGGGGCTCCGGCCTTTATAATCTCAGTAACTGCGCCATCAAGGTCTCCTGACCAGGTGCACCCTCTAGACTCTTCCCTCCGGAAACCTCCCTCTTCCCATTGGTGTCACATGGTCCCGTCTGGACGGCAGATAGCAGTCTGTACAAATGCAGCACAGCCCTGAGGAGGCTTTTTTATGACTCTCCTTTTTACACCCCTTATACAATATATATGATGGCGCTCACACAGTATAATGTTCTCATAGTACCGCCATACCCCCCCACACATAGTATAATGTTCTCATAGTACCGCCATACCCCCACACACAGTATAATGTTCTCATAGTACCGCCATACCCCCACACACAGTATAATGTTCTCATAGTACCACCATACCCCCACACACAGTATAATGTTCTCATAGTACCGCCATACCCCCCCACACAGTATAATGTTCTCATAGTACCGCCATACCCCCACACACAGTATAATCTTCTCATAGTACCGCCATACCCCCACACACAGTATAATGTTCCTACAGTACCGCCATACCCACCACACACAGTATAATGTTCCTACAGTACCGCCATACCCACCACACACAGTATAATGTTCTCATAGTACCGCCATACCCCACACACAGTATAATGTTCTCACAGTACCGCCATCCCACCACGCACAGTATAATGTTCTCATAGTACCGCCATACCCCCACACACACAGTATAATGTTCTCATAGTACCGCCATACCCCACACACAGTATAATGTTCTCACAGTACCGCCATACCGCACACACAGTATAATGTTCCACAGTACCGCCATAACCCCACACATAGTATAATGTTCTCACAGTACTGCCATCCCACCACACACAGTATAATCTTCTCATAGTACCGCCATACCCCACACACAGTATAATGTTCTCACAGTACCGCCATCCCACCAAACACAGTATAATATTCTCATAGTACCGCCATACCCCACACACCGTATGTTCCTACAGTACCTCTATCCTACCACACACAGTATAAACTTCTCACAGTACCGCCATACCCCCACACATAGTATAATCTTCTCATAGTACCGCCATACCCCCACACACAGCATAATGTTCTCACAGTACCGCTATACTCCCACACACAGTATAAAGTTCCCACAGTACCATCATCCCACCACACACAGTTTTTTGTTCCCACAATAGTGGCTAACCACAGACACAGGATAATTTTCTGAGTCGCCCACCAGGGCAGCGGGATACTCGGCACCGGGTCTGGTCGCTGTTAAAGGGGATGTCACGGTGGCTGCGACCCGATCCATTGCCCTGGGACTCACTGTAAAAGGGGAACCTGTTTTAAAGGGGAATTGTGATAAAAGTCTGTCATGACGCCACCTGTGGTTTTCGGTCAGGGTGACCGACGCTGTTTTAAAGGGGTCCTCTGGGGGATGTTGTTGCAGCAATGATGGTGACGCTTCCCACAGGAAGCGGGGTCCACAGGACTACCAAGGTGTGTGGCAAAGATGGTGTATGTCGACGAATAAGTGGAGGACACAAGTTGTAAAGTCTTTACCTGGTTTACAGTTATTAGCAGGCCACAGTCCAGGATACCAGGCACGGGTGGTGGTGGTGTGGTCCTGCCGGCTTGAAGGCAAAGGTGATCCCTCTCCCAGGTGAGGGCCATAAGCCTTTCCTACTTGCGCTAAGATGGCGAGGTCCCTGCAGCTTGTAGCTTGCTGGCAAGGAATCGTCTCTCTCCTGTCCTGGGACTGTTGCCTGCACGGTAGGCAGTTTGAGCCTTTTTATAGGGTCTCTACCACGACCCGGGCTCTTAGAGTACAGCTGTACCTCATGCTTGGTGTGGGCAGTTACCGTGTTGTCACGGGGCTACCACGACAGAGAGGTTCCAGAGAACCGCAGCGCTCTGGGCCTCGTTCACACACAGTGAACAGAAGCTCTTCACCTGTATTCTGACCTGGCTGCTTTGTGCCAGCAGTGCAGGAGTTAACCTTATTGCTGAGAGCTGAGTCTCACTCTGCTGAAGTGGATTTTGTAATCTGATCCTCTATATAGACCCAGTCCTGACTACAGCTAGTGTCAGTGATCAGTTCTACTGCCTGGCTTGGAGGTTGATGGAGCGTAGTGTTGGAGGTTTATTTACAGAGATTGGTGTCTGCTGTTTTGGTTGCATGTTAAACCTGTTTTCCTTCCTAGTTTTTTCCCTTCCCTTCTCTGTGGTTGTGTGAGCATTTGGTGAGTTAGAGACTTTTAGTTACCTTGTCTGTATACCCTGTTATTTGTTGTTGTATTACACTGGCGCAGTCCACCTCATTGGGGGGAGAGGGGGTCACTGATAGGGCCTGCACAGGAGACAGGGATAAGCTGGCGGCTCGGGCCTCCTAACCATCATAGGTACCCCTGAGATAAGGGAAAGCCAGGGCCCCATTATAGTGGCAGGGACAGGTGTGGATCCCAGTACGCCATCCTGCCCCTTTATCACCGCTTACGGCGTGACACGAGTAGTCTAGTGCCCTCCGGTTCTGCTTCGTGTCTTAGAGTCCCACAAAAGCCTCGGGCTCCTGGTACCCGGTTTCTGCACTTTAGCTCTGAGGGTGCCTGGTCACAGTTCACCTCTGAGCCCTGTTCCGCTCCTGCGCTTCTTTCCTCAATGCTCCACTGCATGCAACTACCTTTCAGGTTCTCTCTCTTCCCTGAAGCCGCAGCACAATCCTGGCTGCCAGCTCCAATATCTGCTATCTCAGACTTTCTTCTCCTTCTGTGTCTCTCTCAGACTGCCTAACTCCTCCACCAGACCAGGATATATATCCATATTTGAGGGAAGCTCCCCTGAATCCGGGTCCTGAGCTCCCCTCCCGGCCTGGATTCAGAATGTGTTGAATGCGTGTACTTACCTGGTAAAGAGAATCATCCTTGCCTCTACGCATGATATCGCCCACCCCAGAAGGAAGGCAACATCACTGCAACAACCTGTTACCTGGGGTGTTGCATTTCCACAGGACTGGCATCCCCCTCACAAACAGTGTGTCCCCACAGTACTGCCAGCCCCCCACTTTCTAATGTTTCCACAGTACTGCCCCCTACAAGCACAATATGGCACCATCCACCTCACTGACTACCTCCGACCACCGACAATTAATAAAATACTCGCTTAGTCTCATTCTTGGTGCAAATACTAATGAACCCAGGATCTATGAGATATTTACCATACGATAGTTGGATAGGCAGGAGTGTATCATCCATAAAGGTAGCCCACTCGGTTGCTATGATGCCTATGAATTGACAGGGCTTGGTGGGGTGTGGTATTGGTCACCCTCTCCTTCCCATCATCACAATTTCAGTGATATGCACATTCCCATGACGGTGATACCGCTGAATAGATTAGTGAATCAGGGAGTGGAAAGCTCCTGATCCACCATTCAGCCTTCGCTTCTGAGTCTGAGACTCCGTGCACTGCAGGCACAATGACGTCACTACATCACACCTGTAGTACGGAGCCTCAGTCCTCACACCGCACAGACCAGAGCAGCGCACCTCAGGAACCGGGTTGGCTGAGTAACATAGTTATCAAGGTTGAAGGAAGACTTTAAAGGGAACCTGTCACCCCCAAAATCGATGGTGAGGTAAGCTCACCGTCATCAGGGGCTTATCTACAGCATTCTGTAATGCTGTAGATAAGCCCCCGATGTTACCTGAAAGAGGAGAAAAAGAGGTTAGATTATACTCACCCAGGGGCGGTCTCGCTGCGGTCCGGTCAAATGGGCTTCTCAGTTCCGCTCCGGCGCCTCCTATCTTCATTCCATGACGTCCTCTTCTGGTCTTCACGCCGCGGCTCCGATGCAGGTATACTTTGTCTGCCCTGTTGAGGGCAGAGCAAAGTACTGCAGTGCGCAGGGACCGAGAAAGGTCAGAGAGGCCCAGCGCCTGCAGAAAGGTCTTTGTACTGTCCCCTCATATATTTATACATTAACATAAGATCACCCCTTAGTCTTCGTTTTTCCAAACTAAATAGCCCCAAGTGTAATAACCTATCTTGGTATTGCAGACCCCCCAGTCCTCTAATAACCTTGGTCGCTCTTCTCTGCACCCGCTCTAGTTCAGCTATGTCTTTCTTATACACACCGGAGACCAGAACTGTGCACAGTATTCTAAGGGTGGTCGCACTAGAGACTTGTATAGAGGTAAAATTATGTTCTCCTCATGAGCATCTATGCCTCTTTTAATGCATCCCATTATTTTACTTGCCTTTGTAGCAGCTGCCTGACACTGGCCACTAAATGTGAGTTTGTCATCCACCCATACTCCCAGGTCTTTTTCATTGGCGGTTTTGCCCAGAGTTTTAGAATTAAGCACATAATTATACATCTTATTACTTCTACCCAAGTGCATGACCTCACATTTATCCCCATTAAAGCTCATTTGCCATTTATCAGCCCAAGCTTCTAGTTTACATAAATCATCCTGTAATATAAAATTGTCCTCCTCTGTATTGATTACCCTGCAGAGTTTAGTGTCATCTGCAAATATTGAAATTCTACTCTGAATGCCCCCTACAAGGTCATTAATAAATATGTTAAGAGGGCCCAATACTGACCCCTGTGGTACCCCACTGCTAACTGCGACCCAGTCCGAGTGTGCTCCATTAATAACCACCCTTTGTTTCCTATCCCTGAGCCAGCTCTTAAGCCACTTACACATATTTTCCCCTATCCCCATTATTCTAATTTTATGTATCAACTTTTTGTGTGGCACCGTATCAAAAGCTTTTGAAAAGTCCATATACACTACGTCCACTGGGTTCCCTTGGTCCAGTCCGGAACTTACCTCTTCATAGAAGCTGATCAGATTAGTCTGACATGAACGGTCCCTAGTAAACCCGTGCTGATACTGGGTCATGAGGTTATTCCTCTTCAGATACTCCAGTATAGCATCCCTTAGAATGCCCTCCAGGATTTTACCCACAGTAGAGGTTAAGCTTACTGGCCTATAATTTCCAAGTTCAGATTTTGTCCCCTTTTTGAATATTGGCACCACATTTGCTATACGCCAGTCCTGTGGTACAGACCCTGTTATTATGGAGTCTTTAAAGATTAAAAATAATGGTCTATCAATGACTGTACTTAATTCCTGCAGTACTCGGGGGTGTATCCCATCCGGGCCCGGAGATTTGTCAATTTTAGTGTGTGTGGTTATTTTTTTTTTCAAATATCAGGAATTGTGGGGCATCATATTAAGAGAAGAGCTGTTGGGACTCTCATACTGAATGTGTGGCTGGTAGTGGCCATTATACTGGGGTTGTGGTGGACTGTAAATGCCTCCATACTGAGTGGGGGTTTTATTTTGTGTATCAGGATGTGGTGGCCATAATTAGAGATGAGCAAATATGTTCGGCAAATGAACGCCAAACATAAATTCGGCACAAATATGGTATATTGGGATTCATGATCGGTAACACGAGCATTTTTCTTAAGATCGGAAAAAGTCGGTAAAAGACATAATAGAAGCCGGCAATACATGTGCCACGTTTAGTAAAATCACGGCCAACAATGTGGAAGACTGGGGTTCAACTCTTGGCTCTGCCCTGTTGGACATGATATACCAGTATTGGTCCATAACACTATGGTGCCTACCTCAATAAACATGAGAGTGTCCTGAACAAAGAGAGTCATGCCGGCTCGGACATCACCTGGATTAACAAGGTCTGCGTCAGATGTCAAGGAACCAGGACAATCTGATGATACATGGGCTACTGGACCAAACCATACATGGACAAGGCAAGAGGGAATGGTAGCCAGTGAAGAGATTTGCAGAGGGGAGAAGCGGAGGAGTAGCGAGGAGAGAGATGAATTAGTTGGGCAGCAGAGTTAAGGATGGACTGGAGAAGTGCAAGGGTTTTAGCAGGGAGGGCACAGAAAAGGATGTTGCTGTAGACAAAGCGGGAGATCATCACACATCCTGCATCCCATAGTCCAGTACCCATACGCCCATCATAACACATCCTCCATCCCATAGTCCAGTGCCCATATACCCATCACACATCCTCCATCCCATAGTCCAGTGCCCATATATCCATCACACATCCTCCATCCCATAGTCCCGTGCCCATATACCCATCACACATCCTCCATCCCATAGTCCCGTGCCCATATACCATCACACATCCTCCATCCCATAGTCCTGAGCTGGGTGGTGCTGAGCAGGGAGTTCCTGGAGATGTGCTGTTATGTACCCTGGCAGTGCGGCTCTGTGTGCGGCCGCTGATGATGCGATTTTCTACGCCGGTAACAATAGAGCGCGGCAGTAATAGAGGAGGGGGATTCATTTCTGTCATGTGCTCTCTGCTCCTTTCTGGGGGGCAGACAATGGCTGGAGCTTATGTTCCCAGGGATGATAGATGTCTCCCACCCGGTCAGTGTCTGCTGAGGTGTTGTGGAGTGGGAAAACTGCTGCTCATAGCAACCAATCACTGCTCAGCTTCTTTTACACAGCTCTGCTGAAATAATAGATGCTTAGTGATTGGTTTCTATGTGGAATGGGCGTGGCTTGACACACACACACATATATACATACATACATACACTCAGAGATATATATATATATATATATATATATATATATATATATATATATATATATATATATATAATTTTTTTTTTTTTTTTTTTCTTTACGTTGGAGGGCCCAATTCCAGCTGTTGCTGTCGGACCTGTGATTTCTATCTCCTCCTCTAATAAAGTAGTTATGGACGAGACGTAACTAACATTGTGCAGTGACTCTGCTTTCCATATAGTGATGGTTATTTCTTATTGCTGAAACTATGATGTTTTTCACTTTAACCCTTTGTTAAACCCCTCTGATCAGTGCGACCACACAACATACAAGCCTCTGATGGCTCCGGTGATGCCCTGTACTACTGTAGTGCCGTGTATCATCACTGCTGTCAGTGTAAAGGTACCTTCACACATAACGATTTCGTTAACGATATCGTTGCAACGTCACGATATTTGGTGACGTAGCAACGATCCCGCTAACGATCTCGTTATGTGTGACAGCGACCAACGATCAGGCCCCTGCTGGGAGATCGCGTTGGTCGTAGGGAGTGATCAGGACCTTTATTTGGTCGCTGATCACCCGCTGTCATCGCTAGATCGGCGTGTGTGACACCGATCCAGCCATGTGTTCACTTGTAACCAGGGTAAACATCGGGTTACTAAGCGCGGCCCTGCACTTAGTAACCCGATGTTTACCCTGGTTACCCGGGGACTTCGGCATCGTTGAAGACAGTTTCAACGATGCCGAAGTCGTTCCCCTGATCGTTGGTCGCTGGAGAGAACTGTCTGTGTGACAGCTCCCCAGCGACCACACAACGACTTACCAACGATCACGGCCAGGTCGTATCGCTGGTCGTGATCGTTGGTAAGTCGTTTAGTGTAACGGTACCTTTATACTAACGGCCCCATACACATGAGATAAGAGTTGACTGAACGGTCATTTGGCAGACGGACATCTCTCCCGACTCCCCCATACACACAAATATTCCAGCTTTCCTGGGGTCTGTATGAGAGAGTCGCCTCCAGACTCCTCTATCGGAGGATTATCCTCTGAAATTCAGGATGTCAGATCTGGATCACCCCCAGTGTAGGGCAATGGGCTACTCGGCACCGGGTCCTGCGGTTCGGGGGATGTCACGGTGGCTGACCCGGTATGTGGCCCTCAGGGGCGTCCAGTCAGAGTTTATATATGGGCAAGGTGTAATAAAGAACGAGGAGACAGGTTTGCAGTCTTTTACCTTGTTTACTGAAGACTTCAGATGGTATCCTCAGCCCGGAGCGCCAGATGACAGGGCAGGCAGAGTCCGGTCGTCTGAAGGCAATTCCAGAGTTCCCTTATCCAGGTGGAAATCAGTAGCCTTCCTACTAGCGCCTGTGTGTTGTAGTACCTCCCTGCTGAGCTTCCCGGTGAGATTCTCCCAACTCTTGTAGATGTTGTAGATGTTATTTCTTCCTCTCTGTCTCCCAGATGGTATGGATAGGACAACCCGTATGACTGGGTAGGCCTGGAGCTTATTTATAGGGACCCTAGAGACGCCCCTCTCCCACAATTTGCCTCCGTGCCTTCTTAGGTAATAAGGTCGGGCAGCCAACTTGGAATTGACTGTCCTGCCGGTCTCTGGAGCAAGGCTTGGAGACAGTTACTCCCTCGGTGTTTCTGACTACCGGCTTCTGCGTTTCAGAAAGGATCAGCTTGTTCCTGGCTGATCTCCCTCTGGTATTCCTCTCCTGTGCTCTGTTTTCCTGCACACTCTCTGCAGTATATTCACCTTTTAGTGTCTCTTCCCAGGAGTTGCAGCACTTCATGCCAGCAGAGCTCCACTTCTTCTGTCTGCCTGACAGGAACTGAACTCCTATTTCTCCAGATCAGGATGTAAATAGGGGAGTTCACCCTAAACAGGCTTAAGGTACCTTCACATTAAACGACTTTGCAGCGATAACGATAGCGATCCGTGACATTGCAGCGTCCTGGATAGCGATATCGTTGTGTTTGACACGCAGCAGCGATCTGGATCCCGCTGTGATATCGCTGGTCGTTGCTGAAAGTTCAGAACTTTATTTGGTCGTCAGATCGCCGTATATAGTTGTGTTTGACAGCAAAAGCAACGATGCCAGTGATGTTTTACAATGGTAACCAGGGTAAATATCGGGTTACTAAGCGCAGGGCCGCTTCATATAGACGGCCGGTGGTGATGGAGTCAATGACCGACTCTGCCTAATATGTCTCTAGAGCCGTAGTAGAAGATGAAGATGTCGTCCTCACCATGAAGTAGTTATTTCTCATGTTGCGTGTAATGAATATCTCCTGCAGTATTGCTAATGCCGATTCCAGGGTCGGTAAATGAGACGAGAATTAGCGTTATGGAAGATGAGTCTATGAGAAACGTATTCAGCTGCCGACTCCGAGGAAGAAACTGCTTGTTGTCTGTGGCCTAAATATATAGGATTTATTAGTAGATGTAAAGAAGGAAACTAAATACTGTAAAATAATAAATCTCCTCATATGTTTCCCTTATTATCTCCAGTAATTGTATTATTACACAGGATTCTTATGATGTTACATCAGCTCATCTTCTCATTCAGGTCTCTACAATATCGGATCCTCTCAGTGAAGATCTTCTACAAAAGAGAATTGTCCTGATTTACCCATCAAAGATGGATATGGACAGAGACAAGATGGCGGAGAGGATATTACACCTCACCCTAGAGATCCTCTTCCGGCTTACTGGAGAGGTGAGAGATTCTGATGACGTCACATTACATCATTCTTATCTATGGGAATAACAGATGGACAGAACTGGAGAGGTGAGGACTCTGGAAATGTCTGTAGTGAGGTTTATTAATGTGTCTCTCCATAACCAGGATTACACAGTGGTGAAGAAGACCTCTAGTGATCGCTGTCAGGACCCTGTGTCTGAGGGATGGGGAAGACCCCTGAGCCCAATCACGGGGCCTCCACCTCACCCCCTGATCCATGAGGACATCAATGACCAGAAGATCCTAGAACTCACCTACAAGATGATTGAGCTGCTGACTGGAGAGGTGACAGTGCTAGGAATGCTGGGACATTATACAGTAACACTATGAAGGGATCGGGGGGATGACGGTATCATTGTATGTGTCAGGTTCCTATAAGGTGTCAGGATGTCGCTGTCTATTTCTCCATGGAGGAGTGGGAGTATTTAGAAGGACACAGAGATCTGTACAAGAACGTCATAATGGAGGTTCCCCAGCCCCTCACATCTCCAGGTAATAGACAGGACTAAATACACACGGCCTATAATTATCTGTATGTAAAGAATGAATTCAGTCCCTGTATGTGTTTCCTCCAGATCTATCCAGTAAGAGGACAACACCAGAGAGATGTCCCCGTCCTCTTCTTCCACAGGACTGTAAGCAAGAAGATCCCAATGCTCCTCAGGATCATCAGGTAGATGGAGGGAAGGTGTCAGGAGATCTCCCCTATGATGTGTGGACGCCGGTGAAGGTCTTGTGCTCAGTCTTGTTTTATCCACCAGTATTATATGTTTTATACTTGTGTAATGAGAACGGTGGAGATGGCAGGATTAGAGCTGATCATAGATGGGACTTCTCCATCTGTCGGTGACTTTTACAATATTTGTTTCAGGGTGAAGATCTGACCCATATTAATACTACAGAGACATATGTGAGGGGGGATGAGCGGTGTAAAGAGGAGATTCCCACATATGGCTACCCAGGTGAGTAGTGATCACTAAATGCAGAGAGGTCACAGATTCTTCTCATCACCGGCTGTGGCTGCTTTATCGGTGGTGTAGTCCGGCCGTATTACCATGATCACCATTTTGCCTCTAGACCACAACATTCTCCTCCACCCAAAACTGTTCAAATGACTTTGGGCATTGAAAGCCCTTTTCTATAGAACTTACAACCTGGTAGATCCACCTACCCCCTGGGTTTAGGAGACGTTGTTACCTGCCCAGATCTGTGAACTATAAAGCCAAGTGACAGCGTACGTAGAATGTGCTGACAAGATAGAAAATCACTTGAAGAAAAATAATATGATGGGCCTGTAAGAGAAAGCGGAGGGTAATGATGCTGTTGGCCTCCGAGAACACTGAGATCTTATCCGATGAATCTCCCTTCTCTCCCTTCTGTGCTGCTGAATGTGATCATATGGTCCCTACAAGACCAGATCCAGTCTTTCTGGCCAAACTTCACTTTTATGATCGACAACGAGAATCTCATTAACTGTAAACTACAAATACAGATTAAACAACAACCACAAGACAGATTTCATCACCAGGTATCGGTGTAATCAGTATAACGGCACCGACCTGACAGTGTCTGTAGTCACTGAGCACAATCCTGCTGACAGGTTCCCTTTAAGACATCTCCGCTCTGCACTATTATACACAGTTCTCTATAAATGTGTAATATTTCTTCTTGAAACTCATCTGACAGAAAATATTGGAGCTTCCGATAGTTTAGATTGTGAAGTCACCGAGCCCCGTGCTCTAATTACCCCAGAGAGGTTTCACCACTAGCTCCTCATTTATTACTGATGGAGACTGTTCAGTTTGAGCATTTCAGTAGATGTTATTGTCTATAGTCAGTTTTTGATTACAGTAGTGTCCACAATACTCTGATTTATCCTCTTCCCGCAGCCAGTTTTGTGTTCTTAATCAGGCACCATTTTTAACCCCTTAACCCCTGGAGCTTTTTTTGTTTTTTCCCTCTCCTCCTTCCCAGAGCCATAACTTTTTTATTTTTCTGTCAATTTGACCATGTGAGTGCTTATCATTTGCGGAACTAGTTGTACTTTTGAACGACATCATTGGTTTTACCATGTCTTGTACCTGAAAGCAGGAAAACAATTCCAAGTGCAGTGAAATTGTCAAAACGTGCAATCCCACACTTGTTTTTCCCTTCCCCCATGATGGCACACCTGAGAGAGGGGATCCGCCCAGTCAGGACAGGAACCCAACTGAAAATAAAAGGGTGGTACCTCTCTGTCGCTTCAGTTGGGTTTCCTGTCCTGACAGGGACCTTCGTGCTGAACACGGTGGTGAAGTTCCACTTACCCAGCTCCCGTCCCGGCGTGGAAGAACAGGCAGCGCCTGTGTATCGGAGCTCGGGGTCTGGAGGCGCCGTCTGCGGGTGCTCCGGGGCTCTTCGTCTGAGCGGACGTCTGTGCAGCAGGGTCGGATGGCCAAGTTCCTTCCGTGGCTGCCACGCTGCCCTCCTCTCTCTGCCATGCGGCGGCCGCTTCCGGGTCGCCCGCCTGAAGTCACGCTGGGAATGGGCGTGCCTGTGTGTCGTCGAAGGCGGGCGCCGGATCCAAGATGGCGGCGCCCATGAAGAAAACGCCGGCCGGTGGATAAAGACTCCGGTGGTGCGGCAGAGCAGGGGAGGGGCCACTATTGGGCACCAGAGGAGGCTGGGAGTGCAGTGGATCCCCCATAAAAGGGGTGATAACCACAGAAGACGCACTCATGCCCAGAAACTTCATCGTGGAAGTGGGGCAAGAGCAGCAGCAGCCGCCATCACAGCGGCAGCATCAGGAGCTCTCGCCAGATGCCTTGCCGAGCCACCAGCATACCAGGAGTAGCCGCTCAAGTGGTAGGAGCAGCAGTTGTCCTGTCCGGCAAGACTCGTCGGCGTCCAGGAGGGACGCTTCACGTGCATCTGTCCAGCCTCCAAAACTGGTACCCTTGATTGTCGGCGGTGGTGAGTGATCTACGTGAATGTCACCCTTATGGTAACAGAGTCCATTTTTTCTGTTTGATCATTAGGGGTCCAGGAAATCTAGCGGTAAAACAAAGAACCAAGAGTGTGACCTTTGTAAAGACCCGCTTGCAGTTCAGTGGCAGAAGGATCTCTGTGCTAACTGCATTAATAAAACCATACAAGAAGAGACCCCTAATTTCGCCACTAGCCTTAAAGCCATAATACAGGCAGAAATAAAAGACTCCTTGAAAATGGCCCTTAATAAACCGAGAAGGAAAAGCCATAAGGCGTCTACAGAGTCAGATGCCTCTCAGAGACAGGAGAGTCATAAATTGTCCCGATCTCCCTCTACCTCCTCGGCCTCTATCCAGTCTTCAGATTCCTCCTCGGACTGATTCAGGAGGTCGTCCATGTTTTTCAACTGAGGATGTAGACAAATTAGTTAAAGCAGTTAGATCTGCAATGGGTCTTAAGTCGGAGAAGACACCTAGGTCACTAGAAGATGTCATGTTTGGTGGCTTAGAAGAGAAAAGGAAACGCATGTTTCCGGTCAATGCGAAAATCAAAGCATTAATTAAGAAAGAGTGGAAAAAACCTGAAAAAATGGGTACTTTGCCTTCTTCATCCAAAAGGAGATATCCTTTTGAGGAAAAAGACTCTGAATCCTGGGAGAAGATCCCTAAAATTGACGGGGCAGTAGCCAAATGTTTAAAAAGATCGTCCCTTCCATTAGAAGACTCGGGTGTTCTTAAAGACCTGATAAAAAAGCAGATAATTTTCTGAGACATATCTGGGAAGCCTCAGCGGGGGGCCTGAAGGCAGCAATTGCTGGGACGTGTACGGCCCGTGCTCTCTTGGTCTGGCTACAGCAGATAGGGGATCATCTAAGGGACAAAATACCCAGAGGCGACATCCTTGCAAATATATCTTCAGTGCAAGGAGCAGCAGCTTTCTTGGCTGACTCTTCTGGAGATTCCGCAAGACTAACAGCCAGAGCAGCGGGCTTGTCCAATCCGGCAAGAAGAGCCCTTTGGTTCAAGGGTTGTCCGGGGGATTTGCCATCTTAACATAAGCTGTGCTCCATTCCATGTGACGGCCAACTCCTTTTTGGCAAAAAACTAGAAGAGATCCAGGAACATGCAGGGGATAAAAAGAAAGTTTTTCCCATTATCCCTAAAGATTCCAAAAAACCTTTTTTTCGGAGGAGAAGATATAGCATAGGTTGCCTCCCAGGGGAGAGGAAAAATTGGGACTTTAAGGATAAGAGAGGATCGGGCTACATTTTTAAAGGGCCCTCTACATGAGCAAAAAAATCCCCCCAATGACATTACGCCAGAAGTGGGAGGAAGACTCTCCCTCTTCTTTCCGGCTGGATAAATATCTCCCCCAGTACCTGGGTCGTGAATATTATCAAAGACGGCATAAAAATAAAATTAATCCGTCAACCCTGGCAAAACTTTATAATAACTCCCCGAAGAAAGTCCCAGCAGGAGCAATCTGCCGTGGAGACGGAGGTCTTGGGACTCATTCACAAAAAGGTTCTTCAGGAAGTCCCGGCTCGGGAAGAAAGAGGCGGATTTTACTCCCCCCTCTTTTTAATCCAAAAACCGGATGGCTCTTGGAGAACTAAAAGAAATCTAAGGAAGTTCAACCAATCGATAGAGAACTACTCCTTCAAGATGGAGTCTATAAGCACGACCATAAAACTCCTCTTCCAACACTGCTTCATAGCAGTAATAGACTTAAAAGATGCGTACTACCATATACCAATATATCAGTATATCAGGAATATCGGAAATACTTGAGAGTAGCTCTCTATATTCAGAATAAGATAAAGCATTACCAATATACAGCCCTTCCATTTGGCCTGTCTACAGCCCCCAGGGTTTTCACCAAAGCAATGGTGGAAGTTATGTTATACCTCCAGTCCCAGGATGTAGTAATTGTCCCATACCTGGACGATTTCCTTGTAATAGGGAGGTCAGAGTCCCACTGTACTCATCAAGTATCCCAGTGGTAACATCAACTCTAATGGAGCTGTGTTGGATAATAAATATCCCCAAGTCAAGATTAGTACCAGTAAAACTACAGTCCTTCCTGGGGTTAATGCTGGACTCCGAGCGTCAGCTCTGC
The DNA here is from genome assembly GCF_051348905.1 of Ranitomeya variabilis. Classification (NCBI taxonomy): domain Eukaryota; kingdom Metazoa; phylum Chordata; class Amphibia; order Anura; family Dendrobatidae; genus Ranitomeya; species Ranitomeya variabilis. Next base: position 756,065,490 of record NC_135235.1, on the reverse strand, counting down.
CTCCTTCCAGAAAAGAAAGTAGCCAAGATAATAAACCTGGCTGGTACAGCAATACATCAACCAGCAATGACTCTAAGAAAGGTGATGTCCCTACTAGGCTCGTTGACATCGTGTATTCCGGCAGCAGGATGGGCACAATTCCACCTAAGACAACTACAGTGGGAAGTTCTCTCAGCTCAAAGACTGTTAAGAGGGCATTTAGAAGGAAATCTATGTCTCTCCCTGGGCGTAAGGAATTCCCTAGTTTGGTGGACGGTGGAAGACCACCTGACAATAGGGGTTCAGTGGCAAAATCCGGTCAAAGACATCATCACGACCGACGCAAGCAGTACAGGTTGGGGGGCTCACCTGAGGTCTCACTCAGTTCAAGGAACCTGGTCCTTACTAGAAAGAAACTATGGGTCAAACGAAAAAGAGCTATGGGCAGTGGAAAAAGCCCTAGGACATTTTCTCCCTTTTCTCTGGGGCCGCCATACTCGAATCATGACGGACAATCGAGCAGTAATGGCGTATATCAATCATCAGGGGGGACGAGGTCCAAAGGCCTCATGGAAGTATCAGATCTACTCTTTCAGTTGGCAGAACAACACCTGTCATCCCTGACGGCACTACACATCAGGGGCAGGTACGGACTGGGGATGAAATTTAGCCCTGGCATTTGAAATCGCACAGGCCCATGCGGTCCCCATCCACAAGCACCAGATGGGATATATTACTAATATTACCTTGAATGGAGGAAAGGAAGATTTACTGCAAGACCAATATTTCTAATGATACCAGTGGCCTGCTGGGGTAAGTGACAAAGTTAGCAAGCTCCATCACAACTGTTAACAGTATGGGTATCTTGAGAACACAGATTCTGTTAACATCGTAGCAGACAAGGCAGCCCATGACCAGGCAGGCCCTTCTGGCATTTGCCAGATGGCCAGTCCAGCCCTGATAAGGGGCATAGAAAACAGACAAGCAGACTTCCTGAGTCGCAGAGGCTTAAGACAGGGGGAATGGTCCATAAACCTCCAGATATTCCAACAAATATTCCAAGCCTGGGGCACACCAAAAATAGACTTATTTGCCAACTCACACAACAAAAAAGTCAAAAAGTTCTTCTCCTTAAATCTAAGAGAACATCCTTTTGCAGTAGATGCCCTACTGATACCCTGGAAGTTCTCTCTGGCCTACGCATTCCCCCCGATAGTGATGATTCCAGCTGTGATCAGAGAGGATCAAGCGAAAATAATCCTCATTGCTCCATTCTGGCCAAGGAGACCATGGTTCTTTCTTCTAAGGCAGATGTCGGTAGTGGACCCATGGATTCTGCCAGAGGTTCCGGACCTGCTAACCCAGGGTGGAGTGACCCACTCTCAGGTGAAGGGCTTCCATCTGGCAGCCTGGAATTTGAGAGGGCATTACTAAGTCGCCAAGGATTCTCACCAGGTTTAATATCCACCCTATTGAAAAGCAGAAAACCCATAACCTCTAGGATCTATGGTAGGACATGGAAAACATTTCTTAACTTCCTGGGTGAACCATTGGGGGAGGTGGCTCCAGTGGGTCCTATCCTAGAATTTCGGCAAGCAGGATTACATCTTGGGTTAGCAACCTGCACCCTTAAAGTTCAGGTTTCAGCCTTGGGGGCCCTATATAACTGTAATCTTGCCTCAAATAGATGGGTTTCACGATTTATAAAATCTTGTAGTAGATCTCGACGGGTCGGTATCCCAAAAATCCCTCCTTGGGATCTAAATTTAGTCTTAGAAGCCCTAACTAAAGACCCTTTTGAGCCCTTACAGGAGTTATCACCTAAGTTACTTACCCTACGCACCGATGTTAAGGCTACTAGTAGAACCGTTTCAAGGGTAAGTGATTTACAGGCCCTGTCAATATGCTCTCCTTATACTCAGGTTTTTGATGACAGGATCGTTCTAAGACCAGACCCGGCGTATCTCCCCAAGGTGGTTCAAAAGTTCCATAGGAGTCAAGAGATTACTTTACCATCATTATGTAGTAATCCTAGAAATTCAGGGAAACAAAAGTTCCACATGCTAGATGTAAGAAGATCTATGTTACAATACATGACCATGACTAGTCAGTGGAGGAAAGATCAAACCCTTTTCGTAGCCTTTCAGGGTAGCAAAAGAGGGTGTGGGGTACCTAAAAGTACTATTGCTAGATGGGTCAGGGAGGCCATTAGTTTATCCTACTCCGCGGATGGCTCTCCGGTTCCTGAAGGCATCAAGGCTCACTCCACCAGAGCCGTGGCTACCTCCTTGGCAGAAAAGGCTGAGGTATCAATTGATCAAATTTGCAAGGCTGCTACCTTGTCCTCACCCTCAACTTTTTTCAAGCACTACCGGCTAGATCTTTCTTCCTCTACTGTCTAGTACTACAAGCGGTGGTCCCTCCCTAAGGTTTCATTCTACAAAAGTCTCTCAGGTGTGCCGTCATGGGGGAAGGGAAAACACCAAGGTTACTTACCGGTAGCCAGTTTTTCCGGAACCCATTACGGCACCCGTGTATTCCCCCCTTTATCATCCCTTCGGTGTGCACTATTGTTTTGGGTGCTTTTTTAGTTAATTTGATGTGGTAATGGATTGCCATGTATACTAACCAGGGGGGCCTCTCATCTCTGAAAACCAACTGAAGCGACAGAAAGGTACCGCTCTGTTATTTTCAGTAGGGTTTCCTGTCCTGACTGGGCGGATCCCCTCTCTCAGGTGTGCCATCATGGGTTCCGGAAAAACCGGCTACCGGTAAGTAACCTTGGTGTTTTTGTTTGGCTTTTTTGCTAGGTTCACTAAATGCTAAAACTGAGCTGCCATTATGATTCTTCAGGTCATTACGAGTTCATAGACACCAAACATGTCTAGGTTATTTTTAATGTAATTAGTAAAAAAAATTTCAAACTTTGCTAAAAAGAAAAAATTGCGCAAATTTTCCATTTTCCGTGATCTGGGGTTGGGTGACGGCTTATTTTTTTGCATGCCGCGCTGACATTTTTTAATGATACCATTTTGGTGAAGATGTGATCCTTTGATTGCCTGTTATTGCATTTTAATGCAATGTCGCGGCGACCAATAAAAGTATTTCTGGCTTTTGGAATTTTTTTCTCATTACGGCGTTTAGCGATCAGGTTAATTATTTTTTTTATTGATAGACCGGGCGATTCTGAACGCGGCGATACCAAATATGTGTAGGTTTGACTTTTTTTTTTTATTATTGTTTTATTTTGAATGGGGCGAAAGGGGAGTGATTTGAACTTCTATTTTTTTTTCATATTTTTGTAAAAAAAAATTTTTCTTTTGCCATACTTCAGGAGCCTCCATGGGAGGCTAGAAGCTGGCATAGCCTGATCGGCTCCGCTACATAGACGTAATGCTCAGATCACCTCTATGTATCTGAATTACAGCATTACTATGAGCGCCGACCACAGGGTGGTGCTCGCAGCAATCTGGCATCAACAACCATAGAGGTTTTCAGGAGACCTCTGGTTGTTATGCCAATGCACCGATGACCCCCGATTACGTGACGGGGGTCACCTGTGCGCGCATTTGTGGCCGTATGGCCAGAAGCGCTTGTTAAATGCAGCTGTCAGCATTTGACATCGGCATTTAACTAGTTAATAGTGGCGGGTGGAACACGATTCCACCCACCGTTATAGCAGGCATATGTTAGCTGTACAAAACAGCTGACATGCCCCGGCTTTGATGTGGGCTCACCTCAGGAGCCGCATCAAAGCAGGGGATCTGCCATCAGACGTACTATTCCATTAGATGGCAGAAAGGGGTTAAAATCTGACGTGTGTCACTCTATGTGGTGATAACTTTGGAATTACTCACAAAGGATAATAGAAAACTAAAACTTCTCACAATACCCTAGATACGATTGTACACTACTCTCTGGGCAAATGGCAGTGTTCAGAAGGGAAGGAGCGCCATTTAGCTGTTTGAATGCAGATCTAGCTGGAACAGTTTGCAGACACAATGTATTGGGAGCACTGTTCGTGGTCAACTGGCAGCTCAAAAGATCTCCACCATGAACATGCTTGGCACTATCTTCTCTGCTTTCCATATCCCAAGGATTGCCTTGCTAATCGCGCTTTAACACCATTACATGGATCTGGACTTACACTGGGACCCCTAGGCTTGGACCATGGTGTTACCTGCTACTCTGTAGTATTAGATGGCTTCCAGATGCGCTGAATACATGTGAGGAATGCCTGTTTGTTAGGGAATTCCCACATGTATTCAGCTTATCTGGAAGCCGTAAATCATGCAACTGAGGCGATGAAAACTATATCTCCGAGCAATAACAAATGCTCGGAGGTCACCCCCAGCGTGCTCAGGAAAACCCGAGCAACGAGTACACTCGCTCATCACTATTTATTAACCCTTCAGGTGCTTCACAGGAATGAACGGAATGTGGAAGGAAAAAATAAACTTTCACAAGGGTAGCAGGAGAAAATGGACTATATATTTTGTTTTGCAATTTCTCCTGAGCACGCCGATACCCCAGCCCCTGACGTGTATTTTTTCTACAAAAAATAATCTTTTCGCCCTCATTTTTTTTTCCAAAAGGTAACAGGAGAAATTGGACTTCCAAAGTTGTTGTGCAATTTGTCCTGAGTATGCCGACATCCCATATGTGGGGGAAAACCACTGTTTGGGCGCATGGCAGAGCTCAGAAGGGAAGGAGAGCAGATTTTGCTGGAATTGTTTGTGGGTGACATGTCACATTGTCAGAGCCCTTGAGGTGCCAGAACAGCATAAGCCCCCAAAAGTGACTGCATTTTACATAATACTTCCCTGAATGAATTCTTCTAGTGGTGCAGTGAGCATACTGACGCAGCTGTTCCATAGAAAATTATACCATTGGGCAGTGAAGAAAAAATAATTACATTTTTACCACTAAAATGTTGTTTTAGCCACAAATTTTACATTGTAAAATAGGTAGATACTGAAGGTAAATGGTCACTACACCCATAGATGAATTCACAGAGGGGTGTCATTTCCAATTCCCAGAGGGGTGTCATTACCAAAATGGGGTCACATCAGGGGGGATTCTGCTGTTATGGCACTTTGGAGAGCTGTTAAGTGCCAGAACAACAGGATCCCCCCATGAAGTGACCCCGTGTTGGAAATGACACCCCTCTGGGAATTCATCTATGGATATAATGACAATTAGTTCTCTACATGGGTGATTTCCAGAAACACGTAGTGGAAGTTTTAGAGCAAAAATTGTCATTGTAGTGCCCAATATATTGTGCCCAGCTTGTGTGTCTGGAGACGACATCCCACCTACCCCCGGAAATTAAGTCACTCAAGTCACTCTACTCAAATGTGTCTGTCACTAAATAAACCAAATGCTTGAATGTCAAAACAGTTTAAAAACGTGGTTCTGTGTTGAAGATTGTAAATCAGTCATGGAGGCATAAGGCCGGCAATGATGGGCATTGTGGGCAACAATAACGGGTATCATGCCTCATTCCTCTCTTAGAACATACACGACATCTTCTCTGGGGTTCTTTCTTGTTTCAGTTGCTGGAATGAGGGCAATAAAATGTCGCTCAGTGAGTCTTCTGACATCTTCAGATTCTACAGGATTGGCGAGGACAAAATTTTCAAAACAAGATTTTCAATTACCTTTTCCTGATCATCAAGGAAAGTATCTGCATTTCCGGCTTTTTTGTATAACACAAAAGAATATGTGGCCACCTGAAACAAATAAATGACTAACTTTTTATACCAGGAATATGATTTTCTTGATACCCGGTATGGCTGTAGAACCTGATCTGCAATGGTCCACACCCCCAAAATATTTGTTGTAGTCAATGGTATACACAGGTTTTGGAGTAGTGGATCCCTGTTGGTCTGCAGTGGCCCTTGTGGCTTCTGTGTGGATCAAGCTCAGGATAAAGCTCTCCATTGCGTAAAGCCCCTTTCAGAACTTTTCATTGACCAATGCTTGTGGAAACCCCTGACCATTTTTGCAAATGGCAAATGGTCCCACAAGCCCCCATGTTATGTTCTATCAGGGTATGTGCACACGTTGCGGATTTCTTGCAGAAATTTCCTGAAGAAAACCGGAAATTTTCTGCAAGAAATCCGCATTTTTTTTTTCGCGTTTTTTTAGCATTCTGCAAGCGTAATTAGCTTGCAGAATGCTAAAGTTTTCCAAGCGATCTGTAGCATCGCTTGGAAAACTGACTGACAAGTTGGTCACACTTGTCAAACATACTGTTTGACAAGTGTGACCAACTTTTTACTATAGATGCAGCTTATGCAGCATCAATAGTAAAAGATAGAATGTTTAAAAAAAAATAAAAAAAATAAAAAAATGCTTATACTCACCCAGACATCTCATCAGCGGCGTCCGTTCGTCTTCCTATAGCTGGTCTGTGCGCACAGGACCTTCCGTGACGTCACGGGAGCGGTCACATGACCGCTCACGACCAATCACAGGACAGTGACGTCATCGGCAAGGTCCTTCGCCGCACATCAGCTACAGGAACCGAAGCGACAGCGTGCAGTGGAGGCGGGAAGACATCGAGGGTGAGTATATCGCTATTTTTTATTTTAATTCTTATTTTTTGACCACTTATATGGTGCCCAGTGCGTGGAGGAGAGTCTCCTCTCCTCCACCCTGGGTACCAACCGCACATAATCTGCTTACTTCCCGCATGGTGGGCACAGCCCCGTGCGGGAAGTAAGCAGATCAATGGACCCCTAGGTGTGCGGAATCCCCTGCAATTCCGCATTTTAATCAACATGTTGCTTTTTTTTCCGCGATGCGATTTTTTCGCGGAAAAAAAGGCTACATTTGCACAAAAAATGCGGAATACACTTAAAATAATGGGAGGCATATGTAAGCGTTTTTTTCGCGTTTTTATCACGTTTTTATAGCGAAAAAACGCGAAAAAAACGCGAAAAATACTTAACGTGTGCACATGGCCTCAGACTTTTAAATAGGGGTATGCTGGTGTAATAGTTGTCAACATACAGATTGTAGCCTTTTTGTAATAATGGAGTTATCAGCTCCCAAACGGTTTTTCCAGATGTCCCCAGATAAATAAGGCATCCTGGTGGGTTTAGTTGGCTATCTTTCCCCTCATAAATGCAAAAAGCTGATCTGTATCCGGTTGAACTGTCGCAAATTTTATAAAGCTTTAAGTCGAACCTTGCCCTCTTAGAAGGAATAAATTGCTTGAGGTGCAGTCTTCCTTTGAATTTTATAAGGGACTCATCAATGGAAATGTTTTCTGTTGAGGTGTAAAGCTTTAAGAACTTTTCTGTCAAGTCTTTGATAATGGGTCTGATTTTGAATAGTCTGTCATGTTCTGGGTCATTTCTGGGCAGGCATTGACTCTTGTCGTTAAAATGCCAAAATCTCATGAGCATTTCATAACTGGTCCTAGGAAGACGGCAGAAAACATTGGGGTGGCTTGAACAGGGCAGTTGGACCAATAGGACCGAATGCTCATTTTTTTTTAACAAGCCCCATAACGAATGTAAGTCCTAAAAATGTAATAGGATCATGGATTCTGGCTGATGAATTGAGACGCATATAAATTTATTTGTAGGACAATATGCTCTAGCAAGCTTATAGAAAACTCTGAAGTGACCAAGTTATTGGGGAGACAATTGAGAAAAGCCTACTTCTTTAGCCTAACCCTAAAGTTAGCCTAACAGTAACCCTAACTATAGCACTAACCCTAACCTGCCTTATCTGTTTTTTTGTTTACTTTATAACAAGATCGCTGACTGACACAGCTGTTGCCAGCAGCACTTGTAACACTGATTCTCCTCTAATCTCTCACTGACTGGAGATCAGAGGAGAAACGGCGTTTTTATGTGGCAGATCACCCGGGAAAGTTTGTTGCTATAAAAAAACTTTCCTAGTGATTTGTCTCATTGGCTGGTGTGATGCTGACATCCACAGGACCTGAATCAATCAGGTCTTGATGAAGTCGGGGGTCACAGGAACTGTTGTGTGCCAGAATCCCCTCATTATAAGGTACGTGGGGGTCCCGAAGAGCACAACACAAAACCGCTGACCGTAGACAAATGGTAGCTATATGCCGGCGCTAGCAGGGCTTTGTGCAGCGCCAACGTTTATCTATTGTTGGTGGTCACAAAGCGGTTAAGAGTACCATAATTTCTGTCCAAGCCTATTCCACGAGTTTTATTTTTTTTTTTAAATCTGTGGAAACCTGGTTGAAAGGCAATGTGTGACTTTAATTTGTTCATTTTCATAGATCTATTTATTATTACTTTTGTCAGATTCAAGTTATTTCTGTGACTATTGTGGGTTTTTCAGTCTTTAAATGAGGGGTACCAACAATTTTGACCAAGTGTGTAGGAGGAGTGAATATTTTGACTCCACAGCCATTTTCCAGAAATTAAGGCGCAGTGGATGTTGGAGAGTGAAAATTACACATGTGCCATTTTACTACCCAGCACATAGTGCCCAGATTGTGCTCTAGGAGACACACACCGCAAATTAAGTGGATTCTTCTCACGATAATATTGCTAAATACAGGGATCCTAAATGTTGTTTGAGCACACTGCAAGACTCAGAAGTGAGAGCGGATTTTGCTGGATTGGTTTATAGAAACTGTTACTTTTCAACAGCCTTTGAGTCACTAATAATGTGGGATCCTCTGTATTTCCAGTGACAGATGATGGACCTGAGTGGTGACTTGTTTTTTTGTGAGATGAGATTTGGCATTATTTTTGCCTACATAACATTGATTGGTTTCTTTTTATTCGTTATTTCGAAGACAGAATGAACAAACAGTTGAACACCACACACAACTGGTTCATCCAACAAGTTTTCTATTAGACTGTGAAGAGTCATTGTCTTTTATGGACAGTTTAAGTAGAAATGTTTAAAAATGTAAAACTTAAAAAAACAATTTTTTTTAATAAAATGTTCTTATCTTAGCAGATGACTGTACCAATAGATCAGAGGGACAGCTGACATCTTCAATTTTTAAATCCGATGATCTTGAGATCCTACAAGATACAACTGAAGTAATTGCTGTTTCTCCAGATATATCATCATCAATTCACACCAAAGATCTGTCATCTGATCCTATGAAACAGGTCCCATCTTCTGATTCATTAGTGACTAATAAGGAAAATCAAAGTCACAAAAGAGGCATTAAAAAACAAACTGCTCCTAAAGCAAAGAAGTTATTTTCATGTTCAGAATGTGGGAAATGTTTTAACCATAAATGTCTTCTTGTTAGGCACCAGAGAACCCACACAGGGGAGAAGCCTTATTCCTGTTCAGAATGTGGGAAATGTTTTACCCAGAAAACATATTTGGTTACTCACCAGATAACCCACACAGGGAAGAAGCCTTTTTCATGTTCAGAATGTGGGAAATGTTTTAACCTGAAAAGGAATCTTGTTGGTCACCAGAGAAACCACACAGGGGAGAAGCCTTTTTCCTGTTCAGAATGTGGGAAATGTTTTAACCATAAATGTCATCTTGTTAGTCACCAAAGAACCCACACAGGGGAGAAGCCTTTTTCCTGTTCAGAATGTGGGAAATGTTTTAAGCATAAATGTCGTCTTGTTAGTCACCAGAGAACCCACACGGGGGAGAAGCCTTTTTTCTGTTCAGAATGTGGGAAATGTTTTACCCAGAAAACAGATTTGGTTACTCACCAGAGAACTCACACAGGGAAGAAGCCTTTTTCATGTTCAGAATGTGGGAAATGTTTTAACATGAAAAGGAATCTTGTTGATCACCAGAGAAACCACACAGGGGAGAAGCCTTTTTCCTGTTCAGAATGTGGGAAATGTTTTAACCATAAATGTCATCTTGTTAGTCACCAAAGAACCCACACAGGGGAGAAGCCTTTTTCCTGTTCAGAATGTGGGAAATGTTTTACCCAGAAAACAGATTTGGTTACTCACCAGATAACCCACACATGGAAGAAGCCTTTTTCATGTTCAGAATGTGGGAAAAGTTTTAACCAGAAAGGGAATCTTGTTACTCACCAGAGAACCCACACAGGGGAGAAGCCTTTTACCTGTTCAGAATGTGGGAAATGTTTTATCCACAAATCAGTTTTGGTTAGGCACCATAGAACTCACACAGGGGAGAAGCCTTTTTCCTGTTCAGATTGTGGGAAATGTTTTACCCAGAAAACATATTTGGTTACTCACCAGATAACCCACACAGGGAAGAAGCCTTTTTCATGTTCAGAATGTGGGAAATGTTTTAACCTGAAAAGGAATCTTGTTGGTCACCAGAGAAACCACACAGGGGAGAAGCCTTTTTCCTGTTCAGAATGTGGGAAATGTTTTAACCATAAATGTCGTCTTGTTAGTCACCAAAGAACTCACACAGGGGAGAAGCCTTTTTCCTGTTCAGATTGTGGGAAATGTTTTACCCAGAAAACATATTTGGTTACTCACCAGATAACCCACACAGGGAAGAAGCCTTTTTCATGTTCAGAATGTGGGAAACGTTTTAACCAGAAAGGGAATCTTGTTACTCACCAGAGAACCCACACAGGGTAGAAGCCTTTTTCCTGTTCAGATTGTGGGAAATGTTTTAAATGGAAAGTGCTTTTTGTTAGACATCAGAGCAGTCACACAGAAGAGAAACCTTTTTAATTTTCTTAATGTCAGAAATATTTTACTTGAAAATCAACTGACGTCACATGGGGAGAAGCCTTTTTTATGTTCATAATGTTTTAATAGTTTGAACCAAAATTGAATCTTCTTAAAGGGGTTGTCTCTTGTCATTCCTCATGTTTGCTGACAAAAGGATAAAAATAAACTTTACTAGTTCCAAATGTAAAACTATACCCATAATTCACCCCCTGAAGGTTAGTCAGTAGGGGACTAATAGAAAAAACATGTACCCCACAGTTCAGTATATAGGGTGAGGTGACGTATACACACTCACTCTCCAAGCCTCTGATTTCTACGTGTTTCATCATCCTCACCAAAGGAGACTATTTAATATTGACCCATATTCAAGCGGACAGTGTTCATTTTAGGACATGATCACATAGCAAAGTCAAACACCAGAAATACTCTGTCTGATACCTGCTTCTGATACCTGACTTTCACATATCAAAGTCAACCATCATAAATACTTTGTCTGATGTCTGAGTCTGATACCTGACGTTGATACCTGACACATTCAAACAGAATAAAAAGGTTATTCAGAGTCCCTCACTACAGTACTTGAATGGTTCATCTCACAAAATTAATTCTTACCATCTCTCTCGAGCTGGTGGTGCAGTGGTAAGGCTGCTGTGTGTGGTCTTTAGAGTGTAGTTTCTTCTGGGTTCAAATCCCCCATGTTTGATTATTATTTTAAGTTATGCAGGTTACCACACAAACTCCTATCATGTGCCACTTTTAATATCTGATATTCTTATTTTCCTCCTGCTTTCTAATAAATTAATCTATAGCCTAGGGGTGAAGCAACTGCATCACACATAGTTTTGGTTTAAAATAATAAGAAAAATAATAATTAAAAAAAAATGTTTAAACTTCCATTGCGTGGAGTTGAACTCTCAGCTCTCTGTTTATAAGCCTGCACACCTTACCACTGTGTTATCCTCTCAGTTGAACTCTTCTACTTGCTTATGTTACTAGCAATGTAAACATGTGGCACAAACTCCTTGCTCAGTGATTTCAGTCTGATACTTTACCTGATACTTGACTTCTCTCAAACATCAAAATCGAAATGTTTTTGTCTGATACCTGACTACTTTCAAACATCAAAATCAAACTGTTTTTCAGATACCCTCAATGCAGTACATGAATGGTTTACCTCACAAGGGAAGAAAAGGGAACCATTCATTGCTAGTTCAGCTGATGGTTGAGTGGTTACTTTCATGGAATAGGGAACGTGGGTTCTATCCCCAGTGAAAGTAAAATGTTCTTTTTTTTATTATTATTTATTTTTTTAACGTGGCATGTGATGTGTGACTTTCTGCACTAATCAAAAAGATGTTTCACTTTGATGAGTTAAGGCTGGTTTCACATTTGTGGATGGAGGGCTGCGTACATCCTCCGTAAAGCTCTGCCCGCATCTCCTCCGGTCAGCTCCGTCTACGTCGGTATGCAGGCCATGCCCATGTATGCGGGTGCCTCCGGATGCGTCGTTTTGACAGTGCGGCGACCTGCGCCGTAAGCAACGAGTTGCAATTTGGTGCGGTCACCACACCGTCAAATTGACGCATGCGGAGGCATCCGCATACATCGGCATGGCCTGCGTACCCAATGGTAAAGATAGGGTGCGCACGTCGCATGCAGCCGTAGGCGGAGCTGAATGAAGAGGCGCGGCAGTGGGAGGGGCTTCACGGAGGAATTACGCCACCCTGCCGGATGCTAGTGTGAAACTAGCCTAAGAAAGTCACTTATCCTATGTAAGAAAAAAAATCAAAATTATTTTTCCAGTTACTGAGAGTGTGCATAGGTTTCATAGCTACAGAAAATCACTCAAGGCTATCACTTGAGCTCGTGCTACAATGGTAAGGCTGCCGGCTGCGGACTCATTCAGATGGAGCTTTACCTGGGTTCAAATCCCATGTTTGTCTGTTTTTTTTTAAAAATGCAGGTTACCACATAAACTCCAATCATGTTCCACTTTTAACCCCTTTCTGACATCTGACGTACTATCCCGTCGAGGTGGGGTGGGCCCGTATGACCACCGACGGGATAGTACGTCATACGCGATCGGCCGCGCTCACGGGGGGAGCGCGGCCGGGTGTCAGCTGCATATCGCAGCTGACATCCGGCACTACGTGCCAGGAGCGGTCACGGACCGCCCCCGGCACATTAACCCCCGGAACACTGCGATCAAACATGATCGCGGTGTACCGGCGGTATAGGGAAGCATCGCGCAGGGAGGGGGCTCCCTGCGGGCTTCCCTGAGACCCCCGCAGCAACGCGATGTGATCGCGTTGCTCCGAGGGTCTCCTACCTCCCTCCTCGCCGCAGGTCCCGGATCCAAGATGGCCGCGGCATCCGGGTCCTGCAGGGAGGGAGGTGGCTTACCAAGTGCCTGCTCAGAGCAGGCGCTGGTAAGTCTGCTGCACTCTAAGTGAGATCGGTGATCTGACAGAGTGCTATGCAACCTGTCAGATCACGATCTGTAATGTCCCCCCCCCCCCCCCTGGGACAAAGTAAAAAAGTAAAAAAAAAATTTTTCCACATGTGTAAAAAAATAAATAAAAAATAAATTCCTAAATAAAGAAAAAAAAAATATATTATTCCCATAAATACATTTCTTTATCTAAATAAAAAAAACAAAACAATAAAAGTACACATATTTAGTATCGCCGCGTCCGTAACGACCCAACCTATAAAACTGCCCCACTAGTTAACCCCTTCAGTAAACACCGTAAGAAAAAAAAAAAAAAAAGGAGGCAAAAAACAACGCTTTATTACCATGCCGCCGAACAAAAAGTGGAATAACACGCGATCAAAAAGACAGATATAAATAACCATGGTTCCGCTGAAAACGTCATCTTGTCCCGCAAAAAAAGAGCCACCATACAGCATCATCAGCAAAAAATAAAAAAGTTATAGTCCTGAGAATAAAGCGATACCAAAATAATTATTTTTTCTATAAAATAGCTTTTATCGTATAAAAGCGCCAAAACATAAAAAAATGATATAAATGAGGTATCGCTGTAATCGTACTGACCCGAAGAATAAAACTGCTTTATCAATTTTACCAAACGCGGAACGGTATAAACGTCTCCCCCAAAAGAAATTCAGGAATTGCTGGTTTTTGATCATTCTGCCTCACAAAAATCGGAATAAAAAGTGATCAAAAAATGTCATGTGCCCGAAAATGTTACCAATAAAAATGTCAACTCGTCCCGCAAAAAACAAGACCTCACATGACTCTGTGGACTCAAATATGGAAAAATTATAGCTCTCAAAATGTGGTAACGCAAAAAATATTTTTTGCAATAAAAAGCGTCTTTCAGTGTGTGACGGCTGCCAATCATAAAAATCCGCTAAATAACCCGCTATAAAAGTAAATCAAAACCCCCTTCATCACCCCCTTAGTTAGGGAAAAATAAAAAAATTTAAAAAATGTATTTATTTCCATTTTCCCATTAGGGCTAGGGTTAGGGCTAGGGTTATTGCTAGGGTTAGGGCTAGGGTTAGGGCTAGGGTTAGGGCTACAGTTAGGATTGGGGCTAAAGTTAGGGTTAGGGTTTGGATTACATTTACGGTTGGGAATAGGGTTGGGATTAGGGTTAGGGGTGTGTCAGGGTTAGGGGTGTGGTTAGGGTTACCGTTGGGATTAGGGTTAGGGGTGTGTTTTCATTAGGGTTTCAGTTATAATTGGGGGGTTTCCACTGTTTAGGCACATCAGGGGCTCTCCAAACGGGACATGGCATCCGATCTCAATTCCAGACAATTCTGCGTTGAAAAAGTAAAACAGTGCTCCTTCCCTTCAGAGCTCTCCCGTGTGCCCAAACAGGGGTTTGCCCCAACATATGGGGTATCGGCGTACTCAGGACAAATTGGACAACATCTTTTGGGGTCCAATTTTCTCCTGTTACCCTTGGGAAAATACAAAACTGGGGGCTAAAAAATAAGTTTTGTGGGGAAAAAAAAAGATTTTTTATTTTCACGGCTCTGCGTTGTAAACTGTAGTGGAACACTTGGGGGTTCAAAGTTCTCACAACACATCTAGATAAGTTCCTTGGGAGGTCTAGTTTTCAATTTGGGGTCAATTGTGGGGGGTTTCTACTGTTTGGGTACATCAGGGGCTCTGCAAATGCAACGTGACGCCTGCAGACCAATCCATTTAAGTCTGCATTCCAAATGGCGCTCCTTCCCTTCCGAGCTCTGTCATGCGCCCAAACAGTGGTTCCCCCCCACATATGGGGTATCAGCGTACTCAGGACAAATTGGACAACTTTTGGGGTCCAATTTATCCTGTTACCCTTGTGAAAATACAAAGCTGGGGGCTAAAATATCATTTCTGTGAAAAAAAAAAAAGGAATTTTTATTTTCACGGCTCTGCGTTCTAAACTGTAGTGAAAAGCTCTCAAAACACATCTAGATAAGTTCCTTAGGGGGTCTACTTTCCAAAATGGTGTCACTTGTGGGGGTTTTTAATGTTTAGGCACATCAGGGGCTCTCCAAACGCAACATGGCATCCCATCTTAATTCCAGTCAATTTTGCATTGAAAAGTAAAATAGCACTCCTTCCCTTCCGAGCTCTGCTATGCGCCCAAACAGTGGTTTACCCCCACATATGGGGTATCGTCGTACTCAGGACAAATTGCACAACAACTTTTGGGGTCTAATTTCTTTTCTTACCCTTGGGAAAATAAATAAATGGGGGCGAAAAGATCATTTTTGTGAAAAAATATGATTTTTTATTTTTACGGCTCTGCATTATAAACTTCTGTGAAGCACTTGTTGGGTCAAAGTGCTCAACACACATCTAGATAAGTTCCTTAAGGGGTCTACTTTCCAAAATGGTGTGACTTGTGGGGGGTTTCAATGTTTAGGCACATCAGGGGCTCTCCAAACGCAACATGGCGTCCCATCTCAATTCCAGTCAATTTTGCATTGAAAAGTCAAATGGCGCTCCTTTCCTTCCGAGCTCTGCCATGCGCCCAAACAGTGGTTTACCCCCACATATGGGGTATCAGCGTACTCAGGACAAATTGAACAACAACTTTTGGGGTCCATTTTCTCTTGTTACCCTTGGTAAAATAAAACAAATTGGAGCTGAAATAAATTTTGTGTGAAAAAAAGTTAAATGTTCATTTTTATTTAAACATTCCAAAAATTCCTGTGAAACACCTGAAGGGTTAATAAATTTCTTGAATGTGGTTTTGAGCACCTTGAGTGGTGCAGTTTTTAGAATGGTGTCACACTTGGGTATTTTCTGTCATATAGACCCCTCAAAATGACTTCATATGAGATGTGGTCCCTAAAAAAAATGGTGCTGTAAAAATGAGAAATTTCTGGTCAACTTTTAACCCTTATAACTCCCTAACAAAAAAAATTTGGTTCCAAAATTGTGCTGATGTAAAGTAGACATGTGGGAAATGTTACTTATTAAGTATTTTGCGTGACATATGTCTGTGATTTAAGGGCATAAAAATTCAAAGTTGGAAAATTGCGAAATTTTCAAAATTTTTGCCAAATATCCGTTTTTTTCACAAATAAACGCAAGTTATATCGAAGAAATTTTACCACTATCATGAAGTACAATATGTCACGAGAAAACAATGTCAGAATCGCCAAGATCCGTTGAAGCGTTCCAGAGTTATAACCTCATAAAGGGACAGTGGTCAGAATTGTAAAAATTGGTTCGGTCATTAACGTGCAAACCACCCTTGGGGGTGAAGGGGTTAATATCTGACATTCTTATTATTCTCCTGACGTGATAGCAAAGAGTTTCAGACATGCTGTGTATTTACATGGAAAATCACATGGCCAAAAAAATTGTGTGGGAGGCACTAATTTACTATATATCTATTTCCAAGTGACTGTACATTTAATGTTATAGGAAATGGTCTAATGATCAAATTACTTTATAGAATTTTTTTGTTTGCATCCACCCAAGCACTGGCTGCAAACTCAAGAGCATTAGGGTCTCACTAATCCGCTGTGTGTGGGAGGCCAGGTCCGATGGGCGAGTCCTGCACTATCTGATTCTGCAGGGGCCCTGCATGTGTTCAGTGCCATCTAAAGGTACCTTCACACGAAGCGACGCTGCAGCGATAGCGACAACGATGCCGATCGCTGCAGCGTCGCTGTTTGGTCGCTGGAGAGCTGTCACACAGACCGCTCTCCAGCGACCAACGATGCCGAGGTCCCCGGGTAACCAGGGTAAACATCGGGTTGCTAAGCGCAGGGCCGCGCTTAGTAACCCGATGTTTACCCTGGTTACCAGCGTAAAAGTAAAAAAAACAAACAGTACATACTCACCTGCGCGTCCCCCGGCGTCTGCTTCCTGACACTGACTGAGCTCCGGCCCTAACAGCACAGCGGTGACGTCACCGCTGTGCTTTCACTTTCACTTTAGGGCCGGCGCTCAGTAAGTGTCAGGAAGCAGACGCTGGGGGACGCGCAGGTGAGTATGTACTGTTTGTTATTTTTACTTTTACGCTGGTAACCAGGGTAAACATCGGGTTACTAAGCGCGGCCCTGCGCTTGGTAACCCGATGTTTACCCTGGTTACCAGTGTAAAACATCGCTGGTATCGTTGCTTTTGCTTTCAAACACAACGATACACGGCGATCGGACGACCAAATAAAGTTCTGGACTTTATTCAGCGACCAGCGACATCACAGCAGGATCCTGATCGCTGCTGCGTGTCAAACTAAACGATATTGCTAGCCAGGACGCTGCAACGTCACGGATCGCTAGCGATATCGTTACAAAGTCGTTTCGTGTGAAGGTACCTTAACAGATCTACGGAGCATTGTTTCTCTCTGTAAGGCCGGGATCACACACAGTGAGATACGGCCGAGTCTCGCAGGTTAAAAACAAGCTCTGGCACCGGCACTCCAGAGCGGAGCGTGCAGCTGCATAGCAATACATGGAGCCGCACGCTCCGCTCCGGAGTGTCGGTGCCAGAGATTGGTTTTAACCTGCGAGACTCGGCCGTATCTCGCTGTAGTGTGACTCCGGCCTAAGTGATACCTTCATTCAGCTTGTCCAAGTGTTTTTGAAGGGTCACCCTACAGCTGCAAGAAAAGATTTTCTTTTTGGTCTTATGCTCAAGGACCAAGTGTTTTACCAGCTGAAGTTGCCTGCACTATTACAATATATTGTTTTATTCCTTACGGCAAACAGCATAATACAAAAGAAATCTAAATGGCTGATTCTCCTTTT
This sequence comes from Ranitomeya variabilis, assembly GCF_051348905.1. NCBI lineage: Eukaryota > Metazoa > Chordata > Amphibia > Anura > Dendrobatidae > Ranitomeya > Ranitomeya variabilis. The sequence goes on along the minus strand of NC_135235.1, from coordinate 756,047,632 downwards.
GTTTAATGACTTCACATCTGTGAGAATATTGAATCAAAAGTATTCAAAAAGTGATACACACTATATAATCATATAAATAAAAAGTAAAGGCTGTGACACAAAAAATGAGCTCTCACACAGATCCGGAAATATAAAAAATATATATATATTTTAGAATATGGCAATGAAAGTTTTGTTTTTTTCTAGTAAACAAGTAAAGCTCTACTTATTGTTGTGTTGCTGTAGTCATACTGAAGGGCGTTAAAGACAGTGTCAGGTCGACGGTGTCATACTGAATAAAATGATACCTGGCGATGAAATTCGTCTTGTTGTTTCTTAATCTTTATTTCCAGTTTTGTGGTGCCGATATGCTCGAGTCCTAAGACAGGGTTCATATATGTGGTGCTCTGATTAGGTATTCATAATGCAGACTGCTGACAGGTCACTGATCCCTTGGCGATCCCCGAGAGCTGCTACTGCGCAAGCACAAGCGGCGCCATCTTTGATGAGGATTTTTTTAATCTTCTCTAGTAAGATGGCGCCGCCGGTGTATGCGCAGTAGCAGCTATTGGATCTCTATACAAACCGATAGCTGCTATTGCACAGGTGCCCCAGTGCCACTTGCAACACTGATATTTTATTTTTGCTCAAGTAAATCTGCAAAAGGGATTAAGTGCACAGTAACCATGTGATTATTCTGCAGTGCAGGGGCCAAGGCTGGCATCTGCCTGCAAAAGCATTTATTTTGTTTATTCACTATGTGATAGTATTCATTATGGAAACTAAGGGGTGGGTCAGTGAGGGATCAGTGACCTGTCAGCAATCTGCATTATGAATATATAATCAGAGCACCACATGAAGACCCCCACAGGCCGCCCCGGAGCACGAGCATATCATTAACTCAATGCTGAAAATATAGATTAAAGAACAACCACAAGATGGATTTCAGCACCATGTATCAGTGTAATCAGTATAAGGCCGGCGTCACACTAGGCGTATGAAAATACGGTCCGTATTTTACATGCGTAATATGCAGAAATGTTCCCAAAATAGTGATCCGTATGTCATCCGTAGGCAGGGTGTGGCAGCGTATTTTGCACATGTCATCCTCCGTAGGTAATCCGTATGGCATCCGTACTGCGAGATTTTTTCGCCGGCTTGCAAAACGGACATACAATGGATCCATGGGCTCAAATATTCGTTAAAACATATATACAGTCTATATATATATATATATATATATATATATATATATATATATATACACACTCACCGGCCACTTTATTAGGTACACCTGTCCAACTTCTTGTTAACACTTAATTTCTAATCAGCCAATCACATGGCGGCAACTCAGTGCATTTAGGCATGTAGACATGGTCAAGACAATCTCCTGCAGTTCAAACCGAGCATCAGTATGGGGAAGAAAGGTGATTTGAGTGCCTTTGAACGTGGCATGGTTGTTGGTGCCAGAAGGGCTGGTCTGAGTATTTCAGAAACTGCTGATCTACTGGGATTTTCACGCACAACCATCTCTAGGGTTTACAGAGAATGGTCCGAAAAAGAAAAAAAATCCAGTGAGCGGCAGTTCTGTGGGCGGAAATGCCTTGTTGATGCCAGAGGTCAGAGGAGAATGGGCAGACTGGTTTGAGCTGATAGAAAGGCAACAGTGACTCAAATCGCCACCCGTTACAACCAAGGTAGGCCTAAGAGCATCTCTGAACGCACAGTGCGTCGAACTTTGAGGCAGATGGGCTACAGCAGCAGAAGACTACACCGGGTACCACTCCTTTCAGCTAAGAACAGGAAACTGTGGCTACAATTTGTACAAGCTCATCGAAATTGGACAGTAGAAGATTGGAAAAACGTTGCTTGGTCTGATGAGTCTCGATTTCTGCTGCGACATTCGGATGGTAGGGTCAGAATTTGGCGTAAACAACATGAAAGCATGGATCCATCCTGCCTTGTATGGAGCATCTTTGGGATGTGCAGCCGACAAATCTGCGGCAACTGTGTGATGCCATCATGTCAATATGGACCAAAATCTCTGAGGAATGCTTCCAGCACCTTGTTGAATCTATGCCACGAAGAATTGAGGCAGTTCTGAAGGCAAAAGGGGGTCCAACCCGTTACTAGCATGGTGTACCTAATAAAGTGGCCGGTGAGTGTATATATGTATTCCTCTGACCTCTGGCATCAACAAGGCATTTCCGCCCACAGAACAATTGCCGGCTTTTGCCATCTCCTTCCCAAACCCGACATGATATGAGACATGGTTTATATACAATAAACCTTTTCATATCTCTTTTTTTTTGCATATTCCTCACTACTAATGTTAGTAGTGCATATGTGCAAAATTTGGGGTCTCTAGCTGTTAAAATAAAGGGTTAAATCTCCGAAAAAACTGGCGTGAGCTCCCGCGCAATTTTCTCCGCCAGAGTGGGAAAGCCAGTGCCTGAGGGCATATATTAATAGCCTAGAGAGGGACCGTGGTTATTTCCCCCCCCCCCCGGCTAAAAACTTCTGCCCCCAGCCACCCCCAAGAAAAGGCACATCTGTAAGATGCGGTTATTCTGGCACTTAGCCTCTCTCTTCCCACTCCCGTGTAGTGGTGCGATATGGGGTAATAAAGGGTTAATGTCACCTTGCTATTGTAAGGTGACATTAAGCCTGGTTAATAATGGAGAGGTGTCAATAAGACACCTATCCATTATTAGTCCAATACTAGTAAATGGTTAATAAAACACATACACATTAGGAAAAAAGTATGTTATTGAAATAAAGACACATGGTGTTGGAATAGTTTATTATACTCTCAATCCAATTGAAGTCCCTTGTCACCTGAAACAAAGTTAAAATAGAAAATAAACAATATCCCATACCTTCCGTCGTTCAGTCTTGTCCCACGCTGTAAATCCATCTGAAGGGGTTAAATAATTTTACAAACAGGAGCCTGCTAATGCAGCCGCCCCTGCCTCTAAAAACTGGGGAATGAATGGAAAGCAGGGGAACGTAGCTACCTAGACTTGCGGTGCTGCGCCCCCTGCTGGCATAACCTCAGATGAACTCGAGCGTGAGAAAATAATCAGAAAAATTCCCATGCTCGAGTTCATCTGAGGTTATGCCAGCAGGAGGCGCAGCACCGCAAGTCTAGGTAGCTATGTTCCCCTGCTTTCCATTCATTCCCCAGATTTTACAGTCAGGAGCACAGCTGCATTAGCAGTCTCCTGCTTGTAAAATTATTTAACCCCTTCAGATGGATTTACAGCGTGGGACAAGACTGAACGACGGAAGGTATGGGATATTGTTGATTTTTTATTTTAACTTTGTTTCAGGTGACAAGGGTCTTCAATTGGATTGAGAGTACAATAAAGATGTTAAAGCCCCATGTGTATTTATTTCATTAAAATACTTTTTAATAATGTGTTTTTAACCATTTACTACTATTAGATTAATAATGGATAGGTGTCTTATTGACGCTTCTCCATTATTAACTGGGCTTAATGTCACCTTACAATAGCAAGGTGACATTAACCCTTTATTACCCCATATCCCACCGCTACACGGGAGTGGGAAGAGAGAGGCTAAGTGCCAGAATAGGCGCATCTTACAGATGTGCCTTTTCTGGGGTGGCTGGGGGCAGATGTTTTTAGCCAGGGGGGGTCCTATAATCATGGTCCCTCTCTAGGCTATTAATATCTGCCCTCAGTCACTGGCTTTCCCACTCTGGCGGAGAAAATTGAGCGGGAGCCCACGCCAATATTTTCCGTGATTTAACCCTTTATTTTATCAGATAGAGCCCCCAAATTTTGCACACAGACACTTGGAACATTATTAGTGAGGAATATGTTAAAAAATAAGGGATATGAAATGGTTTACTGTATGTCACCATGTCTCATATCCTGTCGGGTTTGGGAAGGAGATAGCAAACGCCGGCAATTGAATTACCGGCTTTTCTGCTATCTAGCGCTGTATGAAATATAAATATATATATATATATATATATATATATATATATATATATATATATATATATATATATATATATATATATATATATATATATACACACATACAATTGTCTAAGGGTTTTTCCGTCTGTCTGTCTGTCTGTCTGTCCTGGAAATCCCGCGTCTCTGATCAGCGACGGGCATAGCATTGCGACGATGATGTCATAATGGAAATCTCGCGTCTCTGATTGGTCGAGGCCGCCAGGCCTTGACCAATCAGCGACGGGCACAGTATCGACGTAGATGTCATAATGGTTACCATGGCGACGATGATGTCATAAAGGTATACTACGGGGACATGCATATTCTAGAGTACCCGATGCGTTAGAATTGGGCCACAATCTAGTATATATATATATATATATATATATATATATATATATATATATACACACCTATACTATATGTAGACATTTATTTTAGCTATTCTATTCTAACCTGTCAGTGTGATTTTACTGTACACCGCACTGAATTGCCGGCTTTTCTATAGAACACTGCTGCGCATTTCTCGCAAGTCACACTGTTGGTCCGTGTGTAATCCGTATTTTTCTCGCCCCCGTTGACTTTCTTTGGCGGATTTTTTGCGCAATACGCTGACATTGCAGCATGCTGCAATTTTCTACGGCCGTACAAGACCGTATAATACGGATGCGTAAAATACGGCAGATAGGAGCTGCCCCATAGAAAATCATTGGTCCATGTGCAATGCGTATTTTCAGTGCCTATCATACGTCCGTAAAACTCGATAGTGTGACGCCGGCCTCACAGCGCTGACCTGACACTGTAGTTAACTGAGCACAATCCTGCGGACAGGTTCCTCAGAGCACATAGGGAATGGCATTAAAATAAAAGCCATAAAACTGTGGCAAACTCGAATTTTCTTTTCTGCTTTCCACTAGTAACTAATATTAAGTGCTGCCATTAGAACTTATAAGTTGTCCTGCAAAAAGATAAGCTGGTCATAAAACTATATGAATATATAAAGCTATAGCTGCGAGAATGGCGGGAGTGGAAAGCGATAACCAAAAATATAAACTTTTGTTATTATCCCCTCTTTTTATCTCAAACTGCCTTTGTCCCTTTTTGCTTCTTAACCCCTTAGTGACAGAGACAATTTGGTACTTAATGACCGAGCCAATTTTTACAATTCTGACCAGTGTCACTTTATGAGGTTATAACTCTGGAACGCTTTATCGGATCCTGCTAATTCTGAGATTGTTTTTTCGTGACATGTTGTACTTCAAGATAGTGGTAACATTTCTTCGATATTACTTGCGATTATTTATGAAAAAAATGGAAATATGGCGAAAATTTTTAAAATTTTGCAATTTTCAAACTTTGTATTTTTATGCCCTTAAATCAGAGAGATATGTCACAAAAAATAGTTAATAAATAACATTTCTCACATGTCTACTTTACATCAGCACAATTTTGGAAACAATTTTTTTTTTGTTAGGGGGTTATAAGGGTTAAAAGTTGACCAGCAATTTCTCATTCTTACAACACCATGTTTTTTTTAGGGACCACATCACCTTTGAAGTGATTTTGAGGGGTCTATATGATAGAAAATAACCAAGTGTGACACCATTCTAAAAACTGCACCCCTCAAGCTGCTCAAAACCACATTCAAGAAGTTTATTAACCCTTTACGTACTTCACAGGAACTAAAACAATGTGGAAGAAAAAAATGAACATTTAACTTTTTTTTGCAAACATTTTACTTCAGAACCATTTTTTTTAATTTTCACAAGTGTAAAAACAGAAATTTAACCACAAATTTTGTTGTGCGATTTTTCCTGAGTACGCCGATACCCCATATGTGGAGGTAAACCACTGTTTGGGCGCACCGCAGAGCTTGGAAGTGAAGGAGCACCGTTTGACTGTTTCAATGCAGAATTGGCTGGAATTGAGATCGGACGCCATGTCGCGTTTGGAGAGCCCCTAATGTGCCTAAACAGTGGAAACCCCCCACAAGTGACACCATTTTGGAAACTAGACCCCCCAAGGAACTTATCTAGATGTGTGGTGAGCACTTTAAACCCCCAGGTGCTTCACAGAAGTTTATAACGTAGAGCCGTGAAAATAAAAAAATCGCATTTTTTCTACAAAAATGATCTTTTTGCCTCCAAATTTTTATTTTACCAAGGGTAACAGGAGAAAATGGACCCCAGAAGCTGTTGTACCATTTGTCTTGAGTACGCCGACACCCCATATGTGGGGGTAAACCACTGTTTGGGCGCATGGCTGAGCTCGGAAGCAAAGGAGCGCCATTTGACTTTTCAATGCAAAATTGACTGGAATTGAGATCGGACGCCATGTCGCGTTTGGAGAGCCCCTGATGTGCCTAAACAGTAGAAACCCCCCAAAAGTGACCCCATTTTGGAAACTAGACCCCCCATGGAACTTATGTAGATGTGTAGTGAGAACTTTGAATGCCCAAGTGCATCACAGAAGTTTATAATGCAGAGTCGTGAAAATAAAAAATATATATTTTTTAACAATAAAGATTTTTTAGCCCCCAAGTTTTTATTTTCACAAGGGTAACAAGAGAAATTGGACCCCAAAAGTTGTTATCCAATTTGTCCTGAGTATGCTGGTACCCCATATGTGGGGGTAAACCACTGTTTGGGCGCACGGCAGAGCTCGGAAGGGAAGGAGCGCCATTTTGGAATGCAGACTTTGATAGAATTGTCTGCGGGCGTTATGTTGCGTTTGCAGACCCCTAATGTACCTAAACAGTAGAAACCCCCAACAAGTGACCCCATTTTGGAAAATAGACCCGCCAAGGAACTTATCTAGATATGTGGTGAGAACTTTGAATGCCCAAGTGCTTCACAGAAGTTTATAATGCAGAGAAGTGAAAATAAAAAATATTTTTTTTCCCACAAAAAAGATTTTTTTAGCCCCCAAATTTTTATTTTCACAAGGGTAACAAGAGAAAATGGACCCCAAAAGTTGTTGTCCAATTTGTCCTGAGTATGCTGGTACCCCATATGTGGGGGTAAACCACTGTTTGGGCGCACGGCAGAGCTCGGAAGGGAAGGAGCGCCATTTTGGAATGCAGACTTTGATAGAATTGTCTGCGGGCGTTATGTTGCGTTTGCAGACCCCTAATGTACCTAAACAGTAGAAACCCCCAACAAGTGACCCCATTTTGGAAAATAGACCCCCCAAGGAACTTATCTAGATATGTGGTGAGAACTTTGAATGCCCAAGTGCTTCACAGAAGTTTATAATGCAGAGTAGTGAAAATAAAAAATATTGTTTTTTCCCACAAAAAAGATTTTTTTTGCCCCCAAATTTTTATTTTCACAAGGGTAACAAGAGAAAATGGACCCCAAAAGTTGTTGTCCAATTTGTCCTGAGTATGCTGGTACCCCATATGTGGGGGTAAACCACTGTTTGGGCGCACGGCAGAGCTCGGAAGGGAAGGAGCGCCATTTTGGAATGCAGACTTTGATAGAATTGTCTGCGGGCGTTATGTTGCGTTTGCAGACCCCTAATGTACCTAAACAGTAGAAACCCCCAACAAGTGACCCCATTTTGGAAAATAGACCCCCCAAGGAACTTATCTAGATATGTGGTGAGAACTTTGAAAGCTCAAGTGCTTCACAGAAGTTTATAATGCAGAGTAGTGAAAATAAAAAAATATTTTTTTTTCCAACAAAAAAGATTTTTAGCCCCCAAGTTTTTATTTTCACAAGGGTAACAGGAGAAATTGGACCCCAAAAGTTGTTGTCCAATTTATCCCGAGTACGCTGATGCCCCATATGTGGGGGTAAACCACTGTTTGGGCGCACGGCAGAGCTCAGAAGGGAGGGAGTACCATTTGACTTTTTTAGCGCAAAATTGGCTGTCGTGTTTGGAGACCCCCTGATGTACCTAAACAGTGGAAACCCCCCAATTCTAACTCCAACCCTAACCCCAACACACCCCTAACCCTAATCTCAACCCGATCCATAATCCTAATCACAACCCTAACGATAATCACAACCCTAACCCCAAAACAGCCCTAATCTCAACCCTAACCATAACCCTAATCAAAACCCTAAATCCAACACACCCCTAACCCTAATCCCAACCCTAACCCTAATCCCAACCCTAATCCCAAACGTAACACTAATCCCAACCCTAATCCAAACCCTAACCCTAATCCCAACTCTAACCCTAACTTTAGCCCCAACCCTAACTTTAGCCCCAACCCTAACCATAACTTTAGCCCCCGTCGTCACAAAAAAAGTTCAATGTAACCTTTTTTTTGTACGTCGCGTCCGCCATTTCCGCGCATGCGTGGCCGTAACTCTGCCCCCTCCTCCCCAGGACATAGACTGGGCAGCGGATGCGTTGAAAAACTGCATCCGCTGCCCACGTTGTGCACAATTTTCACAACGTACGTCGGTACATCGGGCCGACGCATTGCGACCGCCCCGTACCGACGCAAGTGTGAAAGAAGCCTAAGGCTACTTTCACACTAGCGTCGTACTCGGCCCATCGCAGTGTGTCGGGCCGACGTACCGACGCTAGCGTTGTAAGCGCCGCACAACGGGTGCAGCGGATGCTGTTTTTTCAACGCATCCGCTGCCCCATTGTGAGGTGCGGGGAGGCGGGGGCGGAGTTCCGGCCACGCATGCGCGGTTGGAAATGGCGGACACGTCGCACAAAAAAGTTACATGTAGTTTTTTTTGTGTCGACGGTCCGCCAAAGCACGACGCATCCGTCGCACGACGGATGCGACATGTGGCAATCCGTCGCTAATGCAAGCCAATGGAGAAAAAACGCATCCTGCAAGCACTTTTGCAGGATGCGTTTTTTCTCCAACGACGCATTGCGACGGAAGCCAAAAAACGCTAGTGTGAAAGTAGCCTAACCCTAACCCTAAATTTAGCCCCAACCCTAACTCTAACCCTAACCCTAACTCTAACCCTAACCCTATCTCTAACCCTAACTCTAACCCTAACCCTAATTTTAGCCCCAACTTGTCTTCTCCTGCCGGCCGGCAGATGGCGGGCGCACTGCGCATGCGCCCGCCATGATGAAAAAGCCGGCTGGCAGGAGAAGACAGAAGAGGACCCAGGGACCCCGGGTGAGTATGATAGGGTCCCCGAATCCCCCTATTTCTCTGTCCTCTGATGTGCAATCACATCAGAGGACAGAGAAATAACTGATCGCTTTTTTTTTTTTTTGCGGTCGCCGGTAAACTGTTAATTACCGGCGATCGCAAAGCAGGGGTCGGTGCAAACCGACCCCGATCATGTTCTTTGGGGTCTCGGCTACCCCCGGCAGCCAAGACCCCAAAGATCTTCCGGGTGCCGGGCGGCGGGCGCACTGCGCGTGCGCCCGCCATTTTTTCCCGGAAAAAAGATGGCGGCGCCCATGGGGAGACACGAGGAGCACCGGGGGAGGTAGGTGAGTATTGGGGGGCTATTGGGGGCCATCGGGGACCACATTTCTCTGTCCTCCGATGTGGGATCACATCGGAGGACAGAGAAATTAAACGGCAAATCGCTTTTTTTTTTTTTTTTTTGTTGCGACCGCCGGTAAACGGTTAATTACCGGCGATCGCAACTCGGGGGTCGGTAAAAACCCCCCGAATCATGTTCTCTGGGGTCTCGGCTACCCTCGGCAACCGAGACCCCAGAGAAAATCCGACTCTGGGGGGCGCTATTCACTTTTTCCACAGCGCCGTTAATTAACGGCGCTGTGGATTAAGTACCCTTAGCGGCCGCCGTTAAAAGGCGTATCGGCGGTCGTTAAGGGGTTAAACGGGCTGTTTCAATTTAATAAATGACATTGATTATGTACAGAAAGTAAATCTATGGCACATACTAGTACATTGTGATTGTCCACATTGCCTCCTTTGTTGGCTTGACTCATCTTTCTATTGCAGTATACACTTCTCATTTCCATGGTTACAGACTACCCTGCAATACAGCACCAGTTGCATTACCTGCTTACTATAGGAAAATTGCTCCCTCTGTGCACTCCTGTGGTGCCTGCTCCCAGAGACACCAGTGCAAGAATGGGCACTGGCGCTGGATGGCAGCATGGTCTGTAACAATGGAAATGAAAAGTGTATAATGCAATAGATAGATGAATCAAGCCAACAAAGGAGGCAATATGAATTACAATATATAACTAAGTGCCTTGTATTAACTTTCTCTACATGATAAATGCTATTTGCTAACGTTAGAGATTTCTTTCAAGGATTTGGACTATGCTAGCATAACCTAGCTATAGGCATTCTATGTCACACAAGGAGCAACTGTGGGACCCCAGGAGTTCGGGTACCACAGTAGTGCTGTCTTCCTCTCAGGGAGGGTAGTGCTATGTCTGGAGACAAGTGAGATTTCCTTTGGTAGGTTTACACACACACACACAACACCTTCCACTTCCAGGCCAGGAGGGGGAGCTCCAAGCCCTGTTTTAGGCAGCTTCCCTCAATAAAGATCTTGGTTTAGAGGCGGAGACAGCTCAGTTTGTAGCAGAAGTCGGTGTGCGAGGACAGACAGGAGTGGGGCACAGAGGAAAAAATGCTCCAGGAGGCCATGAGCTGGCCTCTGAAAAGTATCAGCACAAAAATCCGGGTACCGGGAGCCCGAGGCTTTTGTGGATTATAAAACACAGAGCAGAACCGGAGGGTATTGTTCTACAAGGACTTTGCTCATAGTTACCTGTGGCACAGCAGCACCTAGGAGCCTGGAGTCACCTAGAACAGACCCCAGTTCACACGGCCCGAGCTGCCTGCCATACAGGTACCTGTCCTAGGACAGCAGAACCATTAAAGACCTTGTTGAGACACTTAGTGGCAGAAGGGACTTAGAGACAGAAAGTGCAGAGTGGTAGGCTCCTACCCGACTTACCCAGGGGAACTCGCTTGTCTCTGGACTGCCCGGACTTCTCTGCCTGCCCTGTGGTCTGGTGCCCTGGACTGTGGATGCTGAAGTCTTCAGTAAAGGTAAAGAGACTGCAACCTTGTGTCCTCGCTCTTCCCTGCACCTCTCACCATACCACCATCTACACATCAGGATCCCTGGGGACATACTTCACCTGTGGGAAGGTATACCATCTAGCTGCCATAACATCACCCCAGCGGACCCCTTAAAGCAGCGTTGGTCACCCTGACCGAATACCAGAGGTGGCGTCACGAACATAAACCTTATCCCTTTAAAGACTTTTCCCATTTTTACATGGGCGCCCAGGGCCACGAACCGCGTCATAGCCACGTGACACCTCCCCTGTGAACACTGGACCCGATACTGAGTACCCCTGGCCCGCGGGGCGACTCACAAACCCTTTAAATGCCCATATACCGTATTTTTCGGACTATAAGGTGTAGGAAAATGGGGGGTGCATCTTATAGTCTGGATATATTGGCTCTGGCTGTGGTGGGGGAGTGGTATCGGAGGAGCAGTGGGTCACAGGCAGGAGTCGGCGGCTCTGGCTAACTCCTGTGCCCGCTGCTAATGAGAAATGAATATGCACTGCATTCCACCCCCATGGGTATGGTGGGCAACGAATATTCATTTTGTCCTGGCATCCTGGTATGTTTGATTGGCCCCATCCCGTTGCTGGTATGATTGGCCCCCATCCCGTTCCTGGTATACATGGCCCCATCAGAAAAGAAAAAATACATTACACTCCCCTACACGGCACTCCCTCGAAGTGTCCTGCTCCGGTGCCAGCAGCTGCTTAATGCTTGTAAGTAGCGCATGGCAGGGACGTCATGCACTGCTCACAAACAAAGCCCAGCTGTCGGAATACTCACCGGGACCGTTCAGCGCAGAGTGCGGTGAGTATCCATTCCTTCTCAGTAGTGCGCACTGTCAGCTGCCTGCTTCCTGCTGCTGCAGCGGTCACGTGTGCCGATACTTAAGAAAAATGAATATCTCGGCAATGAGATCTAGGAGCCGAAATCTGAATCTGCACATGCGCCGCCTCCAGCGGCTATTTTCTCGGAGGCCACAGCATCGAGGCAATAGAAGGGTGGGGGCTTCGGGCTTTAACAAAATGTTGCCGGAGCCCCCAGCACCACCGAACCAGCAGAAACAGGCTGGGTTGGGAGTGAGATTTTCACCCTGCAGCTTCAGACTACTAGAAGAATTGCCCAACTCCTTCTGCCGCCACGATATCTATAAGTACATTACGACTATAAGACCCACCCCTGTTTTCCGTAAAAAAAATTTGGGAAAAAAGGGTGTCTTACAGTCTGAAATATATGGCATATTACAAGTAGTGCAACTGAAACAATTTTTTTTTGCATCTTCTACTTGCTCCTTTTAGTGTGAAGCAATCCATAGCCCCCTTTTGTTCTAAATTTATTTGCTTGGTCACGCTGCAAACTACAGCCTGGTCATTCTGGTCATTGTAATTGAAGAGCGTGCAAATCTAAGAATTGTAATTTCTTTTTTGCCCCAGGCATCAGATGCGAGTGCGCAAAAAAAATTGGTACCATCTAATATTTTGTAGTGTCATACAACATTTTTGGACACCATTAAGCAAAGTACCAGCTATATACTACTGTCCAACTTATTCAGACAACTCATACATAATTTATATGAATAGGAGGACACGGAGTTTTACTGAACATTCAATTTATTAAATTCAAAGAAAATACACAAAAATATATCAATTTTACATGATAAAAATGGATAATACATATCAAATGCAATTAGTGAACTACCCAGGTAAGTGTAAAGGACCTATGGGCCACATAGAGAGCCAAAATGAGACCTGCTTACATTCAAGAGTAATGACATCCCCAATTTTCAGTATCGTTTGTGTGATTAGACCATACACCTGTGCCTCAGCACATTACTGGTGGGCCACTATTCACTATATTACCATCTTATTAACTGTCTTGGTAAATGTCCGCATAAAAAGGTTTAATTCTCTCAATATTTACCCATGTGGTCTTTGTCGGCTTCCTGTGTGGACCTCAGTCTCCCTAACGCGCGTTTCGCGCCCCCATGAGGAAGCGAGGCTACTGTTAGCACGCGAAACGCGCGTTGGGGAGACTGAGGTCCACACAGGAAGCCGACAAAGACCACATTCTGTTCTATAGAACACTGCTGCGTATTTCTCGCAAGTCACACTGTTGGTCCGTGTGTAATCCGTATTTTTCTCGCCCCCGTTGACTTTCTTTGGTGGATTTTTTGCGCAATACGGTGACAAACGCAGCATGCTGCGATTTTCTACGGCCGTACAAGACCATTAAATACAGATGCGTAAAATACGGCAGATAGGAGCTGCCCCATAGAGAATCATTGGTCCATGTGCAATGCGTATTTTCTGCGCCACTCACACGTCTGTAAAACTCGCTAGTGTGACGCCGGCCTTATTTCAGGCTGAGGCCTGGTGTATCTGTGGTGGAAAAATCATAGCTTTGCAGGCATACATAGCATAGTTTGGTCTGCAAGCCTTGTTCTACTCATTTTCTTTTTCAAATTTTAAAAAAAAAACAATAAAAAAATTATTCAGTCTGTTATCTGAGGCTGAGGCCTGGTGTATCTGTGTTGGAAAAATATTTTCTTCACAGGCATAAGTTGCATAGTTCTGACTGCTAGCCTTGTTCTACTCATTTTCTATTTTTTTCCCAAATTTCGCAAAAAGCATAAAGAAAAGATACAGTCTGTTATCTCAGGCTGAGGCCTGGTGTATCTGTGGTGGAAAAATCGCAGCTTTGCAGGCATACTGATCACATATAATTTTTCTCCAAAGAAAAACATTTGTCTTGAGCTTTTGAAATAGCCCAGTAACTACTACTTTACTAAATCCTAACTTTTCTCGTCTGCTTGTGCTTGAAATGCTGCCTTTTAGGCTTGTTGAGACAGAAGCTTTCCGCAACTTGTTAGTCCTATCTCTGGACTATCCTCTTATGACCTAGTGTATACCTCTCCAATATATATTTTTTTAAAATACTATTATATTATATTTTTATTTAGATACCTGTCTCTTAGCTGTTGCTAGGGAGGAACATATCTCATTGGACACATTCTGGCTTCAAATGTATGAACCTGTGTTCGCCCCTCTCTTTTATTATTTCTTTCATAGGTGGATTCACATCCTTTATTCATTTTTTTATTTCAGTATGATTGATCATTCATTATGTTTCCTCATTCTCCACCACTAGATCACCCGGGTTAATGTGCTCTGTGCTGCTACAGACAGTCCAATTTTTGGGAAGGGTGTCTGTGATGGCAATAAAATATTTTTTTTAAATGTACCCCCCATGGGGAAATGTTTGGACAATTTCAGTACTCCAAATGTTTTATTTTAGTGTCATAGCTTACTACACAATTTTGGTGGGCCAAAAAAAAAAGAACACATTTTGATCACTCTAAGGGTATGTTTCCACGGTCAGGAAACGCTGCTTGTTTGACGCTGCGCAGAGCTGCAGCGTCAAACACGCAGCGTCCAGATGTTCCAGCATAGTGGGGGGGATTTTATGAAATCCCTGAAGTGGCCCTGCGACTCTGGACATGCTGCGCGTCTTTTCAGATCGCAGCACGTCCGTACACCTTGCGGGGACGCAGCGTCCCCGCAAGGCATATCACAGGGCCCTTTGGGAGAAAGCGATTATCCCGGATGTGAAGAGTTAACACATCCGGCATGATCGCGTCCCAGAAAGGGGGCGGGGCTTAGCGCTGAGCGGCTTCGTCGCTGCGGCGATACCGCCGGCCATCCTGACCGTGGAAACATACCCTGATACCTCAGTCAGATGCATGGTGTCTCTGTGGTGTCTAAATCCTTCCTTTGCAGGCATACATTGCATTTTTTGGTCTGCTAGACCGCTACCCTTGGTGTATACAGTTTTTTGTGAATATTTGAAAATTTTTAAAAATACATCCCTCATACTGAAACAGTCTGTTATCTCAGTCACACGTCTGGTCTATGTGTGGTCTTCAAATCTTGGCTTTTCAGCCATACAATCCAGTTTTTGGTCAGATACCCTTGCTGTCTACAGTATTTTGTGGTTTTAAATTCTTTTAAAATATAGACCACATATTGAAACTCCGTCCGATGGTCATTTCATGTGTGGTCTAAAAATAGTTTTTTTCATGCATACATTCCAATTTTTGGTCTGTCTAATACCCAAGGTCTATACATTATCTTGGTTAAAACCCCAAAATGTTTGCAGTGTGGTAGTTCTGTAACACGCCTCATCTATCTGTGGGCTACAAAGTGTGCTTTTGAGGCTTCCATTCTCCTTTTTTTGCTGTGTTACAGTAAACACTATTTTGTCATGAATTTTTTTCTTAAAATTTACTCCCATGGGGAAATGTTGGTCAGCCTATACAGTACAGTTAGTGTATGGGCAGTACGAGTCTAGGAGACACGCTCCTTAGTAATGGGACAGCTTTGTTTAGGAGGCCCTCCTCCATGTTTCTTCCAAGGGGGGATTGGGGTGAGTGCAAATTTGGGTCAAGGCGGAACATGCATTCAATGCATAAGAAACCTGTATGGCAGGACCAACTGAAGACTATGAACTGGGTTTTCCTGTGGCCATCCAGTATCTGGGTTCAAAGGCTTATTGGGGTGCATATGACTTGATAGCAGGGCAGGCCTTGCATTCAATGCAACACTTTTTTAGAGGGCCCTCCTGTACCTCTCATGAAAGGGTTATTGGGATGCGTTGTAATTCTTGGCAGCCCATCCACTCACTGCATAGGCAATAACAGCATAGGAGACTCACTGTTTAATAATGGCCCTTTAAGAATATTAATGCCGCCTGATGTCCCTCTAAAAATAGGCTCTGTGACTTGAAGAGTCTCTCCTTCGAAAATGAAGTCTCCTTATGTGTCACACACCACATGGCCAGCTAGGGTTGTTACATGTTACAATTACATTTCCCAGTGAATGCATTTGTATTGGTTGAAAGCAATGTTAAAGTTGAAAAAAAGCATCAAAAATGCTACGTGTGAACATAGCCCAAGTGATGGAGGAACATTTTGGTCTGGGGTTAATTATTTTGCCTTAAATACAAGTCATTACCCTGGAAAGGATGTACCTTAACATATTTCCCACCAAAATCCATTTTGGTTTCGTTTTTGTATGTTTTTTGGTGCACCTGTAAAAATGGCGTGAAACTCTGACATCATTGCTTACAGCTGGGACCGAGGAGTCAGGAATGCTTCCAGGGGCAATCCCCATGATGTTCCTGTGTCATTTGAGAAGTGATTCCATAATTTTCAGATGTTTTTAGATCTTAAAATAACCCCCGGGGGATCGCGGTAAAAATACTCGGGTCTCCCATAGACTTAAATTGGGCTCGATGCTCGGGTTGAGTACGTGACTATTCCAATCTGCTCGACCCGAGCAACGAGCACCCGAGCATTTTAGTGTTCGCCCGCCATCACTAATCTTTACATCATTAAAAATTAGCTGTGAAAGAATTAGAGACTGAAATTACTATACTATTCAAGTTTTGATATGTCTGCATCATAGTTTTTGGAGCAGGTTTAATTAGTGCATCAATTGAAAAGTATTTTCATAGGTCAAATATATGGGCATTTAAAGGGGTTGCTCCTTGTGTGACATTGAATGCCTATAGCTAGGTTATGCTAGCATAGTCCAAATCCTTGAAAGAAATCTCTAACGTTAGCAAACAGCATTTATCATGTAGAGAAAGTTAATACAAGGCACTTAGTTATATATTGTAATTCATATTGCCTCCTTTGTTGGCTTGATTCATCTATCTATTGCATTATGCACTTTTCATTTCCATTGTTACAGACCATGCTGCCATCCAGCGCCAGTGCCCATTCTTGCACTGGTGTCTCTGGGAGCAGGCACCATAGCAGTGCACAGAGGGAGCAATTTTCCTATAGTAAGCAGGTAATGCAACTGGTGCTATATTGCAGGGTAGTCTGTAACCATGGAAATGAGAAGTGTATACTGCAATAGAAAGATGAGTCAAGCCAACAAAGGAGGCAATGTGGACAATCACAATGTACTAGTAAGTGCCATAGATTTACTTTCTGTACATAATCAATGTCATTTATTAAAGTGAAAGCCTGTTATCCCCTTTCTGACATTAGACGTACTATCCCGTCGAGGTGGGGTGGGGCCATATGCCCCCCGACGGGATAGTACGTCATAGCGATCGGCCGCGCTCACGGGGGGAGCGCGGACGGGTGTCAGCTGACAATCGCAGCTGACATCCGGCACTATGTGCCAGGATCGGTCACGGACCACACCCGGCACATTAACCCCCGGCACACTGCGAAGAAACATTATCGCAGTGCCGGGAAGTCTCCCTGCTGTGCCTGTGTGATCGCTGATCTGACACAGTGCTCTGCACAGTGTCAGATCAGCGATCTGTCACTATACAGTGATGCCCCCCGGGGCAAAGTAAAAAAGTAAAAAAAAAAATATTTACATGTGTAAAAAATGAAAATAAAAAAAAATCATAAATAAATAAAAATATATATATATATTGTTCCAATAAATACATTCCGTTTTCAAAATAAATAAAAGAATACAGATATTTAGTATCGCCGCATCCGTAATGACCCGACCTATAAAACTGTCCCACTAGTTAACCCCTTCAGTGAACACCGTAAAAAAATTTAAAAAACGAGGCAAAAAACAACCCGTTATTATCATACAAAAAGTGGAATAGCACGCGATCAAAAAGACAGATATAAATAACCATGGTACCGCTAAAAGCGTCATCTTGTCCTGCAAAAACGAGCCGCCATATAGCGTTATCAGTGAAAAAATAGAAAAGTTATAGTCCTGAGAATAAAGTGATGCAAAAAGAATTATTTTTTCTATAAAATAGTTTTTATCGTATAAAAGCGCCAAAACATAAAAAAATTATATAAATGAGATATCGCTGTAATCGTACTGACCCGACGAATAAAACTGCTTTATCAATTTTACCAAATGTGGAACATTATAAACACACACCCCCCAAAAGAAATTCATGAATAGCTGGTTTTTGGTCATTCTGCCTCACAAAAATCAGAATAAAAACAATCAAAAAATGTCACATGCCTGAAAATGTTACCAATAAAATGTCAACTCGTCCCACAAAAAACAAGACCTCACATGACTCTGTGGACCAAAATATGGAAAAATTATAGCTCTCAAAATGTGGTAACGCAAAAAATATTTTTTTGCAATAAAAAGCGTCATAAAAATCTGCTAAAAAAACTCTATAAAAGTAAATCAAACCCCCCTTCATCACCCCCTTAGTTAGGAAACATAAAAAAAATAAAAAAATGTATTTATTTCCATTTTCCCATTAGGGTTAGGGCTAGGGTTGGGGCTAGGATTAGAGGCTAGGGATAGGGTTGGGCCTAGGGTTAGGAGTAGGGCTAGGGTTAGGGTTGGGGCTAGGGTTAGGATTAGGCCTTGGATTGGGGCTAGGGTTAGGATTAGGGCTAGGGTTAGGATTAGGGCTAGGGTTAGGGTTGGGGCTAGGGTTAGGCCTTGGATTGAGGCTAGGGTTAGGATTAGGGCTAGGGTTAGGGCTAGAAATAGGGTTGGGGCTAGGGTTAGGGTTTGGATTACATTTACGGATGGGATTAGGGTTAGGGGTTTGGTTAGCATTATGGTTGGGATTAGGGTTAGGGGTGTGTGGGAGTTAGGGGTGTGGTTAGGGTTGGGGTTAGGGGTGTGGTTGGGATTAGGGGTGTGTTTGGGTTAGGGTTTCAGTTAGAATTGGGGGTTTCCACTGTTTAGGCACATCAGGGGCTCTCCAAACGTGACATGGCATCCGATCTCAATTCCAGCCAATTCTGCATTGAAAAAGTAAAACAGTGCTCCTTCCCTTCAGAGCTCTCCCGTGCGCCTAAACAAGGGTTTACCCCAACATATGGGGTATCAGCATACTCAAATTGCACAACAACTTTTGGGGTACAATTTCTTCTGGTAAAATAAAAAATTGGGGGCAAAAAGTTCATTTTTGTGAAAAAAAAATTTTTATTTTATTTTACGGCTCTACATTATAAACTGTGAAGCACTTGGTGGGTCAAAGTGCTCACCACACATCTAGATTAGTTCCTTTTTCACCAGTTGTATTAATATCAATGCACTGAGGCAATTACCTATGTATTTTGAGGGACACTCATAATCTGGTGTCTTTGTTTAAATAGCACTTTCCTGACATTGTTTGTGTGTTTTTAAAATGTTTATATTTGTTAATAAAGCTTTGTGATATTTTTTTACAAAAATAAAAGGTTCCTCTTTTTCCCCTGTATTTTCATTGCCTGTATGTGGAAGTGCATTGAGGTAGTTGGTGACTATTTGAGTCACAATTATAAATCTGGAAAATGTATTAATCTTGATTTCTGTGTTTTTCTCAGTTTGTTCCAGTGGTAATATAATGGAGTTTAGAGCCCGCGATGGTACATGGCTCTCACAACTAGATGATGTATTCAAAGACACCAGTACTACAGGTGCAGAGGGGATTGATAGGGGATTAGGTGAAATCACTACTAAATTTAAAGACCTTACAAGGAAAATGACTAAAATATGGTGGAACCGTGCTTTCCTAGATAAGTACTTACAGAAGGGGTTAATCCCAAGGAGACTAAAGGTACCTTCACACTAAGCGACGCTGCAGCGATACAGACAACGATGCCGATTGCTGCAGCGTCGCTGTTTCGTCGTTGTGTGGTCGCTGGGGAGCTGTCACACAGACAGCTCTCCAGCGACCAACGATGCCGAAGTCCCCTGGTAACCAGGGTAAACATCGGGTTACTAAGCGCAGGGCCGCGCTTAGTAACCCGATGTTTACCCTGGTTACCAGCGTAAATGTAAAAAAAAAACCACATACTCACATTCCGGTGCCCGGCGTCCGCTTCCCTGCACTCCTCCTGCATCCTGTGTCAGCGCCGAACATCTCCGGCATCTCCCACAGAGCACAATGGTGACATCACCGCTCTGCTTTACGGCCGGCACTTACACAGGATGCAGGAGGAGTGCAGGGAAGCGGACGCCAGGCACCGGAATGTGAGTATGTGTTTTTTTTTTTACATTTACGCTGGTAACCAGGGTAAACATCGGGTTACTAAGTGCGGCCCTGCGCTTAGTAACCCGATGTTTACCCTGGTTACCAGTGAAGACATCGCTGAATCGGTGTCACACACACCGATTCAGCGATGTCAGCGGGAGATCCAGCGACGAAATAAAGTTCTGGACTTTCAGCAACGACCAGCGATCTCACAGCGGGATCCTGATCGCTGCTGCGTGTCAAACACAACGATATCGCTAGCCAGGACGCTGCAACGTCACAGATCGCTAGCGATATCGTTGTAAAGTCGCTTAGTGTGAAGGTACCTTAAGAGTGCAAGTATTCCCCTCCTTCCCTGTTGAAAATCCGGAGATACGGGAGAAATGGGAAAGTTATGCAAATACTTGTTCATTTGGTTTCATGGAAATATTGAAAGAAATTAATGACGAATCTCTGAAGGATATTGAAGGGGAAATGGAGGAGTTACAAACCAACATTAAAAAGGGCATGTCATCTGATGAGTTAAAAAAAATTAATGCAGAGATACAGGAAGAGGTGCAAAAATGGGCCGAAGAAATTCAGCAAACTAAATTGAAAAAATTCCAACGGGATGTCAATGATAAGCAACAAAATAGGATGTATAAATGGTGTAATTTAAATGAGAGATCACGCCCCTATTATAGAAGTGACTCCCAATCTCATTCACGGTCCAGGTCAGTAAGACCAACCAAAATTGATATGCATCAGCCAAAGAAAAAGAATGGATCAGATATGGATAGCAATGGTGGGACAATGAGAGAAAATGATCGAAAAATGAACACCAGACAGAGCTCCAAAAAAGGAACGGAAAGTAATAAATCCTAGGGAGGGCTTCAGGTAATAAACCTATCTGAACATCAGCTTAGTGATACACAGCTATAAGTATTAATCAAGGGTTTGTCATTTTCCCCAACCAATAGCTTTAATTATTTCACAGCCTTGAAAGACCTCCATCTTTTTTCACGCAAATTGATTTTGAAAAAGTTACACTGCAATGGAGGCAATGATTTGGAAGGTTGGAGTCCGGCTGAGAGAGATACCATTCGGATTTTGGAGGAACTACTGGAGGAGCAAATCCCCAATGATGCAGGTGGGTTTCCAAAAAGCATCCTCCCCAGATCAACAAAGTTCCCCCCCTTGTCACTATGTCCAGCGGTGGAAGTATTTACGAAATTGGTCTCAGAAGATCTTAAAAAATTATCTACTCGCCGCCGATATGATAACCCGACCCATAAACAGAGGGAGGCTATTCGGCAATTACAAACACTTGACGATGTGGTGTTTAAAGCAGCTGACAAGGGGGGGAACATTGTGGTCTGGCCCATTGTGAAATACGAGCGGGAGGCTTTCCGCCAGTTACGTGACACGAATGTGTACACCAAATTGAGTCACAATCCAGTGGTGACTTTCTTGACTCGACTCCAGAAAATCTTGATCAGAGTATTTGATTTGGGGATTATTAATAAGAAAATTTTAGATGGGCTCACTATTATGTTTCCCAAGACAACGACCTTTTACCTACTCCCCAAAGTACACAAAGATGCCGTCAACCCACCAGGACGTCCGATTGTGTCAGGGATAGATGGTTTATGTGACCCTATTTGCAAGTTCATTGATTTTTATTTGAAATCCCTAGTAGAAACCTTACCCTCGTTTGTAAAGGACACTACTGATGTCCAGGCTAGGGTTGACGGCGTCTCTGTGGAAAGGGGGACACTACTGGTCACTGCAGACGTGGAGACACTTTACACCTGCATCAACCATGATGATGGTCTGCGGGCGGTCCGTTTTTTCCTCGAGACCTCCAACCTGGGCGGCCCTCTCTGTGAGCTTATTTTGGAACTGCTGCACTTTGTCTTAAACCATAATTTTGTCACCTTTAAAGATCAGTTTTACCAACAAAAACGCGGCGCAGCCTGAGCCCCTGCGTACGCCAACCTCTTTCTGGGTTACTGGGAGAGGTTGGTTTTTGGGGACGCAGGGGTGGGGGCTGCCGACCATGTGCTGTGCTGGTTGCGTTATATCGATGATGTTTTATTGTTTTGGCGAGGGACGGTGCAGCAGTTAGATGACTTCATGGCAGTACTTAATACCAATATGTTTAATATCAAATTAACATATAGATATGATGAATTTAAAATTGATTTCTTAGACATCAGTTTGGAGGTGGACTCTTCCTCCACAATCCAGACTGATGTCTTTCGTAAAAAAACATCTGTCAATGCTTTAATGCATGCCAAGTCAGCACATAGTCAATCCACCGTGAGGGCCGTCCCAGTTGGACAGTTCTTGAGGGTGAGGCGGATCTGCTCGACAGACACAAAATTTGAAAGTCAGGCCTTAGACCTTAAGGATAGGTTTAGACAATGGGGGTACAGTCAGAGATGCATTCAGAATGGGTACAATAGGGCTAGGTCGGTGTCTCGGGACTCGCTGTTGTATCGTAAAAACAAGAAAGATAAGCAGGAAGATAGGATACGCTTCATCTCGGTATTTAATCACGAGTGGGACAACATGCGCGCCATCCTAACTAAGCACTGGTCGGTGCTTGGAGCTGAGCCCTCCCTGGGGCGTTTCTTGACAGACAGACCACTAATGACTCCCTGCAGATCTAAGAATCTAAGGGATTTATTGATAACAAGTCATTATGTGACACCAAAAGTAAATTATTTTGGCAGCTCTAAATCGAGGCTAGGCTCCTTTAAATGTGGCCACTGCATCGCTTGTGCCAATGTCCTTCAAACAACTAAATTCAGTTCGGTGGATCACAAAGAGTTTTTGATCAAGGAATATATCTCCTGTAATACCAGAAACGTGATCTATTATGCTACATGTAGTTGTCCTCTCATCTACATAGGGTTAACATCACGGGAACTGAAGATACGTGTGAGAGAACATGTACGGGACCTTGGCGCAGTGAGGGGAGAGGAGGATATATCTACCCTCAAGACCATCCCGAAACATTTCAGGATGGTCCACAATTGTAACCTTAAAGATTTTATGGTTAGGGGTATAGATGTGGTACATGTTGGCATTAGGGGGGGAAATGTAAAAAAAACTCCTAGCTCAATGAGAATTAAAATGGATTATTACCTTGGGAACCATGAAGCCGGCTGGTTTGAATGACTCCTTGAATTTTGGCTCCTTTTTGTAGAGTTTCCTTCATCCTTTAAAATCCCCTGCATTTGTTTTTAAATTGTACATGTGTGTGTTTTTTTGGTTTTAACAGTTGTTATTGTTTTGTTATATATACAAGCTCCTTCTGGATGAATGGCACCTTATTTCTTATTTTTGGATCTCACCACTTCTGAGAATATGGAAAAAGAAGAAAAAAAAATCATATGGACTAACGAACTATTCAACTCTGTTTGTTTCAGATTGAACGGAATATAACATTGTACCATCGAAACCCTTCAGTTGTTGTAATATTGGACATTGTCGCTTTATTGTTAATGTATATATTCCATGTCCATGTCTAAATAATATAGACACACTGTTGTTTACATTTCTAATGGCTTCTGCTGTGGTGCGCGTGTGCTGGCTGGCGGTCTGTGCTTGCCCACCCTCTGACCGGCGATGTCCTGCTGCAGGCACGACTGGGACTCACTAGTGCCCACTTGTGCGTGCGGTGGGGAAGGTCCGGGCAGGGGTGGGTTAACCTGGACGGCGGCCGGGGCATGCGCCATACAAACACAGCAGTGATTGCAAGAAGTCAGGTGACGGTCACATGATGAGTTTCCATGGATACTTAAGGTCCTGTAGACAGCCAAAACTACACTCCCCTTGAGAAAGCGAGTGCTGACAGCGGCGAAACGCGCGTCAGGGTACGTGCAGTGGGCCCCACATTCATAGGTGAGACATGCTTCCCTAGCATCCATATGCTGACCCACCAGGCCGGGTACTTTTACGGCTAGAGGTTTTACAATAGCTGGTGGTGCGCGGTATCCACACTCCCATAGGTTATTACAAGAAATGGTCTGTGTACTAATGATTTTTACCGCTCATGATTGGGGGTTGCGGCTACCTGTGATATTTCTGGGAGCATTTGTGTTTTTTTCACCAGTTGTATTAATATCAATGCACTGTGGCAATTACCTATGTATTTTGAGGGCCACTCATAATCTGGTGTCTTTGTTTAAATAGCACTTTCATGACATTGTTTGTGTGTTTTTAAAATGTTTATATTTGTTAATAAAGCTTTGTGATATTTTTATACAAAAACAAAAGCTTCCGCTGTTTCTCCGGTATTTTCATTGCCTGTATGTGGAAGTATATTGAGGTAGTTGGTGACTATTTGAGTCACAATTATGAATCTGGAAAATGTTGTATTAAGTTCCTTAGGGGGTCTACTTTTCAAAATGGTGTCACTTGTGGGGGTTTCAATGTTTAGGCACATCAGGGGCTCTCCAAACGCAACATGGTGTCCGATCTCAATTCCAGTCAATTTTGCATTGAAAAGTGAAACGGCGCTCCTTCCCTTCCAAGCTCTGCCATGCGTCCAGTGGTTTACCCCCACATATGGGGTATCGGCATACTCAGGACAAATTGTACAACTTTTGGGGTCCATTTTCTCTGGTTTCCCTTGGTAAAATAAAACAAATTGGAGCTGAAGTAAATTTTTTGTGAAAAAAAAATTAAATGTTCATTTTTTTTAAACATTCAAAAAATTCCTGTGAAACACCTGAAGGATTAATAAACTTCTTGAATGTGGTTATGAGCACCATGAAGGGTGCAGTTTTTAGAATGGTGTCACACTTGGTTATTTTCTATCATATAGACCCCTCAAAATGACTTCAAATGAGATGTGGTCCCCCAAGAAATGGTGTTGTAAAAATGAGAAATTGCTGGTCAAATTTTAACCCTTATAACTCCCTAACAAAAAATATTTTGGTTCCAAAATTGTGCTGATGTAAAGTAGACAT
Organism: Ranitomeya variabilis; assembly: GCF_051348905.1. Classification (NCBI taxonomy): domain Eukaryota; kingdom Metazoa; phylum Chordata; class Amphibia; order Anura; family Dendrobatidae; genus Ranitomeya; species Ranitomeya variabilis. Next base: position 756,022,724 of record NC_135235.1, on the reverse strand, counting down.
GTGGGAAATGTTACTTATTAAGTATTTTGTGTGACATATCTCTGTGATTTAAGGGCATAAAAATTCAAAGTTGGAAATTTGCAAAATTTTTTACATTTTTGCCAAATTTCCATTTTTTTCACAAATAAACGTAGGTAATATCAATGAAATTTTACCACTACCATGAAGTACAATATGTCACGAGAAAAGATTGTCAGAATCGCCAAGATCCGTTGAAGCGTTCCAGAGTTATAACCTCATAAAAGGGCAGTGGTCAGAATTGTAAAAATTGGCCCGGTCATTAACGTGCAAACCACCCTTGGGGGTAAAGGGGTTAAAAAGCCGAAAGAGGAGACTAGAATGGAGTCTGTATGAGGAGCTCAGCTCAATTCCCATCTAGACACAACCATACCCAGACTCCTCTCCTCCTGTGACCTCATCACAGGTCCTGTGCGCACAGAGCAGCCATATATGTGGAGTGCGGCTCTGCAGGTGGAGGTATGTGGAGATTCCCCATTACTGAGCGCCGGGGACATTAACCCCTTCTGCACGGAGCAGTCTACAGCAGAGCGGCTGAAATGAGATCAGAATGTCACCTCCGCTCCAGACACAGCTGCTTCCGGCCATCCGGGGCACAGGACTGAGCGTGGCCCCGCCCCTTCCGGTGACGTCATCTCCTCCCAGGATCCTCTGCGCTAGAAGCTTCCTCCCCGTGGATCCCCGGTGTCCGGTGTGCGGCTCTGCAGGTGGAGTCTGGGCAGTCCTCGTCATCCTCCATGTGGGGGATTCCTCCTATATCACCTCCATACTCCGCACCCTCACTATAGCGCTTATTCACATCTGGGAGTCCTGGCTGTGTCTGTGCAGTGAATGCGTTTTCCTCTTTGTCTCCACACAGTAATGTCCTCCCCTGTGTACCGGCCACTGTAAGAATTCTCCCTTCCCCCACATGGTAATATTCCCCTATTCACCTACAGGGGCCATAAGTCCTTATATGTGGTCCTAACTAGTATTAGTGGCCCCTGTGTGCCCCAATATATTACTACTGGCCCCTGTGCGGCCCCGTATATTACTGCGGATCCTTGTGTGCCCCCATATATTACTACTGTCCCCTGTGTGCCCCCACATATTACTACTGGCCCCTGTGTGCCCCCATATATTACTACTGGCCCCCGTGTGCCCCCATATATTACTACTGGCCCCCGTGTGCCCCCATATATTACTACTGGCCCCCGTGTGCCCCCGTATATTACTACTGGCCCCTATGTGCCCCCATATATTACTACTGGCGCCCGTGTGCCCCATATATTACTGCTGGCCCCCGTGTGCCCCCATATATTACTACTGGCCCCTGTGTGCCCCCATAAATTACTACTGGCCCCTGTCTGCCCCCATATATTACTACTGTGCCCTGTGTGCCCCCATATATTACTACTGGCCCCTGCTTGCCCCCACATATTGGTAATGTTACCTACAGATGCTTCTCACAAAATTAGAATATCATCAAAATGAATTTATTTCAGTTCTTCAATACAGAAAGTGAATCTCCTATATTCTGTAGAGTCATTACAGAGTGATCTATTTCAGGTGTTTATTTCTGTTAATGTTGATGATTATGGCTTAGAGCCAGTGAAAACCCAAAAGTCATTATCTCAGTAAATTAGAATACTTTATAACACCAGCGTGAAAAATGATTTTAACATATGAAATGTTGTTCTACTGAAATGTATGTTCAGTAAATGCACTCAGTACTTGGTCGGGCTCCTTGTGCATCAATTACTGCATCAATGCAGCGTTTCATGGAGGCGATCAGCCTGTGGCACTGCTGAGGGGTTATGGAAGCCCATGTTGCTTTGATGGCAGCCTTCAGCTCGTCTGCATTGTTGGGTCTGGTGTCTCATCTTCCTCTTGACAATACTCCATAGATTCTCTATGGGGTTAAGGTCAGGTGAGTTTGCTGCCAATCAAGCCCAGTGATACTGTTGTTTTTATACAAGTTATTGGTACTTTTGGCAGTGTGGACAGGGGCCAAGTCCTGCTGGAGAATGACATTTCCATCTCCAAAAAGCTTATCGGCAGTGGGAAGCATGGAGTGCTCTAAAATGTCCTGGTAGACGGCTACACTGACTTTGGTCTTGATAAAACCCAGTTGACCTACACCAGCAGATGACATGGCTCCCCAAACCATCAATGATTGTGGAGACTTCACACTAGACCTCCAGCAGCTTGGATTGTGGCCTCTCCACTCTTCCTCCAGACTCTGGGACCTTGATTTCCAAATTAAATGTAACATTTGCTTTCATCTGAATACAACACCTTGGAGCACTGACAACAGTCCAGTTCTTCTCCTTGGCCCAGGTAAGACGCTTCTGGCGTTGTCTATTGGCCATGAATGGCCTGACACAAGGAATGTGACACTTGTAGCCCATGTCCTGGAGATGTCTGTGTGTGGTGGCTCTTGAAGCAATGACTCCAGCAGCAGTCCACTCCTTGTGATGTTCCCCTGATTTTAGAATGGCCTTTTCTTAACAATCCTTTCCAGGCTGCCGTTATCCAGGTTGCTTGTGCACCTTTTTCTACCACACTTTTTCCTTCCACTTTCCATTAATATGCTTGGACACAGCACTCTGTTAACAGCTGGCTTCTTCAGCAATGATCTTTTGTGGCTTCCCCTCCTTGTGGAGTGTGTAAATGACTGCCTTCTGGACATCTAAAATAGAGAAATTGAGGCTGACAGCACAACTGATAAAAGGATGCCCGTCTTAGTTCCACTGGACCCAAGTGGAAGAGTACATACCATGAACCGAAGTGAAGGACAGCATCCAATCCAGGTGAAAAAAAATCTTTCTTGTGCCAAAATGCGACGTTTCAACAACAAAGGTCTTTTTCAAGCATGAAAGCATGCCTTCTGGACATCTGTCAAGTCCGCTGTCTTCCCCATGATTGTGGAGCTACTGAAACAGACGAAAGGATCTTTATAAATGTTTAGGCACCTTTGTAGGTGTTTTTTGTTAAAGTAAACCTGTCAGCCTTTAGGCCTCTCTGACCTTTCCCAGCGCCTGCGCACTGCAGTACTTTGGTCTGCCCTCAACAGGGAATATAAGTACACTTGTGCAGGAGCGCGATGCTGGGGAGCTATGAAGCAAGAAAATGGGAGGACCCAGACCTGCGACACCAATCGGACCGGACTGCATTGGACCGCCCTGCATCGGACCGCACCCCCGGTGAGTATAATAAAACTTATTTTTCTCCAGTCACCTTCCATGACAGCAGTATCAGAGATGTCTCCCTGCCCTAAAAGGGGACAGGAAACGAAGAGGTTAAATACCCCTCCCCTTCCTGCAACCACCAGTGTATTTCCTGTCCCCTATGGGGCATGGAGAGGTTTCGGATAGTGCTGCTGTGGCCGGCGATCGGGAGCGCTGTTACCTTTATGTGCCGGGCAGTCGAGGCCGGGGGCTCCGCTCTCCTCCTCCTGTGACTGCTCCCATCTCCGCGCGACTTGGGACCCTCTATCCCATCCTTCCTGCACGTTCTCCTGGGATAAAGCAGGGCGATGAAGTGCACCGGGGTCCTCCTGTAGCTCCCCGGCATTCTCTTCCCTCCTCGCTGCTGTTCGGAAGCCGCGTGCGCACCGAAAGTGACGTTCCTAAACTTCCGGTTTCGTTCCTATAATTCCACCCTGGAACGCATGCGCGCTGACCTGCGTCATATCCAGCAGCAGCCATGACAGGCATTTTTCTTTGGATTATCCCCTATGGACCATAGGGAGGAGGAGCACTAAATCACGCTGGAGACCTCGATGCTATATATTCCTGGTCGGGGGGAAAGGTTCCAGGTAAAGCCCATCTGTGTATGTCCTTCTGTGACTGGTGACTGACTGTATGGACGGCGACAAACCCCTACACTCTGCTTCTGCAGAGCCCAACGTTCACCCTCCTACTGTAAGTAGTGGATGAGGTCCCTTGCTGTCCAGATAATTGTAAAGTGACTTAGTTCACCTTTCTCTCTCTTTTTAGGGAGACAAGGTCCCTGCCCCTAAAAAGGAAAAGATGCCCAGCCGCAAGTATTGTGCATGAGCGTCCAAGCTTCCCTCCGCTTATAAGAAAAAGCTCTGCCAAGCATGCACGGATGAAGTGCTATGTAATGAACATCCCTCTTTTCTGGTCAGCATCAGAACCCTCATCAGACAGGAGGTTCAGTCCTCTATGGCGGCCCTTTCCCAGGCCCTGACACCACAGCCCCCTCCTCCTAAGAATGGGATGGCTCCTGTGGATTCTGACTCTGACTCAGGCGAGACCCGTACCTCAGGTTCAGAGGACATTTGGGAGAATGAGGGTTCCACTTCCACCCCCAGACCAGATAATAAAAAATATTTTTTTTTTCTTCCGAAGATATGGAAGAGCTAATTACTATGGTGAGGGGCACCATGGGGGTGGAGGAGGAGGAAGTGAGCCACTCCGTTCATGATGACATGTTTGGGGGGTTAAAACCCAGGGCCCAAAAAGGATTTCCCATTCATGAAAACATTGAGAATCTTGTCCTTCTTGAATGGTGCCTACCTGAGAAAGGTCTGAGTATCTACTAAAAACAAAAGTGGCCTCAACATGTGTTGCCAGATCCCTATTCCTCTGGCTACGTACATTGGAAAATCACCTTTCTCAGGGGACTCCAAGGGAAGAGATACTAAACTCTCTGCCTCTACTTCAGAAGGCAACGGTGTTCCTTGTGGATGCCTCCACTGAGTCTGTACGTGTAGCCGCTAGGTCTGCAGTCCTCTCCAATTCATCTAGGAGAGCTCTATGGCTTAAATCCTGGGGTGGTGACATTGCCTCCAAGTCCAAACTGTGCGGTATTCCTTTTCAGGGACATTATGTGTTTGGTCCGGCCCTTGCTGAACTCTTAGTCAAGGCTACAGATAAAAAGAAAGCTCTTCCAGAGCAGAGAAGCTCTAGGAAACCCTTTTTTCGTCCCTCCCGTGAACAAGCTCACCAGAGAGATTACAAGGGTAAAGGTAAATCAGGTCGATGGAGATGCCCAAAAGGGGGTAAAACCAGGAACATACTTGTCCCCCAACATCAGCAGGTCCCTGAGAAGCAGTGACTGCTCTCCGGTCGGGGGTCGACTGTCGGTCTTCCTCACCCAATGGCAGGCCATCACCGCAACCCAGTGGGTCCTGCGTACCATACAGGAAGGCCTGAGGTTAGAATTCGAGAGTCCTCCCCCTCACCGCTTGACAATTACCTCCCTACAGTCTCCACACCTTCGAGAATCCTTGCTATTAAATCTCCAAGGTCTGCTTCAGGCAGAGGTGATTTCTCTGATGCCCATGACGGCACCACGGAGAGAGGGGATCCGCCCAACAAAAACAGGAAACCTACAGATAAAAAGGTGGTACCTCTCCCTCATCAGATGGATTCCTATCCTTGATGGGAGACCTACAGACTCACCTACAGAAGAAGTCGTGGGAGTCCGGGGCCAATCAGTCCGACTCAGCGGGGGTCCCCCTGCCTCGGCTGGTGTGGTGACCCGAAGCACCACCGCTGGGGCTAGTGGGCCTCTAGGGTGCGCAAGGAGAGGTGGCAAGGAGGATCGCGGCCACCTCTCCAGGTAAGAAACAGAAGCAGCAGCATCCAGGGGGGTCCCTCTGTAGATGGGATGGGGGATTAGCACACCGCTTACCCGAAGTATCAGTCTGCCTGTCTGAAGCTCCCGGGGGCTCCGGGAACCAGCACACGCGCGCGGTGATGTGCAGCGCTATCTTGTGTGCAGCATCGTCCGTCTGCGCATGCGCAGGATCTGTACCGCGATTTTGCGTGGTGCAGGATGGGCTGGTCACTGCGCATGTGCGAGATTAGACATAATTTCGCGCAGAGCGGCCGGCATTTACTGTGCATGCGCGGGCATGCAAATAGCGCGGGCATGCAAATAGCGCGCGGCAGAGCAGGAACCACCGCTATTAAAGGGGAAGCATAACGTAGGTCAAACGCTTCTTATGGAGCTTGACCTGCATTCCCCTGCGATGAGCGACCTGGAACAGGCATCACCCCTATCCAGGACATCACCACCGCCGCCGTCGCAGCAGCAGAAGCGACAGCCACAGAAAGGACACCAGGATGCTACCAGTAAAGGGCGCTCTGGATCGCTACATAGCAAAGAGTCGAGTACAGCGTCCGGCTCAACGGATAAGCTGATGGCAGATGCAGATCACCCCCAACTGGTACTTAGGGGGCCATAACTTGGTAAGTGATCTCCGTGAAAGCCAGTGGTAGTAAGGGCCTATATTTGTCTCTTTTTACTTTAGGGGAAGAAAAGTTAAGGCAAAAATAAGCATAATGTATGCGCCCTCTGTAGAGAGGATCATCCATCTACTTGGGAGAAGAGACTTTGCAGCACATGCATACAACAGACACTGTCCGAAGGGCTTCCCGGGTTCGCAGCAGACCTCAAAAACCTGATAAAAAAAACAGGTGGAAGATACTATTAGATCCCTAAAAGGGGGGAAAAAGTGAAGAAAGACCAAGCACAGATCCTCAACTCCTGAGTCCAGTGATATGGATAGAGAAGAGGGGAATTAGGATACGTCTAATTCTTCCTCTTCATCATCTTCCTCTGGGGGCCGTAGTTGTTTTCCTCTGGAAGAGACGGACAGTCTTGTTAAAGCAGTTAGGAAACCTATGAGGCTAACAGACCCTCACCCAAAAAGATCGGTGCAAGACATTATGTTTGGGGGTCTCGAGCAAAAAAAGTGGAGGGCTTTTCCTCTTAACGAGAAAATCCTAGCATTGATTAAAAAGGAGTGGAAAAAGCCTGTAAGAAAGGCATTACTTACGCCAAAAAGAAAATACCTGTTTGATGACCAATCTTGCTCCTTCTGGGAAAAAGCCCCTTAGCTGGATGTTGCCATCGCTAAGGTATCTAAAAAGTAGGCCCTTCCGTTTGAGGACATGGGGGTCTTGAAAGATCCCATGGACAAAAAGGCAGATGCTTTTCTCAAAAGTTCATGGGAGGCAGCTGGGGGAGGGCTAAAACCGGCGGTTGGTGCCGCATGCACGTCCCGTTCCCTAGTGGTCTGGTTAGATCAACTAGAAATCCAGCTTAAGAACAGGTCATCGTGACTCAATCTTAAACACCTTGCCAGTAATGCGTGGAGCTGCAGCTTTCTTAGCAGATGCCTCCGCTGATTCAATCAGCCTGCTAGGTCGCCATTTTCTAATGCTGCAAGACGAGCCCTTTGACTAAAGTGTTGGCCAGGGGATCTCCAAACAAAATCTAAGTTGTGTTCCATCCCCTGTGAAGGATAATTCTTATTTGGACCCACATTAGATGACATCTTAGAGAAGGCAGAGGATAAAAAGAAATCATTCCCCTCCCTCGCTTTTCCTTCATACAGGAGGCCCTTTCGGAGCAAGAGGTTCTTCTGAAGGAAGCTGGGGAAAAATCAAGATAAGTGGGAAGATAAGTAAAGCAGAAACAAGGGATTTATGTTCAATAAGAGCCCCACTGACAATAAAAAGGCCACCCAATGAATGTTTGCCCCAGGTGGGGGGAGGACTGTCCCTCTTTCTCTCGGCCTGGGAGAAAATCACCAACAGTCCATGGATTTTGAACATAATAAAGTTGGGCCTAAAGTTAGGATTTCACAAACTTCCTCGTCCCTCCTTCATGATGACATCCCTGAGATCATCAGGGGAAGAACAAATAGCCCTAGAACAAGAAATTATGGGGTTAGTAAGCAAGGGGTTCTCCTGGAGGTGCCCCCCCCCCCCCAAGAAAGAGGGAAAGGATATTACTCCCCACTGTACCTGAGGAAAAAGCCAGATGGGTCCTACAGGACCATTATAAATTTGAAAAGCTTAAACAAATATTTGAATGTTCAGTCGTTCAAGATGGAAACAATAAAAGCATCAATAAAAATGCTGATTCCACTTTGTTTTATGGCAGTCCTGGACCTGAAGGATGCGTATTACCACATCCCTATCCACAAAGATCACTAAAAATTCCTCAGGATAGCAGTCCACATCAGCGGGGTGATATGCCATTTTCAATTCTCAGCCCTCCCCTTCGGACTAGCAAACTAGTTGCAGAGGTAATTGCTCACCTGAGGGAACTAGACACCCTGATAGTGCCATACCTTGACGACTTCCTGGTAATCGGCACCCCTCCCCAACACTGCGGAAGGCAGCTAGAGACAATCATGCACTCAATAGAAAACCTGGGCTGGTTAGTGAACTTAAAAAAATCCATATTGTTACCGTGCCAAATCCAGGAATATTTGGGTCTTACTTTAGACTCTGTAAAACAGGAATGCCGCCTTCCAGCAGAAAAAATGCAAAAGATTGTGGGGCTAGTATCCAGAATGTGAGATCTCCCCTCCATAACCCTCCGCCAAGCTATGTCCCTCTTGGGATCCATGAAGGCCTGCATCCCTGCAGTCCAATGGGCTCAGCTTCATTTGAGGGACCTTCAATGGCAAATTTTGTCAGAAGAAGTCTCTCTAAAAGGGAATTTAGAAGGTCGGTTCAGTTTATCTCCAGACACAATTCTGTCACTGGAGAACAATCTTTCTCAAGGACTCCCTTGGGTAACTCCGGTCTCAAAAATAGTAACTACAGACGCAAGCCCTAGCGGGTGGGGGGCACAGCTGAACGACCTATTAGCTCAGGGTACTTGGCCGCCGAGTCTAGAGAAAGTATCTTCCAACATGAAAGAACTGCTGGCAGTCAAGTTTGCACTCTTAGAGTTCCTAGATCCTCTTCACTCCCAGCCTGTCAGGATTATGTCGGACAACAGAGTAGTGATAGCGTACCTGAATCACCAAGGGGGTACCCGCTCTCAGAGTCTGATGGAAGTAACCAAATCGATCTTCCATATAGCCGAGGGCAACCTTAATCTCTGTCAGGCCTTAATATAAAGGGGGTGGACAATTACAGAGTGGATTTTCTGAATCGTTCCCGTCTAAAACAAGGGGAATGGGAGTAAAGCCAAACAGTGTTCATTCAGATTTCAGAAAAATGGGGTGTACCGTGCATAGACCTCTTCGCGAACAATCTGAACAAAAAAGTAGACACCTTTTGCTCCATAACACCATTGGGGAGCCCCGTATCATTAGATGCGTTTGATTCCTTGGCACCATCAACTAGCATATGACTTTCCCCCAATTGCTCTGATTCCAGCAGTGCTGTGGAAGATTCGGGATGACGGGGCTCATGTAATCTTAATAGCCCCATTCTGGCCGAAGAGGCCTTGGTTTTCTTGGATGATGAGGATGTCCATCTCTGACCCTAGGGTACTCCCGGACCTCCCAAACCTCCTCTCCCAGGGTCCAGTTAATCATCCGCAGGTTGCAAGTTTACACTTGACAGCCTGGCATTTGAAAGGGAGCTACTAGAAAACAGAGGATTTTCGCCGGGGCTGGTATCTACACTACTACAAAGTAGGAAACCAATTACAACCAGGCAGTACGGGAAAATTTGGAAAAAATTCCTATCATCCTCGGGTGCTAAAATAGATGACGGGGGCCCTCTTAAAGCCATATTAGAATTCTACATCGAGACCTCTTCCTGTAAGGAACACCCCTCAGTGGGATTTAAATTTAGTCCTTAAAGCCCTGGCTAAACCTCCATTTGGACCCTTGGCGGATGTCCCATTAAAAATCTTATCCCTCAAAACATCTCTGCTGGTCGCTCTCACCTCTGCACGTAGAGTTAGCGACATACAGGCTCTATCTGCTAACCCCCCTTTCACTCAATTTCTGGATGATAGGGTTGTTCTCAAAACAGACCCAGCGTATCTCCCAAAAGTAGCATCCCGATTCCATAGGACACAAGAGATTTCTCTTCCCTCCTTTTGTCCTAACCTCAAAAACAAGGAGGAAGAGTCCTTACATACATTGGATGTTAGGAGATGCCTGATGCATTACATAGAAGCCACCAGAGAGAGTAGGGAGGACGGCTCTCTTTTTGTGTGTTTTCAGGGTCCCCAGAAGGAGAAAAAAGCCTCCAAAGGCACTTTGGCAAGATGGATCACGAACGCCATCAGCCTATCGTACACATCAAGCGGGGTACTCGTCCCGGGAAATGTCAAGGCTCACTCAATGAGAGCAGTTGCAACCTCATGGGCGGAGAAGGCCAGAGCCTCAGTCGATCAGATATGTAGAGCTGCTACCTGGTCTTCACCATCTACATTCTATAATCACTATAGATTGGACCTTATCTCCTCTTCGGACCTTACCTTCAGTAAAAGGGTTCTGGAAGTGGTGGTCCCTCCCTAAATGTACAATCCCTGCAATTCTCTCCATGGTGCCGTCATGGGCATCAGAGAAAAATATAGTTCTTACCGGTAACGGTATTTCTCTGAGCCCATGACGACACCCGTACATTCCCTCCCTTCACTTATGGGTGTGCACATTAATATAGTGCCCTATACCAATTATCTAAATAGTCACGTGGTACCTCAATTAAGTTTTCAAGTATTGTTAAAATTAAGACTCTATTCCTTAGTCTCCCATCATTCTCTAGTAAACAACTGATGCAGGAGAGAGGTACCGCCTTTTTATCTGTAGGTTTCCTGTCCTTGGTGGGCAGATACCCTCTCTCTGTGGTGCCATCATGGGCTCAGAGAAATACCGTTATCCGTAAGAACTATATTTTTCCCAGGTACCATATCAGGAAATAGGGAGATTCACTATTCTCACCTATTTTGGGTAAAAAAAAAGCCCTCTGGGAAACATTGGATCATCATAAACTTGAAACCCCTAAATCAGGTGATCAAATATCGAAGATTAAAAATGGAATCAATCAGATTAGCAATCCCGCTTATTGGTCAGGATTGGGTTATGGCTAAGGTAGATCTGAGGGATGCATATTTCCATGTGCCGATCTATCCCGACCACAGGAAGTTCCTCAGGTTTGCAGTTGCCGAAGGCCATCTGGTCAGCCATTATTAATTCAATGTCCTTCCATTCGGAGTCTCGTCAGCTCCGCGGGACTTTACCAAAATCATGTCAAAAGCTGTAATCTTCATACGACAACAGGGGATCTGCATCATCCCATATCTGGACGATTTTCTTATTGTCGCTCCATCCATTCCTCATCTGAAGCTGGATGTAACTAAAGTCCTGGACATCCTGAGATCCCTGGGGTGAATTCCGAACTTGGAAAAGTCGGATTTTCATCCATCTTCAAGGAAAAAATTCTTGGCAGTTCTTCTGGACTTGGGAAAAAGAATGTCCTTCTTGCCCAGAGACCGTCAGCTCAACCTCAGGTTTCCAGATTCAGGAATCTGAGGACCCCAACCTTAAGAGACTCGGTGTCAATCCTGGGCTCTTTGACGTCATGCATCCAAGCAGTCTCATGGGCCCAGGCCCACAAGAGTCCTTCAATCCCACATCTTGCTGCATTCGAAAAGACATCAGAATGCACTAACCAGGAAAATTCCCCTCCCCAGTCACGTGAAATCCTCCCTTCCATGGTTGCTGAACTTCCAAAACCTTCAACAGGGAGTCAGCTGGCATCAACTTCCTCTGAAGGTGCTCACATCGGATGCAACCAGAGAGGCTGGGGCGCCATAGTAGAAGGATCTCATTTTCAGGGGTTGTGGCCCCCAAACATCAGGTCCAGCTCCTCAAATTTGAAGGAACTAAAGGCGGTAGAGGAAGCGCTAAATGCCGCATCTGTCCTCATTCAAGGTCACCATGTACGTGTAATGTCCGATAACACGCCTACAGTGGCCTACCTCTGACACCAGGGAGGCACGAAATGCACCAGCCTGAAACTAACAGGTGCAAGGTTTTTTTTTCCAGGGCGGAAAAAAACTTCTATCCATCACAGCAGTGCATATAAAGGGATCAGACAATGCCCAAGTGGACTTCCTCAGCAGGAGGGACTTTCACCTGGGAGAGTGGTCTCTAAACCAAGAAGTCTTCCTATCGCTGGTTCGGAGGTGGAGAAGTACCATTGTGGATCTATTTGCCAACAGTCAGAACACAAAGTTGAGCACTTTCTTCTCCCTCAACCCCTCAAGCGAAGCGCAAGGACTGGATGCCTTCTCCCATCCTTGGAAGTTCGCTCTGGTATACACCTTCCTGCCAATTCCTGTTAGCAAGAACACTACAAAAGATCCGAGCAGACTGAGTCACAGCAATTCTGGTGGCACCTATGTGGCCAGGAAGCAGCTGGCATGGCACATTGACAGACATGTCTCAAGAGGGCCCGATACTTCTCCCCCAGATGGTTGACCTTCTTCAGCAGGGACCCCTGCTACACCCGGACATACACAGGTTGAACCTGGCGGCCTGGTTACTGAGGCCGAGATTCTGAGAGTCAGAGGTCTCTCAGATGGCGTAATACAGACCTTACATAAAAGTAGGAAACCAATAACCAACGCCATCTATGGCAAGGTTTGGAAAAAATTCTCATCCTGGTGTTTCCCAAATAAGCCCAATCCATTCCTTTCCAATATTGCACAAATCTTAGAATTTCTCCAGAGGGGACTGGATCTAGGACTCTCACCTAGAGTTGAGCGACTTTTACTTTTTTCGGATCGAGTCGGGTTTCGCGAAGCCCGACTTTGTAAAAAGTCAGGTTGGGTGAAATCGGCCGATTATTGCGAAAAGTCGGGGGCCGACTGAAACACGAAACCCAATGCAAGTCAATGGGGAATCAAAGTCGGCAGTGAGTGGAGGACAGGAAAACGCCTACAGTGCCCATTTTAATGCCAAAAGCATCAATTCTTATTACTTAAGCTTGTCAATCTTCATTTACTTTTTAATAGTAAGGCATTCAAAACTGGGGGTCATTTGGCTAAAGTTGTGGGGGGGGGTAGGGCTGGCTCAAGATTTTCGTGGGCCCAGAAAATGCGGAATACGTCACGGCGGTGGAGCAGGGAGAGGTAAGTATTTCAACTTTGCAAATGCTGTGATCCTGAGCAAGCAGGGGGGCCCACTCGTTGGCAGTGGCACTGGCACAGGGCCCCTCATAGTAAGGCAGTGTGTTTGACGGCGGGTGGTGCCTCCCACTGGCAGAGACACTTTTGCGTACTATGAGGGGCCCTGTGCCAGTGACATCGCCAACTAGTATGCCCCCCACCTGATGAAGGAACCTGCACTTTCATCTGCACCTTCCTCTTTGTCCCCGTGTAAGGTGGTATAGTATGCGGGAAGGGGAACCCGACTTTCAGCAGGGTCAGATTCTGGCTGTGTAGAGTGCAAGGGGAATGTAGTGGTCTGGGTCAATGTACCAGCAGACTCATCTAGCAGTGGCTGGGCAATGGGCAGGATGAGGAGGAAACACAGATATAGGCCCAAATACTAAAGTAGGCTAAATGCAGTTCAAAATTGGTAACAGGACTAAACAGGCAGTATTGCTTTGTTCAGTGGAGGAAAACTGTATGAGTGGCAGACACAGTTAGTAGGCCCAAATAATAAAGTAGGCTAAATGCAGTTCAAAATTGGTAACAGGACTAAACAGGCGGCATTGCTTTGTTCAGTGGAGGAAAACTGTAATGAGTGGCAGACACAGTTAGTAGGCCCAAATAATAAAGTGGGCAAAATGTCTGCCAAAAAATTGTTCATAAATAAACAGGTGGCATAGCTAGGTACAGGGGTGGGCTCCTCTGCTGAGTAACAGACCGTGGTAGTAGGCGCAAAGTATTAACTGGTCTAAATGGAGGCCAGGGCCCCTGTATATTTTAACTATCATCTATCATTTCAGTGGCTGGGCAATGGGCAGGATGAGGAGGAAACACAGATATAGGCCCAAATACTAAAGTAGGCTAAATGCAGTTCAAAATTGGTAACAGGACTAAACAGGCAGTATTGCTTTGTTCAGTGGAGGAAAACTGTAATGAGTGGCAGACACAGTTAGTAGGCCCAAATAATAAAGTATGCTAAATGCTGTTCAAAATTGGTAACAGGACTAAACAGGCGGCATTACTTTGTTCAGTGGAGGAAAACTGTAATGAGTGGCAGACAGTTAGTAGGCCCAAATACTAAAGTAGGCTAAATGCAGTTCAAAATTGGTAACAGGACTAAACAGGCGGCATTGCTTTGTTCAGTGGAGGAAAACTGTAATGAGTGGCAGACACAGTTAGTAGGCCCAAATAATAAAGTGGGCAAAATGTCTGCCAAAAAATTGTTCATAGATAAACAGGTGGCATAGCTAGGTACAGGGGTGGGCTCCTCTGCTGAGTAACAGACCGTGGTAGTAGGCGCAAAGTATTAACTGGTCTAAATGGAGGCCAGGGCCCCTGTATATTTTAACTATCATCTATCATTTCAACAAATTTGTATTGGCAGTGCTTTTGAAGGATTTAACAGCACAGACTACACAGTGGTGGAGCAGGGAGAGGTAAGTACTGCAAGTGGTAGAGCACTGTTCGAGCTGGGGGGGAACACTCTCTCGTGGGCGGCGGTACTGGCACAGTGCCCCTCATATTACGACGGTGTGTCTGACGTTGGTTGTGCACCACCACCGTCAGAGACACTTCATTGTAGTATGAGGGACCCTGTGCCAGTGCCGTCGCCCAAGAGTGAGCACACCCACCTGTCCAGGCAAACGGCACTCACACGGGTGCTTGCGCCAGGTGGTGACCACAGCCCTGTGGGGGGAGTCAGCCCATTTAGGGAGGTATAAAAATGGCCTATGGTAGACATTCAGCAGCTACAAATGGAGGAATTGGAGAAGTCAGTAAGAGGAGGCCAAAAGCAAGACATTTTTCAGGCAAGCTACGTGTCAGCAGGGGAAGGTGGGGCAAAATAATTTGAAATCCATGATTGGTTCATTTTAATGAAGGTTAGATCATCAACATTCTGGGTAGCCAGACGTGTCCTTTTTTCGGTCAGTATTGAACCAGCAGCACTCAAGACTTTCTGATAGCACACTAGCAGCAGGGCAAGCGAGCTTCTGTAATGCATATTCTGCCAATTCAGGCCAGGTGTCTATTTTAGATACCCAGTAATCAAAGGGAAATGACCTGTGAGGGAGAACATCGATAAGGGAGGAAAAGTAGTTCGTAACCATACTGGACAAATGCTGTCTCCTGTCACTTTGAATCGATACAGCAGTACCTGTGGTGTCAGCGATCATTGCGAAATCATTCCACAACCTGGTCATAAAACCCCTCTGTTCAACGCCACTTCGGATTTGTGCACCTCTAACACCTCTGCCATGTTGCCCCCTACGGCTCGTGTGAGAACCATCACCGCCGCTGTGTGCTGGGAATGCCTGAACCAAACGGTCTACAAGAGTTGCTTGTTTGGTAGCCAATATTTGCTCAAGGTTCTCATGTGGCATGATATTTTGTAATTTTCCTTTATATCGTGGATCCAGGAGGCAGGCCAACCAGTAATCGTCATCGATCATCATTTTGATAATGCGGGGATCCCTTTTTAGTATACGCAAGGCATACTCAGCCATGTGGGCCAATGATCCAGGTGTCAATTCACGGCTTGTGCTGGGTTGAGGAGCACTTTCTTGCAAATCAACATCACTTGTGTCCCGCAAAAACCCTGTACCTGACCTTGCAATGCCACCAGTTTCTATTGCCCCCTGAGAAGCATCCTCCTCCCATAAATATTCATCCCCATCATCCTCTTCATCCGCCACCTCGTCCAGGAGAGTTCCCTGAGCAGACAATGGCTGACTGTCATCAAGCCTTCCCTCCTCCTCGGCTGCAGACGCCAGCTCCTTAATGTGCGTCAAACTTTGCATCAGCAGACGCATTAGTGGGATGCTCATGATGGCGTCTTCTGCACTTACCAGCCGTGTGCATTCCTTAAAACACTGAAGGACTTGACAGAGGTCTTGTAGCTTCGACCACTGCACACCAGACAACTCCATGTCTGCCATCCAAGTGCCTGCCCGTGTATGTGTATCCTCCCACAAATTAATTACAGCATGCCTCTGTTCGCACAGCCTCTGAACCATATGCAGTGTGGAGTTCCACCTTGTTGCAACGTCGATTATTAGGCGGCGCTGGGGAGGATTCAGCGATTGCTGATGGTTCTGCATACGGCTGCAGTGTACGGGCGACCAGCGGATGTGCGAGCAAAGTCTTCGCACCTTCAGGGGCAGGGCTGGTAACTCCGGATAATTTTTGAGGAAGCACTGCACAACCAGGTTCAAGGTGTGAGCCAGGCAAGGTATGTGTTTCAGTTCTGAAAGGGCTATGGCAGCCATAAAATTCCTTCCGTTATCACTGACTACCTTGCCTGCCTCAAGATGTACACTGCCCAGCCATGACAGTTTGTTGCTGCAAGTACTCGGCCAGTACTTTCGCGGTGTGTCTGTTGTCGCCCAAACACTTCATTTCTAACACAGCCTGCTGACGCTTACCACTAGCTGTTCGATAATGGGACACCTTGTGTGCAACACTGTCAGCTGCGGATGGAGTGGTTGTGCGACTGCACTCTATGGACGAGCTTTCGCTTCTGGAGGAGGAGGAGGGGTGGCGAACGCCTACAGCCAACTGTTTCTTAGACCATGGGCTAGGCAGAACTGTCCCACTATGGCTGTCCCCTGTGGACCCGGCATCCACCACATTAACCCAGTGCGCCGTGATAGACACTGTTATGATCTGGTGGCTTAGGAGCAGCATGAGACGTGCTCTGGAGGAGGTGGCACCTGTACTGACCGCAGACCCTGAACTTAACACAACAACTAGAAGTAGCCGTGGGATGTTCCTAACACAGCCTAGACACCTCAACACAGCCGGAGGACTAGATACCCCTAAAGATAGAAACAGGAAAGCTATCTTGCCTCAGAGAAAATTCCCAAAGGATAGACAGCACCCCACAAATATTGACTGTGAGAGGAGAGGGAAATAACATACGCAGAATAAAACCAGGATTTAGCAAAGGAGGCCAATCTAGCTAAACAGAAAAGACAGGACAGAGTACTGTGCAGTCAGTATAAAAATACTAGAAAATATCCACCACAGAGAATACCAAAATCTCCACACCTAACTAAAGGCATGGAGGGTAAATCTGCTTTTCCAGAGCGTCCAGCTTGACTGAATAAATCCACACTGACAAAGCTGGACAAGAAAAAACATAGAACTGCACTGAACAATAAAGTCCACAGTATGTGGACTGCAAAAAAAACAAGCCAGGACTTATCTTTGATGATTTGGACAGAATAGCAGGAGAATCCAGGAAGAGATGTGAATCCACCAAGAAACAATGGACAACTGGCACTAACTAAAGGATCTGGCCAGACTAAATAGCCCAGTCAGAATTGGTAATAAGTGGAAGCACCTGATGGCTGCTGAAATCCAAAGGAGCAGCAGTACCACTTATAACCACCGGAGGGAGCCCAAGAGCAGAACTCACAACATTACCACTTATAACCACTGGAGGGAGCCCAAGAGCAGAATTCACAACAGTACCCCCGCCTTGAGGAGGGGTCACCGAACCCTCACCAGAGCTCCCAGGCCAATCAGCACGAGCCAAATGAAAAGCACGAACCAAATCAGCCGCATGAACATCGGAGGCAACAATCCAAGAATTATCCTCCTGGCCATAACCCTTCCATTTGACAAGATACTGAAGCCTCCGCCTCGAAAAACGAGAATCCAAAATTTTCTCAACCACATACTCCAACTCCCCATCAACCAACACCGGGGCAGGAGGATCAACAGAGGGAACAACGGGCACCACATATCTCAGCAATAAAGATCTATGGAAAACATTATGGATGGCAAAAGAGGCTGGAGGGGCCAAACGAAAAGACACAGGATTGATAATCTCAGAAATCTTATAAGGACCAATAAACCGAGGCTTGAACTTAGGGGAAGAAACCTTCATAGGAACATGATGGGAAGACAACCAGACCAAATCCCCAACCCGAAGCCGGGGACCAACACACCAACGACGGTTAGCAAAACGTTGAGCCTTCTCCTGAGACAACGTCAAATTGTCCACCACATGAGTCCAAATCTGCTGCAACCTGTCTACCACAGAATCCACACCAGGACAATCAGAAGGCTCAACCTGCCCTGAAGAAAAACGAGGATGGAAACCAAAATTACAAAAGAAGGGTGAATCCAAAGTAGCCGAACTAGCCCGATTATTAAGGGCAAACTCGGCCAATGGCAAGAAAGCCACCCAATCATGCTGATCAGCAGACACAAAGCATCTCAAATAAGTTTCCAAAGTCTGATTAGTTCGCTCGGTTTGGCCATTTGTCTGAGGATGAAATGCGGAACAAAAAGACAAATCAATGCCCATCCTAGCACAAAAGGCCCGCCAAAACCTAGAAACAAACTGGGAACCTCTGTCCGACACAATATTCTCAGGAATGCCATGCAAACGAACCACATGCTGAAAAAACAACGGAACCAAATCAGAAGAGGAAGGCAACTTAGGCAAGGGTACCAAATGAACCATCTTAGAAAACCGATCACAAACCACAGATAACAGACATCTTCTGGGAAACAGGGAGATCTGAAATAAAATCCATAGAAATATGCGTCCAAGGCCTCTCAGGGACCGGCAAAGGCAAAAGCAACCCACTAGCGTGGGAACAGCAGGGCTTGGCCCGCGCACAAGTCCCACAGGACTGCACAAAAGAACGCACATCTCGTGACAAAGAAGGCCACCAAAAGGACCTACCATCGGTCAAGACCACAACACGGTGCTTGGCCCCCTCAAGCCAATGTCGCCACTTCTCAAATGCCCACTTCATAGCCAACAACTCCCGATTGCCGACATCATAATTGTGTTCCGCAGGCGAAAACTTTCGGGAAAAGAAGGCACACGGTTTCATCAAGGAACCATCAGAATTCCTCTGAGACAAAACAGCCCCTGCCCCAATCTCAGAAGCGTCAACCTCAACCTGAAAAGGAAGAGAAACATCCGGCTGACACAACAGGGGCAGAAGTAAATCGGCGTTTAAGCTCCTGAAAGGCAGAAACAGCCGCAGAGGACCAATTCGTCACATCAGCGCCTTTCTTCGTCAAATCGGTCAGGGGTTTAACCACACTGGAGAAGTTGGCAATGAAACGGCGATAAAAATGAGCAAAGCCCAAAAATTTCTGAAGGCTCTTCATAGATGTGGGTTGAACCCAATCATGAATGGCCTGAACCTTAACAGGATCCATTTCTATAGACGAAGGAGAAAAAATGAAACCCAAAAAAGAAACCTTCTGAACTCCAAAGAGGCACTTAGACCCCTTCACAAATAAAGCATTATCACGAAGGATCTGAAATACCATTCTGACCTGTTTCACATGAGACTCCCAATCATCGGAAAAAATCAAAATATCATCCAAATATACAATCATGAATTTATCAAGATAATTGTGGAAAATATCATGCATGAAGGACTGAAACACAGATGGAGCATTAGAAAGCCCGAAAGGCATCAAAAGGTATTCAAAATGGCCTTCGGGCATATTAAACGCAGTTTTCCATTCGTCACCCTGTTTAATTTAATACGAACAAGATTATACGCCCCTCGAAGGTCAATCTTAGTAAACCAGCTAGCCCCCTTAATCCTAGCAAACAGATCAGAAAGCAAAGGCAAAGGGTATTGAAATTTGACCTTGATCTTATTCAAAAGGCGATAATCAATACAGGGTCTCAAGGAGCCATCCTTCTTGGCAACAAAAAAGAATCCTGCTCCCAATGGTGACGAAGATGGCCGAATATGCCCTTTCTCCAAGGACTCCTTAACATAACTCCGCATGGCGGTATGTTCTGGCACAGACAGGTTGAAAAGTCGGCCTTTAGGGAACTTACATCCTGGAATCAAGTCAATAGCACAATCACAGTCCCTATGCGGAGGAAGGGAACTGGACTTGGGCTCATCAAACACATCCTG
The DNA here is from genome assembly GCF_051348905.1 of Ranitomeya variabilis. Taxonomy (NCBI): domain Eukaryota; kingdom Metazoa; phylum Chordata; class Amphibia; order Anura; family Dendrobatidae; genus Ranitomeya; species Ranitomeya variabilis. The sequence goes on along the minus strand of NC_135235.1, from coordinate 756,002,925 downwards.
GAAATCTGACAAGAACTCAGGAATTTCAGAAGAGGGGGAAGAGGAGATTGACATCAAAGGAACGTCATTATGAACCCCCTGACAACCCCAACTAGTCACAGACATAGATTTCCAATCCAGCACCGGATTATGTACCTGTAACCATGGAAAACCCAGTACAATAACATCATGCAACTTATGCAACACCAGAAAAGGACAATCTTCCTGATGTGCTGGCGCCATGCACATGGTCAGCTGTGTCCAAAACTGAGGTTTATTTTTAGCCAAAGGTGTAGCATCAATGCCCCTCAAAGGAATAGGGTTCTGCAAAGGCTGCAAGGGGAAACCACAACGCTTGGCGAATTCTAAGTCCATCAAGTTCAAAGCGGCACCTGAATCCACAAACGTCATGACAGAAAATGACGACAATGAGCAGATCAAGGTCACAGATAAGAGAAATTTGGGCTGTACAGTACTGATGGTAACAGACCTGACGACTCTCTTAGTACGCTTAGGACAATCAGAAATAACATGAGCAGAATTGCCGCAGTAAAAACACAACCCATTCTGACGTCTGAATCCATGCCGTTCAGCTCTAGACAAAATCCTATCACACTGCATAGGCTCAGGACTCCGCTCAGAGGACAACGCCATCGTGTGCACAATTCTGCGCTCGCGCAAGCGCCGATCAATCTGAATGGCCAGAGACATAGAATCACTCAGACCAGCAGGTGTGGGGAACCCCACCATAACGTCCCTAACAGATTCAGAAAGACCCTTTCTGAAAATTGCCGCCAAAGCATCCTCATTCCATTTAGTGAGCACAGACCATTTTCTAAATTTCTAGCAGTATGATTCTGCCGCTTCCTGACCCTGACACAGGGTCAACAAGGTCTTTTCTGCATGATCCACTGAATTAGGTTCATCATACAATAACCCTAGCGCCTGAAAAAAGGTGTCTACATTAAGCAAGGCCGGATTCCCTGATTCCAGGGCAAATGCCCAGTCCTGAGGATCACTACGCAGCAGAGAGATGACAATTTTAACTTGCTCAATGGGATCACCAGAGGAACGGGGTTTCAAAGCAAAAAATAGTTTGCAGTTATTTTTAAAGCTCAAAAACTTGGACCTGTCCCCAAAAAACAAATCAGGAGTAGGAATTCTAGGCTCTAAAACCGGAGTCTGGACATAATAAAAAATACCCTGTACTCTTGCAGCAAGTTGATCCACACGCGAAGCCAAACCCTGAACATCCATGCCAGCACCAAACTCCCGAACCACCCAGAGATTAAGAGGGAAGCGAAGACAAAGTAGACTGCAGAAAAAAAAATGGCTCAGCACTTTTCTTCCCTTCTTTTGAGATGCATTTAACTCATTGTGGGCCAGTTGTACTGTTATGATCTGGTGGCTTAGGAGCAGCATGAGACGTGCTCTGGAGGAGGTGGCACCTGCACTGACCGCAGACCCTGAACTTAACACAACAACTAGAAGTAGCCGTGGGATGTTCCTAACACGGCCTAGACACCTCGACACAGCCGGAGGACTAGATACCCCTAAAGATAGAAACAGGAAAGCTATCTTGCCTCAGAGAAAATTCCCAAAGGATAGACAGCCCCCCACAAATATTGACTGTGAGAGGAGAGGGAAATAACATACGCAAAATAAAACCAGGATTTAGCAAAGGAGGCCAATCTAGCTAAACAGAAAAGACAGGACAGAGTACTGTGCGGTCAGTATAAAAATACTAGAAAATATCCACCACAGAGAATACCAAAATCTCCACACCTAACTAAAGGCATGGAGGGTAAATCTTCGTCCAGCTTGACTGAATAAATCCACACTGACAAAGCTGGACAAGAAAAAACATAGAAATGCACTGAACAATAAAGTCCACAGTATGTGGACTGCAAAAAACCAAGTCAGGACTTATCTTTTATGATTTGGACAGAATAGCAGGAGAATCCAGGAAGAGATGTGAATCCACCAAGAAACAATGGACAACTGGCACTAACTAAAGGATCTGGCCAGACTAAATAGCCCAGTCAGAATTGGTAATAAGTGGAAGCACCTGATGGCTGCTGAAATCCAAAGGAGCAGCAGTACCACTTATAACCACCGGAGGGAGCCCAAGAGCAGAACTCACAACATTACCACTTATAACCACCGGAGGGAGCCCAAGAGCAGAATTCACAACAGGACACGTAACGTCCCTGGCCATGCCTACTGGTCCATGCATCTGTTGTGAGGTGCACCTTTCCACTGACTGATTGCCTGAGTGCATGGACAATGCGGTCTTTGACATGCTGGTGGAGGGCTGGGATGGCTTTTCTCACAAAGAAGTGTTGACTGGGTAGGTCATAGCGTGGTACTGCGTAGGCCATCAGGTCTTTGAAAACTTCACTTTCAACCAACCGGTAGGTTATCATCTCTAACGAGATTAGTCTAGCAATGTGGGCGTTCAAACCCTGTGTACGCGGATGAGTACTTTCTTTTCCTAACGAGAGTCTCTTGTAGGGTGAGCTGGACTGGAGAGCTGCATATGGTGGAACTAGCGGGGGTGGTGGTGGACATGGCGGATTGAGAGAGGGTTGGTGATGGTATTCTTGATGTTTGCCTACATACAGTGTTTCCTACCAATAACCATGTGATTCCCTGACTGCTTTGGCCTTGCAACGATACCTCCACATTTGCTGCTGGTGCTGTCCTAACCGGTGGGCTTACAGTGAGGGAAGCAATGTTGCGTTGCTGACTACCTTCATTCTGAGCAGGTGCACCAACGGTACGGGATGTTTGGTAGTTAGTCCAGGCTAGCAAGTGCATGCTGGTTAAATGTCTAAGCATGCATGTTGTATTTAAATTTTGAAGATTCTTCCCTCTGCTAAAGGTCTTTGAGCATTTCTTACAGATAACTTTTGACTGATCATTCGGATCTTGGTTAAAAAATTGCCACACTACACTCTTTCTACTATGGAATACCTTTTCAGGCATTGCACGCTGTGCTGCTTTCACTGGATGGCCACGCTGTCCTAAAACTGTTTTTGTTTTTGAGAAACGTTTTTGGCCTGATACGGGCCTGCCAGATGACAGCTGTTGTGATGTAGATGGCTGCTGCAGATCATCCTCCTCCGCTTCTGAGCTACTGGCAGCGGCACCCTCTTCCCTCAATGGCTGCCAATCTGGGTCAACAACTGGGTCATCTATCACCTTCTCTTCAATGTCATGTGCACCTTCCTCTGTGTCGCCGTGTAAGGTGCTATAGCGTTCGGGACGAGGCACCATAGTCTCGTCAGATTCTGGCTCAATACACTGCGAAGGCAATGTAGTGATCTGAGTCAATGGAACAGCATAATAATCTAGCTGTGGCTGTGCATCAGTGCACTCCATGTCCGTTTCATCTTGTAATGGGCAGTTAACCATTTCCCTTTCTAACCCAGGCACGGTATGTGTAAAGAGCTCCATGGAATAACCTGTAGGGTCGCTTGACGCATCCTTCACTTTTTGTTTGGGTGAAGGACACAAGGAAACGTCTTGTTCCTGACCAGGAGCATCCACTGACGACTCGCTGCTTTTATATTTGGAACTTTCTGAAGAGGAGGCAAAAGCTAGAGGCTGAGTCAGCAAGGAATGCCAAAACTTTTTCCTGTTGCTCCGGCTTTAAAAGAAGTTTTCCTACTCCCAGATAAGGGAGCCTTCGAGGCCTTGTGTAGCCAGACGATGACGCTGGCTCAACACCTCCAGCCTTAGGTGCTATTGTGCTTTTGCCACTACCACCAGATGCACCACCACCACCATCAGTACCAGCTAGCAACCACCGCCCTCGGGCTCTTGCACCAGACTTCCTCATTTTTTTGAAAATCTAACCAAAATAACAACCGTTCTATGGTACTGTAAAACAAGGTGGAAGGTGTATATAAACTTGTTGAGAATTTAAATCTCCCTTTTTTGGGGGGAGACTGAACTAAAACTCAGGCCCTGTGCATAAAACAACACAATGTAAGTGGCAGAAAGTAGCTGGCGGATATACGACAAACTAACAGGACTGAAGTATATCCACTTTGCGAAAATTTGAATCTCACTTTTTTTTGGAGAGACTGAACCAAAACTCAGGCCCAGTGTATAAAACAACACAATGTAAGTGGCTGGCTGATATACGACAAACTAACAGGACTAAAGTATATCCACTTTGTGAGAATTTGAATCTCACTTTTTTTGGGGGGGGAGACTGAACCAAAACTCAGGCCCAGTGTATAAAACAACACAATGTAAGTGGCAGAAAGTGGCTGGAAGATATATGAAAAAATACAAGGACTGTAGTACAATTTCAATCTCCCTACAATGATCTCAGGACAAGTATGACAGCAATAAAAAGGACTGCTGCACACAAAAGTGAGGACAAATAAACAAGATAACTGTGCAGAAAGGAGCAACAGGATTTTTGCTTTTAAAAAAGCAGTTGGTTTGCACAGCAGCGTGCAAACAGCAATGCCGCTATCAGGGAGCCTTATAAGGCAGCCTAATAAGCTACAGAGCTGATGCACAAAAATATAGCCTCCACTGTCCCTGCAAAAAAATTGTGGTGTTGGACAGTGGAAATCGCTACAGCACATGCAGTTTGTGGGTTAATCTTCCCTCCCTAATTATATCCCTTCTTCTGATGAAGCTGCAGCAACCTCTCCCTATGCTAAGATCGGCAGAAGTAAGATGGCGGTCGGCGTGCACGCCCCTTTATAGCCCCTGTGACGCCGCAGAAAGCAAGCCAATCACTGCCATGCCCTTCTCTAAGATGGTGGGGACCGAGACCTATGTCATCACGCTGCCCACACTCTGCGTCCTCCTTCATTGGCTGAAAAATGGCGCTGAAAGCGCCATACGAAATGCGACTTTTGCGCGCAGATCGCCAACCTCATGGCCGATCCCACACTAGGATCGGTTCGGGTTTCATTGAACCCGACTTTGTCTAAAGTCGGCGATTTTTGAATTCGTCCTATCCGTTTCGCTCAACCCTACTCTCACCTAGTACTCTGAAGGTTCAGGTGTCAGCACTTAGTCCCTTCTTTGATCAGAATTTAGCAGGCCACCACTGGGTTAGACGTTTCATGACATCGGCAAATAGGATTCGCCCTAGCCTTCATGTCCAGACCCCTCCTTAGGATTTGAACCTAGTCCTGAATAGTCTGACCCGGGACCCGTTTGAACCTTCATCAACTTAAAGATCCTGACCCTTAAAACTGTCTTCCTAGTAGCAGTCACTACTACAAGGCGTATAGGAGAGCTGCAGGCCCTGTTAGTACAGGTGCCAAGTTTAAAGGGAACCTGTCACCCCGTTTTTTCAATATGAGCTAAAAATAGCATTAAATAGGGCCTGAGCTGTGCCTTACAATAGTGCTTTTATTGTCCCGTTTCCCCACCTTTGCTGCCAAAATACCTTAGTAAAGTCGCCGTTTTCGCCTGTCAATCACGCTGGTCTGGTCAAATGGGCATTGTTAAATCACTGTTTCTCCCCCCGCTCCTCGGCGTGTCTGATGTAACTCGATCTGTGAATCGCACAGATCGCGCTCATTTTTGCACTTGCGCAGTGCATTCGGCTCTTGCGCCTGCGCATTATGCTTTGCCCAACTGTAGGCATAGCATACAGCACATCACTGCGCATGCATGCAGACTTTCAAGTAGTTTAGTTCTAGTTAATTCAATATCTGTATCCATTTTCTCTAGGCTCTTTTTATTATTTCCAATCAATAACTCAATTAAAGATCTTGAGCACAGACTACATGTTTCCTCCCACCTTGTCCTGAACGTGGTATCCTCAACCGGCTATGAGGGCATAATACGTACCCTTAGCCCCCTGGGAATCAATCCCTTGGCAAGTTAATTCTCCAATGATGCCTTGTTCCACCACATGCGTGTTCTGCTTTTTAATAAATATTTAATAGTGTTCTTAAATTCTGTTTTTTGCCCACCATTAGTAGAATCATTATGCAAAGTATCTCCATTAAATACTGTATCTATACAGGATAACCAATTTTTGTCTCTGGTTTTTATATCCATATTAGCCCAGTACACTCTGTAACAAAGTACAGAAATAATAAGATACACCTACACCGAAAAGGCTTAAATAATGGCGCTTCCCACAACAATACACAATCCCAACAGAACAAGGAAGCACATGCTAGTAGTAAAATTCAGTCACTTTATTATCAACAAGTTAAACATATATAAATAAATTTTTAAAAGATGAAGATACAATTGCAAAATTCAACCGCCCAACTGGGTGGTACACCCCTAAACATGAAATCAGTGTCTCTATAAATTACCAATTCTATGGCTCCAATTAGCAAATTGAAAAATCTATCACTAATGCATATAGTAACCCTCTTACATGGAAATAATGTAAACCTTTAGCTCAAAGCAGCCACATCTTAGCCTACAAACTCCCTATAAGACATTATACTGGTATGAATGTACATATATGTTATGACATGGGTGTAATGTTTGACTCCGATCTCTCCTTCACATCCCATATACAATCTCTTGCCTGCTCGTGCCGCTTACACCTAAAGAACATCTCTAGAATCCACCCTTTTCTCACCATGGTAACAACAAAAACCCTCACTGTCGCCCTGATCTACTCCCGCCTGGACTACTGCAATGCTCTATTAATTGGCCTCCCCCTTATTCGACTCTCCCCTCTCCAGTCCATCCTTAATGCAGCAGCCAGGGTTGTCCATCTAGCTAATCGTTACTGGGACACGTCCGCTCTTTGCCAGTCATTACACTGGCTGCCCATTCATTACAGGATACAATTCAAAGTACTTGTTCTCACCCACAAAGCTCTCCACAGTGCGGCACCCCCTTACATCTCCTCCCTCATTTCTGTCTATCGGCCTAACAGACCACTGCGCTCTGCAAATGACTTCCAACTAATTTCTGCACTAATCCGTACCTCCCACTCCTGACTCCAAGACTTCTCCCGTGCTGCGCCAATCCTCTGGAATGCTCTACCCCAAGAAATTAGGACCAGCCACAATTTCCATAGTTTTAGGCGCTCGCTCAAAACACATTTGTTCAGAGTGGCCTCACACGTTGACTAATCAAAGTCATTTTATGTTTAGCCCATTCACTATCTCCATCTATCCCCCACCCCCTGAAGATGGCTGGACCATCATTGTAAATACATCATTGTAAATACACACCTGTACTTTGTATCTCCCCCACCTCATTGTAGATTGTAAGCTCTGACGAGCAGGGGCGGCTTATTGTGCTTTAATTATTGTATTGTTAACGTTCTTACTTATGACTTTTGTGTTTGAAACTGTTAAACTGTAAAGTGCTGCGGAATATGTTGGCGCTATATAAAGATTATTATTATTACATATATCCATAGGGTCACTAAAATATGTTGTGCTGTTATCACAGACGTCAGTGAAGACTACAGCAATGTGAGGTCATCTTAGTGCACATAGGTGGCAATAATGAGAATTTCTCTATACCATTGGTTTTTGTTATAAAACAAATTCTGTTTTTAGAATATGCAAATAAGGCTGGGGTCACACTTAGCATAGGGAAATACGGTCTGTTTTTTACCGTCGTAATACGCAGAAATGATCCCAAAACAGTGATCCATATGTCATCCTTAGGCAAGGTGCGGCTGCATATTTTGTGCATATAAACCTCCGTATGGCATCCGTACAGAAAAATTTTCTCGCCGGCTTGCAAAATGGACAAAGAATGGATCCATGGGCTCAAATATTCATGAAAACATATATACAGTCTCTCTCTCTCTCTATATATATATACACTCACCGGCCACTTTATTAGGTACACCTGTCCAACTTCTTGTTAACACTTAATTTCTAATCAGCCAATCACATGGCGGCAACTCAGTGCATTTAGGCATGTAGACATGGTCAAGACAATCTCCTGCAGTTCAAACCGAGCATCAGTATGGGGAAGAAAGGTGATTTCAGTGCCTTTGAACGTGGCATGTATATATACATATATACACTCACCGGCCACTTTATTAGGTACACCATGCTAGTAACGGGTTGGACCCCCTTTTGCCTTCAGAACTGCCTCAATTCTTCGTGGCATAGATTCAACAAGGTGCTGGAAGCATTCCTCAGAGATTTTGGTCCATATTGACATGATGGCATCACACAGTTGCCGCAGATTTGTCGGCTGCACATCCCAAAGATGCTCCATACAAGGCAGGATGGATCCATGCTTTCATGTTGTTTACGCCAAATTCTGACCCTACCATCCGAATGTCGCAGCAGAAATTGAGACTCATCAGACCAAGCAACGTTTTTCCAATCTTCTACTGTCCAATTTCGATGAGCTTGTACAAATTGTAGCCTCAGTTTCCTGTTCTTAGCTGAAAGGAGTGGTACCCGGTGTGGTCTTCTGCTGCTGTAGCCCATCTGCCTCAAAGTTCGACGCACTGTGCGTTCAGAGATGCTCTTAGGCCTACCTTGGTTGTAACGGGTGGCGATTTGAGTCACTGTTGCCTTTCTATCAGCTCGAACCAGTCTGCCCATTCTCCTCTGACCTCTGGCATCAACAAGGCATTTCCGCCCACAGAACTGCCGCTCACTGGATTTTTTTTCTTTTTCGGACCATTCTCTGTAAACCCTAGAGATGGTTCTGCGTGAAAATCCCAGTAGATCAGCAGTTTCTGAAATACTCAGACCAGCCCTTCTGGCACCAACAACCATGCCACGTTCAAAGGCACTCAAATCACCTTTCTTCCCCATACTGATGCTCGGTTTGAACTGCAGGAGATTGTCTTGACCATGTCTACATGCCTAAATGCACTGAGTTGCCGCCATGTGATTGGCTGATTAGAAATTAAGTGTTAACAAGAAGTTGGACAGGTGTACCTAATAAAGTGGCCAGTGAGTGTATATATACACACACCATATATACTCGGGTATAAGCCGACATTTTCAGCCCACTTTTTAGGGCTGAAAGTCCCCCTCTCGGCTTATACTCGAGTAATACGCAGGGGAGGGGAGCGGGGGCTGTGAAATTATACTCACCTGGTCCTGGCGCAGTCCCTGCAGGTCCCTGGCTTCCCCGGCGCCGGCAGCAGCAGATTCTTCCTGTACTGAGGGGTCACATGGTACCGATCATTACAGAAATGAATATGCGGCTCCACCTCCCCTAGAGGTGGAGCTGCATATTCATTACTGTAATGAGCAGTAACGGTGACCGCTCAGTACAGGATGAAGATGCGGCGTCGGGGAAGCAGGGACCGCACTGCACCAGGACCAAGTGAGTATATGGGGAGGGGGAGCGCAGCGCTGTGCGATACTCACCTGCTCCTCGTTCCGGGCGTCTTCAGCAGTGATGCTCAGGTCAGAGGGCGCGGTGACGTGGTAGTGCGCGCCCTCTGCTGAATGTCAGTGCAGAAGACGGAGCCGCACCAGAACAAGGAGCAGGTAACTATTGAAAGTGCCGGGGGCCTGAGCGACGGAGAGGTGAGTATGTGATTTATTTTTTTTTATCGCAGCAACAGCAAATGGGGCAAGTGTCTGTATGTAGGATCTATGGGGCCCATAACGTTTGTGCAGCACTATATGGGGCCATAACATTTGTGCAGCACTATATGGGGCCATAACACTTGTGCAGCACTATATGGGGCCATAACGTTTGTGCAGCACTATATGGGGCCATAACATTTGTGCAGCACTATATGGGGCCATAACATTTGTGCAGCACTATATGGAGCCATAACACTTGTGCAGCACTATATGGGGCCATAACATTTGTGCAGCATTATATGAGGCCATAACATATGTGCACTATATGGAGCCATAATATTTATGCAGCACTATATGGGGCCATAACATTTGTTATGTCACGATTCACACCGTGACTGTCACCAATTGTCAAGATCCCTTAGCCGCTGCCTACAATATGTCACGGATTGGGGTGACTTTAGACCAGCAGACGGCTATCACATGTGCAGGGGGGCTTATCTTAGTTATCCCTCCACTGCCACAATGTGATGAAAAAACACACACGAGGCTATTGACCTCTTAGTTTACAGCAGGGGCTTATTTTAGGTATCCCACTGCTCTTCAGTATACCATGAACTGCAGGGATTTGTGTATCCCGCTTACAGTTCCCCTTAACACTTGCAGCTCTCTGGCGCCCCCCTTACTCTCAGGTCAGATGAGGTACTGCACCTAGGGTAATTAGTCGCCAATATTGCTGCCTGCTATGTACTGGCTATTGGGCCGACTGCAGTGACGCGATAACTACTCCCGCTCAGGCAGGAACAATAATTATCAAGCCGCAGTCGCTACAATCACCCAAGAGTCTGCACACGGTATCGCCGCCACCAGCTCCGATTAAACGGTCCGGAGCAACCCCAAAACAGTAGCGTAATTCCCTTCAGAGACAGGGTACGGTTTAGGGCAGGAAGAACGAACTAGTATTAAATATTATACTCCATAAATGATTTTTAGGCAGTGTTTATAAAATATTTTACAAAGATGTTACAAATGAGACAATTGCAAATATGTACAAGGTAATTTTAAAAATAAAAGGATTAAATGAAGAAAAGGTAACACTCACATATTCTCAGATCATTGCATTGCAGGCAACAGGCTAGGAGCTTTCCATCTATCCCAGTGCATTGGCACTCGCAGTCTGGTCGCTTCAGGTAAAAACTCACAAACTCACTGTTACATACTTAGGCAGTTAACTGGTTCATGCAGCTTTACATGAACACCCGAGCCTTACACTATGGCTGGTCCAAATAACTAAAGCAATTGTTACCATCCACCTCTTGTGTCTCCCCTTTTCCTCATAGATTGTAAGCTTGCGAGCAGCAGGGCCCTCATTCCTCCTGGTATCTGTTTTGAACTGTGATTTCTGTTATGCTGTAATGTCTGTTGTCTGTATAAGTCCCCTCTATAAGTTGTAAAGCGCTGCGGAATATGTTGGCGCTATATAAATAAAATTATTATTATTATTATTATTTGTGCAGCACTATATGGGGCCATAATATTTATGCAGCACTATATGGGGCCATAACGTTTGTGCAGCACTATAAAGGGCCATAACGTTTGTGCAGCACTATATGGGGCAAGTGTCTGTATGGGGCCATAATTAACGTTTATGGAGCATTACGGTATATGGGGCAAATATCTTTATGGAGCATCTTATGGGGCCATAATCAACATTTGTGCAGCATTATATTGGGCAAATGTGTCTATGGAGCATCTTATGGGGACCATCATAAACTGTATGGAGCATTATATGGGGCTCCTGATTCAATATGGATATTCAAAAACACTTAACCTACTGATGTCTCAATTAATTTTACTTTTATTGGTATCTATTTTTACTTTTGACATTTACCAGTAGCTGCTGCATTTCCCACCCTAGGCTTATACTCGAATAATTAAGTTTTCCCAGTTTTTTGTGGCAAAATTAGGGGGGGTCGGCTTATACTCGAGTATATACGGTACACATATTTATATTTAATACAGAGCTAGGTAGCTTAAAAGCCGGTAATTCAATTGCCGGCTTTTGCAAACTCCTTATCAAACTCGACAGGATATGAGACATGGTTTACATACAGTAAACCATTTCATATTCCTTATTTTTTTACATATTCCTAACTAATAAAGTTAGTAGAGTGTGTGTGAAAAATTTGGTGTCTCTAGCTGTTAAAATAAAGGGTTAAATCACGGAAAAAACTGGCGTGGGCTCCCTCGCAATTTTCTCCGCCAGAGTGGGAAAGCCAGTGACTGAGGGCAGATATTAATAGCCTAGAGAGGGACCATGGTTATTGCCCCCCCCCCGGCTGGAAACATCTGCCCCCAGACGCCCCATAAAAGGCACATCTGTAAGATGCGCCCATTCTGGCACTTAGCCTCTCTCTTCCCACTCCCGAGTAGCGGTGGGATATGGGGTAGCAAAGGGTTAATGTCAGCTTGCTAATGTAAGGTGACATTAAGCCTGATTAATAATGGAGAGGAGTCAATAAGACACCTATCCATTATTAATCCAAAAGTAGTAAAGGGTTAATAATACACACACAATAAGAACAAAGTATTTTAATGAAATAAATACACACATGGGGTTGTAAAATCTTTATTGAAAGCTTAATCCACCTGAAGACCCTCGTTCTGTAAAAGAAAAAAGCAACAATATCCTATACCTCTCCGGCGCTCAGTCATGTCCCACGCTGTAAATCCATCAGAAGGGGTTAAATAATTTTACAACCAGCAGCCTGCTAATGCAGCTGTTGCTCCTGCTTGTAAAAACTGGGGAATTAATGGAAAGCAGGGGAACGTAGCATCGTAGACTTGCGGTGCTGCGCCCCCTGCTGGCATAAACTCATATGAACTCTAGCATGAGAAAATATTCTGAAAAATTCCCACGCTAGAGTTCATATGAGTTTATGCCACCAGGGGCGCAGCACAGCAAGGCTACGATGCTACAGTCCCCTGCATTACATTAGTACGCCAGTTTTTACAAGCAGGAGCAACAGCTGCATTAGCTGGTTAAAACTATTCCAACATTATGAACATTAAAAAGGCTTCTCCCCATGTGACGTCTCTAATGTTTATTAACAGTTGATTTTCAAGTAAAATATTTCCCACATTAAGAAAATGAAAAAGGCTTCTCCTCTGTGTGACTGCTCTGATGTCTAACAAGAACCGCTTTCCATTTAAAACATTTCCCACATTCTGAACAGGAAAAAGGCTTCTCCCCTGTGTGCGTTCTCTGATGACTAACAAGATTCCCTTTCTGGTTAAAACATTTCCCACATTCTGAACAGGAAAAAGGCTTCACCCCTGTGTGAGTTCTCTGGTGAATAACCATATCTATTTTCTTGGTAAAACATTTCCCACATTCTGAACAGGAAAAAGGCTTCTCCCCTGTGTGAGTTCTTTGATGGTTATCAAGAACTATTTTCCATTTAAAACATTTCCCACATTCTGAACATGAAAAAGGCTTTACCCCCGTGTGAGTTCTATGGTGACTAACCAAATCTGATTTCTGGCTAAAACATTTCACACATTCTGAACAGCAAAAAGGCTTCTCCCCCGTGTGAGTTCTATGGTGAATAACCAAACTTGATTTCCAGTTAAAACATTTCCCACATTCTGAACATGAAAAAGGCTTCTCCCTTGTGTGAGTTCTTTGGTGTCTAACAAAATATGATTTATTTGTAAAACATTTCCCACATTCTGAACATGAAAAAGGCTTCTCTCCTGTGTGAGTTCTCTGGTGAGTAACAAAATGTGATTTCTTGTGACAACATTTCCCACATTCTGAACATGAAAATGACTTAGTTGCTTTAGGAGCAGTTTGTTTTTTATTGCCTCTTTTGTGACTTTGATTTTCCTTAGTTGTCAGTAATGAATCAGAAGATGGGACCTGTTTCATAGGATCAGATGACAGATCTTTGCTGTGATTGGATGATGATATATCTGGAGTAATGGCATTCACTTCAGTTGTATCTTGCAGGATCTCAAGATCATCAGATTTAAAAAATGAAGATGTCAGCTGTTCCTCTGATCTCCTGGTACAGTCATCTGCTAAGAAAAAAAACAATTATTTTTAATAAAATATCCTTGAGTTTTATATTTTTGAACATTTCTACTTAAACTGTCCATAAAAATGGCAAGCTATGTAAAAAACTTCAATTACAGTATGTAACATTTTTTTTCCAGGGTAGAAAGTGTGTTTTCCTAGCCGGTTATGCCTAAAACAAATAGAAACTAGTTGTCGTTCCACCAAAACTTTGCATCTGTGATCAGGGAAATGAAATTTTGAAATTTGCCTGTTTTCGGTAAAAATCTCGATTCGTATTCAATACTGAATAGTCTTCTAGAATATTCTTGAACTGCTAGAATTGTGCAGAAGTTTCTACAATTTTCCAGAATTATCTAGAAGTTTCTAGAAATTTTTAGAACTTTTTAGAACATTCTTGGCTGTTCAATAGTAGTCACACAAGTATAAAAGTACAGGTGACTCGAACCAACATTTCGGTTTATGTTATTGCTGAGTAAGGGAATAACGAATTGTAGTTAAAGAGCAATTATTTTTTTAGATGGCATCAAGAGGTTTGCGCTCAGCAGATGCATTTTTCTACGTGTGTGGACAATTTATAAAGACAACAGAGAAAAAGTATTCCATGAAAGCATGTAGTATGATGTGCGAGGCCTACAAGGCATATTTCGGCATGCCTGTCGGGGATCAAGACAAGTCTTGGGCACCTCATTTCACATGCGAATATTGCAAGAAATCTCTTGAAGGTAAGGTGAACAATTGCTGCTCATTTATATGGCAGTGCTTTATTTTGTAGAATTTCAATGATTTAGATCTACTACAGTTTAAGGAGTTGCAATTGACAAACTTTTCACATATGTCAATGCACTATAGTAAAATATGTATTAAGTAATGTATAAAATTTCATGCTTTTAAATGTATATAACAAATTATATCTGCAATGTTACAGGTTGGTAGAGGGGAGAAAAGAGAGCCATAAAGTTTGCTATCCCGCAAGTTTGGCGGCAACCGACCGACCACTCAAGTTACTGCTACTTCTGCATGGTGGATCCTGCCAAACGTTGCACAGGCAAGAATGCGCCTCAAATCGTTTATCCAGACATTCCTTCTTCCATTGCCCCAGTACCACACTGCCCTGAGATGCCTGTTCCAACTCCCCCGAAGAGGGTTCAGCCATCTTCAGGAAAAAACAACGAGTTGGACAGCGAGGGAGATATTGGAGATCAAGATTACATTTTCACAGATGCAGTTGAGAAGAAAAGGAATTTATTTCCTAACCAGAAAGATGTAATTGATCTAATCAGAGACCTTCGTCTTACCAAGTCCAATGCTGAGCTTCTGGCATCCAGGCTCAAGCAGTGGATGAAAGCGTGCAAGCCACAGATCAGAGAAAGTGTCACCAAACATTTCCCAACTTCTTCAGTCGAGAAAATGTGTTGTGCTTCTGCAACAATGTGGCCGGTCTTTTTGAGGATATAGGTATCACCTGTAACCCGAGTGAATGGCGCCTATTCATAGACAGTTCATCCCGGAGCCTCAAAGCCGTGCTGCTTCACAATGGAAACAACTACCCGTCTCTACCTATGGCTCACTCTGTGTATCTCAAAGAGGACTACACCAGTGTCAAGATGTTGCTGAGTGCCTTGAAATATGACGACTATGAATGGGAGGTCATTGGAGAGTTCAAAATGGTGTAATTCCTGATGGCCTTCAAGGCGGTTTCACAAAATTTCCTTTGCCTCCCTCTGGGACAGCCGTGACACTGAGGTGCACTATCACAGAAAGGACTGGACACAGCAGACCAAGTTCTCTGTGGGGAAGAGCAACGTCAAGTGTGAGCCACTGAAAGAACCTCTGAAGGTGCTGATGCCACCACTGCACATCAAGTTAGGCCTCATCAAGCAATTTGTCACAGCTCTTGACAAGGAGTCAGTAGCTTTCAAGTATCTCCAAGGCCTCTTTCCAAAGGTGTCCGAGGCAAAGGTCAAGGCTAGTATCTTCATCGGACCGCAAATCAAGAAGATCATAGAATGTGATGAGTTCACCAAGCTGCTGAACAGGATGGAGAAAAGGGCTTGGAACAGTTTTGTTGCAGTGGTAATCACAAGGCTGAAAACTATGTGGAGTTGGTTCAGACTTTCATAAAGAATTACGCCATATAAGGGTATGTGCACACGTTGCAGATTTGCCTGAAGATTTTTCTGCACTGAATCTGCATCTCTTGGCAGAAAACGCAGGTGCGTTTTTGTATGCGTTTTTGAAAGCTAAATAAAGATGTATTATTGAACAAAAAAGATTTGTGATGTCGTTATTGTCCAACCTCCTCTTTTACACTTGTCCAACCCACACTCCATTACACACAGATAGACAGATAGATATAAATATAGATAGATAGTAGGAATGAGATAGATAGACAGATAGATGATAGATATAATAGATAGAAGGAATGAGCTAGATAGATGACAGATAGATCTATAGATAGATAATATCCATCGACCTATGTATAGATCTATCTATCTATAGATCTATCTGTCATCTATCTCATTTCTTCTATCTATCTATTATATCTATCATCTATCTATCTCATTCCTTCTATCGATAGATGGATACATAGAAGGAATCGGATAGATAGATAGATAGATAGATAGATAGATAGATAGATAGAAGGAATGAGATAGATGATAGATAGGATAGATAGAAGGAATGAGATAGATAGATGACAGCTAGATCTACAGACAGATCTATACATAGATCGATAGATATTATCTATCTATAGATCTGTCATCTATCTATCTATTTAGCTCATTCTTCTATCTATCTATCTATCTATCGCACTCCTTCTATCTATCGATAGATATAGATAGAAGGAATAGGATAGATAGATAGATAGATAGAAGGAATGAGCTAAATAGATAGATGACAGATAGATCTATAGATAGATAATATCTATCGATCTATATATAGATCTATCTATAGATCTATCTATCTATCCCATATCTATCTATAGATAGAAGGAATGAGATAGATAGATATATAGATAAATCTATAGATATATAAATAGATCTATGTATCTATCTATAGATATATGTATGGATAGATATATCTATGGATAGATGTAGATAGATATATGGATAGTTAGGCCACTTTCACACATCAGTTTTTTTCTGTCGGTCAGGATCCGGCGAATGTTTGAAAAAACGGATCCGCTGCAAATAGTGAAAAACTGATGCAACTGATCCGTTTTTTTTAGAGAGAGAACGGAAAATATGTATGATTTGAATGGAAACATGCATGAAAAATTGGATTTGGAGGCCGGATTCATTATTTCACATCCCAGTTTCGTACGTTTTTCGCTGGATACATCGCTGTGCGTTTTTTCGCCAGACAGAAAAAACGTTTCTCTGTACTTTTTCTCCGTCCGCTAGAAACAGCTTTTTTGATGGATCAGGCAAAAACCGGATGAAACATGTGGCCATCAGGTGCAATTTGGCGCTAATATAACTATGAGAAAAAAACGGATCAGGCGGGAAAAAAACTGATCCCTTTTTTCACAACTGGCCGGATTGTGACTGACGGCAAAAACCTGATGTGTAAAAGTAGCCAGATAGATATATGGATAGATATATCTATGTATCTACAGATATATCTATCTATAAATATATCTATAGATGGATATATCCATAGTTATATCTATAGTTATATCTATAGATATATTCATAGATATTCATCTATAGATATATCTATAGATATATCCATAGATATAAGCAAGGCCGATTTTGATTAATGAGCGTTTAATGAAAAAAAAAATGGAAAAAAATGGCGTGGGCTCCCGCACAATTTTCTGCGCCAGAGGGGGAAAGCTGATGGCAGGGGGCCAATATTTGGAGCCTGGGAAGGGGGTAATACCCATGGCCCCTTCCCAGGCTATGAATATCAGCCTGCAGCTGCCTGCGTAGCCTTTACTGGCTATTAAAATAGGAGGACCCCCCAAAAACAATGACGTGGGGTCCCCCTATGTTTTATAACCAGAAAGGCTACGCAGACAGCTGGGGGCTGACATTCATAGCCTAGAGGGGCCATGGAAATTTACCCCCCGGCTACAAATACCAGCCCCCAGCCGCCCCAGAAATGGCGCATCTGTAAGATGCGCCAATTCTGGCACTTGGCCCTCTCTTCCCACTCCCCTGTAGCAGTGGGATATGGGGTAATAAGGGGTTAATGTCACCTTGCTAATGTAAGGTGACATTAAGCCCGGTTAGTAATGGAGAGGAGTCAATAGGACACCTATCCATTACTAATCCTATAGTAGTGAAAGTTAAAAAAAAAAAGAAAAAAAGACACAGCCAGAAAAAAGTATTTTAATATTCTTAATTTCACCATACTTACCACACGCAATCTCCTGCAAAAAATTAAAAATAATAAAACAACCGTATAGTCCCTTTCCGTCGTAATCCAATTAATAACGAGTGTCTCACGACGATCTCCCCTATAGAACAGTGACATCGGGTGATGTAACCGCTCTATAGGCCTCCAGTGACACACTGACAGGAGACCATGGCACCTGCAGTGCATCACTGAAGAGGTTATCTGAGTTCATTGGTCTCACTTTATGGCAAAGCTGCATGGGAATTTTCCCACACAGCAGTGCAACAAGTGAGCGTAGGAACTATTTCTCACAGAGGCGGAGCGATACAGTGCGGAGGGATACCTTCCGCCATTGTATCCCGGAGCCCATGGAGAGCAGTCGCATGAGCTGATGTGGCAGCTCTCCACGGGAGATCGTCATGGGACACTCGTATTAATTGGATATCTGCGGATCAGGGAGTATATTGTTTGTTTATTATTTTAATATTTTTTACAGGTGAGTAATGGCTTCGGGGATCAAGGTGATGTGACTATGTACTCTGTGTTGTATGTACTGTATGTCTGTGTGTACCTGTATGTTGTATGTACTGTATGTGTTGTATGTATGTACCGTATGTTGTATGTACTGTTGTATGCACTGTATGTTATATGTTGTATGTACTGTTGTATGTACTATTGTACATTGTATGTACTGTTGTATGTACTGTATGTCATATGCCGTATGTACTGTTGTATGTACTGTATGTCATGTTGTATGTATTGTTGTATGTACTGTATGTTGTACGTACTGTATGTGGGTTGTTTTTTTTTACATTCAACACATTAGCCGGATGATGGGACTACTACTGTCCCATCATTGGCTAATGTGTCAATCACTGTCACTGTAGCAGGCATAGCCGGATGGGACTTGTAGTCCCATCGGACGATGCCTGCACACACACACACACACACGGACAGCACCGCACACACCCAGACATCCCACAGACCCCCCCCCCGGACAGCTCGCAGAACCCGCCCGCACACACAGACACGCATACAGTCACCGCCCACATATTCTCTCTTCCCGATCTGCAGCGTTTCACCTGCAGCTAAACTGCAGATCTTGTTTACATCTGTGGTTTTGCTCTGGATGTGCCCAACTCAATGCAAGACTATGGGTGCAGAAATGCTGCAGATCCGCCAAAAGAATTGACATGCTGCAGAAAAAACAATGCTGCGTTCCCGCGTGTTTTTTTCCGCAGCATGTGCACAGCGGATTTGGTTTTCCATAGGTTAACATGCTACCGTACACCGCATGGAAAATAGCTGCAGATCCGCGGGAAAATGCGCAACGTGTGCACATGGCCTAATGGGGTGCAGTATGTCTCTCAAAGTCCACATTCTTATATGGAAAATGGTGGGCACCACAAATAACAAACAATTCACATAGCTTGGTGCAACCAATGTGCTAAGACATTGTGAACACAAGCAAATTGGAGGCTTTATTAAGACAACAAATTGCCAAGGAGAATAGACAAAAATAAAAAAATAAAAATAACAATATGAAAACATACAAAAAATGGTGAGCAGGCAAAAAATATTCTCTATGTACAATACAATACAAAATGTAATAATGATATTGAATAAAGAGACCCCCACCAGAGGGATCACAATGAAAAATGGCGACTAATGTAATCATGTGCAAGAATGAGAGAAGTAATAAGGCAGGAACCTGCCCAGCAGTGAGATGTATCGCATGGATAGGAAAGCCCTCCATTTACATCAGTGAATTCAAAGCCTTTGACAAAGTATCTCACACAATCCTTATTGAAAAAATGACTAAGCATGGAATGGACAAGGCAACTGTTAGGTGGATTCATAACTGGCTTAGTGATCGGACCCAAAGAGTGGTCGTAAGTGGCTGCACATCCAGTTGGAAGAATGTCTCAAGTGGGGTACCACAGGGTTCTGTCCTGGGCCCTGTATTGTACAACATCTTTATCAATGATTTAGATCAGTGTTCCCCAACTCCGCTCCTCAAGAGCCACTAATAAGTCATGTTTTCAGGATTTCCTTAGTATTACACAGGTGAGAATTGCATCACCTGAACAGGCAAGCATTCAATCACCTGTGCAATACTAAGGAAATCCTAAAAACATGACCTGTTGGTGGCTCTTGAGGACCAAAGTTGGGGAGCACTGATTTAGATGAAGGAATTGAGGGTAAACTGATTAAAATTGCTGATGACACAAAGCTAGGAGGGATAGCTAATACTAGAGAAGAGAGAGAGAGGATTCAAAAAGATATAAATAAACTGGAGCAGTGGGCAGCAACTAACAGAATGGTTTTTAACAGGGAAAAATGCAAAGTACTACATCTGGGCAATAAAAATGAAAAAAGCATATACAGAATGGGAGGAATAGGGCTAAGCAACAGCACATGTGAAAAAGACTTGGGTAATAATAGATCATAAACTGAACGTGAGTCAACAGTGTGATGCAGCAGCAAAAAAGGCAAATGCATTTCTGGGATGTATTAACAGAAGCATACAGTCTAGATCACGTGAAGTCATTGCTGCCCTCTACTCCTCTTTGGTCAGACCTCACCTGGAATACTGTGTCCAGTTTTGGACACCACATTTTAAAAAAGACATCAACAAACTGGAGCAAGTTCAGAGAAGAGCAACCAGAATGGTGACCGGTCTGCAAACCATGTCCTATGAGGAATGGTTACAGAATTTGGGAATGTTTAGCTGCAAAAAAGAAGACTGAGAGGAGACTTAATAGCTGTCTACAAATATCTCAAGGGCTGTCACATTGTAGAAGGATCATCCTTATTCTCATTTGCACAAGGAAAGACTAGAAGCAATGGGATGAAACTGAATGGGAGAACACACAGATTAGATATTAGAAAAAACTAATCTTAGAGTAATCAATGAGTGGAACAGGCAGGCACAAGAGGAGGTGAGTTCTCCTTCAATGGAAGTCTTCAAACAGAGGCTGGACAGACATCTGTCTGGGATGATTTAGTGAATCCTGCTTTGAGCAGGGGTTGGACCAGATGACCCAGGAGGCCCTTCCAACTCTAACATTCTAGGATTCTAGTATCACATGAGAATGGTCACACACATGCAGACGCCATATTTACCCAATGGAGTGTGGTGATGCCGGCAGCAGCCTCGTCAGGGGAAGTAGTCATGGTCAGGATCAGGTCCGGATTCTGCATCACACAGAGATCTCCGTCACCTATGCAGCGTCACAAGTGTGCCCCGGTCACAGAAAGTCAGGAAAGAATAAAGAGGGCAGGTTGTGTATGAGCAGATCTATCTAATGCGCTCCATACCGCAGGAAGGACGCAGCTTGTGTTCCACAATGCGGAAGTCACAGCTGACGGCGATCTCTGTGTGATGCATAATACTGACCTGATCCTGACCACGACTACTTCCTCTGACGAGGCTGCTGCCGGCATTACCACACTCCATGGGGTAAATATGGCGTCTGCATGTGTTTGATCATTATCATGTGACACTGATGTGAATGGAGGGCTTTCCTATCCATGTGATACATCTCACTGCTGGGCAGGTTCCTGCCTTATTACTTCTCTCATTCTTGTTATAATAGATGAATGTGGATAAAATCCGCGCTGCTGCAACAAATGATGGATCCAGATATAGTTATAAGATGTTCAGGTGGTTTATTCAACGCGTTTCGAAGCTCATGGCTTCTTCTTCAGGAAGTTTCCACAGAAAGATATGACACATGGTACTATTGCCGCGCTTATATACATTCAGAATTCAAATGACGGCGCCAAGCAGTCTTCCGACATGTGACAAACAGTGTCAAAGTTCAAGAAAGCCGTATTTCATAAAATTAAGTTATTTTCAACATGTACATAAATCATTAGTATCATGATTACAATTGATGAACAATATAGTAAAATTTCATTCATTTTCGGAACGGGAAAAAATAGAAAAAAATGGAACTGTGTGCGAACTGACGGGACAAGAACTTGTTTGAGGATATAAGCGCTCCCCATTCTGCTCCCTCCACTATCCATGTCGCTACAAGAGGAGTTATTCCTGATGAATGAAAACGGCCACCACCCTTCTATGCATAATTCATGTAAATTTATATTTATTAAATAATATTTTAAAATGCAAAATTAATAAAGATAAAAAATTAAAAATTAATAAAATATAGCAATGAAATTATCCTTTTGGATTTATCTTTTCTTTATTGCCTTGTTCTGATAAAAATAAAGTACAAATTGTGATGATTGTGGTGGAATTTTTAAAATCACTAATAAAATAATCATTATATCCTCGCTTGGAGCGAACCAAGGAGAATTCCTTCTGTCATACTCGTGGGCTGCAGCTTAAATGAAGTGCCCGTGAAAGATCAAGAGAAAGACTGGGAAGATACAAACAGATGTATCCTATCAACCAGTACGATTGCTGTTTATCTGCATTACCATCGTGCTAGTGGTCTAGTTCATCCTGTTGATTTATTCCGAGTTCAGAGAGATTAATGAGCCAGTGAATCATTAAGCCGGTAACGCACCCGACTGACGGCCCGTGCAAGGTAATTATCCAGTCATGAGCCGGAAAAAAAAAAGGATTCTGTCTATTTGTGATAAGTGTAGTGGGCTCTATCTGACCGTGCAGTGGAGCCGAACATAAGTAGGGGAAAAGGAGTGAAAGGATTGTCGAGGAACGTAAAGAGAGAACGGTTCGTTCCTGGGATCGCTCCATTTATTGTTATGGAGCGCCCCCACTGCCGCAGGGCCGAGGGGTACCCGGTACCGGGCCTGTGAGTCTCTGCTCTGGGGTTGTCACGGCGGCTAGGCCCCGGTCCGTGACCCTGCCGTGGGGCGCACAGTCTATAGGAATGGAGTGTGATGATAATGGTGCAGTTGTGGGGTGCAGGTCGCGGTAAATAACGAGGACACCAGGTTGCAGTCTCTTTACCTCTTTACTGAAGGTCTCTCGGTCCTCAGTCCAGAACACGGTCCTCCAGGCTGCGCAAGTCCGGCCGGTCCAATGGCACCTCCAGAGTTCTCTTCACAGGAGGAAATCAGTGCCTTCCTTCTTAGCGCTATGTGTTGTAGTCCTTCCCTGTTGTGCTTACGGAAAGTACCCCACAACTGTTGTGTCTGTTTCTTAAGTTCCCTCACAACTCGATTAGATGATGTTCTGCTAATCCTCCGTCCCTCCCTGATGTTCTGGTTGGAACGGCACCCGTTTGACGGGTAGGTTCGGAGCTCTTCCGGGACCCTAGAGTCGCCCCTCTCCACAAGTTGCCCCCCAAGACTGCATAGGTGATTTGAGTTAGACAGCCCGCCTTAGACTGACTGCCCTGCCACTGTTTGGAGTATTGCTTGAAGCTCAATGTTATGATACTCCCTCGGCGTTCCGGCCACTGGTAGTGCGCCTCAGCAGGATGTTGCTCCGGTCTTACAGCACGACTCCTACTGGTATTTCTCCTTTTGCGTGATCTCGTTTCTCACTCAGCACAATCTATCTCGCTTCTAATCCTTTCTTGGGCACCGCCGCTACCCGGAGCAGGCGCGGTCCCGTTACGTTCGTTCAAGTTGCCAAGCCTCTGTCAGGATCCCACCCCTGACAGAGACCCTACTGTATCTTCCCCTACAACACCCTCTGCCACAAGGTGTTGCTCGGTTCCAACCCAGTCAGCTTTCTTTTCTAACTTCCTGCCTGACCCCCAGTTTACCCACTATGGTGGGGAGTGGCCTAATGAATAGCACCCTTAGCTCCCCCCGGAGGCCCGGCTGTGAAATGTATTGGTGTCTGTGATACCTGATCAGATGAACTCCTTCAGTGCCATCAGACGCACCATAGCTCCCCATAGTGGCGGAGCCACAGTACTGCAACGACCAGGACTCTGGGGCGCTGCACTCCCCCCTGGTTAAACACAGTACTCCGGGACTGGGAAGAAAACAACAATACAAGTTAGCAAAAAGACATACAGTTTTGTTGAGTGCAATAACAATAAGTATACTTGAACAGGCTTCCCTTTATGGGAGGTAAGGACACTTGAACGTTACAAACATGGTTAAATATCATAGCAACATGCTATAAATAACTCTTCTTACCCAACTGGGTATTCTACTTAGTGCAAGATTGTTGAACAATAATTTAACATTGCCTTTAAGGACATACTCTCTGAATCCACTAAAGACCTTCCTATAATCACATTATAAGGTAATTTAACTTTTTCATTCTCCTTCTTTAAATCTGCAGGACCGCCTGTCCCAACGGCACCAGACCTACTGCCTCTCCTTTCCATGCAGGACCGCCCCGTTCAGACCGGGCCTACTGCCTTTTCTACTACTATACACAGTATAGATCATAACATTACTTTCAGTTTAAGAGCACTGAGCCATCTCTACATGACTCCTTTGAGGACTCAGGGTTTACCTTCTATCCTAACTATCTATCAACATTAGCAAAAACATTTTCTATTGAACACTAAGCCTTCTCATTATCTTTCTCTTTCTCATGCATGCTGGACACCACGTCTATCCCTACGGGCCCACTGCATCCTTCTGCTTATCTTTCATTTTTTTCTTTTCAGAGAACATCATCAGCATTTCTTCACAATTAACTAGTTAACTACCTATAACTTACTCATGTAAACATTATCATCACTTTCTTTCGTCAAACATTATTGCTACCTGTCTTAAAGCAATATCATCATAACATCCCCTTTAAGAGAGGAACAAGTCTCTATGAGGTAGCGTGTCTTCTCAAGCTACCAGTCCATACTCAGCAAAGGTTCCAGTGTGGTATCTTCACAAAGAGTCCTTCTTTAAGTAAAACCAGTAGGGAGCACCTTTAATAAGGTGCTAACTATATACAAAAAGTTCGCATCATGCACTGTTCATGATTTCAGCAGTTCTTTTCAACTAAAAACTTGTGCAAAAACTTTAGAAAACAACCAAAAACAAACAATAGGGATCCCAGGTCAACAAAGGGATCCCTTTAAGAGTTAACCCTGGACGGGTTCAGCAGCAACAAAGAAGCAGGGAAACAAACAGTTAAGAACTATGTACATCTTTAAAGCAGCCATGCTTACTCGTTCTTCGGGGAGGAAGGTGGTTTCCTCCCGGGCCTCACCAGACCAACGGGTCGTCCTGCTGGTTCAAGGATCGGGTCCCGCCCCAACAACGACAGGATCCCTCGCCGGGATGTTCTTTTCAGCGAGGCTCCGGCACGCCCCCAAGGTACATGGTGGGTCCGGGTTCTCCGTTGTTCTTCAGGGTCAGGTTCTGCAGCTTTTCCAGTAGGAGATTTATCCTCTGATGCCCCGGCAGTAGCTTGGAGGGCGACGCACCGCTGGACGCCCCGCGCCATCCAGCCGGCCTCTCCCGTAGCCCTCCTCCATCTGGTGTAAGTCACCGCATCACCTGGCTCCAGGTCGCGAGGGAATCTTCCTCCGCAGGGCTCCACCTCCTCCCGGTCTACGTGGACTTGTAGCGGCTCCCCGATCTCTTGTATAACCCCGCGTCCATGTCGGGGGTTAAAGGAGACCACTACACCCCAGTGGGACAAGGGGACCTCTGCAACGGTGGTCAGATCAACCTGGGGTGCCGGTTGTGGTCAGTCTCGCCATGCAGCCACCAAGCGCCGCAGGTGTTCAGCCTCTGGCATGAGCTTCAGGCCCTGCGTCTGCAGCGCACTTTCAGCCGCGGCCAGGTTTGGAGGAGCAGGGGACACTGGAGACAAGCAGACCTCCGTGGGCTGGCCCAGCCTAGCGATCACGCGGGCATCGGCCTCCAAGCGGGCAGCGATCCGCCGAGCCTCGGCCGCGGCCATGCACTCCTCTGACGGCGCCCGGGGAGGTCGGCCCATCGTTGGCTCTGCAAGGGTCAGCTCTCGTAGTGACGGCGTACCCTGGGCCACATCGGGCTGTTCAACCTCTCTCCAAGTCCGATCATTCCCATGCGGTGCTTCCGGCGTCGCCATCTTTATCTCCTCTCCAGTGTCTTCTTCCCGCGGTCTCTTTCGTGGGCGGCCCCGTCTCCATGGTCTCCACCCTCCAAACAGGATCAGGAGGTGGACCTCGGCTGCTGACGGACACGTCCTCAGGACACAGAAGTACTTAGACTGGGCGGCCATTGCCCTTCGCGCTCTCCAGCTTGTCTACGCCTACTCCACGCCCCTCTTCTTCTCCTGCGCCTCTCCTCAGCGCTGCAATGGCGGCGGTTTTGGCGGTTAATGGCACAGCACAGTCCTTTCAATAAAGTACAGTCCAAGCACAATAAATCACAGTTCCAAGGCACACATGACCTGATTCTTCAGGCTTAAGTAGATCCTGTTCGTGACGCCAAGTTGGAGCGTCCCCACTGCCGCAGGGCCGAGGGGTACCTGGTACCGGGCCTGTGAGTCTCTGCTCTGGGGTTGTCACGGCGGCTAGGCCCCGGTCCGTGACCCTGCCGTGGGGCGCACAGTCTATAGGAATGGAGTGTGATGATAATGGTGCAGTTGTGGGGTGCAGGTCGCGGTAAATAACGAGGACACCACGTTGCAGTCTCTTTACCTCTTTACTGAAGGTCTCTCGGTCCTCAGTCCAGAACACAGTCCTCCAGGCTGCGCAAGTCCGGCCGGTCCAATGGCACCTCCAGAGTTCTCTTCACAGGAGGAAATCAGTGCCTTCCTTCTTAGCGCTATGTGTTGTAGTCCTTCCCTGCTGTGCTTACGGAAAGTACCCCACAACTGTTGTGTCTGTTTCTTAAGTTCCCTCACAACTCGATTAGATGATGTTCTGCTAATCCTCCGTCCCTCCCTGATGTTCTGGTTGGAACGGCACCCGTTTGACGCGTAGGCTCGGAGCTCTTCCGGGACCCTAGAGTCGCCCCTCTCCACAAGTTGCCCCCCAAGACTGCATAGGTGATTTGAGTTAGACAGCCCGCCTTAGACTGACTGCCCTGCCGCTGTTTGGAGTATTGCTTGAAGCTCAATGTTATGATACTCCCTCGGCGTTCCGGCCACCGGTAGTGCGCCTCAGCAGGATGTTGCTCCGGTCTTACAGCACAACTCCTACTGGTATTTCTCCTTTTGCGTGATCTCGTTTCTCACTCAGCACAATCTATCTCGCTTCTAATCCTTTCTTGGGCACCGCCGCTACCCGGAGCAGGCGCGGTCCCGTTACATTCGTTCAAGTTGCCAAGCCTCTGTCAGGATCCCACCCCTGACAGAGACCCTACTGTATCTTCCCCTACAACACCCTCTGCCACAAGGTGTTGCTCGGTTCCAACCCAGTCAGCTTTCTTTTCTAACTTCCTGCCTGACCCCCAGTTTACCCACTATGGTGGGGAGTGGCCTAATGAATAGCACCCTTAGCTCCCCCCGGAGGCCCGGCTGTGAAATGTATTGGTGTCTGTGATACCTGATCAGATGAACTCCTTCAGTGCCATCAGACGCACCATAGCTCCCCATAGTGGCGGAGCCACAGTACTGCAACGACCAGGACTCTGGGGCGCTGCAGTTACATAGGTGATCATGAATATAATATAGAAACTGTTTTGTGTCCCTTAATCCAATGTGAATATCTAAATTGGTTCATTTACAGTCATTGAAATGCAAACCAACATATGTATCGTGTTGCAAGAACTTTAGGGTAGGGTTGAGCAAAACGGATCGAACAATTTCAAAAGTCGAAGACTTTTGGCAAAGTTGGGTTTCGTGAAACCTGACCTGATCCTAGTGTGGGATTGGCCATGCGGTCGGCGATCTTCGCGCCAAAGTTGCGTTTCGTATGACGCGTTTAGCGCCATTTTTTTCAGCCAATGAAGGAGCGTGGGCAGAGTGATGACATAGGTCTCAGGGGCGTGCACGCCTATCGCCATCTTATCGCTTGTGTGCTGTAGCGATTTGCAATGTGTAACACCAGCTTTTCTGTGCAGGGACGGAGGGGGAGAGAGAGAGAGATATTTCCCATTGACTTGCATTGGGTTTCGTGTTTCGGTCGATCCCCGACTTTTCGCAGTAATCGGCCGATTTCACTCGACTCGACTTTTGAGAAAGTTGGGTTTCGCAAAACCCGACTCGATCTTAAAAAAGTAAAAGTCGCTCAACCCTACTTTAGGGTTTGATCTACTTAATTGTTCTAATGGTATGTGACTATGGCATCCAAGGATACTTTGAATTTAAATATTAGTGATATTAATGAAACTAGTGCTTCGATGAATGTTGAAGTTAGAGTGCATTGTGCTAGAATCTTCATGAGAGCAAAACTACTATTGATTAATTCGTCCCTATGATATACAAATGTGCAATTAATTATAGCCCTATTACTTAATAGATTAATGATCCTATAAATGTTCCGTTTAAAGTGCATTATGTAAGGTATTATAATAAATAATTATATTGCATTTATCTATATAATCCCATCAAGATTAAAAAAGAAATTATATAAATAAAAAAATAAATGAATGAATGAATAAAAGGGAGGGGGGGGGGGGAAGATCTTTCAAAAGGTATATATGTCAAAGAATTTATTTTTCCATATAAATATATTACAATTAGGACCAACATTGTCTACATAAAAACTTCAGTGATTTCATTCAGACCCCCTGGTTTCAGGGTGCCTAGTTTATTATATATCCAATAGACCTCTTTCCTATTTAGCTTCATTACTCTATTGGGAACATTTGCTGCAATGTGGTCGATAGGACTGATTTTTAATTTGTTAAAAAAAAATTCATGTAGCAAAGTACAGTGCCTTGACAAACCATGGGAAAGAAAGCCTTTCCGATAAAATCCTATTAGCTTCCCTACAATAGTCTTTACGATTTTGTACAACCACACCTCCTCCCTTATCAGCTGATCTAATAACAATATTTTCATTTTGGGCTAAAGATTTTAACGCATATTTTTCACTTGGACTGAGATTCATTTTTTGCTTTTTATTATTATGCCTATATGTGCAAACGTTATGCCTATATGTACAAAATCGTACAAAAGGATCAAAAACAATGTAATTTATGAGGTGTAATTTATGAGGTGGAGTGAATCCATGAAACCAGGGCTGGAGCCAACACATCTCCTGCAGGCGGGAATAAATGTATATTACAGCCATCAGCCACGCACAGCTCAGAGATAGATCATGGCACCGGTGTGATGGGTTTATGTAGATTACACAGGTCAACAAAAAAAATTTTTTTTTCTGGTGTCCA
Source organism: Ranitomeya variabilis (assembly GCF_051348905.1). Taxonomy (NCBI): domain Eukaryota; kingdom Metazoa; phylum Chordata; class Amphibia; order Anura; family Dendrobatidae; genus Ranitomeya; species Ranitomeya variabilis. The sequence goes on along the minus strand of NC_135235.1, from coordinate 755,973,873 downwards.
AAATATTTTAATGAATTTGGGGTATTTTTGGGGTGCTGATTCTGAATATGCTATCAGTTTTGCCAGATTGGCTCAAGTTTTTGACATTTTTGGTATCTTATTTATAGCACTTGTTGGTAAATGCGGCGCATCATCTCATTAATTTCTTTGGATTAGTACTTGAACTGAGCAGTTCTCAATATAGTTTTGTGTTAATTAGTGTTCTAAAAGTTTGTTCATAGCTTGATTTTTGCACTAACTTTATGTTGTTGTCTGTTTTCCAGTGAAAAGCATGAACTCATCAAGAAGAAGTTGTCTTAACGATCCAGACTCATTCTGTTACATTTGTGGTGAATACACACTGCCAAAACATAGAAGAAACATAACAGACTTCGTAAAAAAAGTGTATTTTGCCTATTTTGGGGTTATGCTTGGGGACCAAGATAAGTTTTGGGCACCACACATAGTGTGCAAAGCATGTATCGAATTATTACGAAAATGGAGCAAAGGACAAAGAAAAAGCTTCAAATTTGGTGTTCCAATGGTGTGGAGAGAGCCAAAAAATCATCATGATGACTGTTATTTATGGTAAACACAGGTACAGGCACATCTTCACAATGAGGGACAGGCCTTCTTGCAGATTCCATGTTACTCCCATTTTCGTTTCTTATGCTTATTGAATCCTTGCACTTGCACTGCACAGAAATAACAGTCATCATGATGATTTTTTGGCTCTCTCCACACCATTGGAACACCAAATTTGAAGCTTTTTCTTTGTCCTTTGCTCCATTTTCGTAATAATTCGATACATGCTTTGCACACTATGTGTGGTGCCCAAAACTTGTCTTGGTCCCCAAGCATAACCCCAAAATAGGCAAAATACACTTTTTTTACGAAGTCTGTTATGTTTCTTCTATGTTTTGGCAGTGTGTATTCACCACAAATGTAACAGAATGAGTCTGGATCGTTAAGACAACTTCTTCTTGATGAGTTCATGCTTTTCACTGGAAAACAGACAACAACATAAAGTTAGTGCAAAAATCAAGCTATGAACAAACTTTTAGAACACTAATTAACACAAAACTATATTGAGAACTGCTCAGTTCAAGTACTAATCCAAAGAAATTAATGAGATGATGCGTCGCATTTACCAACAAGTGCTATAAATAAGATACCAAAAATCTCAAAAACTTGAGCCAATCTGGCAAAACTGATGACATATTCAGAATCAGCACCCCAAAAATACCCTAAATTCGATGAAATATCTTTGGCACCAAAAATGCTGTTGACCAGTGTTATCATAATCCTTCTTGAAGTTAGTAAGGAGAAACGTTACCCCTTAGACCCCAGTCCAGAGCCTCTCACCTAGCCAAATCAGTTCTCATGCTTTGCACTGACGAGGGCCAACAGCTCGAAACACCATGTCTGCGAATTGAGATACTAATTTGGCTTTTATCCTAAGCCATATTGCACGACTCGTTAAAGGGTTGATTGTGACTTGTAGGATCGCTACTACCAACAGGTGGCGCTATAGATTTAAGTCCTCTTTTTCTCAGAAGAGGCAATTTGCATATTGGCTTTAATACAAATTGAAGAGTCCGGATAAAGGGAAACTCTGTTATTGTCCAGAAATTCACACTTGGCCTCACTGCACATTTAATGTTGTCGATCATAAAAGTGAAGTTTGGCCAGAAAGACCGGACCTGGTCTTGTAGGGACCATATGATCACATTCAGCAGCACAGAAGGGAGAGAAGGGAGATTCATCTGATAAGATCTCAGGGTTCTAGGAAGCCAACAGCATCATTACCCTCCGCTTTCTCTTACAGGACCATCATAATATTTTTCTTCAAGTGATTTTCTATCTTGTCAGCACATTCTACGTACGCTGTCATTTGGCTTTATAGTTCACAGATCTGGGCAGGTAACAGCGTCTCCTAAACCCAGGGGGTAGGTGGATCTACCAGGTTGTAAGTTCTATAGAAAAGGGCTTTCAATGCCCAAAGTCATTTGAACAGTTTTGGGTGGAGGAGAATGTTGTGGTCTAGAGGCCAAATGGTGACCATGGTAATACGGCCGGGCTACACCACCGATAAAGCAGCCACAGCCGGTGACTGAGAAGAATCTGTGACTTCTCTGCATTTAGTGGTTACTACTCACCTGGGTAGTCATATGTAGGAATCTCCTCTTTACACCGCTCATCCCCCCTCACATATGTCTCTGTAGTATTAATATGGGTCAGATCTTCACCCTGAAACAAATATTATAAAAGTCACCGACAGATGGAGAAGTCACATCTATGATCAGCTCTAATCCTGCCATCTCCACCGTTCTCATTACACAAGTATAAAACATATAATACTGGTGGATAAAACAAGACTGAGCACAAGACCTTCACCGGCGTCTACACATCATAGGGGAGATCTCCTGACACCTTCTCTCCGTCTACCTGATGATCCTGAGGAGCATTGGGATCTTCTTGCTTGCAGTCCTGTGGAAGAAGAGGACGGGGACATCTCTCTGGTGCCCTCTTACTGGATAGATCTGGAGGAAACACATACAGGGAGTGAATTCATTCTTTACATACAGATAATTATAGGCCGTGTGTATTTAGTCCTGTCTATTACCTGGAGATGTGAGAGGCTGGGGAACCTCCATTATGACGTTCTTGTACAGATCTCTGTGTCCTTCTAAATACTCCCACTCCTCCATGGAGAAATAGACAGCGACATCCTGACACCTTATAGGAACCTGACACATACAATGATACCGTCATCCCCCGATCCCTTCATAGTGTTACTGTATAATGTCCCAGCATTCCCAGCAGTGTCACCTCTCCAGTCAGCAGCTCAGTCATCTTGTAGATGAGTTCTAGGATCTTCTGGTCATTGATGTCCTCATGGATCAGGGGGTGAGGTGCAGGCCCTGTGATTGGGCTCAGGAGTCTTCCCCATCCCTCAGACACAGGGTCCTGACAGCGATCACTAGAGGTCTTCTTCACCACTGTGTAATCCTGGTAATGGAGAGACACATTAATAAATCTCACTACAGACATTTCCAGAGTCCTCACCTCTCCAGTTCTGTCCATCTGTTATTCCCATAGATAAGAATGATGTAATGTGACGTCATCAGAATCTCTCACCTCTCCAGTAAGCCGGAAGAGGATCTCTAGGGTGAGGTGTAATATCCTCTCCGCCATCTTGTCTCTGTCCATATCCATCTTTGATGGGTAAATCAGGACAATTCTCTTTTGTAGAAGATCTTCACTGAGAGGATCCGATATTGTAGAGACCTGAATGAGAAGATGAGCCGATGTAACATCATAAGAATCCTGTAATAATACAATAACTGGAGATAATAAGGGAAACATATGAGGAGATTTATTATTTTACAGTATTTAGTTTCCTTCTTTACATCTACTAATAAATCCTATATATTTAGGCCACAGACAACAAGCAGTTTCTTCCTCGGAGTCGGCAGCTGAATACGTTTCTCATAGACTCATCTTCCATAATGCTAATTCTCGTCTCATTTACCGACCCTGGAATCGACATTAGCAATACTGCAGGAGATATTCATTACACGCGACATGAGAAATAACTACTTCATGATGAGGACGACATCTTCATCTTCTACTACGGCTCTAGAGACATATGTGGCCAGAGTCGGTCACTGACTCCATCACCGCCGGCCGTCTATATGAAGGTTTCCCGTCTTCCCCGCACTGGAATCTTCTATCACGTTAGATCTCAGCTCTGATTCACACACACAAGTTTGAGGCTTTTAGAAAAGCTTTTTTGTTTCCACAATCAACGCGGACAGAAATGATCTGATCCCAAAGTCTCCATGTACAGTGATTTATGGGGTTTATTTCTGGCCTTAGGCTTTCCGATATTACAAGAAAAACACCAGAAAAAAACAGATATTGAAATGTTTCTAAAGAAAATTGGCTCCAACAATTCTTGTAAAAAGAAAAAAACATGGAAAAAGCAGAAGACACATTTTATAATTTTTAACATGTTAAACATTTATTAAAAAAAATTAATCTTTTAGTGCACCAGAACATAGATGTGCACCGCAGGGACGGCACAGATGAGGCTTCAACAAAAACCCTGGCAGTTTAACTTCTTGCTGCTGTGAAAAGCAAACATGGCATCTAAAAAGGTGACAGAGTTTGGCTGAATGCCCCCCGCCCCCAAGTACTGGATAGTATGGGGCGGCCTAGTTATTACGGTACTTACATGCCTAATAATGGGGTCTGGGCTGCAATGTATGAAGGTCTATTAGGCCAGAGGCAGCGTCCAATAAGTTACCTTTTACCGCCCCCATACACATTAGACTAAAGTTCCATGAAATCACTGATTTCGGGGGTTTGGGCGACTATATAATGTATTTGGGGGGCCTCCCGACAGATGATGTCAGGGCAGAGAAGGATCTGACATCCTGAATTTCAGAGGATAATCCGTTTGTTCTTCCTGTAGATAATCCTCCACTAGAGGAGTCTGGAGGCGACTCTCTCATACAGACCCCAGGAAAGCTGGAATATTTGTGTGTATGGGGGAGTCGGGAGAGATGGCCGTCTGCCAAATGACCGTTCAGCCAACTCTTATCTCATGTGTATGGGGCCGTTAGTATTACACTGACAGCAGTGATGATACACGGCACTACAGTAGTACAGGGCATCACCGGAGCCATCAGAGGCTTGTATGTTGTGTGATCGCACTGATCAGAGGGGTTTAACAAAGGGTTAAAGTGAAAAACATCATAGTTTCAGCAACAAGAAATATCCATCACTATATGGAAAGCAGAGTCACTGCACAATGTTAGTTACGTCACACAAAAGAACAACCAGTATACTGTGCTGTCGGACCTGTGATTTCTATCTCCTCCACTGTGTACAGGATAATAGAGTATAATAAAGTAGTTATGGACGAGACTTAACTAACATTGTATATCACAAAATCCCCTTATTTGACAACGGCACATATAACTGACCACGATATAAGTCACACAAAAGAACAACCAGTATACTGTGCTATATTAAAAGATTATCTTTATTAAGCAAAAACTACAATCACCTGTAGCCAAAATTTCAATTCATACTTGTCTCAAATACCAACAGGTATGGTGATATAGGTCACTACTTGATAAATATAGGAAAATACATCAACGCTTGTTTGATCTACCATTCATGTAAAAAAGTGCTTAGTGCTATTCACAATAACAGCCCCAGGTGGCGTCCTAATACCATAGACACCTACATCACTGTGGGATCAAATAAGAGCATATTTAGATCAGACACTTACATGACAAGGTGGTCTTATCGGTGTGGTTTTCCAAAGCGCCCCAACGCGCGTTTCGTCCCTTCGTCAGGAGGCGTTCACGCGTTGGGGCGCTTTGGAAAACCACGCCGATAAGACCACCTTGTCATGTAAGTGTCTGATCTAAATATGCTCTTATTTGATCCCACAGTGATGTAGGTGTCTATGGTATTAGGACGCCACCTGGGGCTGTTATTGTGAATAGCACTAAGCACTTTTTTACATGAATGGTAGATCAAACAAGCGTTGATGTATTTTCCTATATTTATCAAGTAGTGACCTATATCACCATACCTGTTGGTATTTGAGACAAGTATGAATTGAAATTTTGGCTACAGGTGATTGTAGTTTTTGCTTAATAAAGATAATCTTTTAATATAGCACAGTATACTGGTTGTTCTTTTGTGTGACTTATATCGTGGTCAGTTATATGTGCCGTTGTCAAATAAGGGGATTTTGTGATATACAATGTTAGTTAAGTCTCGTCCATAACTACTTTATTATACTCTATTATCCTGTACACAGTGGAGGAGATAGAAATCACAGGTCCAACAGCAACAGCTGGAATTGGGCCCTCCAACGGAAAGAAAAAAAATCTATATACAGGTCCTTCTCAAAAAATTAGCATATAGTGTTAAATTTCATTATTTACCATAATGTAATGATTACAATTAAACTTTCATATATTATAGATTCATTATCCACCAACTGAAATTTGTCAGGTCTTTTATTGTTTTAATACTGATGATTTTGGCATACAACTCCTGATAACCCAAAAAAACCTGTCTCAATAAATTAGCATATTTCAACCGGCCAATCAAATAAAAGTGTTTTTTAATAACAAACAAAAAACCCATCAAATAATAATGTTCAGTCATGCACTCAATACTTGGTCGGGAATCCTTTGGCAGAAATGACTGCTTCAATGCGGCGTGGCATGGAGGCAATCAGCCTGTGACACTGCTGAGATGTTATGGAGGCCCAGGATGCTTCAATAGCGGCCTTAAGCTCATCCAGAGTGTTGGGTCTTGCGTCTCTCAACTTTCTCTTCACAATATCCCACAGATTCTCTATGGGGTTCAGGTCAGGAGAGTTGGCAGGCCAATTGAGCACAGTAATACCATGGTCAGTAAACCATTTACCAGTGGTTTTGGCACTGTGAGCAGGTGCCAGGTCGTGCTGAAAAATGAAATCTTCATCTCCATAAAGCATTTCAGCCGATGGAAGCATGAAGTGCTCCAAAATCTCCTGATAGCTAGCTGCATTGACCCTGCCCTTGATGAAACACAGTGGACCAACACCAGCAGCTGACATGGCACCCCACACCATCACTGACTGTGGGTACTTGACACTGGACTTCAGGCATTTTGGCATTTCCTTCTCCCCAGTCTTCCTCCAGACTCTGGCACTTGGGACCACTTAGCAACAGTCAAGTGCTGCTTCTCTGTAGCCCAGGTCAGGCGCTTCTGCCGCTGTTTATGGTTCAAAAGTGGCTTTACCTGGGGAATGCGGCACCTGTAGCCCATTTCCTGCACACGCCTGTGCACGGTGGCTCTGGATGTTTCCACACCAGACTCAGTCCACTGCTTCCTCAGGTTCCCCAAGGTCTGGAATCGGTCCTTCTCCACAATCTTCCTCAGGGTCCGGTCACCTCTTCTCGTTGTACAGCGTTTAAGGCCACATTGTTTCCTTCCAACAGACTTACCATTGAGGTGCCTTGATACAGCACTCTGGGAACAGCCTATTTGTTGAGAAATTTCTTTCTGGGTCTTAAGGTACCTTCACACGAAACGACATCGCTAGCGATCCGTGACGTTGCAGCGTCCTCGCTAGCGATATCGTTTCGTTTGACATGCAGCAGCGATCAGGATCCTGCTGTGATGTCGCTGGTCGCTGAATAAAGTCCAGAACTTTATTTGGTCGTCCGATCGCCGTGTATCGTTGTGTTTGAAAGCAAAAGCAACGATACCAGCGATATTTTACACTGGTAACCAGGGTAAACATCGGGTTACCAAGCGCAGGGCCGCGCTTAGTAACCCGATGTTTACCCTGGTTACCAGCGTAAAAGTAAAAAAAACAAACAGTACATGCTCACCTGCGCGTCCCCCAGCGTCTGCTTCCTGCTCTGACTGAGATCCGGCCCTAAAGTGAAAGTGAAAGCACAGCGGTGACGTCACCGCTGTGCTGTTAGGGCCGGAGCTCAGTCAGTGTCAGGAAGCGGACGCTGGGGGACGCGCAGGTGAGCATGTACTGTTTTTTTTTTTACTTTTACGCTGGTAACCAAGGTAAACATCGGGTTACTAAGCGCGGCCCTGCGCTTAGCAACCCGATGTTTACCCTGGTTACCCGGGGACCTCGGCATCGTTGGTCGCTGGAGAGCGGTCTGTGTGACAGCTCCCCAGCGATCAAACAGCGACGCTGGAGCGATCGGCATTGTCGCTATCGCTGCAGCGTCGCTTCGTGTGAAGGTACCTTTACCCTCTTTCTTGAGGGTGTCAATGATGGCCTTCTTGACATCTGTCAGGTCGCTAGTCTTACCCATGATGGGGGTTTTGAGTAATGAACCAGGCAGGGAGTTTTTAAAAGCCTCAGGTATCTTTTGCATGTGTTTAGAGTTAATTAGTTGATTCAGAAGATTAGGGTAATAGGTCGTTTAGACAACCTTTTCTTGATATGCTAATTTATTGAGACAGGTTTTTTGGGTTATCAGGAGTTGTAGGCCAAAATCATCAGTATTAAAACAATAAAAGACCTGACAAATTTCAGTTGGTGGATAATGAATCTATAATATATGAAAGTTTAATTGTAATCATTACATTATGGTAAATAATGAAATTTAACACTATATGCTAATTTTTTGAGAAGGACCTGTATATAAAGCTGAGTGTATGTATGTATGTATGTATGTATGTATGTGTGAGTGTCAAGTCACGCCCATTCCACATAGCAACCAATCACTAAGCATCTTTCATTTCACCAGAGCTGTTTATAAGAAGCTGAGCCGTGATTGGTTGCTATGAGCAACAGTTTTTCCACTCCACAACACCTCGGCAGACACTGACCGAGTGGGAGAAATCTAGCGTCCCTGGTAACATAAGCTCCAGCCATTGTCTGCCCCCCAGAAAGGAGCAGAGAGCACATGACAGAAATTAATCCCCCTCCTTTATTACTGCCGCGCTCTATTGTTACCAGCATAGAAAATCGCATCATCAGCGGCAGCACACAGAGCCGCACTGCCAGGTTACATAACAGCACATCTCCAGGAACTCCCTGCTCAGCGCCACCCATCTCGGGACTATGGGATGGAGGATGTGTGATGGGTATATGGGCACAGGACTATGGGATGGAGGATGTGTGATGGGTATATTCTTGTGAATTCCGTTCTGGGGCTTCCTCCTGTGGTTGTGAATGGTACTTTTGTGAGTTCTGCCCTTGGGCTCCCTCTGGTGGTTTTGAGTGGAACTGCTGCTCCTTGAGTTTGGCTGTAGCAGCTGCCTTCACTTATCATTTCTCCTGGCCTTGCTATTTAACCTGACTCTGGTCTTTAGTTCATGCCAGCTGTCAATGTTCTGGGTTGGATTCAGAACTCTCCTTGGATTTCTCATATGGCCTGTCCATTTCAGCAAAAGATAAGTTCTTGCTAGTTCTTTGGTTGTCCATTTGCTGTGGACTTTATTGCTTAGCTCCTGTTATGTTTCTTTTTGTCCAGCTTGTCATTATGATATTTTCTGGCTAGCTGGAAGCTCTGGGGAAGCAGATTTGCCCCTCCACACCGTGAGTCGGTGTGGAGATCATTTTTGTAAACTCTGCGTGGATTTTTAGTTTTTAATACTGACCGCACAGTATCCTTTTCTATTCTATCTAGATTAGTATTGGCCTCCTTTGCTAAAATCTGATTTCATTTCTGTGTATGTCATTTCCCTCTCTACTCACAGTCAATATTTGTGGGAGGCTATCTTTCCTTTTGGGGTTTTCTCAGAGGCAAGATAGTTTTCTATTTCCATCTTTAGGGGTAGTTAGTTCTTAGGCTGTGACGAGGTGTCTAGGGAGTGACAGGAACATCCCACGGCTATTACTAGTGTTGGTGTTAGGATTAGGAACTGCGGTCAGTAAAGATACCACCTCCTCAGAGCTCGTCCCATGTTTAACCACCAGGTCATATCAGTGTTGCTCCTTAACCACCAGGTCATAACATATATGGGCACTGGACTATGGGATGGAGGATGTGTGATGGGTATATGGGCACTGGACTATGGGATGGAGGATGTGTGATGGGTATATGGGCATGGCACTATGGGATGGAGTATGTGTGATGGGTATATGGGCAGGGGATTATGGGATGGAGGATGTGTGATGGGTATATGGGCACAGGACTATGGGATGGAGGATGTGTGATGGGTATATGGGCACGGGACTAAGGGATGGAGGATGTGTGATGATCTCCCGCTTCGACTACTACAACATCCTTTTCTGTGGCCTCCCTGCTAACACCCTTGCACCTCTCCAGTCCATCCTTAACTCTGCTGCCCGACTAATTCCTCTCTCTCCTCACTACTCCTCCACTTCTCCCCTCTGTAAATCTCTTCATTAGTTACCATTCCCTCAGCGTATCCAGTTCAAATTACCAATACTGAACTACAAGGCCATCTATAAACTGTCTTCTCCATACGTCTCTGAACTAATCTTCCGATATCTTCCCTCGTTTAATCTCCGGTCCTCCCAAGACCTCCTTCTATCCTCCACACTTATTCGCTCCTCACCAAACCGCCTCCAAGATTTCTCCCGAATATTCCCCATCCTCTGGAATTCTTTGCCCCAACACGTCTGACTATCAACGACATTCGGATCCTTCAGACGGAACCTGAAAACCCACCTCTTCAGGAAAGCTTACAGCCTGCACTGACTCTGCACCACTACTGGAGCTACCGCCTCACCAACACCGGAGCTCCTGCAACCCTCAACCTACTGTCTCCTTCCCCACCATCCTGTAGACTATAAGCCCGCAAGGACAGGGTCCTCGCCCCTCTGTATCAGTCTGTGATTGTTCGTTTGTTTACTGTAAGTGATATCTGTAATTTGTGTGTCACACCTTCTCATGTACAGCACCATGGAATCAATGGTGCCATATAAATAATAATAATAGCATATGGGTACTGGGCTATGGGATGCAGGATGTGTGATGATCTCCCGCTTTGACTACTGCAACATCCTTTTCTGTGGCCTCCCTGCTAAATCCTTGCATCTCTCCAGTCCATCCTTTACTCTGCTGCCCAACTAATTCATCTCTGTCCTCGCTACTCCTCTGCTTCTCCCCTCTGCAAATCTCTTCACTGGCTACCATTCCCTCTTGCCTTGTCCATGTATGGTTTGGTCCAGTAGTCCATTTATCATCAGATTGTCCTGGTTCCTCGACAGCTGACGCGGACCTTGTTAATCCAGGCAACGTCCGAGCAGGCATGACTCTCCTTGTTCAGGACACTCTCATGTTTATTGGAGGTAGGCACCATAGTGTTATGGACCACTACTGGTATATTATGTCCAACAGGGCAGAGCCAGAATTTGAACCCCAGTCTCCCACATTGGTGGCTGTGATTTTACTAAACGCGGCACACGTATTGCCGGCTTCTATTATATCTTTTACCGAATGTTAATGACTTTTTCCGATGTTAAGAAAAATGCTTGTGTTACCGATCCTGAATCCGAATGTACCATATTCCTGCCGAATTTATGTTTGGTTATCGTTTTCCGAACATATTCGATCATGTCTAATTATGGCCACCTGTTGTGAGTTCCGTTCACGGGCTCCCTCCTGTGGTCGTGAATGGTACTTTGGTGAGTTCTGTCCTTGGACACCCTCTGGTGGCTTTGAGTGGAACTGCTGATCTTTGAGGTTGGCTTTCTCAGCTGCCCTCGCTTATTGCTTCTGCTGGCTTCCCTATTTAACTCTGCTCAGATCGTTAGTTCATGCCAGCTGTCAATGTCTCAGTACTGGTTCAGATCTCTCTTGGATTTCTCAGATGACCTGTCTACTCCAGCAGAAGCTAAGTCCCTGCTAGTTCATTTGTTGTTCATTGTGTTTTTGAGAATATTTCTCATTACATGCTATGTTTCTAGTCCAGCTTGCTATTATGATATTTCCTTGCTAGCTGGAAGCTCTGGGGGTGCAGAGTTGCACCCCCACACCGTGAGTCGGTGTGGAGGTCTTTTTGCACACTCTGCGTGGTTTTTGTAGTTTTTAATACTGACCGCACAGTTCCTTTCCTATCCTCTGTCTATCTAGAGAAGATTCGGCCTACTTTGCTAAAATCTGTTTCATTCCTGTGTTTGTCACTTCCCTCTTAACTCACAGTCATTATTTGTGGGGGGCTGTTATGACCCCAATGGCAGAGGGTCTCAGAAGTTATTACCAAGTCTGCAAACACCAAAACCAGCTCATAGGGCAGTGGTAACTAGGCTGACCGTATACCTGATCCTAGCACCACAAATAGCAGCAGCCGGGGAACGTACCTACGTTGGTTCTAGACGTCTCGCGCCAGCCAGAGAACTAACTAACCCTAGAAGGGAAAAGATAGACCTTTCTTGCCTCCAGAGAAAAGACCCCAAAAGTTGGATACAAGCCCCCAACAAATAATAACGGTGAGGTAAGAAGAGAAGACAAACGTAAGAATGAAATAGGTTTTTAGCAAAGAGAGGCCCACTGACTAATAGCAGAATATAGGAAGATGACTTATACGGTCAGCAAAAACCCTATCAAAATTTCCACGCTGAATATTCAAGAACCCCCGAACCGTCTAACGGCCCGGGGGGAGAATATCAGCCCCCTAGAGCTTCCAGCAAAATCAGGAATCACATTTAGTACAAGCTGGACAAAAAATAAGAGCAATGTAAATAACCAAAAAATAAGGAAGCAGGACTTAGCTTATTTTGCAAGAACCAGGACCAGCAGACAGGAGCAAACAGAAAGGAACTGGTTACAACGATGCCAGGCACCAGACTGAAAATCCAGGAAGCTTAAATAGCAACACCCCTGGACTAACGAGCCAGGTGGGTACCAAGCTGAGGAAAGAAACTCAAAGTGTCATGTCGCTAGTGACCACAAGAGGGAGCCAAAAAATCCAATTCACAACAGTACCCCCCCCTTAAGGAGGGGTCACCGAACCCTCACCAAGACCACCAGGACGATCAGGATGAGCAGTGTTTAAGGCACGAACCAAATCGGCCGCATGAACATCAGAGGCGACCACCCAGGAATTATCCTCCTGACCATAGCCCTTCCACTTGACCAGATACTGAAGCCTCCGTCTAGAGAGACGAGAATCCAAGATCTTCTCCACCACGTACTCCAACTCGACCTCAACCAACACCGGAGCAGGAGGCTCAACAGAAGGAACCACAGGCACAACGTAGCGCCGCAACAAAGACCTATGGAACACGTTGTGAATGGCAAACGACACCGGAAGATCCAAGCGAAAGGACACTGGATTAAGGATTTCCAAAATCTTATAAGGACCGATGAAGCGAGGCTTAAATTTAGGAGAGGATACCTTCATAGGAACAAACCGAGAAGACAGCCACACCAAATCCCCAACACGAAGTCGGGGACCCACACCGTGGCGGCGGTTGGCAAAACGTTGAGCCTTCTCCTGTGACAACTTTAAGTTGTCCACCACATGATTCCAGATCCGCTGCAACCTATCCACCACAGAATCTACCCCAGGACAGTCAGAGGGCTCAACATGTCCCGAGGAAAAACGAGGATGAAAACCAGAGTTGCAGAAAAATGGCGAAACCAAAGTAGCGGAACTAGCCCAATTATTAAGGGCAAACTCAGCCAATGGCAAGAAGGTCACCCAATCATCCTGATCTGCAGAAACAAAACACCTCAAATAAGCCTCCAGTGTCTGATTTGTTCGCTCCATTTGGCCATTAGTCTGAGGATGAAAGGCAGACGAAAACGACAAATCAATGCCCATCTTAGCACAAAAGGATCGCCAGAACCTGGAAACAAACTGGGATCGTCTGTCAGACACGATATTCTCAGGAATGCCGTGCAAACGAACCACATTCTGAAAGAATAAAGGAACCAGATCGGAAGAGGAAGGCAGCTTAGGCAAAGACACCAAATGGACCATCTTGGAAAAGCGATCACATACCACCCAGATGACAGACATGCCCTGAGACACCGGAAGATCCGAAATGAAATCCATGGAAATGTGTGTCCAAGGCCTCTTCGGGACAGGCAAGGGCAAGAGAAACCCGCTGGCACGAGAACAGCAAGGCTTAGCTCGAGCACAAGTCCCACAGGACTGCACAAATGACCGCACATCCCGTGACAAGGAAGGCCACCAAAAGGACCTAGCCACCAAATCTCTGGTGCCAAAAATCCCCGGATGCCCTGCCAACACCGAGGAATGAACCTCGGAAATGACTCTGCTGGTCCATTTATCAGGAACAAACAGTCTGTCAGGTGGACAAGAGTCAGGTCTACCAGCCTGAAATCTCTGCAACACACGTCGCAAATCCGGAGAAATGGCTGACAAGTTTACTCCCTCTTTAAGAATACCAGCTGGCTCTGAGACTCCAGGAGAGTCAGGCACAAAGCTCCTTGAAAGAGCATCAGCCTTCACATTCTTTGAACCTGGTAAATACGAGACCACAAAGTCAAAACGGGAGAAAAACAATGACCAACGGGCCTGTCTAGGATTCAGGCGTTTAGCAGACTCGAGATACATCAGATTTTTGTGATCAGTCAAGACCACCACACGATGCTTAGCACCCTCGAGCCAATGACGCCACTCCTCAAATGCCCACTTCATGGCCAACAACTCCCGATTGCCAACATCATAATTCCGCTCAGCAGGCGAATACTTCCTAGAAAAAAAAAAGCACATGGTCTCATTACAGAGCAACCAGGGCCTCTCTGCGACAAAACGGCCCCTGCCCCGATCTCAGAAGCATCCACTTCAACCTGAAAGGGAAGTGAGACATCAGGCTGGCACAAAACAGGCGCCGAAGTAAACCGGCGCTTCAGCTCTTGGAAAGCTTCCACGGCTGCAGGAGCCCAGTTAGCAACATCAGAACCTTTCTTGGTCATATCCGTCAAAGGTTTAACAACGCTAGAAAAGTTAGCGATAAAACGACGGTAGAAGTTAGCAAAACCCAAGAACTTCTGAAGACTCTTAACTGACGTGGGTTGAGTCCAATCATGAATAGCTCGGACCTTGACTGGGTCCATCTCCACCGCAGAAGGGGAAAAAATAAAACCCAAAAAGGGAACCTTCTGTACTCCAAAGAGACACTTTGAGCCCTTAACAAACAAAGCATTCTCACGCAAAACCTGAAACACCATCCTGACCTACTTTACATGGGAGTCCCAATCATCAGAAAAAAACAGAATATCATCCAGATAAACAATCATAAATTTATCCAGATACTTCCGGAAGACATCATGCATAAAGGACTGAAACACTGAAGGAGCATTAGAGAGCCCAAAAGGCATCACCAAGTACTCAAAATGACCTTCGGGCGTATTAAATGCAGTTTTCCATTCATCTCCTTGCTTAATGCGCACAAGGTTGTACGCACCACGAAGATCTATCTTGGTGAACCACTTGGCAACCAAACAAGTCCGACAACAGAGGCAAAGGATGCTGAAATTTAACAGTGATTTTATTCAGAAGCCGATAGTCTATACAAGGTCTCAAAGATCCGTCCTTCTTGGCCACAAAAAAGAATCCCGCACCAAGAGGGGAAGAGGATGGACGGATATGCCCCTTCTCCAGAGACTCCTTGATATACGAACGCATTGCGGTATGCTCAGGTACAGACAGATTAAATAATCTTCCCTTAGGAAATTTACTACCTGGAATCAAATCTATAGCGCAGTCACAGTCCCTATGAGGAGGAAGAGCACTGGACCTGGACTCGCTGAATACATCCTGATAATCAGACAAATACTCAGGAACTTCCGAAGGAGTAGAGGAAGCAATAGACACCGGCGGGGAATCACCATGAATTCCCTGACAGCCCCAACTTGACACAGACATTGCCTTCCAATCCAAGACTGGATTATGGGTCTGTAACCATGGCAGACCCAAAACGACCAAATCATGCATTTTATGCAGAACAAGAAAACGAATCACCTCCCGATGTTCAGGAGTCATGCACATGGTTACCTGTGTCCAAAACTGCGGCTTATTTTCCGCCAATGGCGTAGCATCAATACCTCTAAGAGGGATAGGATTTACCAACGGCTCAAGAACAAAACCACAGCGCTTGGCAAATTACAGATCCATAAGACTCAGGGCAGCACCTGAATCCACAAACGCCATAACAGGGTAGGAAGACAATGAGCAAATTAAAGTCACAGACAAAATAAATTTAGGTTGCAAATTACCAATGGCGACAGGACTAACAACCCTTGTTAGGCGTTTAGAGCATGCGGATATAACGTGTAGAATCACCACAGTAAAAACACAACCCATTCTGACGTCTATGATTTTTCCGTTCATTTCTAGTCTGAATTCTACCACATTGCATTAAATCAGGTGTTTGTTCAGACAACACCACCAGAGGATTAGCGGCTTTGCGCTCCCGCAAACGCCGGTCAATTTGAATAGCCAGCGCCATGGAATCATTCAGACTTGTAGGAATGGAGAAACCCACCATCACATTCTTAATGGCTTCTGAAAGGCCATTTCTGAAATTTGCGGCCAGAGCACACTCATTCCACTGAGTAAGCACGGACCATTTCCGAAATTTTTGGCAATACACTTCAGCTTCATCCTGGCCCTGAGAGATAGCCAGCAAGGCTTTTTCTGCCTGAATTTCAAGATTGGGTTCCTCGTAAAGCAACCCGAGCGCCAGAAAAAACGCATCAATATTTGCCAATGCCGGATCTCCTGGCGCTAATGAGAAGGCCCAATCCTGAGGGTCGCCCCGCAAGAAAGAGATAACAATTTTAACTTGCTGAGCTGAGTCTCCAGACGAACGGGGTCTCAGAGATAGAAACAATTTACAATTATTCCTGAAATTCCTAAACTTAAATCGGTCTCCAGAGACACAGTTCGGGAATAGGTATTTTAGGTTCAGACATAGGACTACTGGTAACAAAATCTTGAATACCCTGCACACGAGCAGCAAGCTGATCCACACTAGTAATCAAAGTCTGGACATTCATGTCTGCAGCAAGCTCAAGCCACTCAGAGGTAAAGGGGAGGAAGAAAGAGAGAAAAAAAACAAACAAAAAAACTCAGAATTTCCTTTCTTATTATCCCATTTCTGCAATGCATTAAACATTCACCTTTGGCCTGGCATACTGTTATGACCCCAATGGCAGAGGGTCTCAGAAGTTATTACCAAGTCTGCAAACACCAAAACCAGCTCATAGGGCAGTGGTAACTAGGCTGACCGTATACCTGATCCTAGCACCACAAATAGCAGCAGCCGGGGAACGTACCTACGTTGGTTCTAGACGTCTCGCGCCAGCCGGAGAACTAACTAACCCTAGAAGGGAAAAGATAGACCTTTCTTGCCTCCAGAGAAAAGACCCCAAAAGTTGGATACAAGCCCCCAACAAATAATAACGGTGAGGTAAGAAGAGAAGACAAACGTAAGAATGAAATAGGTTTTTAGCAAAGAGAGGCCCACTGACTAATAGCAGAATATAGGAAGATGATTTATACGGTCAGCAAAAACCCTATCAAAATTTCCACGCTGAATATTCAAGAACCCCCGAACCGTCTAACGGCCCGGGGGGAGAATATCAGCCCCCTAGAGCTTCCAGCAAAATCAGGAATCACATTTAGTACAAGCTGGACAAAAAATAAGAGCAATGTAAATAACCAATAAATAAGGAAGCAAGACTTAGCTTATTTTGCAAGAACCAGGACCAGCAGACAGGAGCAAACAGAAAGGAACTGATTACAACAATGCCAGGCACCAGACTGAAAATCCAGGAAGCTTAAATAGCAACACCCCTGGACTAACAAGCCAGGGGGTTACCAAGCTGAGGAAAGAAACTCAAAGTGTCATGTCGCTAGTGACCACAAGAGGGAGCCAAAAAATCCAATTCACAACAGGGGGCTACCTTTCCTTTGGGGAATTTCTCTGAGGCAGGGTAGGCTTCTATTTCTGTCTTTAGGGGTAGTTAGCTCTTAGGCTGTGAAGAGGCGTCTCTAGGGAGAGTTAGGCACGCTCCACGGCTATTTCTAGTGTGTGTGATAGGATTAGGGATTGCGGTCAGTAGAGTTACCACCTCCTCAGAGCTTGTCCCAGGTTTTCCGTTTTAACCATCAGGTCATTCCGGGTGCTCTTAACCACCAGGTCCATAACAGTACAGCTGGCCCACAAAGTGTTAATGCATCTCAAAAAGAGGGATAAGAGAAGTTCTGAGTCAATTTTTTTTTCTTTGCAGCATGTTTTGTCTTTCTTTTCCCCTTAACCTCTGGGTGGTTCAGGACTCAGGTGTAGATATGGATATTCAAGGTCTGTCCTCTTGTGTGGATCAACTCACTACAAGGGTACAAAGTATTCAAGATTATGTAGTTCAGAATCCGATGTTAGAGCCTAGAATTCCAATTCCTGATTTGTTTTCTGGAGATAGATCTAAATTTCTGAATTTCAAAAATAATTGCAGACTGTATCTTGCTCTGAAACCCCGCTCCTCTGGTGACCCCATTCAGCAAGTAAAGATTGTTATTTCTTTGTTGCGTGGCGACCCGCAAGACTGGGCATTCTCCCTTGAGCCAGGAAATCCAGCATTGCTTAATGTAGATGCATTTTTCCTAGCGCTTGGATTGCTTTATGACGAACCAAATTCTGTGGATCAGGCAGAAAAGATCTTGCTGGCTCTATCAGGATGAAGCAGAAGTATATTGCCAGAAGTTTAGAAAGTGGTCTGTGCTTACACAATGGAATGAGTGTGCCCTGCCAGCAATTTTCAGAAAGGGTCTTTCTGAAGCCCTTAAGGATGTTATGGTGGGGTTCCCCACGCCTGCTGGTCTGAATGAATCAATGTCTTTGGCCATTCAGATTGATCGGCGTTTGTGCGAGCACAAAGTTGTGCACCATTTGGCGGTGTCCTCTGAGCAGAGGCCTGAGCCTATGCAATGTGATAGGACTTTGACCAGAGCTGAATGGCAAGAACACAGACGTCAGAATGGGCTGTGTTTTTACTGTGGTGACTCCACTCATGCTATTTCTGATTGTCCTAAGCGCACTAGGAGGTTCGCTGGGTCTGTCACCGCTAGTACTGTACAGCCTAAATTTCTCTTGTCTGTTACTCTGATTTGCTCATTGTCGTCCTACTCTGTTATGGCATTTGTGGATTCGGGCGCTGCCCTGAACTTGATGGACTTGGAGTTTGCCAGGCGCTGTGGTACTGTTATGGACCTGGTGGTTAGGAGCACCCGGAATGACCTGATGGTTAAAACGGAAAACCTGGGACAAGCTCTGAGGAGGTGGTAACTCTACTGACCGCAATCCCTAATCCTATCACACACACTAGAAATAGCCGTGGAGCGTGCCTAACTTTCCCTAGATGCCTCTTCACAGCCTAAGAGCTAACTACCCCTAAAGACAGAAATAGAAGCCTACCCTGCCTCAGAGAAATTCCCCAAAGGAAAGGTAGCCCCCCCACAAATAATGACTGAGTTAAGAGGGAAGTGACAAACACAGGAATGAAACAGATTTTAGCAAAGGAGGCCGAATCATCTCTAGATAGACAGAGGATAGGAAAGGAACTGTGCGGTCAGTATTAAAAACTACAAAAACCACGCAGAGTGTGCAAAAAGACCTCCACACCGACTCACGGTGTGGAGGTGCAACTCTGCACCCCCAGAGCTTCCAGCTAGCAAGGAAATATCATAATAGCAAGCTGGACTAGAAACATAGCATGTAATGAGAAATATTCTCAAAAACACAATGAACAACAAATGAACTAGCAGGGACTTAGCTTCTGCTGGAGTAGACAGGTCATCTGAGAAATCCAAGAGAGATCTGAACCAGTACTGAGACATTGACAGCTGGCATGAACTAACGATCTGAGCAGAGTTAAATAGGGAAGCCAGCAGAAGCAATAAGCGAGGGCAGCTGAGAAAGCCAACCTCAAAGATCAGCAGTTCCACTCAAAGCCACCAGAGGGTGTCCAAGGAAAGAACTCACCAAAGTACCATTCACGACCACAGGAGGGAGCCCGAGAACGGAACTCACAACAGTACCCCCCCTTGAGGAGGGGTCACCGAACCCTCACCAGAGCCCCCAGGCTGATCAGGAAGAGCCAAATGAAAGGCACGAACCAAATCGGCAGCATGGACATCGGAGGCAACAACCCAGGAATTATCCTCCTGACCATAGCCCTTCCATTTAACCAGGTACTGAAGCTTCCGTCTCGAAATACGAGAATCCAAAATCTTGACCTTGGAAACCTATCTGAGATGCTTTGTTTCTGCTGATCAGGATGATTGGGTGACCTTCTTGCCATTGGCCGAGTTCGCCCTTAACCCCTTCCCGACCCATGACGCCACATATGCGTCATGAAAACCCGTGCCAATCCGACCCATGACGCCTATGTGGCGTCATGGAATGATCGCGTCCCTGCAGATCGGGTGAAGGGGTTAACTCCGATTTCACCCGATCTGCAGAGACAGGGGGAGTGGTGCTTCAGCCCAGGGGGGGTGGCTTCACCCCCCCGTGGCTACGATCGCTCTGATTGGCTGTTGAAAGTGAAACTGCCAATCAGAGCGATTTGTAATATTTCACCCAAAAAAACGGTGAAATATTACAATCCAGCCATGGCCGATGCTGCAATATTATCGGCCATGGCTGAAAAACCTAATCTGCCCCCACCCCACCGATCGCCCCCCCCAGTGTTCCGTTACGTGGTCCGCCCCCTAAGTCGTCTTGTCCGCTCCTCCGTCCTCCTGTCCGCTCCCCCCGTGCTCCGGTGCCCCCTCCCTGTGCTCCGGTCCCCCCCGTGATCCGATCACCCCCCCTACATACTTACCAGGCCTCCCAGTGTCCGTCCGGCTTCTCCATGGGCGCCGCCATCTTCCAATATGGCGGGCGCATGCGCACTGCGCCCGCAGAGTCTGCCAGCTGGCAGATTCGTTCCAGATGTATTTTGATCACTGCGATATAGCCTATCACAGTGATCAAAATGAAAAAAAAGTAAATGACCCCCCTATATCACCCCCATAGGGACAATAATAAAAATAAATAAAATATTTTTTTTTTTCTGCTAGGGTTAGGGTTAGAACTATGGTTAGAATTAGGGTTAGAATTAGAGGTAGGGTTAGGGCATGTGCACACAGTGCGGATTTGGCCGCGGATCCGCAGCGGATTGGCCGCTGCGAATTCGTAGCAGTTTTCCATCAGGTTTACAGTACCATGTACACCTATGGAAAACCAAATCTGCTGTGCCCATGGTGTGGAAAATACCGTGCGGAAACGCTGTGTATTTTCCGCAGCATGTCAATTTTGTGCGGATTCCGCAGCGTTTTACACCTGTTCCTCAATAGGAATCCGCAGGTGAAATCCGCACAAAAAAACACTGGAAATCCGCTGTAAATCCGTAGGTAAAACGCAGTGCCTTTTACCTGTGGATTTTTCAAAAATGGTGCGGAAAAATCTCACACGAATCCGCAAAGTGGGCACATAGCCTTAGGGTTAGGGTTGGAATTAGAGTTAGGGTACCGTCTCACAGTGGCACTTTGATCGCTACGACGGTACGATCCGTGACGTTCCAGCGATATCCATACGATATCGCTGTGTCTGACACGCAGCAGCGATCAGGGACCCTGCTGAGAATCGTACGTCGTAGCAGATCGTTTGGAACTTTCTTTCGTCGCTGGATCTCCCGCTGTCATCGCTGGATTGTTGTGTGTGACAGCTATCCAGCGATGCGTTCACTTGTAACCAGGGTAAACATCGGGTTACTAAGAGCAGGGCCGCGCTTAGTAACCCGATGTTTACCGTGGTTACCAGCGTAAAAGTAAAAAAAAAAAAAACGTACATACTCACATTTCGGTGTCCTTCAGGTCCCTTGCCGTCTGCTTCCCGCTCTGACTGTCTGCCGGCCGGAAAGTGAGAGCACAGCACAGCAGTGACGTCACCGCTGCGCTCTGCTCTCACTGTACGGCGGCACTCAGTCAGAGCGGGAAGCAGACGGCAAGGGACCTGAAGGACACCAAAATGTGAGTATGTACGTTTTTTTTTTTTTACTTTTACGCTGGTAACCACGGTAAACATCGGGTTACTAAGTGCGGCCCTGCGCTTAGTAACCCGATGTTTACCCTGGTTACCCGGGACCTTGGCATCGTTGGTCGCTGGAGAGCGGTCTGTGTGACAGCTCCCCAGCGACCACACAATGACTTTCCAACGATCACGGCCAGGTCGTATCGCTGGTCGTGATCGTTGGTAAATCGTTATGTGAGACGGTACCCTTAGGGTTGGAATTAGGGCTAGGGTTGGAAATAGGGTTAAGATTAGGCTTGTGGTTAGGGTTAAGGATAGGGTTAGGGTTGTGTTGGGGTTACAGTTGTGGGTAGGGTTGGGATTAGGGTTAGGATTAGGGTTGGATTTAGGGTTACGGGTGTGTTGGGGTTTGGGTTGTGGTTAGGGGTGTGCTGGGGTTAGGGTTGTGATTAGGGTTATGGCTACAGTTGGGATTAGGGTTAGGGGTGTGTTGGGGTTAGTGTTGAAGTTAGAATTGAGGGGTTTCCACTGTTTAGGCACATCAGGGGTCTCCAAACGCAACATGGCGCCACCATTGATTCCAGCCAATCTTGCGTTCAAAAAGTCAAATGGTGCGCCCTCCCTTCCAAGCCCCGACGTGCGCCCAAACAGTGGTTTACCCCCACATATGGGATACCAGCGTACTCAGGACAAACTGGGCAACAACTATTGGGGTCCAATTTCTCCTGTTACCCTTGCAAAAATAAAAAATTACTTGCTAAAACATAATTTTGAGGAAAGAACAATTATTTTTTATTTTCACGGCTCTACGTTATAAACTTATGTGAAACACTTGGGGGTTGAAAGTGCTCACCACACATCTAGATAAGATCCTTTTGGGGTCTAGTTTCCAAAATGGGGTCACTTGTGGGGTGTTTCTACTGTTTAGGCACATCAGGGGCTCTGCAAATGCAACGTGACGCCCGCAGACCATTCCATCAAAGTCTGCATTTCAAATGTCACTACTTCCCTTCCGAGCCCTGACGTGCACCCAAACAGTGGTTTACCCCCACATATGGGGTACCAGCGTACTCACAACAAACTGGGCAACAAATATTGGGGTCCAATTTCTCCTGTTACCCTTGTGAAAATAAACAATTGCTTGCTAAAACATCTTTTTTGAGGAAAGAAAAATGATTTTTTATTTTCACGGCTCTGCGTTATAAACTTCTGTGAAGCACTTGGGGGTTCAAAGTGCTCACCACACATCTAGATAAGTTCCATGGGGGGTCTAGTTCAGGGTGGATTGATTTAAATCACGCCGATTTAAATCATGATTTAAATCACGATTTAAATCAAAAGATTTTTTTCTATTTAAATCGGATCGATTTAAATCATGATTTTAATCATGATTTAAATCACTGATTTAAATCAAAAGGTTTTTTTTTTAATATAAATCACGATTAAAATGAGAAGTGAGAGCAGTGCGCATGTGCGCCCATAGTTACACGGACGAAACTAGGGGCAACGATCTAACGCCAGGGTGAGGGGGGGACCCCAAAGTAAGTAAAAATCTTTTTTGTTTTACGATATGGCAATAGGTAGGGGTTTAAAAGCAGCATGTCTTAATTGTATAAACTATTAATAGCCTCCACATTTTGTTCATACTGCCCCTTTAATTCCACACTTCTAGCTTGGTTTCACTTTTGGTTTAGTTTCTTTTTCCATTCAGTTGACATGCCCAAACTTGTTGGATAGTCAGCAGTACTTGGCTGTAGTAACAATCAAACTTCATAAGTGATCTGTGTGAGCCATGGCAGGTCGTAAGAGAGACCCTATTTGGGTTCATTTTGTTGAGATGCCAGCAGCAGATCTTGGAAAGAAAGGTGCAAGAGCAAAGTGCAAATACTGTCAAAAGGATATCCAAGGACTTGTTTGCCGTTTGAAATCACATTATGAAAACTGCAACCAGAAGGGAAATGAAGATGTTGATAGTGAAGTGTTTCTTTGGTCATCTTCATCACCGCACTTCTCATGATGTTGCCTCATTCACGCCACCAGGCCTTGCATCTCTTTGTTGCATCGTTTGCATTTTGCACGCATGCCTGCCTTACCGATAGGCGAAGGAGCTTCATTAAAATATTCCCAAACTGGGTCTCTTTTACGGCCTGCTGCCATTATAAGGAAAGAATGTAATAAACCTCAGATCGTACACACAAACAGATCCAGACTTGTCTGTCTGTGGCTATGCTGCAGTATTGTGCTCAAAGTTTCACTTTCATTTTTTTGTCTGCTTGCCGTTCCTCCTCAAAACACTTAGATTCACATTCTTCTTGTGTTGTGCAGATCTATTCCACTCCAAACAATCAGAAACATATTGTCTAACTTCTTGGACTTGGCACTGAAGGGGTTGATTCTGTATTCATAGGTTTGTAGAACAATAGGATTAAGGTCTTTTTCTCAACTCTGTTCATGTTGTAACATTTTTGCCATGAAGAAGAGGCTGGGACCTCTGCGGAGTCAAATTCAGTTTTGAGAACTGCGTAAGTAAAGCGAGCGTCTGTGATAATATAGGAGAGAAACTGCCCACTAATCCTACAGAAACCTCTGGAAGAGCATGGCATTGTGAATGTTACACATATACAGCCTTTATTCTACTGAGTTAAACAACTCAGCTTTATCTCATGATGGAAGAACCTTTGGATGGTAAAATATTTTCCTCAAAAAGCAGTTTATTGAAAAAAATCCGATTTAAATCAAAAAAATCCGATTTAAATCAAAAAAATCCGATTTTTTTGATTTTTTTTAAAAAACATTGATTTTTATCCACCCTGGTCTAGTTTCCAAAGTGGGGTCAATTGTGGGGAGTTCCTACTGTTTAGGCACATCAGGGGCTCTGCAAACGCAACGTGACGCCCGCAGAGCATTCCATTAAAGTCTGCATTTCAATACGTCACTACTTCCCTTCCGCTCCCCGACGTGTGCCAAAACAGTGGTTTACCCCCACATATGGGGTATCAGCGTACTCAGGAGAAACTGCACAACAACTTTTGGGGTCCAATTTCTCCTGTTACCCTTGGGAAAATAAAAAATTGTGGGTTAAAAAATCATTTTTGAGGAAAGAAAAATAATTTTTTATTTTCATGGCTCTGCGTTATAAACTTCTGTGAAGCACTTGAGGGTTCAAAGTGCTCACCACACATCTAGATTAGTTCCTTGGGAGGTCTAGTTTCCAAAATGGGGTCACTTGTGTGGGAGCTCCAATGTTTAGGCACACAGGGGCTCTCCAAACGCGACATGGTGTCCGCTAATGATTGGAGCTAATTTTCCATTCAAAAAGCCAAATGGCGTGCCTTCCCTTCCGAGCCCTGCCGTGCGCCCAAACAGTGGTTTACCCCCACATATGGGGTATCATCGTACTCAGGACAAACTGGACAACAACATTTGGGGTCCAATTTCTCCTATTATCCTTGGGAAAATAAAAAACTCCGGGCTAAAAATCATTTTTGAGGAAAGAAAAATATTTTTTTATTTTCATGGCTCTGCGTTATAAACTTCTGTGAAGCACCTGGGGGTTTTAAGTGCTCACTATACATCTAGATTAGTTCCTTGGGGGGTCTAGTTTCCAAAATGGGGTCACTTGTAGGGGAGCTCCAATGTTTAGGCACACAGGGGCTCTCCGAACGCAACATGGTGTCCACTAACGATTGGAGCTAATTTTCCATTGAAAAAGTCAAATGGCGCGCCTTCCCTTCCAAGCCTTGCCGTGCACCCAAACAGTGGTTTACCCCCACATATGAGGTATCGGCGTACTCAGGAGAAATTGCACAACAAATTTTAGGATCCATTTTATCCTGTTGCCCATGTGAAAATGAAAAAATTGAGGCTAAAAATTTTTTTTTGTGAAAAAAAAGTACTTTTTCATTTTTTTACGGATCAATTTGTGAAGCACCTGAGAGTATAAAGTGCTCACTATGCATCTAGATAAGTTCCTTGGGGGGTCTAGTTTCCAAAATGGGGTCACATGTGGGGGAGCTTCAATGTTTAGGCACACAGGGTCTCTCCAAACGCGACATGGTGTCCACTAACGATTGGAGCTAATTTTCCATTGAAAAAGTCAAATGGCGCGCCTTCCCTTCCAAGCCTTGCCGTGCACCCAAACAGTGGTTTTGTGATAGAAATATATATATCATGTAGATCTCACTTGCATGTATACTCCTCTATAATCAAATATATACTTATATGCTCACATCTAGTATATGCATTATAATAAATGGTTTAAAATGGTTGACACGAACTAATATAACCCAGACAGATCATATGGGGTTTTCCATCCCTAAAAGCAGAACAGAGTCAGATGTTTGGTGACTGCTGATCAGGTGTCTCCACTTTGTCCTAGACACAGAACTCAGGTTTGGTTGCTTAATCAGCAGTCATATGAGCATTAATCACAATATTCCATATATGTTTAGATAACCAATGACAGAGGAGCTAGACAATATGGTAATTAACTAACCACCCCTGACAACCCCTAACCACTCCTTTCTATGTGAAAATATAAAACTATGTATGTACAATAAAGTTTCAGTATTGATGGAATGTTGTTCTGTCACAGTTGTGTACAGTCCATTCTTGATGAGCGCTCAAAATACTCAGTCTAATTGGGAGCGGCCACAGCACACACAGGGATATATTTATCCAACCCTAATATTTCCATAACATTAATGGCCCCCAACAGCGAGGCACGGATGAAACGCACGGGATCCTTCTAACCGGAGATACGGAAGTTGTAGCCGTGGCCTTGGCACAGGGGCAGGAGACTGCGCAGCTCCATAAGTAAGGTAAGAAAATGTTATCATCTTGCCTGAAATTCCCCTGTGCCCAGTCCTTGTTTATACCTCTTGCCGGTCAGATGTGGTCATCAATTCCCAGGTAGTGTAAAAAATCCGTAGCCACGAATCCACCCTGGGAGGTGTCTGCTGTGTACCGTGTATATGTTTTGTGTAAAATCCGAGAGAAGAAGGAAAAAGTGACTTTTGTTTGTGGTTGCTGGGAAACAGACCGCATGAGGTCAAATCGCTCGATAAGTTATTGCAGGATTCCCGTGCATAGGAGGAACACGCAGAGTTCCGGGGCAGGTAGTCCCATGTTCCAGGCACGGGTAGTGATAACTTAAGAGGGCTACTGCAGATTCCCGTAGTGCCGGCGATCCAGTCAGGACGTCCGGACCGGGGTGGTAGATTTCCCGCTTGTTGTGCTTCTCAGGCACTCAGGCGGCCCGGGCGCAGGTGCGTCCAGTGCGATTGGCAGTAGTCTGTTCCCAGCGCAACCTGCATGTGTCACAGAATTTAAAAGGGCATCTCTCGGATTGTCTATCTGTTTCTGTTTGTGTCATGTACTATTGCCGCTTTAAGAAGCAGAAATAGTTCTCTTAAACTTCCTCTTTTTTCAGCTGAAGCGGAGATATGCATTGTAAATCAAACTGTCACATCTGGTTTTTTCTGACTGTTTTCAGCTGCAATGCTGGCTATGTGTAGTTTTTTTTGTGAAGAAGTGAAATTTAAATTGTATCTATCATTTTTGATGTGACATACGTGATTTTAGTGACATTTGATATTATTGCAATGGCATACGGAATAAAAAGAGGAAGTGTGTCTCTGACTGCATTTGAGCGCAGAGATTCTAAAAAAAAAAAAAAAAAAAAAAGGAAAAGCCGTTTTAATTTTAAATTTTTTTTACTCTCTTAAAGGGTCTTTTTCTTTTTGCGGCATTTTAAAGTTTTTTAATTAAGTTTTCCTCAATCTTCAATCTCTTTACCTTTTTATTTTTTATTTATTTATTTTTGAAAAAAGTTTTTTTTTTCTTTTCCTCTTGTATCAAAGTTTTGAGTTTTTGGTTGTGAACTAAGTTTTTGACGGTTTTTCTTATCGTTTTGGGTTTTTCTTAGAGTTTTATATACTCATTTTTAGAAGTTTTTTTTTAGTACTGTTTTCTTTTTTTCATTTTTGTGTGTTTTTCATTTTCATTTTTTGCTTTTGCCATGGGGAATAAAGTGGCCGAGCAACAGGAAAGTCTTTTTACTTCCTGATGAGAAAACAGCCCCTAGATAGTGGCAGAACACGAAGGTGTGAGTATGTGAAGATTTTGGAAGGTATAAAGTACGTGAAATTCATTAGAATGGCAGACTTCAAGCTGCAGAATGGCATGACGTAGAAAGGAAAATAAGGGAAGTTAGCTGATGTTAGATTGCTGAATACTAATACATGGTATGAAGTGGCAGCAGAGCTTACATCGTTTAGGTGGTACAGAAAGTTATGTGAGCAAACCAGGAAGTGATTTTTGTGGGTATGAGATGGGAGAATCTGCGCAGTCTGCTTTTAGCAGAATCCATGGTATAGGTAGTTATTTTTTGCACAGTATGTGGTGCGCCCCGTCTCTCCCTACAGGGAGAAGGCATAATTGCTCCTCTATTATTCTTGTTGTTCTCATCTATCCTCTTTTTTTCTCTGTCAGTCTTTTCTCTCCGCATTCTCTCTCCTTTCCTCTCCTCTTCCTCCACATTTTTTCTCTTCTCTCTCTTCCCCTCCTTCTCCACTCCTCTCTTCTCCTCCCTCTCTCTTCCTTCCACACCTCACATTTTCTCCTCCCTCCTCTTCTCACCCTCTCACTCCCCTCCTTCTCTCTCCTCTCTTCTCCTCCCTCTCTCTCCACATTCTCTCTCTCTCTCTCTCTCCCCTCCTACTATTCCTTTGTCTCACTCCTTAACCCCTCCCTCTTCTTCTTCCTCTTTTTTCCCTCCTTGTTGCCGGCTGGGCCAACGCCCAATTCAAACAATATGGTGCTTACAGCACAAGGTTTCCCTCTATGCCCCTGGCACAGTCCAGCCATTGCCAGTTGTGATATTTGGGAAAGAAGGTGAAAGCCCCCCCCCCCCCTACAGTGGGCAGCCCCAGACACATCAGGTAGCAGACAGCTCAGCCCTGGGTGCAGAGGGGGGAGGAATGATATCAGAACGAGCTCACTGACAGATCCTCCGTTACCTCATTTCACAGTCAACAATATTGTAACCCTTAAGGTTTTACGTGAACTTTGAAATCACCATGTATTGATAATGTACAGCTTCAGCACCAGTCAGAGCTGCCTACATCCACATTCACACCAACATGAAACTATAAGCCTAATCCATCATAGCTTCAGCAAGGGGGGAGACATCCTCACACAAAAAAGCAACTTCTAAGTCCAAAATCAGTCAGTGTACGACCCCAGTACAAGCTATCACAACTATTCCTCTGATGAAGATGAAGAGGGAACATCATACATGCTGTCTAGTACTAGAAAAGAAACCCACAGGCACCAAGAATGCAGGGGCAGATAGAGGCACCACCATTACACTATGTGCACTGCACTTCAAGTCAGGTGACAATAGTCCAGACCCAGGGATGCATCCCATGCCATTTTACCGAAGAATGTAGCAGAAGCAGCAAACATATGCAGCCAGCTGGAATGATCTCTGGGCCATGAATGAAAATAGAAACAGGTGATGCACTCTGGCCAATCATGAAGGAACAATTCAAACTTCCAGCAGAATCAGACGTACACGCTTGGGAGTCAGGGACACAGCTAATTGAACAGCTCAGAGAGTGGGCCAAAGGCAGATTGGCAGGACAAGCCATGACATGAGCCAAGATAAGACAGAGTCTGTAAAGAAGTTTCATTGCAGAGTAATGCAAGTATTCCAAGACTTGGGCTTCACCATTCATGACCAGATACACAGGCCTTTGGGCATGGACTGAGACAGCCAATCAGGAAACCACTGATAGTGGCTAGGCCTAGGAACAGGTCAATAGCAGTGGACTGACCCAGAAAAAATGTTTTATGTGCGCCTAGGAGACTGTTTATTGCTAATTGTTGCCAAAACTGCCGCCATTATAGCACCACAAAGAGCGCGAAGAAGGAAACAGGTGCCGTGCTGCTGAGAACGCTGGAAGGGGAGCCAGAGGTGAAGACGCTGCAAAGTGCCGACCAACACACCAGAAGAACCGCTGCAGACTCCAGAGAGGAGACACCGACCTCAATAAGGTTAGCAAAGGGGAGAAGCTATGTCGGAGCAGGGGGAAGAAGTGATGGCAGATGCAGCCGCAGCCCCTGTAATGCCCCAAGACCTTGGGTTGGATGAAGCCGCCGGTCTCATGGCACCCCCGGGCCTCGTCACTGACGCACCTGCAGGCCCCATCTTACCACCGCAGCTTCAATCAGCAGGCCGGACCCCGCTGCCGCTACAGTACCCATCATGCTGTTGTCCACAGTAGCCAAAAGGATTGAGTCTCAACCAGGGGTGCAGAAGACAGCCCCTCTCATGGTGACCACTGACCTGGAAGAGCAACCACCCTACAAAGACAGAAGAAGTGTCAAGAGTTACATCTGTGGCAAGTTTGGCCATTTCCAGAACCAGTGCAGGGCACCCACGCCCCCGAAGAGACTGGACCCATGCAATCCAAGAGTTGGTCCAGAGAAACAGGTCAAGGAGGAAGTGCAGAAAGCAGTGAAGTACCCCGTCCATAGGACAGAGGCAAGCAAGCCAGGTCCGCAAGACACTACGCTCCTGACATGTAAAACTTCATCTGCAAGACCAGTACCTCAAATTACCCTTAAAATGGATGGCGTTGTCAGATCCAAAGTGGTGCAGCCAGAAGTGTGATGACACCTGTGGAACTCGCTGATCCCACCTGCCTATCAGAATTCTCTGTGTCTCGCATGGGCATTGATGGTAAAGTCAGACATTCTCAGCTTACAAAGCCACTGAGCGTGTGCACTCAGCCAGGACACTCTATCCTGTCCCAGTTTGTGGTGTAAAGGACCTGCCACTCAACCTGCTGGGAGCGAACCTACTGCAGAAGCTGAAGGCAACCTCAGTGTTCCACGAAGATGGGACAGTGACACTTTCTTCATCCCTGACCCAAGAAGAGTCATGCTGGCGGCCCTACAAGAACATTAAGCAACCAATGAGGCCTACTCAAGGAGGTACTGGACGTAGTACCAGAAAGTCTATGGTCTAAGGGACCCCAGCACATGAGAAAACCTCAAGTTGCCCCAGTACGGGTGTCACTCAAGCCATGTACCCCGTACCCTCGTAAGGCCCAGGCCAGGCCTAGAGTCAAGCTGCCTCTGACCAACTGAAGGTCTACCTGGAAATAGGAATCATTGTTCCTCGCACATCGCCTTGCAATACCCCGCTTTTCCCCGTCAAGAAAAAGACTGTAAAAGGAGAGCCAGCCAAGTTCAGAATGGTATATGACCTGAGAGCTGTGAATGACGCCATAGTGTTTGAAACTGCAATTATGCCGAATCCGCACACTCTGCTCTCAAATGTGCCTGCCACAGAAAAAGTGTTCACAGTGACCGACCTGGCTAATGTTTTCTCCAGTGTTCCCCTTCACCCGGATGACCAGTTCCTGTTTGCCTTAATGCACCAGGGGGGACACCACACATGGACAGTGATGCCACAGTGGGCCCAGAACAGCCCTTCACAGTTCACCAAAGCAATGTCCACAGTTCTCACCAACTGAGTCACAGAACAAGCAGAAGTAACCCTGCTACAATACATGGACAATCTACTCCTTTGTGCAATTGACTTTGACACGTGTAAAGCCCATTCCTTGTATCTCCTACTCTACCTGGCGGAGCAGCACTGCAAGATCTCAAAGAACAAAGTCCAGTGGTGTCTGAAGCAAGTTACGTTCCAGAGACACTGTATTGCTCACCAGGCGAAACACCTGACAGATGACCGGAAGACCACAGTGGAGAAGATGGTCCCTCCGACAACTCCAAAGGTGCTACAGGCCTTCCTTGGTCTAGTTTCATATTGCAGAGCCTGGATCCCTGATGCTTCCGTCCTAATGCAGCCTCTGTGTGAATACGTCAGTGTGACCCCGTTCCTCCAGACAGATGTGGCCTTCAGTTCGTTCAAGAAGTTAAAAGGCTCTGTAGTCTCAGCGCCAGCACTAGGCCTATCTGACTACAAGAAGCCATTCCGTCTCTACTTGATGAGAAGAGAAGGCCTTGCTACTGGAGTCCTGACACAGCTTCAGGGGGGAAAGCAGAGACTTTCGGACTACTTTTCAGCTTGCCTGGATCCAGTTGCAAGGGGAGCCTCTTCCTCCCGCATGAGAGCAGCAGTTGCAGCACACGCCCTCCTGGACAGGACTACTGACATCAGTGGAAAAACCATGGGAAATCCTGGCTCTGCATGACATCTC
Organism: Ranitomeya variabilis; assembly: GCF_051348905.1. Taxonomy (NCBI): domain Eukaryota; kingdom Metazoa; phylum Chordata; class Amphibia; order Anura; family Dendrobatidae; genus Ranitomeya; species Ranitomeya variabilis. The sequence goes on along the minus strand of NC_135235.1, from coordinate 755,942,145 downwards.
AGCAATCCTCAACCAAACCCAGCTGAAACATCTCTCCACCGCCAGGCATCTTCGCCTCCAGTGCTCTCTACTCCTGCCCAACAATGTCACCATCTCCAGATGCACAGTCCTCAACCCGTCCACTCTACTCCCACTCCCAAGGGGGGATACAGATATGGACCCTCAGATAAAAAGTCTGCATGGGATCTGAATTTGCTCCGGATGGATGACCATGATTGCTTCAGCATCATGCAACAGGAAACAGCAGGACTACCCAAGGTGGCAGAAGAGCCACTGACCAACCCAGAGTTGATCCTCTATGTGGATGGCTCCAGATTCGCAGATGATGAAGGAATATTTCACACGGGATGTGCAGTGACCAGCAATCAAGAGATCCTGTGGTCCAGAAGTCTGCCGCCCAGTCTGTCAGCCCAGGAAGCAGAACTGATAGCGCTGATGAAGGCCTACCAGATGGCAGAAGACAAGACTGAGAAAATGTATACCGATTCAAGGTACTTGCATGGCATAGCACACGACTTCGGACCCATCTGGGCTGCAAGGGACTTCATCACAGCAAGCGGAACAACCGTGAAGCATCAATGGAGCCATTAAGGACCTGCTGAACACACTTCAACTTCCAAAAGTGGTGACAATACTAAAAGTCAAAGCGCATGGAAAACTAAACACAGTAGAGGCACGAGGCAACAACATGGCGGATATGGCAGCCAAAGAAACAGTCAAGGGAAGACAATATGGAGAAGTGGAAGAGGTCGTAGAGCCGGACGGCTACTACAGGACGGCTGAAGACAGGAAACCTGACAAGATGACATCCTGGGATCTGCTCAAAAAAAAAAGTTGCAAGAGCAAGCCCCAAAGGACAAGAAGGAATGCTGGATGCAGAAGTGAGCAACACATGAAAAGGGAAGGGTATACTCAATGGACTACAAACCCTGTTTACCCCGAAGCATGTACCCTATGGTGGTCCAGTGGGCACATGGGCCCACACACAGATTAAAGACACAGATGAATGATCCGATTGGTGCTTACTGGTTCGCTCCAGAAATCTCCACCCTATCAGCCAAGTTCATAAACAGCTGTCTGACCTGTGGCCAATGCAACCCTGGAAGAATGAAGAAAGTTCCCACACATCGTCTTGCCAGACCACTGTACCCCTTCCAGAGGATCCAGATAGACCACATCCAGATGCCGCCAAGTGGAGGATTCGAATATGCCCTTGTGGTCGTGGACGTGTTCTCAGGATGGCCAGAAGCTTTCCCAGTGAGGAACCAGTCAGCAAAGACTACTGCAAAGAAGCTACTCTCAGAGATGAGATATGCAGCCATGGGGTCCCAGAAGTGATAGAGAGTGACCAGGGACCTGCATTCACAGCAAACCTCACATGAGAGATCTAGTCAGCAGTAGGGTCAGACTTAGGCCTACACACTCCCAATCACACTACTCAGTGTTCAGGCACACTCCCAGAGGCCCAGGAAAGCTGTCATTATATGAAATTTTGTTTGTGTCTAGTCCCAGGTTAGGGGTATCCTTTCCCTTAGCAGCTGATTATGTAATATGATACTTTGTCTGCTTATGTAATTGAAATCACCAAGAAACTTGCTAACATCCATTCTCGAGTTTTTTTCTTCATTGCCAGATCCAGATTCAGTGTCCGGTATGCACTCCTAGAAGCCAGGAGACTGGGTGTTGGTGAAAAAGTTTGTAAGGAGAACACCACTCGATCCCAGATTTGATGATCCTGCTCAAGTGCTGCTGATGACACCAAACTCTGTGAAACTGGAGGGAAGACCCACTTGGATTCACTCATCGCATGGCAAGAAAGCTCCCCTACCAGAAGATGACACCCAAGCCAGAAAGATGTTGCGGCCTGACCGAAAAGATGACCTACCTGATAAAGACTACACATCGCTCACTACACATGCTATTGACTAAGAGACTGATTGCAACGAACCCCCGTTAGGGACAGATCTCCTGACCGCCCATTTGCGAAAAGTCTGTATGGAGTGGGGCACAGGCGTTAGGCTTGTGTCAGTTCGCCGACAGCACAAAAGAGTTGCAGCGCTTTGGGACAGGAGGCTAGGATTAGGGCAAGTGATATCTAAGGGGGGCTTGTGATAGAAATATACACTCACCGGCCACTTTATTAGGTACACCATGCTAGTAACGGGTTGGACCCCCTTTTGCCTTCAGAACTGCCTAAATTCTTCGTGGCATAGATTCAACAAGGTGCTGGAAGCATTCCTCAGAGATTTTGGTCCATATTGACATGATGGCATCACACAGTTGCCGCAGATTTGTCGGCTACACATCCCAAAGATGCTCCATACAAGGCAGGATGGATCCATGCTTTCATGTTGTTTACGCCAAATTCTGACCCTACCATCCGAATGTCGCAGCAGAAATCGAGACTCATCAGACCAAGCAACGTTTTTCCAATCTTCTACTGTCCAATTTCGATGAGCTTGTACAAATTGTAGCCTCAGTTTCCTGTTCTTAGCTGAAAGGAGTGGTACCCGGTGTGGTCTTCTGCTGCTGTAGCCCATCTGCCTCAAAGTTCGACGCACTGTGCGTTCAGAGATGCTCTTAGGCCTACCTTGGTTGTAACGGGTGGCGATTTGAGTCACTGTTGCCTTTCTATCAGCTCGAACCAGTCTGCCCATTCTCCTCTGACCTCTGGCATCAACAAGGCATTTCCGCCCACAGAACTGCCACTCACTGGATTTTTTTTCTTTTTCGGACCATTCTCTGTAAACCCTAGAGATGGTTGTGCGTGAAAATCCCAGTAGATCAGCAGTTTCTGAAATACTCAGACCAGCCCTTCTGGCACCAACAACCATGCCACGTTCAAAGGCACTCAAATCACCTTTCTTCCCCATACTGATGCTCGGTTTGAACTGCAGGAGATTGTCTTGACCATGTCTACATGCCTAAATGCACTGAGTTGCCGCCATGTGATTGGCTGATTAGAAATTAAGTGTTAACAAGAAGTTGGACAGGTGTACCTAATAAAGTGGCCAGTGAGTGTATATATCATGTAGATCTCACTTGCATGTATACTCCTCTATAATCAAATATATACTTATATGCTCACATCTAGTATATGCATTATAATAAATGGTTTAAAATGGTTGACACGAACTAATATAACCCAGACAGATCATATGGGGTTTTCCATCCCTAAAAGCAGAACAGAGTCAGATGTTTGGTGACTGCTGATCAGGTGTCTCCACTTTGTCCTAGACACAGAACTCAGGTTTGGTTGCTTAATCAGCAGTCATATGAGCATTAATCACAATATTCCATATATGTTTAGATAACCAATTACAGAGGAGCTAGACAATATGGTAATTAACTAACCACCCCTGACAACCCCTAACCACTCCTTTCTATGTGAAAATATAAAACTATGTATGTACAATAAAGTTTCAGTATTGATGGAATGTTGTTCTGTCACAGTTGTGTACAGTCCATTCTTGATGAGCGCTCAAAATACTCAGTCTAATTGGGAGCGGCCACAGCACACACAGGGATATATTTATCCAACCCTAATATTTCCATAACAGTTTACCCCCACATATGAGGTATCGGCGTACTCAGGAGAAATTGCCCAACACATTTTAGGATCCATTTTATCCTGTTGCCCATGTGAAAATGAAAAAATTGAGGCTAAAAAAATTTTTTGTGAAAAAAAAGTACTTTTTCATTTTTACGGATCAATTTGTGAAGCACCTGGGGGATTAAAGTGCTCACTATGCATCTAGATAAGTTCCTTGGGGCGTCTAGTTTCCAAAAAGGGGTCACTTGTGGGGGAGCTCCAATGTTTAGGCACACGGGGGCTCTCCAAACGCGACATGGTGTCCGCTAAAGATTGGAGCCAATTTTTCATTGAAAAAGTCAAATGGCGCTCCTTCTCTTCCGAGCCCTGCCGTGCCCACAAACAGTGGTTTACCCCCACATATGAGGTATCAACGTACTCAGGACAAATTGGACAACAACTTTTGTGGTCCAGTTTCTCCTTTTACCCTTGGGAAAATAAAAAAATTGTTGCTAAAAGATCATTTTTGTGACTAAAAAGTTAAATGTTCACTTTTTCCTTCCATGTTGCTTCTGCTGTTGTGAAACACCTGAAGGGTTAATAAACTTCTTGAATGTGGTTTTGAGCACCTTGAGGGGTGCAGTTTTTAGAATGGTGTCACTTTTGGGTATTTTCAGCCATATAGAACCCTCAAACTGACTTCAAATGTGAGGTGGTCCCTAAAAAAAATGGTTTTGTAAATTTTGTTGTAAAAATGAGAAATCACTGGTCAAATTTTAACCCTTATAACTTCCTAGCAAAAAAAAAATTTCTTTCCAAAATTGTGCTGATGTAAAGTAGACATGTGGGAAATGTTATTTATTAACTATTTTGTGTCACATAACTCTCTGGTTTAACAGAATAAAAATTCAAAATGTGAAAATTGCGAAATTTTCAAAATTTTCGCCAAATTTCCGTTTTTTTCACAAATAAACTCAGAAATTATCGACCTAAATTTACCACTAACATGAAGCCCAATATGTCACGAAAAAACAATCTCAGAACCGCAAGGATCCGTTGAAGCGTTCCTGAGTTATTACTTCATAAAGGGACACTGGTCAGAATTGCAAAAAATGGCAAGGTCATTAAGGCCAAAATAGGCTGGGTCATGAAGGGGTTAATAATCGGGCTAGTTCGGCTACTTTGGTTTCGCCTTTTTTTTTGTAATTCTGGTTTTCATCCTCGTTTTTCTTCAGGGCAGGTTGAGCCTTCTGACTGTCCTGGTGTGGATTCTGTGGTGGACAGGTTACAGCAAATTTGGACTCACGTGGTGGACAATTTGACGTTGTCTCAGGAGAAGGCGCAACGTTTTGCTAACCGCCGTCGCTGTGTTGGTCCCCGACTTCGTGTTGGGGATTTGGTTTGGTTGTCTTCTCGTTATGTTCCTATAAAGGTTTCTTCTCCTAAGTTCAAGCCTCGTTTTATTGGTCCTTATATGATTTCTGAAATTGTCAATCCTGTGTCGTTTCGTTTGGCCCTTCCAGCTTCTTTTGCCATCCATAATGTGTTCCATAAGTCGTTGTTGCGGAGATATGTGGCGCCTATGGTTCCTTCCGTTGACCTTCCTGCTCCGGTGTTGGTTGAGGGGGAGTTGGAGTATGTGGTGAAGATTTTGGATTCTCGTATTTCGAGACGGAAGCTTCAGTACATGGTTAAATGGAAGGGCTATGGTCAGGAGGATAATTCCTGGGTTGTTGCCTCCGATGTCCATGCTGCCGATTTGGTTCGTGCCTTTCATTTGGCTCGTCCTGATCAGCCTGGGGGCTCTGGTGAGGGTTCGGTGACCCCTCCTCAGGGGGGGTACTGTTGTGAGTTCCGCTCTCGGGCTCCCTCCTGTGGTCGTGAATGGTACTTTGGTGAGATCTGTCCTTGGACACCCTCTGGTGGCTTTGAGTGGAACTGCTGATCTTTGAGGTTGGCTTTCTCAGCTGCCCTCGCTTATTGCTTCTGCTGGCTTCCCTATTTAACTCTGCTCAGATCGTTAGTTCATGCCAGCTGTCAATGTCTCATTACTGGTTCAGATCTCTCTTGAATTTCTCAGATGACCTGTCTACTCCAGCAGAAGCTAAGTCCCTGCTAGTTAATTTGTTGTTCATTGTGTTTTTGAGAATATTTCTCATTACATGCTATGTTTCTAGTCCAGCTTGCTATTATATTTCCTTGCTAGCTGGAAGCTCTGGGGGTGCAGAGTTGCACCTCCACACCGTGAGTCGGTGTGGAGGTCTTTTTGCACACTCTGCGTGGTTTTTGTAGTTTTTAATACTGACCGCACAGTTCCTTTCCTATCCTCTGTCTATCTAGAGAAGATTCGACCTCCTATGCTAAAATCTGTTTCATTCCTGTGTTTCTCACTTCCCTCTTAACTCACAGTCATTATTTGTGGGGGGGCTACCTTTCCTTTGGGGAATTTCTCTGAGGCAGGGTAGGGTTCTATTTCTGTCTTTAGGGGTAGTTAGCTCTTAGGCTGTGAAGAGGCGTCTCTAGGGAGAGTTAGGCACGCTCCACGGCTATTTCTAGTGTGTGTGATAGGATTAGGGATTGCGGTCAGTAGAGTTACCACCTCCTCAGAGCTTGTCCCAGGTTTTCCGTTTTAACCATCAGGTCATTCCGGGTGCTCCTAACCACCAGGTCCATAACAGCCACCACAACCTGTTACACAAAATAAAAAACTCCACTCACTATGGAGGCATTTACAGTCCACCAGAACCCCATTATAATGACCCCTACCAGCCACACATTCAGTATGAGAGTCCCAACAGCTCTTCTCTTAACCCTTTTACCCCCAAAGGTGGTTTGCACGTTAATGACCATGCCAATTTTTACAATTCTGACCACTGTCCCTTTATGAGGTTATAACTCTGGAACGCTTCAAGGGATCCTGGTGATTCTGACAGTTTTCTCGTGACATATTGTACTTCATGATAGTGGTAAAATTTCTTTGATATTACCTGCGTTTATTTGTGAAAAAAATGGAAATTTGGCGAAAATTTTGAAAATTTCTCAATTTTCCAAATTTGAAATTTTAAACAATTAAATCACAGAGATATGTCACAAAAAATGCTTAATAAGTAACATTTTCCACATGTCTACTTTACATCAGCACAATTTTGGAACCAAAATTTTTTTTTGTTAGGGAGTTATAAAGGTTAAAAGTTGCCCAGCAATTTCTCATTTTAACAACACCATTTTTTTAGGGACCACATCTCATTTGAAGTCATTTTGAGGGGTCTATATGATAGAAAATAACCAAGTGTGACACCATTCTAAAAACTGCACCCCTCAAGGTGCTCAAAACCACATTCAAGAAGTTTATTAACCCTTCAGGTGTTTCACAGGAATTTTTGGAATGTTTACAAAAAATTTATTTCAGCTCCAATTTGTTTTATTTTACCAAGGGTAACAGGAGAAAATGGACCCCAAAAGTTGTTATACAATTTGTCCTAAGTACCCCGATACCCCATATGTGGGGGTAAACCACTGGTTGGGGGCATGGCAGAGCTTGGAAGCGAAGGAGCGCCATTTGACTTTTCAATGCAAAATTGACTGGAATTGAGATGGGACTCCATGTTGCGTTTGGAGAGCCCCTGATGTGCCTAAACATTGAAACCCCCCACAAGTGACACCATTTTGGAAAGTAGACCTGATAAGGAACTTATCTAGATGTGTGGTGAGCACTTTGACCCATTAAGGCTGGTTTCACATTTGCGGTTGTGGCCACAGCGTTTGTACCGCATATAAACGCATGCGTCGTGTATTCCTATATTTAAAATTAAAAACGCATGCGGTTTTTTTGTTCGCGTTTTGCCACGTTTGACGACACATGCGTCGTCTCGTTATTTGCGGATTGGCGCGGAAATGCAACATGTAGTAATTTCTAGACCCGTCTATTTGCCGCCTGGAAACGCATGCGGTCGATTGCGCAAGGATTGCGAAAAAAAAAACGCATTGCTGTCTATGTAAACGCATGCGTTTTTAAGCACATGCGTTTGGTTGCGTTTTTGAACGCATGCGTTTCAATAGAGAAAAACATGTCTAGGCACTGATAAGCCACCCCCCTGTTGTGAATTCTGCTCTTGGGTTCCCTCCGGTGGTTGTTGGTAGTAATGCAGTTGTTCCTGGGTTGCAATCCTGCTCAGGTGTCCTTGCTGATTGAAGTTCTGACTGGGGTATTTAGGTGTGCAGGATTCATTAGTCCTTGCCAGTTGTCCTTTGTTTCTTGGAGGTTTTGCATCTCTGTCTGGTTCCTCCTGCCCTGTTGTCAAATCAGCAAAGATAAGGGTCTGGTTTTTGTTTCTTCAGCACACATGCTGTGTGCTTTACAATTCAGTGCTATTCATTGTTTTTTCTTGTCCAGCTTAGACTGTGTTAGGATTTTTTCAGTCAAGTTGGATTCTCAGGAGATGCAGATATACATTCCATGTCTTTAGTTAGATGGTGGAATTTTTGTATTATCTGCTGTGGATATTTTTAGGGTTTTAATACTGACCACTTAGTATTCTGTCCTATCCTTTCCTATTTAGCTAGAGTGGCCTCTTTTGCTAAATCCTGTTTCCTGCCTGCGTGTGTCTTTCCTCTAATACTCACAGTCAATATTTGTGGGGGGCTGCCTATCCTTTGGGGTTCTGCTCTGAGGCAAGATAGAATTCCCATTTCCATCTATAGGGGTATTTAGTCCTCCGGCTGTGTCGAGGCGTCTAGGATGTGTTAGGTACACCCCACGGCTACTTCGAGTTGTGGTGTCAGTTTAGGGTTTGCGGTCAGTACAGGTTCCACCTACTCCAGAGAAAGTCTCATGCTGCTCCAAGGTCACCGGATCATAACACCCCCCCACCATCAAGGTGATAAAGGGAGGGTGTGGACAGTTGCAGGTCACTTCTCACCAGACTCTGAAGCAGACAAGACATCCTACAACTTGGAGGAAAACAAGACCCTGAGCAATTTGAGTATATCCTAGCCAATGCCTTTATTTTCTATTTTCTGTCTCTACATGTCCTAATTTCTGCCATTTCTTTCTTTCTACATGCATCAGAATGTCTTCTTCGGATTCTTCTTCTGGTGAGGAGTTTCGGCCAGGACAGTCGGAAGTGGAGCATGTCAGTGAGGTGAGTATTTGCCTCATTAGATTGGTAAGTATTCACTGTCAAATCGACACATGTGACAATTTGATTTTTTCTTTTTTTAGAGCTCTTCTACTGCGGCAGAGACAGGGCAGGAGCAGCGGAGTCAAGGTCCAGTGGAAAGACGGCAGTGGGTCTGTATACAAGGCTGACTGTCCTCAGTGTAATATTCTTGAATCTTCCTTTCTTTCCACACGTATTTCTTTACTTTTTTCTTCTGGAATCCTTTTGTATGTTGACTTTCCTATTCATGCCATTTCTCAGCATCTTTTTTCTTTCTTTTCCTTATGTTAATTGAGCAAACTTTAATGACTTTATTTAATTTTTAGGTTTCACAACGGGACGATGATCTTATTGAGAATGACCTCCTTGTCACACTGGTCCAGGAGCGAGTCCCGTTGAGGGACGCCCGGGATCCACTGTTCTCGAGCAACATCCCGATCCGGCGGTTATGGAATGAGGTGGCCCAAGCGATGTGGGATGGCTGGGATAACGCCCCGACACGGGTCCGAACTGCATTTGGTAAGTGTTGCAAAGCAGTGTGAAGCAGCAGAGACCTTGGCCGTGCTCACTCGACTGTGTGTGATGAAAGAAACTCTCAGGAGTCTCTTTTCATCACACACAGTTGTGTGAGCAGGGCCAAAAGTACTTTTTCTGACCACAAGTTTTTTTTTTAACAGTATCCAAAGTCAAAACACGTTGGCGTTTCGATGAAGGACCGCTTCAACAAGGACCTGCGTCAAGAGAGCCGTGTTCCCAGTGGTTCAGGAGCAAGGATCAGACGCTACAAATACCATCGTGTTCTGTCATTTTTAAGACCGATCCTTGCCCAGAGAACGTAAGTATTTATCACGTGCATTAGGTTGTATTGTATTGCCATAATCTGTATTTTTACATTCCACAGGATTTTGCGTCTGGCAAATTTTTGATAGTGATTTTCTTTTTCCTTTTTTCACAGCACTACTGTTGGCCCAGGTTCTGGAGCGGTCCTTCATCCGACAGCCACGGACCCGTCCCAGCCATCCTGCAGCGCAGCAGCAAGTGGGCCTTCCACACTAACTGGAGACCAGGGAGCTGGTCCATCAGGTCTTCCCCTTTCGCAGTCCTCTTCCACTGCCCCCTTTTTTTGGGTCATCCCGGCAGCGGGCTTTGGGCAGGTCACTCATGCCCGAGTTTTTGCACTTGAGCTCGGTTTTACACGACGCGATCAAGGCTTTGGGTGACCGAATGGATGTTTCACATAACCTCTTAAATGCACACATCCAGGAGGTCAGCAAAAGCCTTGATCAAGTGAAAGCCGACCTCCAGAGGCCAGCACATCATTTTTTTAATCAAATTGAGCAGGGCATGTCGGAACACCTTACTCCTGATCTCCAGCTGAGTGTCATGCAGGCCTGCAATGCTGCTTACGTGCAGGCTATGCAGCAGAGTCGGTATTTCCAGCAGACAGTGGGGGCATATCCAACTGTGCCTTCACTGTCACGATTGACCTCAATGTCGACCTCTGCTGCATCCCACTGCACGGCCACCTCAATTCCTTCCACAGCCGGACACCACTACAGCACCACCACCATGCCGAGTGCAGTTGGACATCCAACCGCCACCACCATGACATCCGCTGCTCCTGCTTGGACCTCCTCCACTGACACCATGATGCAGCAGGACCCTGGCATGGCCTTCCGTACCGCCACCTCCACGATGCAGCAGGATCCTGGCATGGCCTTCCGCTCTACGAGCGCTATGGACTCTGGCATGGCTGCACGCTCTACGAGCGCTATGGACTCTGGCATGGCTGCACGCTCTACGAGCGCTATGGACTCTGGCATGGCTGCACGCTCTACGAGCGCTATGGACTCTGGCATGGCTGCACGCTCTACGAGCGCTATGGACTCTGGCATGGCTGCACGCTCTACGAGCGCTATGGACTCTGGCATGGCTGCACGCTCTACGAGCGCTATGGACTCTGGCATGGCTGCACGCTCTACGAGCGCTATGGACTCTGGCATGGCTGCACGCTCTACGAGCGCTATGGACTCTGGCATGGCTGCACGCTCTACGAGCGCTATGGACTCTGGCATGGCTGCACGCTCTACGAGCGCTATGGACTCTGACATGGCTGCACGCTCTACGAGCGCTATGGACTCTGGCATGGCTGCACGCTCTACGAGCGCTATGGACTCTGGCATGGCTGCACGCTCTACGAGCGCTATGGACTCTGGCATGGCTGCACGCTCTACGAGCGCTATGGACTCTGGCATGGCTGCACGCTCTACGAGCGCTATGGACTCTGGCATGGCTGCACGCTCTACGAGCGCTATGGACTCTGGCATGGCTGCACGCTCTACGAGCGCTATGGACTCTGGCATGGCTGCACGCTCTACGAGCGCTATGGACTCTGGCATGGCTGCACGCTCTACGAGCGCTATGGACTCTGGCATGGCTGCACGCTCTACGAGCACTATGGACTCTGACACAGTGCAGCCGGACCCTGACAGGTCACCCGCCACCACGCCACATGAGCCCACCAAGACCTCCCCCAACCAGGCAAACAAAAAAAAAAACACGGAAAAAAAAAAACAGAGGACTCTTAGCATTCCTCCCCCTTCACATCCCAATGTGTCTGTAATGTCAGGTTTGTCTCACCCTTCCAGTGCGTCTCAAGCCTCTCATGTGTCAAGCCCCATCCCCGAACTTCCAGACCCTTCTAGTTTCATTGTCCCTTCTCCTGCCACCTCTGCATCGTCCACGGTTAGCCAGGCCTCAGTTCTTCACACTCCCCGTTTACATCACTCTACCCCAAGACGGAGCAGTAAAAAAATAATTTTTTGAGTTGTTTACAAAATAAAAAGTTTGATTTGCCACAATTATGTTTGGTTTATTGTGTCTTCTGCCGCCGGCAACACACACCGTGCGCCAAGAAACTTTGCCACACACTTACTTTTTGGGCCACATCATATCTCCTGTAGTTAAAAATAAAAAGACTGCAGCTTTGTGTGTCTTTAGTATACAGATATGAGGTGGCCCAAAAAATATTACATGTATCTCCATAATCTCTTTTTGTCTGTGCCTAGTGTGGCAGTCTGAAGAGAAAATGGTGGAAATACAGTGCAGACCTCTACTGAACAGGTCAGGTGTCAAAAAACTCATTAGTTATGACACCTGACCTGTTGAGTAGAGAACTGACTTGTATAACCACCATTTTCTCTTCTTTATACATAATCTATTACACACAAATTGAGGGGACAATGGTGGTCACACACTACATATCTATCCTCACCTGCACAGGTGTCAGAAATAGTGAATTCATGAACCTGTATATGTTTATCATGAATTCATTATTTCTGACACCTGACTTGATGAGTATAGATAGTGTGACAGTGATTGTCTCTTCAGTTTGTGTCCAATGGATACAGGAGAAGAGAATCATGACGCAATGACGTCAACAAGCTTACCAATAAAGCAACATGGCTGCCATTATTAGCAGTATGTGGCCAATGTTTTATATCAGTATTTGTAAGCCAAAACAAGGAGTGGAACAATTAGAGGTAAATTATGATATTAACATAATAACTAGCACCTCTGCCTTTATCACCCACTCCTGGTATTGGATTACAAAAACTGATATTAAATACAGATCAAATACTGCCAGTTTTAGGACAGCCTTGGATTGGAGAGGAAAAAGATAGGAGACACGGTCAACACAACCAAAACTAAAGTTTATCAATGAGAAATATTATTATTGTAGAAAATTACTGGTACAGATGTAATTACAACAGGACATTTACACAACATTGTCCTGCCATGACACACGTCCAATATCTGAATCAAAAAAGGCAGCAAATTGGTCCCGCATGTGACCAACGGCTGCAGTTGACCGCAGCGGGTGATGCTGGAAATCGGGCAGTGGGTGTGCAACTGGTTCATCCAATTCAATGTTGGGTTGCTCCATAACCATTATATAATTGTGCAGAACCACACACGCTTTGACCACCTCGTCGACTGTTTCCACTTTTAGATTTATGGCTGATGCAAGAATGCGATATTTAGCGACCAGAATTCCAAAGGTACACTCTACTGTTCTTCGGGCCCTGGTTAGTCTGTAGTTAAAGATCCTTCTGTCACGGGAGACCTTGGTAGAAAAGAGCTAATAACCCGGGCCCCTGCGATTTCCCTCAGACTAGGGAAACCCTGACTGTCCCTCTCCCAGAGTTTACACTGATGGTGTGCATGTCTGGGCCTCCACCCTCGCCTTATCTCCTGTATCAACCCTAGGCTGATACCACCGCCCACCATCCAGTGAAGAGACCACACTCCAATACTCACAGTTAGTACAGACAAGGATAACGGAAAAATAAGCACCACGCCGCAGTCACTCAGGAATACACTTATAAATGCAAAGGGTAAAACAAATACAAATATAGGAAGGAGCAAATAAGACAAAAGGGAAAATACACCACCAGCAACGATACTCCAACTACTTGCTCACCACTCCAGACCGAGATAACCACGCACAAGACAGAAGCTATAAATCGGCGACGCCCAATGTTCAGGAGAACTATTTAAAGGCAGTGGGCATGGCCTAGCTTCCAATCCGAGCACCAGGTAAATTAAACCCGGACCAGCTAGATAAAATCTAGCTGACGCCAATGAGCACATAGTGGACAAAAGCGGAATTACCGCTGTCTGTCGGACGACCTGGTCTGAACAACGTCCGACATGACACCTTCTAGTGTGGTTCAAGTCCCGACTGGAATAGGGCTTCAGTAGGTTTTCACACGTCTGAAAGGCCTCATCCCCAACCATAACAAATGGCATCGGTGGACCTTGAGTGTTGGGGGGAGGTTGTGGCGGGGGGAAATTGAAATTGTTGCCAAACACACGGCGGCCCATATCCGAGTTCTTGAAAGTCTGGGAATCGTTGCCACGGCCAAAAGCTCCAATGTCCACAGCGATGAAGCGACAGTTCGCATCGGCTATTGCCATGAGCACCACAGAAAAATATTTTTTTGTAATTGAAGTACTCCGATCCTGTTCTGGCTGGTTTGATAATGCGAATGTGCTTTCCATCCACCGCTCCTAAACAGTTGGGGAAATCACACACGCTCCAGAATATTTCCGCAATTTCAATCCACATGTCCAATGTGGGTAGGGGTATAAACTCATCCCGGAGTACATTCCACAAAGCCTGGCAGGTGTCCACAACTATTCCGGACAGGGTGAATATTCCAAGCCGGTATTGGAAGTGGAGGGATGATAAACTCTCTCCGGTGGGCAGAAATCTGGAAGAAAAACAAACACAAAAAACATTACAATCTATTCTTTTTATGGTGTGGTTACGCTAAAGAAAGAAAGGAAAATACCCCAAAAATACATGTCAGAAAACACTAAATTTGGACTGTCATTGGTTTAGATTTTGAACGTACCTTAATGTAACCAGCAGACGTTCCTCGGGTGGAATCGCTCTACGGAGCTGGGTGTCCTGTCGCCGTATGGCTCCTTGGTCTTGCGACATTCGTGTGTATTCCTGGAATTGGGGTGCCTCCAAAAACGCCTACGTTGTCTCCTTGTCCATCTTTAGCGATTTCTGTCTTGCTCCCAAGCAAATGCACAGGCAAGAAACAGCTTGAAGCTGAAATCCAGGTTAAAATAAAAGCTCTCCATGCGAAGATCCATCATGACACAGGATACAGTAGCAAACTGTTAAAATTTCAGTAGCCCTAGCGTCTATATATAGAGATCCCATAATACATGCCCTCTGTAGTCCCATTGGCGGTGTCTGGTTATCTTGATTTTTCTCTTGTGAAATTTCTCATCATGCGCACCAAAAACGCAAACGCGGGAAAAAACGCATATAAACGTGTCTAAACACCGTTGTTTTTTTAACCGCATGCGTCAACGCATGCGTCTAAAAAACGCTGCGTTTGTACGCGTTTATATGCGTTTTTTCCACCACTTGCGGATGCATTTTAAACGCTGCGGATTTAAACGCAAATGTGAAACTAGCCTAAGTGATTCACAGAAGTTTATAATACAGAGCCGTAAAAATAAAAAATCATATTTTTTCACAAAAATGATATTTTCGCACCCAATTTTTTATTTTCCCAAAGGTAAGAGAAGAAATTGGACCCCAAAACCTGTTGTACAATTCGTCCTGAGTACGATGATACCCCATATGTGGGGGTAAACCACTGTTTGGGCGCATGGGAGAGCTCGGAAGGGAAGGAGCGCCGTTTTACTTTTTCAACGCAGAATTGGCTGGAATTGAGATCAGACGCCATGTCGCGTTTGGAGAGCCCCTGATGTGCCTAAACAGTGGAATCCCCCAATTATAACTGAAACCCTAATTCAAACACACCCCTAACCCTAATCCCAACGGTAACCCTAACCACACCCCTAACCCTGACACACCCCTAACCCTAACAATATTCCCAACCGTAAATGTAATCCAAACCCTAACCCTAACTTTAGCCCCAACCCTAACTGTAGCCTTAACCCTAGCCCCAACCCTAATCCAAGCCCTAACCCTAACCCGAAAATGGAAATAAATACATTTTTTTAATTTTTCCCTAAGGGGGTGATGAAGGGAGGTTTGATTTACTTTTATAGCGGTTTGTTTTAGCGGATTTTTATGATTGGCAGCCGTCACACACTGAAAGACGCTTTTTATTGCAAAAAATATTTTTTGCTTTACCACATTTTGAAAGCTATAATTTTTCCATATTTGGGTCTACAGAGTCATGTGAGGTCTTGTTTTTTGCGGGACGAGTTGATATTTGTATTGGTAACATGTTCGGGCACGTGACATTTTTTGATCGCTTTTTATTCCGATTTTTGAGAAGCAGAATGACCAAAAACCAGCTATTCATGAATTTCTTTTGGGGGAGGCGTTTATACCGTTCCGCGTTTGGTAAAATGGATAAAGCAGTTTTATTCTTCGGGTCAGTACGATTACAGCGATACTTCATTTATATAATTTTTTAATGTTTTGGCGCTTTTATACGATAAAAACTATTCTATAGAAAAAATAATTATTTTTGCATCGCTTTATTCTGAAGACTATAACTTTTTTATTTCTTTGCTGATGACGCTGTATGGTGGCTCGGTTTTTGCAGGACAAGATGACGTTTTCAGCAGTACCATGGTTATTTATATCAGTCTTTTTGATCGCGTGTTATTCCACTTTTTGTTTGGCGGTATGATAATAAAGTGTTGTTTTTTGTCTCGGTTTTTTTTTTTTTTACGTTGTTCACTGAAGGGGTTAGTGATATAGTTTTATAGGTGGGGTCATTACGAACGCGGCGATACTAAATATGTGTACTTTTATTGTTTTTTTTTTTATTTAGATAAAGAAATGTATATATAGGAACAATATTTTATTTTTTTGTTTGTTTGTTTGTTTGTTTAGGAATTTTTCTTAAATCTTTTTACACATGTGAATATTTTTTTTTTTACACTATAACATTGCCCCAGGGGGGGCATCATGTTATAGTGTAAGATCGCTGATCTGACACTTTGCTGTGCACGGTCAGATCGGCGATCTGACGTGCACAGCTCCAGGCTTCCCGATGCCTGCTCTGAGCAGGCGCTGTGAAGCCACCTCCCTGCAGGACCCGGATGCCGCGGCCATTTTGGATCCGGGCCTGCTGCAGGGAGGAGGAGGTAAGAGACCCTTCACATCGCGTTGCTCCGGGGGTCTCAGGGAAGCCAGCAGGGAGCCCCCTCCCTGCGCGATGCTTCCCTATACCGCCGGAACACTGCGATCATGTTTGATCGCAGTGTGCAGGGGGTTAATGTGCTGGGGGCGGTCCGTGACCGCTCCTGGCACATAGTGCCGGATGCCAGCTGCGATAGTCCCCCCGTGAGCGCGGCCGATCGCGTATGACGTACTATCCCGTCGGTCTTCACCTCGACGGGATAGTACATCACATGTCAGAAACGGGTTAATATGATGCCACCACAATTCCTGATATTTGATTAAAAAAACCACACACACTACTCACACAACCCGGTTCCCGAGGTGCGCTGCTCTGGTCTGTGCGGTGTGAGTACTGAGGCTCCATACTACAGGTGTGATGTAGTGACATCATTGTGCCTGCAGTGCACGGAGTCTCAGACTCAGAAGTGAAGGCTGAAAGGTGGATCAGGAGCTTTCTACTCCCTGATTCACTAATCTATTCAGCGGTATCACCATCATGGGAATGTGGATATCGCTGAAATTGTGATGATGGGAAGGAGAGGATGACAATACCGCACCCCACCGAGCCCTGTCAATTCATAGGCATCATAGCAACCGAGTGGGCTACCTTTATGGATGATACACTCCTGCCTATCCAACTATCGTATGGTAAATATCTCATAGATCCTGGGTTCATTAGTATTTGCACCAAGAATGAGGCTAAGTGAGTATTTACTAATTGTCTGTGGTCGGAGGTAGTCAGTGAGGTGGATGGTTCCATATTGTGCATGTAGGGGCAGTACTGTGGGAACATTAGAAAGTGGGGGATGACAGTACTGTGGGGACATTATACTGTGTGTGAGGAGGACGCCAGTCCTGTGGAAACATTATCCTGTGTCTGTGGGAAGCCACTATTGTGGGAACTTTATACTGTGTGTGGGGGTATGGTGGTACTATTAGAACATTATACTGTGTGGGGGTATGGCGGTACTATGAGAAGATTATACTGTGTGTGGGGTTATGTCGGTACTGTGAGAACATTATACTGTGTGTGGTGGGATGGAGGTACTGTAGGAACATTATACTATGTGTGGGGGTATGGCGGTACTGTAGGAACTTTATACTGTGTGGGGGTATGGCGGTACTGTGAGAACATTATACTGTGTGTGGGGGTATGGCGGTACTATGAGAACATTATACTGTGTGTGGGGGTATGGCGGTACTATGAGAACATTATACTGTGTGTGGGGGTATGGCGATACTATGAGAACATTATACTGTGTGTGGGGGTATGGCGGTACTATGAGAACATTATACTGTGTGTGGGGGTATGGCGGTACTGTGAGAACATTATACTGTGTGTGGGGGTATGGCGGTACTATGAGAACATTATACTGTGTGTGGAGGTATGGCAGTACTATGAGAACATTATACTGTGTGTGGGGGTATGGCGGTACTATGAGAATATTATACTGTGTGGGGGTATGGCGGTACTGTAGGAACATTATACTGTGTGTGGGGGTATGGCGATACTATGAGAACATTATACTGTGTGGGGGATGGCGGTACTATGAGAACATTATACTGTGTGTGGGGGTATGGTGGTACTATGAGAACATTATACTGTGTGTGGGGGTATGGCAGTACTATGAGAACATTATACTGTGTGTGGGGGTATGGCGATACTATGAGAACATTATACTGTGTGGGGGGTATGGCGGTACTATGAGAACATTATACTGTGTGGGGGGTATGGCGGTACTATGAGAACATTATACTGTGTGTGGGGGTATGGCGGTACTATGAGAACATTATACTGTGTGGGGGGGTATGGCAGTAGTGTGAAAATACCTTTTTTACGAGAGATGCCAGTACTGTGGAAACATTATACTGTGTGAGCGCCATCATATATATTACATAAGGGGTGTAATAAGGAGAGTCATAAAAAAGCCTCCTCAGGGCTGTGCTGCATTTGTACAGACTGCTATCTGCCGCCCAGACGGGACCATGTGACACCAATGGGAAGAGGGAGGGTTTCCGGAGGGAAGAGTCTAGAGGGTGCACCTGGTCAGGAGACCTTGATGGCGCAGTTACTGATATTATAAAGGCCAGAGCCCCAAAGGCAGAACAGATTTGGCGCCAACAAAGGAAAGGGGTGCGGGGAAGAATCTGAGGTACCAGCTCCTGGTAAAGTGCCCGAGGCAGCTGGGTGTGGGGCAGAACCTGCTTACAGGGCATAATGGGGGCATTACACTGTGTGGGGCCAAGAAAGGGGCCCTGTACTAGGAGAACAATCCGCTCCTCACTTCCTGTCCTCCATAGTTGGCTCGTATGTATCTATTACAGGAAACAGAACAACAACGTTATGGTTCTTATAAAGGGGCAACAACACCCCCAAAAGAGTCTCCTCCGTGCAGAAGGGGTTAATGTCCCCGGCTGCGCTCAGTACTGGGGAATCTCCACATACCTCCACCTGCAGAGCCGCACTCCACAGATATGGCTGCTGTGCGCACAGGACCTGTGATGAGGTCACAGGGGGAGGAGTCAGGGGTCACGTGATCCGCAGTGAAGACGCTACATGGAGACTTCTCCTCAGTCAGTGACATTCCCGCCATTATTCGCCCTCACTACTGGCACAATCACCTCGCGCCGCCTTTTCTACACAATGTTCTGTGTGGAATGTAACGTGTGATTTCTCTGGAGACAAATAGACCCCACACATGAGGGGATTATCACCGGTTACCGGACGTCTAGTATATGGCGGCATATGATTGTGCTATCGCCTCCACACCAGGAGCTAAAATGCCGAAATCTCGGTTATTTACCCCCTTCCAGTGCCCGGCTAAGGCCGGGGACACACACAACGTATAAAAAAACGGTCCGTATTTTACGGCCGTAATACGCAGAAAAGTCCCCAAAATAGTGGTCCGTATGTCATCCGTAGTCAGGGTGTGTCAGCATATTTTGCGCATGGCATCCTCCATATGTAATCCGTATGGCATCCGTACTGCGAGATTTTCTCGCAGGCTTGCAAAACCGACATCTACTGGACTTATGTGCTCAAATGTTTGGTAAAACATATATACAGTATATATATATACAGGTAGTCCTCAACTTACAACGTTGATCCGTTCTTACACGGCGTCATAAACCGAATTTCTATGTAAGTCAGACCATACATTCATACAGTACTGTACCATAATAACAGTACAGTACTACAAACACTTAGCCTATCCAAACACCTATCCTAACACAGTACCCTACATAATTAAGGTGTTATGGCGTGCAGGAGACTCGTTTTCCTCGTGTAACCGGGTACAGTGTACAGTACTGGACTCTATTCTTCTGCCACTGCACGTAGTTGCATGTAGTTCGACTTACGACGCAAACCGTGTAAGTCGGAATGAGGCATCGTATAAAGCGTTGTAACCACGTAACGATGTAACTCGAGACCGTTGTAACCCGAGGACTAACTGTATATATATGTAATTGAGACACATATATATATATTCTGTATTTATATTTACTTCAGCGCGATGTATGTGAAAAGCCGGTAATTCAATTGCCGGCTTTTCATTTCTCCTGCACAAACCCGACAGGATATGAGACATGATGACATACAGTAAACCATCTCATATCCCCCTTTTTTTTTGCATATTCCACACTACTGATGTTAGTAGTGTGTATGTGCAAAATTTGGCCGCTGTAGGTGCTCAAATAAAGGGTTAAATGGCAGAAAAAATTGTCGTGGGCTCCCGCGCAATTTTCTCCGCCAGAGTGGTAAAGCCAGTGACTGAGGGCAGATATTAATAGCCAGGAGAGGGTCCATGGTTATTGGCCCCCCCTGGCTACAAACATCTGCCCCCAGCAACCCCAGAAAAGGCACATCTGGAAGATGCTCCTATTCTGCCACTTGGCCACTCTCTTCCCACTCCCTGTAGCGGTGGGATATGGGGTAATGAAGGGTTAATGCCACCTTGCTATTGTAAGGTGACATTAAGCCAGATTAATAATGGAGAGGTGTCAATTATGACACCTATCGATTATTAATCCAATTGTCTGAAAGGGTTAAAAACACACACACACACACACACATGATTAAAAAGTATTTTAATGAAATAAACACACAGGTTGTTTTAGTATTTTATTGTTCTCTCAATCCATCAGAACACCCTCGCTTGGCAAAACAATAAACGCACAAGATACATACCTTCCGATGACCTGTCACATCCAACGAGGTAATCCATCTGAAGGGGTTAATTATTTTACAGCCAGGAGCTGCGCTAATGGACTCGCTCGTGGTTGTAATCCCCGGGTGCTGAAAGGAAATCTGAGTGATCTGTACTTACATTGAGTTGCGGTGAGGCGCCCTCTGGTGGATGTTCTCATGAACTGCAGCCTTGGAAAAGTTCCCACGATCGAGTTCATATGAGTTCATCCACCAGAGGGCGCATCACCGCAACTCAATGTAAGTACAGATCCTGCTTTCCTTTCAGCACCCGGGGATTACAGACACGAGCGAGTGCATTAGCGCAGCTCCTGCCTGTAAAATAATTAACCCCTTCAGATGGATTACCTCGTGGGACGTGATGGTTCATCTGAGGGTATGTATCTTGTGCGTTTATTATTTTGCCAAGCGAGGGTGTTCTGATTGATTGAGAGAACAATAAAATACTAAAACAACCTGTGTGTTTATTTAATTAAAATACTTTTTAATAATGTGTGTGTGTTTTTTAACCCTTTCAGACAATTAGATTAATAATGGATAGATGTCATAATTGACGCCTCTCCATTATTAATCTGGCTTAATGTCACCTTACAATAGCAAGGTGGCATTAACCCTTCATTACCCCATATCCCACCGCTACACGGGAGTGGGAAGTGAGTGGCCAAGTGCCAGAATAGGCGCATCTTCCAGATGTGCCTTTTCTGGGGTGGCTGGGGGCAGATGTTTTTAGCCACGGGGGGGGCCAATAACCATGGACCCTCTCCTGGCTATTAATATCTGCCCTCAGTCACTGGCTTTACCATTCTGGCGGAGAAAATTGCGCGGGAGCCCACGCCATTTTTTTCCGCCATTTAACCCTTTATTTTCGCTGCTACAGCGGCGAAATTTTGCACATACACACTACTAACATTAATAGTGTGGAATATGCAAAAAAAAAGGGGATATGAGATGGTTTACTGTATGTAAACCATGTCTCATATCCTGTCGTGTTTGTGAAGGAGAAATCAAAAGCCGGCAATTGAATTACCGGCTTTTCTATAGAACACCGCTGCGTATTTATCGCAATGCACACGCATGGTCCGTGTGTAATCCGATTTATTCTCACCCCATAGACTTTCATTGGCGAGTCTCGGCCGAGATACGCTGATTTCACTCGGATCCTGAATACGGTATAACATTGGGCCGAGTGCTATGCGATTTTTTATCGGATAGCACTCGTCCGTATTACGGTCTAGTGTGACCCCGGCCTAAGGGTCATATACGGCCATGCCCCTCTCCAGTCACTGTGGGGGGTTTTGGTAATAGGATGGAGGGCTGCGTCCATGCTTGGACTTCAGAGAGAGTAATAAAATCACAGCTCACCTTCCCGATGCTTTACCCCTTACACCTGACCTGTTTAGCCAATTACCTGGAGATAAATGGTTTTACAGACTTAACGTGAGAGGAGCATATAACCTTATACGTATCGCCATGGTGACGGATGGAAGACCGCACTCAATACACCTGAGGGGCAGATTGAACATCTGCTTTAATATTGACTTTTTTTGGCTCACTGCACCTTCAGACCGGACGTATGTCCTTTAACACTTTATCTTATGGCCCAGCAGAGGCAGAAGAAATTATTTCTCGGGTTACTATTCCAGGGGAGTTTCTCCATACCCCTTCAGAAGAGATCAGATCTCGTGATCTAGAAAGAGAGCTGAGAAGGAAAACAGCTCTTGAATTACACTATGTGACATAGCTAAATATCATAAGGTCAAGAGGATACCAAGAGGACTTCGAGTCTCCCTTAGACCCACCCTCTTCCAGGACAAACCGGATTTTTGTCAGAAGTTTGAAAGTATTTTGAATAAATGTTCAATGGACATAATTATTCTCACTATTGAATATCTTCACGAAGAGCTTTCAACGGTCGAAGAACAGATTACTTCCATTCAACAACAATTAAGTAGCACATTAACCACTGATAAATTTGATCTCATTTTACAGAAGACTAATAAGACAATTGAAGATTTCAGATCTCAACTCCAAGAGAGGAAAAGGTCCAAATTTTTACGTGACGCTGAGGACTATCACCGGGAGCAGGTTTACAAATGGCGGGATACAAATTACTACAGGGAAAGAAGAAATTATCGCCGTGGCAATTCTTCAACATCATCTGGCTCAGAGAGCGACTTCATGTCCCGTACTCCCCTTCCTTTTTTAGAACAGAGGAGGGGAAAAAATACAAGAGGTCGACGAGGAGGGGTCGTAGACAGTACTGTACTCGAGGGCACACGGATACGTACACACTCACAGGTAGGGACAACCAGATTGTCTACAACATATCATCCTACAACCTCTCACCCACTGAATACAATGTCCTACAAAAGGGACTATCGTTTTGTCCAACACCCGCCTTCAACGGGTTCACATTAGATCAAGAACTACATCGCTTTTTTAGGTCTCTAAGACTAAAAGCGCATTTCAGCGGCAATCCTATTCAGGACCAGGTCGCCGGTACAGTTAGCTCTAGCCAATCTGAAATACCATTTCAACTTAAACAATTAGGCCTTTGGATCCCGAGTAATTTCAATCCACCACGCACTTACCATCCTATTGAAACGTACATTTCATTGGTAAGGAGGGATGTTGATCTAAATCTGAAATCTATTCATAAAGGATCAATACGTATTCATAGAAATGTATCTATTATAGAAAAAGACGCGTTGAGATCTTTAAAAGAAAATAAGCGGATTGTGATCAAACCCGCCGATAAGGGGGGATCCATAGTTATCTTATCATGGATAAGTCACATTATGTATCAATTATCCAGTCACAATTGAATGATATGACTACATATCAGCCAATTGATCGGGACCCTGCTGTGAATTCCGCTCTTGGGCTCCCTCCGGTGGTTGTAAGTGGCACTTTTGTGAGTTCTGCTCTTGGGCTCCCTCCGATGGATTTAAGTGGAACTGCTGCTCCTTGGATTTAGCAGTCAGCAGCTGCTTCCACTGATAGTCTATTCTGGCTCGGCTATCTATCCAAGCTCTATCCTTCAGCCAGGGCCAGTGGTCAATGGTTCCTGCTTGGATTCACATCTCTCTTGGATTTCCCTGATATTCTGACCAGTTCAGCAAAGATAAGTTCTTGCTTTGTTCTTTTGCTTTCCACTTGTTGTGGACTTAATCGTTCAGCACATCCTATGTTTTTTCTAGTCCAGCTTGTCAGTATGGATTTATTCAGTTAAGCTGGAAGCTCTGGGAAGCAGATTTACCCTCCGCACCTTTAGTCAGGTGTGGAGATTTTTGTAAACTCTGTGGTGGATTTTTCTAGTTTTTAATACTGACCGCACAGTATTCTGTCCTGTACTATCTATCTAGCTAGATTGGCCTCCTTTGCTACATCCTAGTTTCATTCTGTGTATGTCATTTCCCTCTCCACTCACAGTCACTCACAGAATTTTCTCTGAGGCAAGATAGCTTTCCTGTTTCTATCTTTAGGGTTAGTTAGTCCTCCGGCTGTGACGAGGTGTCTAGGGAGTGACAGGAACATCCCACGGCTACTTCTAGTGGTGTGTTAAGCTCAGGAACTGCGGTCAGTACAGGTACCATCTCCTCCAGAGCACGTCCCATGTTGCTCCTAAACCACCAGTCCATAACAGGACCCTACTTTTGATGTAGCAAAGGAGATATGCCAGATTCTTAAGACATATAAGGAAAGGGGCACGATTGATGTGAAATTAAGTGAATATCTCATTAATACCCAGCCGATGACACCTGTATTTTACATACTCCTTAAAGTGCATAAGGATTTAATGAACCCACCAGGGCGGCCCATTGTGGCGTCAGCAAATTCTATCTTGTCACCTCTCGCCATTACTTTGGATCATATTCTCACTCCTTTGCTACACAACATTTCTTTATATCTTAAAGATACAACAGATTTTTTATCTAAGTTACGTGTCATCACTCCCGTGATCCCTGGGTGCATACTCTTCACTTTAGATGTAAACAATGCATTGACCACCAGAGAGGGATTAAAGCGGTCCAGTGGTTCTTGACAGAGTATACTGTTTTTTCCTCAGATCAGCTCCAATTTTGCTTAGATTTACTATCTTTAATATTACATAAAACATTTTTCTTGTTTGGGGATCAGTATTACATTCAAAAAATCGGGACAGCTATGGGCTCAAACATGGCACCACCATACGTGAATATTTTCATGGCGGCATTTGAGGAAACTTATGTCTATACACATCCATTATTTCAAACACACTCTGTATACTGGAAACGGTATATAGATGATGTTTTTATGATTTGGAGGGGTGAAGAGGAACTTCTTCTTCAGTTTGTAGAAGATATGAACACCTGTATCCCTAATCTATCATTTTCTATGCACATGAGTACAACGTCTATTAATTTCTTAGACACATTGGTAACATTGAAAGCAGATGGAAATTTTGATGTGGATCTTTATTGCAAACTAACAGACAAAAACAGCTTATTACAGTATACCAGTTGTCATCCTCGACACGTTAAGCAGTCTTTACCAACATCCCAATTCCATCATGTATCCCGTATTGTATCAAATGAGGAGAAAAAAACAGCACGACAACAGGAAATGTCAGATAGGTTCCTACAACATGGATACCCTATGAAAACACTTCAAAGGGCAAAGAACAACATTAGGAATGGAAGGAATAGTACGGGTAGACAAAGAATACCCTTTGTTAGCACATATCATCCATATCTGTATATGATAAAAAGTTGCATTTTACGTCATTGGAATTTACTGGGTAAGGTCTATCTTAACATACCTGAATTTAATGACATCCCAATTATGTGTTACAGGAAACCCCCAAACCTTAGAAATCTCCTAGTTAGGGCTGACATTGGATTGAACAAACCCCAGTTCATACAAAGAACACTTCTTACACAGAAGCGGGGCACGTTCCCTTGTCTACATTGCTTACAATGTTCCAACATTACGAGAGGAGAAACTTTCTCCCCAGATCCGGAACCATGGGGTCTTAATAGGGAGGACGAGATTACCTATTGATCATATAGTTACATGGTTTAAAATGGATATAAAATATATGTAACAATTATTCTAATAACTCCTTTTTCTTTATTCTTACAGGTTACTTAATGTTTTTCCTTTTCTTTTCTGCCAATATTTCTGTTAGTATTTCTTTTCCTCAGCTACTACTATATCTCTGGCATTTCACAGCGCATGCGCTCTGCAATTCTTTTTCTCTTGGCTCCTCTGAGCTTCAGCACAGCATTCAGCATAACAGCGCATGTGTTGTGCATCGTTTTCCCTGCATGCCTCCTTCCCTTCTCTCTTTCTCAACATCGGCTCCTTTCGGCTATGTTCGGTTTAGCGCAGGCGCACCTCTGACTTGTCTTTTCGGCTTTTTCTGGGATCACTCGGCTTCACTACACACGTGATCTGCAGGATGTGACATCACCACCCTATAAAAGGTCCTTCTACACCGGGATATACTATCTTTCTGGGACTTGCCGTTCAAGATGCTGTTCATGGTTACAGGTAACCTTAATCTCTACACTACACGTGGGTGTATTGCCTTGCGGTTTATCTACTTTTACCTTTCCTTTTTCTGTGGAGATCTGCTCATTATAGGGGTATATTTCTGAGATGGTATATACAGTATATTTAGCTGTCATATATTTTTTGCTGTTTTATTTCAAGTGCCACACAAGATATGGCAGGCACCACTTGATTTTGCATGCATGCTATATAATGAGATGGTAGCTTTATTTAATCCATATAATCATTATGCTCTATTTTTCACGGTACTGATCTCCTATGGGGAGGTGTAAGAGTCATGTCGGCCTGGTAGTCGGGGGCAGGTATATCTCGCCCAGGTATTTGTCCTATGTGAATTAGGCCGCTCAGTATCTTCAGGATACCGAGGGGTTAATAACTGCAGGAATAAAGGCTGACCAGCTGGAGGTTTCAGGTGTCAGCCTGGGGCACACAGAATGTCTGTCTGTGTGAGACACATGTGAGTAAGAGCTGTGCTCATGACCTGTGTTATGTTTGCTGGGTGGGAGTAGCCCCCCCAGTTGTTAGATAGGAACGTGTTTGTTTAGTAAGTGCCGGACAGGCAAGGATTTATTTTTATGATTTGTTTTCTGTATTTGCTTTCACTTTAATAAACCTGACCTGAGGTCAGTCTACCTGGAAACCTGCTGTCGCCTCAGAGTTTAATGCACAAACCACGTGACCTTTGACCCCAGCAAAGGCGATCCCGGAGTGTTTTTGTTACAGAGGGTACATACTTACCATGTGAGTTATATTCAATTTTTGTTCTGTTTATTACTCAATAGAGGCCAGTGGTACACAAGAGACTACCCAGTATATAATCGGCATGAGAATTAAATGGAATGTAATTTTCTTTTTTTCCCCCCCCCCCTTTTTTATGTATGAATTCACAATACATTCAGATTGTATTTATTTTTGCATGTATAACACAAAGGAGTATTTACCAATTTTTGGTATTAACTTGTTACTTTATGTATGTACTGTATATGTACTTATACTGTATATGTACTTATATTATGTATTTACACTATATTATATTTTGTTTACATAGAATGAACCCTTGAAAAAGACCATTTGTGGTCGAAACATTGGGGACAAATTTCTTCTGTTACGTTTCTTTTCATGGCTGTGAATTCCCAGAATAAAATGTAATCATTGATTCAAGATATAAACACTTTCTTTTTTGGTGTGCTTGAGGTTGCTCTACTATATTGACTTGTTTTTCCTCTGAAAGCACCAATTTATATAGTGTGCAGGTGACCCTGATCTTTAATAGAGAACCAGCTGCAGGCACAGGAACCCGGATGGGTAGCCGAAGGTACAAGAGCCAATGGAACTACCGAGGACCAGCTGACGGTACTGGAACCCGGTTACTAAGCAGGAGGTACCTGTGCCAGAAACCACTACCAAGGAACACCAGATGTTGGTGGAACTCGAATACCCAGAAGGAGGCACCTAAGCCAAAGGCTCTGCCCAGAACCAGGTGACGGTACTGGAACCAGGGGGACCTATTCAAGATTGTCTTCCAAAGAACCAGCTAATGGTGCTGGAATTCAGATAGGCAGCAGAAGGTCCACATGAAAAAAAAATTGCTAGGCCGCGAGCCGGCCGTAGTTACCGAAAACCCACAGTACTACAGGGGGAGCTGGTCCTATTGGCACTACGGAACCAGCCTTGATTGCCAGTTCCCGCAGCCCACATAGGAAGCACCTAAACTGCAGGCACCATAGAGTTGGCTAACCCAACCGCAACCCGACAGGACAACGTATTGGAGGCAAAGTGACCTTGACACTACCCGGAAACAGCTGGCATGCTGGAACCAGGCTGGGTAGGAGGGAGTACCCATGCCAAAGACACTGCCGGGAAACAGCTGGCGGTGCTGGAACCCGGATGGGTAGCCGAAGGTACAAGAGCCAATGGAACTACCGAGGACCAGCTGATGGTACTGAACCCGGTTACTAAGCAGGAGGTACCCGTGCCAGAAAGCACTACCTAGAACCACCAGACGTTGGTGGAACTCGGATACCCAGAAGGAGGCACCTAAGCCAAAGGCTCTGTCTGGAACCAGCTGACGGTACTTTCACCAGGGGGACCTATTTAAAATTGTCTTCCAAAGAACCAGCTAATGGTGCTGGAACTCAGATAGGCAGCAGAAGGTCCACAGGAAAAAAAAATTGCTAGGCCGCGAGCCGGCCGTAGTTACTGAAAACCCACAGTCCTACAGGGGGAGCTGGTCCTATTGGCACTATGGAACCAGCCTTGATTGCCCGTTCCCGCAGCCCACATAGGAAGCACCTAAACTGCAGGCACCATAGAGTTGGCTAACCCGACCGCAACCCGACAAGACAACGTATTGGAGGCAAAGTGACCTTGACACTACCCGGAAACAGCTGGCGTGCTGGAACCAGGCTGGGCAGGTGGGAGTAGCTGTGCCAAAGACACTTCTGAGCAGCAACTGGCAGTGTTGGAGACCAGGGATTACAGGAGAAACAGTGTAGGCTGAGGCCTAATTGGAGCAAGTTGAAAGGGAACCTGTAACCCCCCCAGGCGTTTGTAACTAAAAGAGCCACCTTGTGCAGCACTAATGCTGCACTGTTGTGAACTCTATTTTTGGGCTCCCTCTAGTGGTCACAAGCGGTACTGTGTAGTGTTGTCTTTCTGCAGGTTGGCTCATCAGCTGGTTCGTTATCCTTGGTTGGTTTCCTATTTAACTCACCTGGAGACTCAGTTCCTTGCCCGCTCCCAATGTATTCAGTGCTCTTCAGATTCCTTGTGACTACCTTGCTCCCAGTCTCTCCAAGACAAGCTAAGTTCCTTGTTTGTTCATTTTCTGATTATCAGCATTCATCATGTTTTTTGTCCAGCTTGCTAAAATGTGATTTCTCGCTTGCTGGTTGCTCTAGGGGACTGAGTTTCCCCCCCCCCCCACACCGTTAGTTGGTGCGGGGGTTCTTGAAATCTCAGTGTGGATATTTTGTAAGGGTTTTTTACTGACCGCATAGATCCCTTTCCTATTTTCTGCTATCTAGAATTAGTGGGCCTCATTTGCTGAATCTGCTTTCACCCCTATGTATGTGCCTTCCTCTTACCTAACCGTTATTACCTGTTGGGGGCTTCTATATCTTTGGGGATTATTTCTCTGGAGGCAAGAGAGGTCTTTCTTTCTCTCTAGGGGTAGTTAGTTCCTCAGGCTGGCTCGAGACGTGTAGGAATTTTAGGCACGTTCACCGGCTACCTCTTATGTGTTTGGATAGGTTCAGATTTGCGGTCAGTCCAGTTTTCCACCTCCCTAGAGCTTGTCCTTTATTAGTTACCTTGCTGGAGTAATTTGTGATCCTTAACCACTAAGGATCATAACAGTAGAGCAGGCCTAGAAGTGTTTTATGCATCGCAGAAGTGGGATTAAAAGAAGACCTGAGTACATTTTTTTTTTCTCCTCCCGCTTTTCCTTTGCTGCAGTCTGTTCAGCTTCTTTCATCCCCTTGAACTCTGGGTGGTTTTGAGCTCAGCTGCAGACATGAATATTCAGACTCTGACTTCTAGTGTGGATCATCTTACTGCACGGGTGCAAAGTATTCAGGATTTTGTTATTCATAGCCCTATGTCAGAACCAAAGATACCCATTCCTGAGTTGTTTTCTGGAGATAGATCTAGGTTTCTAAATTTTAAGAATAATTGTAAGTTATTTCTATCTCTGAGACCTCGTTCCTCTGGTGATTCCGCTCAGCAAGTTAAAATTGTTATCTCCTTGTTGCGTGGCGACCCTCAGGATTGGGCTTTCTCTCTGGCGCCAGGAGATCCTGCATTGCTTAATGTAGATGCATTTTTTCTGGCTCTTGGACTGCTTTATGAGGAGCCTAATCTTGAGAATCAGGCTGAAAAAGCGTTGCTGGTCCTCTCTCAAGGTCAGGATGAAGCAGAGGTGTATTGTCAAAAATTTCAGAAATGGTCAGTGCTTACTCAATGGAATGAGTGTGCCCTGGCTGCAAATTTCAGAGAAGGTCTTTCTGAAGCCATTAAGAATGTTATGGTGGGGTTTCCCATCCCTACAAGTCTGAGTGATTCTATGGCTTTAGCCATTCAGGTTGATCGGCGTTTGCGGGAGCGCAAATCTGCTCATCCTTTGGCGGTATTTTCTGAACAGAGACCTGAGTCTATGCAATGTGATCGAACTCTGACCAGAATTGAGCGACAAAGTCATAGACGTCAAAATGGGTTGTGCTTTTACTGTGGTGATTCTACTCATGTTATCTCAGCATGCTCTAAACGCTTAAAAAAATCGCTAAACCTGTCACCATTGGTACTATACAGCCTAAATTTATTTTGTCTGTTACTTTGATTTGTTCTTTGTCGTCCTACTCGGTTATGGCTTTTGTGGATTCAGGTGCTGCCCTGAATCTGATGGATTTGTCGTTTGCCAGGCGCTGTGGTTTTGTCCTGGAGCCTTTGGAATTTCCTATTCCTCTGAGGGGAATTGATGCTACGCCATTGGCTGAGAATAAGCCTCAGTATTGGACGCAAATGACCATGTGCATGACTCCCGTACATCAGGAGGTGATTCGCTTTCTTGTTCTGCATAATTTGCATGATGTTGTCGTTTTGGGTCTGCCATGGCTGCAGGCTCATAATCCGGTTTTAGATTGGAAAGCTATGTCTGTGTCAAGTTGGGGTTGTCAGGGAATTCATGGTGATACTCCGTTGGTGTCTATTGCTTCTTCCATTCCTTCTGAGGTCCCTGTGTTTTTGTCTGACTACCAGGATGTATTTGATGAGCCCAGGTCCAGTGCCCTGCCCCCTCATAGGGATTGTGACTGTGCTATAAATTTAATTCCTGGTAGTAAATTCCCTAAGGGACGACTTTTCAATTTGTCTATACCAGAGCATGCCGCGATGCGGAGTTATATAAAGGAGTCTTTGGAGAAGGGACATATTCGCCCATCCTCTTCCCCTCTTGGTGCAGGATTCTTTTTTGTGGCCAAGAAGGACGGTTCTTTGAGACCTTGTATAGATTATCGTCTTCTGAATAAAATCACGGTCAAATTTCAGTATCCTTTGCCACTATTGTCTGATTTGTTTGCTCGGATTAAGGGTGCCAGCTGGTTCACCAAGATAGATCTCCGTTGTGCGTATAACCTTGTGCGCATTAAGCAGGGAGATGAATGGAAAACAGCATTTAATACGCCCGAAGGCCATTTTGAGTACTTGGTGATGCCTTTTGGACTCTCTAATGCTCCTTCTGTGTTTCAGTCCTTCATGCATGACATTTTTCGAGAATATCTGGATAAATTTATGATTGTTTATCTGGATGACATTTTGGTCTTTTCTGATGATTGGGAGTCCCATGTGAAGCAGGTCAGGATGGTGTTTCAGGTCCTGCGTGCTAATGCTTTATTTGTGAAGGGCTCAAAATGCCTCTTCGGAGTACAGAAGGTCTCCTTTTTGGGTTTTATTTTTTCTCCTTCTACTGTGGAGATGGACCCAGTCAAGGTCCAGGCTATTCATGACTGGACTCAGCCCACGTCTGTTAAGAGTCTTCAGACGTTTTTGGGTTTTGCTAATTTTTACTGTCGTTTCATCGCTAATTTTTCTAGCATGGTTAAACCTTTGACGGATTTGACCAAGAAGGGTTCTGATGTGACTAATTGGTCTCCTGCGGCCGTGGAGGCCTTTCGGGAGCTGAAGCACCGGTTTTCTTCAGCTCCAGTCTTATGTCAGCCAGATGTCTCTCTCCCCTTCCAGGTCGAGGTTGATGCTTCTGAGATTGGAGCAGGGGCTGTTTTGTCGCAGAGAAGCTCTGATGGCTCTGTGATGAAGCCATGTGCTTTCTTTTCTAGAAAATTTTTGCCTGCCAAGCGAAATTATGATGTTGGTAATCAGGAGTTGTTGGCTATAAAGTGGGCATTTGAGGAATGGCGACATTGGCTCGAGGGAGCTAAACATCGTGTGGTGGTCCTGACTGATCACAAAAATCTGATTTACCTCGAATCTGCCAAGCGCCTGAATCCTAGACAGGCTCGTTGGTCGTTGTTTTTCTCCCGTTTCAACTTCGTGGTCTCATACCTGCCTGGTTCAAAGAACGTGAAGGCTGATGCACTTTCTAGGAGCTTTGTGCCTGACTCTCTGGGAGTTTCTGAGCCGGCTGGTATTCTCAGAGAGGGAGTGATTTTGTCTGCCATTTCTCCAGATTTGCGACAAGTGCTGCAGAAATTTCAGGCGGATAGACCTGACCGTTGTCCACCAGAGAGACTGTTTGTCCCGGATAGATGGACCAGCAGAGTTATTTCCGAGGTTCATTCTTTGGTGTTGGCGGGTCATCCTGGGATTTTTGGTACCAGAGATTTGGTGGCTAGGTCCTTCTGGTGGCCTTCCTTGTCGCGGGAAGTGCGTTCCTTTGTGCAGTCGTGTGGGATTTGTGCTCGAGCTAAGCCTTGCTGTTCTCGTGCCAGCGGTTTGCTTTTGCCCTTGCCTGTCCCGAAAAGGCCTTGGATGCACATTTCCATGGATTTTATTTCGGATCTTCCAGTATCTCAGAAGATGTCTGTCATCTGGGTGGTATGTGATCGTTTTTCCAAGATGGTCCATTTGGTGCCCTTGCCTAAGTTGCCTTCCTCCTCCGATTTGGTTCCTCTATTTTTTCAGAATGTGGTTCGCTTGCACGGCATTCCTGAAAATATTGTGTCTGATAGAGGATCCCAGTTTGTGTCCAGGTTTTGGCGAACTTTTTGTGCTAAGATGGGCATTGATTTGTCTTTTTCGTCGGCCTTCCATCCACAGACTAATGGCCAAACCGAGCAAACTAATCAGACGTTGGAAACTTATTTGAGATGTTTTGTTTCTGCTGATCAGGATGATTGGGTGACTTTTTTGCCATTGGCCGAGTTTGCCCTTAATAATCAGGCTAGTTCTGCTACCTTGGTTTCGCCTTTTTTCTGCAATTCTGGTTTCCATCCTCGTTTTTCCTCGGGTCAGGTTGAGTCTTCTGACTGTCCTGGGGTGGATTCTGTGGTGGATAGGTTGCAGCAGATTTGGAACCATGTGGTGGACAATCTGAAGTTATCACAGGAGAAGGCTCAGCGCTTTGCCAGCTGCCGCCGCGGTGTGGGTCCCCGACTTCGTGTTGGGGATTTGGTGTGGCTGTCTTCTCAGTATGTTCCTATGAAGGTCTCCTCTCCTAAATTCAAGCCTCGCTTCATCGGTCCTTATAAGATCTTGGAAATCCTTAACCCGGTGTCTTTTCGTTTGGATCTCCCAGCATCGTTTGCCATCCATAATGTGTTCCATACGTCTTTGTTGCGGAGGTATGTGGTACCTGTGGTTCCTTCTGTTGAGCCTCCTGCTCCGGTGCTGGTCGAGGGTGAATTGGAGTACGTGGTGGAGAAGATTTTGGATTCTCGTATCTCTAGACGGAGACTTCAGTATTTGGTAAAGTGGAAGGGCTATGGTCAGGAGGATAATTCCTGGGTTGTCGCCTCTGATGTTCATGCGGCCGATTTGGTTCGTGCCTTCCACGCGGCTCATCCTGATCGCCCTGGGGGTTTTGATGAGGGTTCGGTGACCCCTCCTCAAGGGGGGGGTACTGTTGTGAACTCTATTTTTGGGCTCCCTCTAGTGGTCACAAGCGGTACTGTGTAGTGTTGTCTTTCTGCAGGTTGGCTCATCAGCTGGTTCGTTATCCTTGGTTGGTTTCCTATTTAACTCACATGGAGACTCAGTTCCTTGCCTGCTCCCAATGTATTCAGTGCTCTTCAGATTCCTTGTGACTACCTTGCTCCCAGTCTCTCCAAGACAAGCTAAGTTCCTTGTTTGTTCATTTTCTGATTATCAGCATTCATCATGTTTTTTGTCCAGCTTGCTAAAATGTGATTTCTCGCTTGCTGGTTGCTCTAGGGGACTGAGTTTCCCCCCCCCCCCCCACACCGTTAGTTGGTGCGGGGGTTCTTGAAATCTCAGTGTGGATATTTTGTAAGGGTTTTTTACTGACCGCATAGATCCCTTTCCTATTTTCTGCTATCTAGAATTAGTGGGCCCCATTTGCTGAATCTGCTTTCACCCCTATGTATGTGCCTTCCTCTTACCTAACCGTTATTACCTGTTGGGGGCTTCTATATCTTTGGGGATTATTTCTCTGGAGGCAAGAGAGGTCTTTCTTTCTCTCTAGGGGTGGTTAGTTCCTCAGGCTGGCTCGAGACGTCTAGGAATTTTAGGCACGTTCACCGGCTACCTCTAGTGTGTTTGGATAGGTTCAGATTTGCGGTCAGTCCAGTTTTCCACCTCCCTAGAGCTTGTCCTTTGTTAGTTACCTTGCTGGAGTAATTTGTGATCCTCAACCACTAAGGATCATAACACTGCACAAGGAAAAGGTGGCTCTTTTACTTATGCTCCTTGCGCATGCTGAAGTTAACAATTATAAAATGTGCCCCCTCATACCGTGAAACCGTCCCGGAGGCGGGACTTTCCTTCTTAATGAGACGCAGCACAGCCATCATTCATACCCCCTTGGCGCCGGGCGCTGCCTCCTCAGCGTTGTTTGAATCAGTCCCGGAGCCTGCGCTGTTATGTTATCCCTTGGGCATGCGCAGTTAGCGCTGCCCATATTTTGACATCATTTGTTGTCAGGCTGACTACGCCTGTGCGGCCGCACTGCCCGAGATCCCGCCCCACTCAGGAGGTGGCACACAGTGCCAAGGGGGTATGAATGACAGCTGTGCCCCGTCTGATTAGGAAGGAAAGTCCCGCCTCCGGGACTTTCACGGTATGAGGGGACACATTTTATGAGTGTTTAGTTCAGTGTGTGCAAGGAGCGTAACTAAAAGAGCCACCTTTTCGTTGTGCAGCATTAGTGCTGCACAAGGTGGCTCTTTTAGTTACAAACGCCTGGGGGGACAGGTTCCCTTTAATTTCTGTAGTAGTGTGAGTGTGGAGGGAGCAGGAGAAATTGCCGGATACACAACAGGGGATCAGCTGACATTACTGAACCCCAATAACACGGCAGCAAGTGTTGACTGTGCAAATAGCACTTCCGAGCAGCAACTGGCGGTGTTGGAGCCCAGGGTCAATGCTAGAAACTGAGGGAAGAACTTGCCGCACACACAGCAGGGGAGCAGCTGGCGTTACTGAACACAAATAACAGAGGAGCAACTGTTGACTGTGCAGACAGCACTTCTGGGCAGCAACTGGCGGTGTTGGAGCCCAGGGTCAATGCTAGAATCTGAGGGGAGAACTTGCCGCACACACAGCAGGGGAGCAGCCGGCGTTACGGAACCCCCAAAACAGAGGAGCAACTGTTGACTGTGCAGACAGGACTTCCGTGCAGCAAGTGGCGGTGTTGGTGCCCAGGGTCAATGCTAGAAACTGAGAGGACAACATGCCGCATACACAGCAGGGGAGCAGCTGACATTACTGAACCCCAATAACAGAGGAGCAACTGTTGACTGTGCAGACAGCACTTCTGGGCAGCAACTGGTGGTGTTGGAGCCCAGGGTCAATGCTAGAAACTGAGGGGGGAACTTGCCGCACATACAGCAGGGGAGCAGCTGGCGTTACTGAACCCGAATAACAGAGGAGCAACTGTTGACTGTGCAGACAGCACATCCGAGCAGCAACTGGTGGTGTTGGAGCCCAGGGTCAATGCTAGAAACTGAGGGGAGAACTTGCCGCACACAGAGCAGGGGAGCAGCTGGCGTTACTGAACCCCAATAACAGAGGAGCAACTTTTGACTATGCAGACAGCACTTCCGGGCAGCAACTGGCGGTGTTGGAGCCCAGGGTCAATGCTAGAAACTGGGTGGAGAACTTGCCGCACACACAGCAGGGGAGCAGCTAGTGTTACTAAACCCCAATAACAGAGGAGCAACTGTTGACTGTGCAGACAGCACTTCTGGGCAGCAACTGGCGGTGTTGGAGCCCAGGGTCAATGCTAGAATCTGAGGGGAGAACTTGCCGCACACACAGCAGGGGAGCAGCTGGTGTTACTGAACCCCAATAACAGAGGAGCAACAGTTCACTGCAGACAGTACTTCTGGGGCAGCAACTGGCGGTGTTGGAGCCCAGGGTCAATGCTAGAAACTGAGGGGAGAACTTGCCGCACACACAGCAGGGGAGCAGCTGGCATTACTGAACCCCAATTACAGAGGAGCAACTGTTGACTGTGCAGACAGCACTTCCGGGCAGCAACTGGTGGTGTTGAAGCCCATGGTCAATGCTAGAAACTGAGTGGAGAACTTGCCGCACACACAGCAGGGGAGCAACTGGTGTTACTGAACCCAAATAACACTGGAGCAGGTGTTGACTGTGTAGACAGCACACTCAGCTAGGCGCAGGAGCGCCGCTCAGACTGCACTTCCTCCAGACCCCACGTTCGTCGGGACGGCTATCTATAACTCCACCCCATTAATACAGTTTTTACAGAATACTCTAAACCTGCAAGGGATTTAACTACATTTACTTCTATTTCACTTGCTAAGGAACCTATTTTGATAAAGACTCAGGACGAGTCGAAACGTCAGCTTAAACTTCTGGTCGCCTTCTACATTATTGAATCTTATGTTTAATGTAGCACAAATAAATTCCACTATCTTTGCATTATATACACTGTGTTCCAAATTATTATGCAAATTGGATTTAAGTGTCATAAAGATTTAATTGTTTTGTTTTTCAAATAAACTCGGGGACAGCATTGTGTCTCAGGGCTCAATGGATCACTGAAATCAACCTGAAACACATGTGATAATTAGTTTTCCAGGTGATTCTAATTAAAGGAAAACTACTTAAAAATGATGTCCCACATTATTAAGCAGGTCACAGGTTTCAAACAATATGGGAAATAAAAAGGATCTCTCTGTTGTTGAAAAGCATCAAATAGTGCAATGCCTTGGTCAAGGGATGAAAACAATAGATATTTTCCGAAAACTTAAGCATGATCATCATACTGTGAAGAGATTTGTGGCTGAATCTGAGCACAGACGTGTTCGTGCTGATAAAGGCAGAATGAGGAAGGTTTTTGCCACTCAAGCTCATCGGATTAAGAGAGCAGCTGTTAAAAAGCCATTACAAACCAGCAAACAGATATTTGAAGCTGCTGGTGCCTCTGGAGTCCCTCGAACTTCAAGGTGTAGGATCCTTCAAACGCTTTGTGTGGTGCATAAACCTACTATTCGGCCACCCCTGAACAGTGTTCACAAGCAGAAACGGTTGCGATGGGCCCAGACATACATGAAGACTAATTTTCCAACAGTCTTGTTTACTGATGAGTGTCGAGCAATTGTGGATTGTCCAGATGGATGGAGTAGTGGATGGCCACCATGTCCCAACAAGGCTGAGACGTCAGCAAGGAGTGGAGGAGTCATGTTTTGGGCCAGAATAATGGGGAAACAGCTGGTAGGGCCCTTTTAAGGTTCCTAGTTCTTTAAAACATATCAAATGTTTAGAAATTATACTGTGCCTAATAATTTGGAACAGTGCATTTTGAGTTAGTATTCATTTTGGAGATTATACTGTTATCATTGGGAGGTTTCTCAATAAAATTCAATGTATATTCTAACGGGTGATGACTTTTATTAGACTGACTGTCATTTGCCCCAACTTTTTAGGAAAATCTGAGAAAAATGTAATTTGCATAATAATTTGGAACATAGTGTACTCCCAGAGTGTGCGGTGTATATTATTCATATTGATAATATCACCCCTACTCTGGAACCCTCTACCACAACACATCAGACTCTCGCCTACCATCGAAACCTTCAAAAAGAACCTGAAGACCCACCTCTTCCAAGAAGCCTACAACCTGCAGTAACCACCGATCGACCAAACCGCTGCATGACCAGCTCTACCCTCGCCTACTGTATCCTCACCCATCCCTTGTAGATTGTGAGCCTTCTCGGGCAGGGTCCTCTCTTCTCCTGTACCAGTTGTGACTTGTATTCTTCAAGATTATTGTACTTGTTTTTATTATGTATACCCCTCACATGTAAAGCGCCATGGAATAAATGGCGCTATAGCAATAAATGATAATAATAATGTTTATAGACTTATCCAGTCCACTACACCAGCACCTCGCCAATTATTAATCCTAGTGCACACCATTTTTCTCTTTACTGACATCACTTCCGGGCAGCAACTCGCGGTGTTGGAGCCCAGGGGCAATCATAGTGTAGGCCGAGGACTAACTGGAGCAAGTTTAATTTCTGAAGTAGTGTGAGTGTGGAGGTAGCAGGAGCAATTGCCGGATACCCAGCAAGGGAGCAGCTGACGTTACTGAACCCCACTAGAACAGGAGCTAGTGTTTTTCTCTGTGCAGACGGCACTTCTGAGCAGCAACTAGCGGTGTTGGAGCCCAGGGAATCCAGGAGAAGCAGAGTGTAGGCTGAGGCCTACACTCGAGGCAGTTTAATATCTGTTGTAGTGTGAGCATGGACGGAGCAGGACAAATTTCCGGATACACAGCTGGGGATCAGCTGACATTACTGACACCCAATAACACGGCAGCAAGTGTTCACTGTGCAGATGGCACTTCTGAGCAGCAACTGGCAGTGTTGGAGCCCAGGGTCAATCATGGTGTAGGCCGAGGCCTAATTGAAGCAAGTTTAATTTCTGAAGTAGTGTGAGTGTGGAAGTAGCAGGAGCAATTGCCGGATACACAGCAGGGGAGCAGCTGACGTTACTGAACCCCACTAACACAGGAGCTAGTGTTTTTCTCTGTGCAGATGGCACTTCTGAGCAGCAACTGGCGGTGTTGGAGGCCAGGGAATCCAGGAGAAGAAGAGTGTAGGCTGAGGCCTACACTCGAGGCAGCTTAATATCTGTTGTAGTGTGAGCGTGGACGGAGCAGGACAAATTGCCGGATACACAGCTGGGGATCAGCTGACGCTACTGAAACCCTATAACACGGCAGCAAGTGTTCACTGTGCAGATGGCACTTCTGAGCAGCAGCTGGCAGTGTTGGAGCCCAGGGTCAATCATGGTGTAGGCCGAGGCCTAATTGGAGCAAGTTTAATTTCTGAAGTAGTGTGAGTGTAGAGGTAGCAGGAGCAATTGCCGGATACACAGCAGGGGAACAGCTGACATTACTGAACCCCACTAACACAGGAGCTAGTGTTTTTCTCTGTGCAGAAGGCACTACTGAGCAGCAACTGGTGGTGTTGGAGCCCAGGGAATCCAGAAGCAGAGTGTAGGCAGAGGCCTAATTTGAGCTAGTTTAATATCAGTTGCAGTGTGAGTGTGGACGGAGCAGGAGAAATTGCCGGATACACAGCTGGGGATCAGCTGACGTTACTGAAACCCTTTAACACTGAGTCATGTGTTGACTGTGCAGACGGCACTTCTGAGCAGCAACTGGCGGTGTTGGAGCCCAGGGATTACAGTTCAGGTGGTAGAAACATGAACACAACAGGAGACCTGGATACTGTTGCCAACCAATTATTTAATCTGGAAGAGGAGTGGCAAATTCCTGGAAGATCCAGGCCTTGTTCATTTTCAGAAAAGTAAGCCAGTCAACGTTATAGGAGGATAGTTGCATGTGACGATCTGTTAGTACACCACCTGCGACACTAAAGACGCATTCCGATAATACACTAGCAACAGGGCAAGCCAGCACCTCCAATGTGTACTGGCTAAGCTCTGGCCATGTATCCAGCTTAGAGACCAAAAACTTGAAGGGGGAAGAGCCGTCTGGGAGTACAGTGAGAGGGCAAGACATGTAGTCTGTCACCATCTGATGGAAACATTGCCTCCTGCTGACTGGAGCCGTCTGTGATGGTGTAGACATTTGTGGCGGGCACACAAAACTGTGCCACAGTTGGGCCATACTGGTCTTGCCTTGTGCTGAGGCACTGCTTCTGCTCCCTCTGTGTGCAGAGCTTCCTCCACTGCCTTGATGCACTGAGCTGCTTTGTAAAGCACTAGCAGCACTGCTCTCGGTTGGACTTGAGAAGATGATGGAATGCACCAGTGTGTCTTGGTACTCCCGCATTTTACGCTCCCGGTTCAACGGTGTTGTGAGGCTTTGTAAGTTGTCCCGGTAGCGAGGATCTAGAAGGGTGTGCACCCAATAATCAGCCGTGTTGAAAATGTGGTTGATGCAGCTGTAGTTTCTCAGGCACTGCAGCATGAAATCAACCATGTGCTGCAGACTGCCAACTGGCCAGAAACGCTGTCCCCTGCTTGAGGCGTGATCTCTTCCTCCTCTGCATCACCCCACCCTCGCTCTACATACTGACTACTGGAGCATTGAGTAACTCCCTCCTCTGGACAGATGTCTTCCTCCTCCATTGACTCATCCTCATCTTCCTCACAAAGTGTCCCCTACCTAGGCGTTTGTGAGGAACCACGTTGCGCAGACTGTCCAGAAGCAGATGACATTTGTGACTCCTCATCCTCCACCTCTTCCATAACCTCCTCCCGTAGTGCTTGCAGTGTTTTTTCAAGCAGGCGGATAAGGGGGATAGTCATGCTGACTAGTGCATCATCTGCACTCGCCATCCGCGTGGAATCATCAAAGGCAAAACCTGGCAGATGTCCTTCATAGTGGCCCACTCAGAGGTTGTGAAGTCTGAACAGTGTGCAGTGCGACTTCTTTGTGCCTGATGCAGCTGGTACTCTATTACTGCTGCCTGCTGCTCACACAACTGCTCCAACATACGTAACATTGAATTCCACCTGGTGGGTAGGTCACATATGATGCGATGTTCCGGAAGGTGAAATCGCCGCTGCAGAGCTGCAATGCCCGATCTTGCCATGCTAGAATGCCGCAAGTGAGCACACTCTAGGCGGACCTTGTGCAGCAGTGCATCAAGATCCGGATAGTCCCTCAAAAAACTCTGCATGACCAAGTTGAGCACATGTGCCAGACATGGGATGTGAGTAAGGTTGCCTAGGCCCAGAGCTGCCACCAGATTTCGGCCATTGTCACACACTACCATGCCTGGCTGGAGATTCGCTGGCACAAACCACATGTCGCTCTCCTGCTTGATGGCATTCCAGAGCTCCTGCGCTGTGTGGCTTCGATTCCCCAGAGAAATTAATTTTATTACGGCCTGTTGACGTTTGACCATGGCTGTGCTCATATCAGTCGTAACAGGTAAGTGTTCACGGATCCATGTCGAGGTGGACTGTGACGGCTCCTGCAGCGCTGATTCAGAGGAACTGGAGTATGAGGAGTCAATGTGTACAGACTGGATTCCTGCCATCTTTGGAGTTGGCAGAACACGTACAGCGCCACTCGCAAGATCTGTACCTGGCTCCACAACATTGACCCAATGGGCAGTGAGGGAAAGGTATCGTCCCTGTCCATGGTGACTGGTCCACGCATCGGTGGTGAGGTGGACCTTGCTACTGATGGCGTTTAGTAGCACATGTTTAATGTTTCCCTCCACATGCTTTTGCAGGGCAGGGACGGCTTGCCTGCTGAAATAAAAGTGGCTGGGCACGTTGTATTGTGGGACTGCCAATGCCATCAAGTTACGGAAGTTGTCAGTCTCCACCAGTCTAGCCTGAATGACAGTATTTCAAGGGACAGTAGTTTTGCAATGCCAGCATTCAGAGCCTGTGCTTGGGGGTGGTTTGCCGAGAATGGCCACCTTTTCTCCCATGCCTGTGCTACCGATGGCTGTAGACTGAGCTGGGAATGTGAGGATGACCGGGAACGTGGTGCTGTGGGTGGAATTACACTGGGTCTCTGTACAACAGTGTCAGAGGTTCTTCCATGGCGATCCTGTGAGGGAGCCGAACCAGCTGTGTGTGAGCTGGAGGAAGAGGCTACAACACAAGCTGAAGAGGTGGTAGGTGCTGCTGTAGGTTGGCCTAGGTCTTCAGTGTGTTTTTGTAACTCCACAACATGCTTGGTCCGCACATGTTTCCACATATTTGTGGTATTGAGGTTGCTGACACTTTTCCCTCTTTTGACTTTCTGATTACACAGCTTGCATTTGACAAAGCAAATGTCATCTGCAACTGTGTCAAAAAAGGACCAGGCACTGCAAGTCTTGGGAGCGCCTGTTCTGGCTTTTGGAAGAGGCATGCTCCTAATGGGTGCCGAAGTGGAGGCTACAGGCACCGAAGTCTTCCCCCTCCCTCCTTTTTGGGACGTTCCTGGGAATCTCTTCCTCAGAGCTGCTCCCACCACGTTCCTGTACCTCACGCCATGATGGGTCAAGGACCTCATTGTAACGGGGAAAACCATGCTGGGGTACCTCTTTCAGTACCACCCCGTGTTTCAGGAGGTCCACTTTGCTTTGGCTGGAGTCTGAATGAAGGACGCTGGCTGGAACTGTTTGGTTACATGGGCGCATATAAAATCTCACTGCTTCCCCACGTATTTCCAGTCTGACAACACTTTATTCACAGGACACA
The DNA here is from genome assembly GCF_051348905.1 of Ranitomeya variabilis. Classification (NCBI taxonomy): domain Eukaryota; kingdom Metazoa; phylum Chordata; class Amphibia; order Anura; family Dendrobatidae; genus Ranitomeya; species Ranitomeya variabilis. Next base: position 755,899,657 of record NC_135235.1, on the reverse strand, counting down.
GAATATATCACACAGATACAGAGGGCAGACCAATAGAAAAGCAGCAGGCCAGACATACATTACAATAGCCGCAGGGGGCCGGAGCCTGCTGATATTTACTGTGGGAATAACAAAGGTGGGGGGAGGACAGAATGGGGATATTTTGTCCGCTCTGCCCAGGGACGCAGCCTGTGGGCTGATGCATCTCACATGGAACCTATTATACATACATATAACTCAACATATTCTGGATGCTGTGGGGTTCCGTAACACGTCTCCCCTTTTCAGCGACGCGATCGGCATACACAGTCTGATCCTTAACGGATCGGTTTGGGGATGTCCGAAGTTTATGGGGTTGGTACAAGTTCTGTTTGTCGACTTAGTCCATCGGCGTTATCGCTTTGTTTGCTGGGTCTGTAGTGGATGGTGAAGTCCAGAGGTTGTAGGGCAACCGATTAAGCCAGACTAGGGGATTATGGTCTGTTTGGAGGGAAAACTGTCGTCCATACAAATATGGTTGCAACTTTTTGAGTGCCCATACTACCGCCAGGCACTCCTTCTCGAAGGCCGCATAGCTTACTTCACGGGGCAGTAGTTTCTGACTCAGGTAAGCTACCGGGTGTTCTTGGCCGTCCAGCCCGACTTGGCTCAGTACTGCCCCCAATCCAAACATAGAAGCGTCGGTGTGAACAAGGAAACGTTTAGTTGGATCGGGTGCGGCCAATACAGGGGTATTGGTGAGGGCGTCCTTTAGCTGGCGGAAGGCTGCCTCACACTCTGGGACCAGGTTACCTGGCGGGGTTGGTTCTTACGGGTCAGATCAGTGAGGGGCTTGGCTACGCTGCTGTAATTGGGAACAAATTTCCTGTAATACCCCGCTGTCCCTAGAAACGCCATGACCTGGGTTTTAGTGTGTGGGGTGGGCCATTTGGCTATGGCCTCAATCTTGGCTGGTTCTGGTCTCTGTTTCCCACTTCCCACCTAATGCCCTAAATACTGAACCTCTGCTTTGCCCACGTGACACTTGTTTGGGTTCAGGGTGATTCCGGCCTTGTGGATCCTGTCCAATACTGTTTCTAGGTGATTTAGATGCTCTTCCCATGTCGCGCTGTAGATGGCGATGTCGTCCAGGTAGGTACAAGCATAGTCCTAGAGACCATCCAGAAGCCGATCAGCCAGCCTCTGGAAGGTCGCCGGGGCATTCTTCATCCCGAATGGCATAACTCAAAACTGGAATAAGCCGAACGGAGTGACAAATGCCGACTTGGGAATAGTGTCAGGACTAAGGGGAATCTGCCAGTAGCCTTTGCATAGATCGATGGTGGTCAAATACTTTGCCCCCGCCAGCCGGTCTAACAACTCATCCACACGCGGCATGGGATACGCATCCGTCACTGTTTTCTCATTGAGCTTACGATAGTCTACACAAAACCATGTAGTCCCATCCTTCTTAAGCACTAACACTACGGGGGATGCCCAGGGACTATCTGACTCTTCAATGACCCCTAACATCTCTTGTATCTCTTGTCGCATCCCTTCTCGTACAGACTCAGGGATGCGGAAGGGGGGTTGTCGCAGGGGGGTCTGATCCTGGGTCTCAACCTTGTGTTGTGCCAGGTGAGTGTACCCTGGTCTCCCCGAAAACATCCTCTGTCGCTGCCTCAACAACTCCTCCGCCTGCTGTCTCTCCCGGGGGCCTAGGTCTTCACCCAAGTGTACCTGGTCCCATGTTTTAGACTGATTCCTTTCCCCTAAGACATCAGGCAAGGGAAGTCTGGCTAAATCCTCTGCTTCAGGTGCACAGATGGCCACTACCTCTTCAGGGCGCTCCCGGTAGGGCTTCAGCATATTCACGTGGAACATGCGGATAACCCTGGGGTCGTCACAATCGGCGACATTATAGGTGGTGTCGGCTATTTTCCCCACTACCTGGTAGGGCCCCTGCCATGCAGCTTGGAACTTGTTCTGCCTAGTGGGCTCTAACACCAGGACCTTCTGTCCTATTTCCAAGGTGCGCTCTCTGGCCCTCCGATCGTACCATATGTGCTGGCGCCGCTGGGCCACCTGCATGTTCCCACGTACAGCCTGGGTCAGCTCCTGTAGGCGGTCCCGGAATTCCAGCACATAGGGTACAATAGGTACCCCTTCTATGATGCCCTCCCCTTCCCAGGGTTGTAGCACTAAGTCTAGGGGTCCCCTTACCCGTCTCCCATATACCAGTTCGAACGGGGAGAACCCCGTGGATTCTTGGGGCACCTCCCGATAGGCAAACAGGAGGTGAGGCAAGAATTTCTTCCAATCCCTGTAGGTCCTGGTAAAAGTCCCAATGAGTTGTTTTAACGTCCCATTAAAGCGTTCACACAACCCATTGGTTTGCGGGTGGTACGGGGCACTTCTAATGGACTTTACGCTGCACAGCTTCCACAGTTGGTTGGTCACCTCTGCTGTAAACTGGGTACCCTGGTCCGAGATAATCTCCAGGGGAAATCCAACCCGTGAGAAAACCTGGAGCAGGGCAGCCACCACCGTCTCTGCCAGTATGTTAGGTAACGCAACCGCCTCTGAAAACCGTGTGGCATAATCTAACACAGTCAATATATACCTTTTCCCTGACAGACTGGGTTTGGCTAACGGCCCTATCAGATCGACCGCTACTCGGCTAAATGATTCCTCCACAATGGGGAGGGGGCATAATTTGGCCTTGCATCGATCTCCCCTCTTGCCAATGCGCTGGTAACTGTCACAGGTCTGGCAGTACTGATGAACATCATAGGTTACCCCCGGCCAAAAGAAGTTTTGTGTCAGACGATGCCTGGTGCGACTGATGCCGAAGTGCCCGGCCAAGAGTATGTCATGAGAGATTTGCAGTAACTCCTGCCTATACTTCCTGGGAACTACCAGCTGTCATTTTATCGTGGGGCTCGTCCCTGTGTGGTGCTGCTCTGTGATCCGGTAGAGGAGTCCCTGCTTCCATATAAACTGTTCCCCTTCCAGTACCCCTCTCCCCTCCTGTGCCTTCCCAAAATATCCCTCCAATGAAGGATCCTCAAGTAACTCCCTCTTAAATTAATCTGGGGTGGCCCAAGAAATGTGTCTGGCTATGGGAATACGTGTAAGGCTGGGATGTCTTACCTGGGCCTCCTCTGAGTGTGATTCCGCCTCTGCAGCTCGAGCTTGTCTCTGGGTGGTCACAGGATATGTCTCAGCCAGATCAGCAACCGAGAAGGCAGACAACATGGGCCCCAAGTCATTTCCCAGCAAGGCGTCTGCAGGCAAATCCTCCATCAAGCTGACCTCAACAAGGCTATCCCCGACTCCCCAGTTCAGGTGAATCCTGGCAGTGGACAGTTGATGTATGGCTCCCCATGCTACACGGACTGCCACTGTCCGGTCCATCTTCTCTTGGTCCCGGACGAGATGAGGCTTCACAAGGGTCAAAGTTTCCCCTGAATCTCTTAGTCCCTGCATACGTTTCCCATTAACCCACACGACCTGTCTGCTGTTGTCGATTATCTGCCTGAGCTGCCTGCACGGGGTCTACTTCATGCAGCACTTCCTTTATCTCTTCCACCCCTTGGTTAGTCGTAGCCCCCAATGCCGGGTCAGCTTTGCCTTGGTAGCAGTGAACAGCGGCCCGGCTGAAGGTAGCTGTTCCCACCTTTGGCCACTGGGTATGCTGAGTCCGGTTGGGACATTGTCTTTGCAGGTGACCCAGCTGACGGCAGGTGTGACATCGCGTCCCAGGGGAACTGTGGTAGGCCGGGTTTCTAGCTGGTCCCCCTACAATCTTCGGTGGTTTGGGAGCCTCCAGGTCTATGGGCGGACCCAGGGCCGGCTCCAGGTTTTTGAGGGCCCCGGGCGAAAGAGTCTCAGTGGGCCCCCCCCCCCCCTTTAAAATATATCACGATTCATGATGCCCAGATACAGCGGAGAAATATAGGTATAGTACAATGCCAGATTTCACTTCTTACATGAGTGATAGCTATTGTAAATTCTGCAGTGTATATATACAGGGGAGAGGTACTGTGCAGTGTATATATACAGGAGGAGTGGTACTGTGCAGTGTATATATACAGGAGGAGAGGTACTGTGCAGTGTATATATACAGGGGAGAGGTACTGTGCAGTGTATATATACAGGAGGAGCGGTACTGTGCAGTGTATATATACAGGAGGAGCGGTACTGTGCAGTGTATATATACAGGGGAGAGGTACTGTGCAGTGTATATATACAGGGGAGAGGTACTGTGCAGTGTATATATACAGGAGGAGCGGTACTGTGCAGTGTATATATACAGGGGAGAGGTACTGTACAGTGTATATATAGAGGGGAGTGGTACTGTGCAGTGTATATATACAGGAGGAGTGGTACTGTGCAGTGTATATATACAGGAGGAGTGGTACTGTGCAGTGTATATATACAGGAGGAGTGGTACTGTGCAGTGTATATATACAGGAGGAGTGGTACTGTGCAGTGTATATATACAGGAGGAGTGGTACTGTGCAGTGTATATATACAGGAGGAGTGGTACTGTGCAGTGTATATATACAGGAGGAGTGGTACTGTGCAGTGTATATATACAGGAGGAGTGGTACTGTGCAGTGTATATATACAGGAGGACTGGTACTGTGCAGTGTATATATACAGGAGGAGTGGTACTGTGCAGTGTATATATACAGGAGGACTGGTACTGTGCAGTGTATATATACAGGAGGACTGGTACTGTGCAGTGTATATATACAGGAGGACTGGTACTGTGCAGTGTATATATACAGGACAGGAGGAGTGGTACTGTACAGTGTATATATACAGGAGGAGTGGTGCTATGCAGTGTATATATACAGGACAGGAGGAGTGGTAATGTGCAGTGTATATATACAGGACAGGAGGAGTGGTACTGTACAGTGTATATATACAGGAGGAGTGGTGCTATGCAGTGTATATATACAGGACAGGAGGAGTGGTAATGTGCAGTGTATATATACAGGACAGGAGGAGTGGTACTGTGCAGTGTATATACAGGACAGGTGGAGTGGTACTGTGCAGTGTATATATACAGGAGGAGTGGTGCTATGCAGTGTATATATACAGGACAGGAGTGGTACTGTGCAGTGTATATACAGGACAGGTGGAGTGGTACTGTGCAGTGTATATATACAGGAGGAGTGGTGCTATGCAGTGTATATATACAGGACAGGAGTGGTACTGTACAGTGTATATATACAGGGGAGTGGTACTGTGCAGTGTATATACTTCAATAGCCGCCCAGCCCAGGCCCCCAGCACCTGTCCTGTATATATATATTATATACACTGTATCTATACAGGCTGTGCTGGGGGCCTGGGCTGGGCGGCTGCTGTAGTATATATATATATCTCAGCTGCAGCCGCCCAGCCCATGGCCGCCCCAGGTCACCCAGTCCCAGACTGTCAGAACATACAGCGATATAGCATTGCACTCACTCAGGTGCTGGTAGCAGCTCCGTCTCCTTGATAAGTTCAGCAGTGCACACAGTCAGGAGATTCAGAGCAGGAGAACTCTCCGCCCACAATGTCACGCTGGCTGTGTCCTTAATTAACCCCTATGTGTGCCTGGCCCTGCACTGACAGTGAGAAGATGCTTGTGCCAGCGCAAATTGAAAGGGTAGAAAGGGTTAAAGCAGCCAGATGGCTCTATGACTGTGTGAGTGGGCCCCCCTGTCTCGTCAGGGCCCCGGCAATTGCCCGACTAGGCCGGGTGTTGACGCCGGCCCTGGGCGGACCCCTAGGGACCATCTTTGATCCGGACAACTGAGGCCTCCTGGCATCATGATGTTCATCGGCCAGATGAGCGGCTTTCACAAGAGTCATTGGCCGCCTGTCCCGAAGCCATTCCTGTGTCTCAGGGGATAGTCCATTAAATAAAGAATCGTTCTAACAAGACCAGCTGCAGGACGTCCTCCTTAGTGGTTGCTTGGCTCCCTTGTACCCACTGTAGCAGTGACCGCCGGGTATCGGTTACTCGTTTTATAAGTCCGCGGAACTTTTGGCGGTATGCCTCTAGTGTCAGCGCATATCGGGCCAAGATCACTTCTTTGATCCGATCATAGTCGATACAGTCCTCATCAGGTACCGTGCGATAGGCGTCCGCTGCCCGGCCTGTCAGCTTGCTGGCCAGAATCTGAACCCGTTCCTCCGGCTTCACTTGTTGAAGGGCACACTGCCGCTCAAAGTCCTGCAGAAAGCCATCAATGTCTTCCTCTGCTCTTCCAACTGTCGGAAGGCATTATACTGGATCTTTTTGTGGCTTACTGTTGAAGGTACCTGGTCGGAGGCCAGAGCTCCCCCTGCTAACTGACTCTCCTCTCTCCGCTCTGCCATCTCCATCTTGGCCAGCTCCACTTTGGTCCGCTCTGCTATCTCCATCTTGGCTAGCTCTATCCTGGTCCGCTCGGCCATCTTTTCCTTCAGATCAGTACACACATCAGCCATCACCTCTCGTATGATCTCTACTGCAGGGTTCGGGCCATAGAATGCCAGTCTGTTCTTTACCTCCCTCTGGAATTCAGTCTCCTCCACGTTCACATTGGGGGGCACTGCACTGTCGTGTTCCATGATGGCTGCTATCAAATCCGCTTTTGTTTTGTTGCTGGTGATTAACCCTTGGGCTTCCACCAGATCTTTTAATGTAGTCCTCTTTAACTTCTGGTAGTTGTTTTCCATTCATTCCTTTCCTCCTGTAGAAGGGGTATCACATCACGCTGTCTGCCACCAGTGTAAAGGGAAAAACCGTGCTGGGGTACCTCTTTCAGTACCACCCCATGTTTCAAGAGGTCCACTTTGCTTTGGCTGGAGTCTGAATGAAGGACGCTGGCTGGAACTGCTTGGTTACATGGGTGCATATAAAATCTCACTGCTTCTCCACGTATTTCCAGTCTGACAACACTTTATTCACAGGACACAGAATATATCACACAGATACAGAGGGCAGACCAATAGAAAAGCAGCAGGCCAGACATACATTACAATAGCCGCAGGGGGCCGGAGCCTGCTGATATTTACTGTGGAAATAAGAAAGGTGGGGGAGGACAGAATGGGGATATTTTGTCCCCTCTGCCCAGGGACGCAGCCTGTGGGCTGATGCATCTCACATACATATATACATATAACTCAACATATTCTGGATGCCGTGGGGTAACACTCATCATCTACACTACCCTCTTCCAACAACTGCTTCTCCTGGGTAGTCTCGGCAGCACAGTACGCACCAGAAAGTGGCACCTGAGTCTCATCATCAGATGAGTACTGAGGTGTGCAGACCGGAGGCACTGGCCCACCCGCCTCTTCAATTTCAGAGAGACAAAGCAGTTGGGCATCACTGCATACTGCCTCTTCTTCCATTTCTCGAATGCTGCTTGGCTGGCCCCCTCTTTCCAAGCCAGGAGATTCAGAGAACAGAAGTAGAGATGGCTCCTGTACAGGGCTCGCTGACTGCATGGGTAATTCGGCAGGTGGTGAAGACACAGATGGCTGCTGTTCAGTGCTCTGTGCCTGAGAGGATGTGGCACTAATTGAAGTCTATGCGTTAGCTGCCATCAATCCTACAACGGCTTCAATTTGTTCGTCCCGCAGCAGTGGGGTATGGCGAGCTCCTACAAACTGCGCATGAAGGACTGTTCCCTGCTAAAACTGGGGGATGATGACGACCACGTGCCTTACTCCCTGCCTTCTTCATCTTGGTAGACTGATAAAGATAGGCAGAAAACTACTAAGGGCTTAGTGTGCTTATTCCTGAACAGCTGCTAACAGGTATAAGAAACACTAATTTTATAAAGTGTGGACTAGACTTTAATATGAGCTAATGTGGCCTACACAACTGTAAAGTGGAGTGTTTGGTAAACTTTATTAACTTTTTGTTTTTTTTCACAGAACAGACTACAGCGTGAGCTGAACTCACACAGAGACCTTGCAGACAGCTGTGAATGGCGCTGCAAGGCCAAAAAAAGCTCCTCTATGTACTCCTATATATTGTTTTTCCACAATCTAGCAGGATACGGATGGAAAACCACTAATAGGATAATTCAGGAAAAATGTGCAGCAGGCAGCACTAATTGAAAAAAGGACAATAGAACAGTATGAGGCAGTGACGCACGCTGAGCTGACTACAACCAGCTGTGGCTGCAGAACAGGCTACAGAGTGAGCTGCACTCACACAGAGACCTTGCAGACAGCCGTGAAAGGCACTGCAAGACCTAAAAAAGCTCATCTATGTACTCCTATATAGTGTTTTTCCACAATCTAGCAGGAAACGGATGGAAACCCACTAATAGGATAAATCAGGAACAATGTGCAGCAGGCAGCACTAATTGAAGAATGGACAATGGAGCAGAATGAGGCAGTGACACACACTGAGCTGTCTACAACCGGTTGTGGCTGCAGAACAGGCTACAGAGTGACCTCCACTCACACAGAGACCTTGCAGACAGCCATGAACAGCGCTGCAAGGCAAAAACAAGGTTCTCACACAGCGGTTGCTAAATTAGCCTGGGTAAAGCACAATGAAGCAAATCGCAATCTCAAACTGACCCTCAGTCAGAACACAGCATCCTGTCCCTAACTGAATTCACAGCAGAGTGAACCCAAAATGGCAGCGGCGACTTTTAAAGTGCATCATGACATAATTTCAGCAGCCAATCACAGCCATGCCAGTAGTTACATGACTAACATGCATAAAAGGATGTGCCCACACTTCTTAGGAATCCTCATTGGCTGAATTAAATGAAACTGGCTTATAGCATTATGGGAACTTCAGATTCCGGTATCCGATATTGCAAAAGTATCGGAACTCAGTATAGGAATTCCGATACCACGAATATCAGCCGATACCCGATATTTGCCGTATCGGAATGCTCAACACTAGTGAAACTGCAACATAATATTGGAATCTCAACGCGCCAACTATGTCATCAAACTAAATTTAATCCCAGCATGTAAATTATATATATAAAAAAGCATTATATTAGGCTGGCTTCACATTTGCGGTTGTGTCCGCAGCGTTTGTACCGCATAGATCCGCATGCGTTTTGTATTCCTATCTGTAACATTAAAAACGCATGCGTTTTTGTTTTCTTGCGTTTTGCCGCGTTTGACGACGCATGCGGTTTTTCGTCGTTTGCGGCTTGGCGCGGAAATGCAACATGTAGTAATTTTTAGAGGCGTCAATTTGCCGCCAGGAAACGCATGCGGTCGATTGCGCAAGGTTTGCGGCAAAAAAACGCATTGCTGTCTATATGAACGCATGCGTTCACAAGCAGTTGCGTTCGTGAACGCATGCGTTCCACAAGAAAAAACATGTGTAGACACTGCGTCGTCAAACGCGGCAAAACGCGAATAAACAAAAACGCATGCGTCCCTAATGATAAATATAGGAATACAAAACGCATGCGGATATAATAATGCAAACGCAGGAAAAACGCATGTAAACGTGTACAAACGCGGCGGTTTTTAACCGCATGCGCTACCGCATGCGTCTAAAAAACGCTGCGTTTGTGCACGTTTACATACGTTTTTTTCAACCACTTACGGATGCGTTTTAAACGCTGCGGATTTAAACGCAAATGTGAAATTAGCCTTAGATGGTATTGTATGTTACCATAATTATTAAATAACACTGGACTTAAATGAGGGGCATTTAAAAATTGTGTTATAAACAATCACATTCTGCCACACATTAGGGAAATGAGTAGCAAAATGAGAAATTACTTAATAATACAATCATTCAGTAAATTACATTTAACTCTCTCCTCCGCCCACCACTGCCACCTCCAACTTCCCTCATCTCTTCCAAGGACTTTGCCACCTACTTCAAAAACAAGATCGACCAAACAAGGCAAACCTTTACTGTCCCACCACCCCATCCACTCCATATGCCAGACCTCTGCCCTTCCCTAATAACCTTCCTCTCCAACATCACTGAAGGAGAGCTTACTCGCCTCCTTTCAAAATCACACCTCACCACCTGTGCACTTGACCCCATCCCACTCCCCAACCTCACTAACATGCTCATTCCTATAAGTGTGTCCTAGAAGTGTGAGGATTAACTTAGAATTAAAACCAGAAGGATGTATACAGACTGTGCCCTGCTATCTGCCACCATCGCACTCTAACCAGCATGTCTATTCTTCGTACAGGTATGTTCATGCACCCAGCTCTCCAGCCTGCTCTCCTGCCTTGTCTGTCTATGAAGTGCACATAGTACATCACCCAACTTTCCACACAGACTTTCCTCTGCTCCTAGCATTCTCATGGTATATTTATCCACCCAGCTCTCCAGTCTGCTCTCCTGCCTTGTCTGTCTATGAAGTGCACATAGTACATCACCCAACTTTCCACACAGACTTTCCTCTGCTCCTAGCATTCTCATGGTATGCCTTTTAGCTAACCCCAGCTTACCCCAGTGTTATTTATGACCTTGTTTACTCAATGCTTGATTGTATGCATCTGGTCCACCTTTAATTCTGACCAAGATGAGCAAAGACCACTCCTCTCTGCTTCACAACTGAACGCACATAGTTGTACATATATTGCATAGCACAAGTCTGCAATGACTTTAGTCTGCTGTGTGATTCCTATAAGTGTGTCCTAGACGTGTGAAGATTAATTTAGAATTAAAGCCAGAATTGAACTGAAGGTAACTGGACACAGTCACTGTAAACAATGTTTCTGTTTGTTTTCACTTTCACGCCTATAATTCTTCACTTTCTGCAAACTCCTAATCCCTAAAGAACTGTTCATCTCCTCTTCAATCCTCCCCATCCATTTCACCTCATCCTCAGAACTGTTCCTTAACATACAATCCTGTCTCCAAGCACAGACAGCCACCTCATGCCCTCTCCTGCTCCCACCTGCTAACACTTTCTTTGCTCCTTCTCACTGCTGGTGATATCTCTCCAAATCTTGGTCCTCTTCACCACATCCCCACAGTCAGTTCTACCTCCCATCCATCACAAATTTCTGTAACCTCTCTAACTTTATACCCATTCGCCCAACCCCCACTTCCCCAGTCCCACTAAAAGGAGCTCTGTGGAATGCTTGCTCTGTCTGCAACAAGCTTTCCTACATCCACGATCTTTTTGTTACTACCAAACTTTCCTTCCTCGCCATCACTGAAACCTGGCTCACCCCCTTCTGACACAGCCTCTCCTGCTGCACTTTCCTATGGTGGCTTCCACCTTTCTCACACCCCCCGCCCCTGCAGCAAGCACGGCGGAGGAGTTGGTTTTCTCCTGTCAGGTACCTGCTCCTTCACCCCAATCCCACTGCCACCCTCTGTTACCCTCCCTTCCTTTGAGGTGCACTCTGTGCGCATCTATGTCCCCGCCAACCTCCAACTAGCTGTCATTTACCGCCCCCCAGGGCCAGCCACCACCTTCTTTGACCACTTCATTCTTTTCTGCGGACATCCCCACTATCATCATGGGTGACTTCAACATACCCATTGACACTTCCCTCTCAGCTGCCACTAAACTTCTATCTCTCACTTCCTCCTTCGGCCTCACTCAATGGTCTTCTACAGCCACCCACAAAGATGGTCACACACTGGACCTCATCTTCACCCGCCTCTGCTCCCTATCTAACCTCACTAACTCACCTCTTCCTCTTTCTGACCACAATCTACTCACATTCTCTTCCCTCTCCACTCCTTGTCTACAATCCCCACCCCACAAACTTGCACACCCTCGCAGAAATCTTAAACACCTTGATCTACATTCACTCTCTGAATCCCTTCTCCCTCTCACAGACATAAGTTCCCTACACAATGCAGATGACGCTGCCGCTCTATATAATGCCACAATAGCTGCAGCTTTGGAATCTCTTGCCCCCCTCACACATACCAAAGCTCGCAAAATCAACAGACAGCCCTGGCACACCAGCCTGACCAAAGAACTGAGGCGAGCTTCCAGGGCTGCAGAGCAGAGATGGAAAAGATCCCACTCCAATGATCACTTTATCGCATTCAAACAGTCCCTCAATACTTGCAAGACCACACTCGCCACAGCTAAACAAACCTACTTCTCATCTCTCATATCCTCCCTGTCTCACAACCCTAAACAGTTATTCAACACCTTCAACTCTCTCCTCCATCCCCCAGCACCTCCTCCCTCCCCACTCATCTCAGCTGAAGACTCTGCTTTATTTTTCAAGCAGAAGATTGAGAACATCAGAGACAGTTTTAGTCAACAACACCCAGAGCCCTTCCTCACAACTACCCAGCCCTCCACCTCCAAATCCAACTTCTCCACCATTACAGAAGATTGACTCTCCACTCTACTCTCAAGATCGCATCTCACCACCTGTGCACTTGACCCAATCCCTTCCCACTTCATCCCAAAACCTCGCCAGTCTTCATCCCAACTCTAACCCATCTCTTCAACCTATCACTAACAACTGGTGTTTTCCCCTCAAGCTTTAAACATGCCTCAATCACACCTATCCTCAAAAAGCCCTCTCTTGACCCATCCTCTGTATCTAGCTATCGCCCTATATCACTTCTCCCCATGCCTCAAAACTACTGGAACAACACATCCATCTTGAACTCTCCGCTCATCTATCTTCCTGCTCCCTTTTCGACCGCTTACAATCAGGCTTCTGGTCACACCATTCCACTGAAACTGCCCTAACTAAGGTAACCAATGACCTATTTACCGCCAAGAGCAAGCGACACTACTCTATCCCCCTCCTCCTGGACCTGTCCTCTGCCTTTGACACAGTGGACCATTCCCTATTACTACAGACCCTCTCATCCCTTGGCATCACAGACTTGGCCCTCTGCTGGATCTCATCATACCTAACTGACCGAACATTCAGCATCTCCCATTCACACACCACATTCTCACCTCGCCCCTTATCTGTCGGAGTCCCGCAAGGTTCAGTTCCAGGGCCCCTGCTCTTCTCCATTTACACCTTTGGCCTGGGACAGCTCATAGAATGTCACGGTTTTCAGTATCATCTCTATGCTGATGACACACACATCTACATCTCTGGACCAGATATCACCACCCTACTAACCAGAATCCCTCAATGTCTATCCGCTATCTCATCCTTCTTCTCCGCTAGATTTCTAAAACTTAACATGGACAAAACAGAATTCATTGTATTTCCCCCATCTCACGCGACCCCCCCAATGAACCTATCCATTACAGTAAACGGCTGCCCACTCTCCCCAGACCCACAAGCTCGCTGTCGCGGGGTAATCCTTGACACTGATCTCTCCTTCAAACCACATATCCAAGCCCTTTCCACTTCCTGCCGCCTTCAACTCAAAAATATTTCACGGATCCGTACATTCCTAAACCAAGAATCTGCAAAAACCCTAGTCCATGCCCTCATCATCTCCCGCCTCGACTACTGTAACCTCCTGCTCTGTGGCCTCCCCTCTAACACTCTCGCACCCCTCCAATCTATTCTAAACTCTGCTGCCCGACTAATCCACGTGTCCCCCCGTTATTCCCCAGCCTTTCCCCTCTGTCAATCCCTTAACTGGCTCCCCATTACCCAAAGACTCTAGTACAAAAGCCTAACCATCACATCCAAAGCCATCCACAACCTGTATCCTCCATACATCTGTGACCTCGTCTCCCAGTACATTCCTGCACGCAACTTCCGATCCTCACAAGATCTCCTTCTCTACTCCCCTCTTATCTCCTCTTCCCACAATCGCATACAAGATTTCTCTCACGCATCACCCCTACTCTGGAACTCTCTACCACAACATATCAGACTCTCACCTACCATCGAAACCTTCAAAAAGAACCTGAAGACCTACCTCTTCCGGCAAGCCTACAACCTGCAGTAACCACCGATCGACCAAACCACTGCATGACCAGCTCTATCCTCACCCATCCCTTATAGATTGTGAGCCCTCGCAGGCAGGGTCCTCTCTCCTCGTGGAGCAGTTGTGACTTGTATTGTTCAAGATGATTGTACCTGTTTTTATTATGTATACCCCTCCTCACATGAAAAGCGCCATGGAATAAATGGCGCTATAATAATATAGTATATACCTGTATGTCATCTCCCCTGTATATAGTATATACATGTGTCATCTGCACTGTATATAGTATATACCTGTATGTCATCTCCCCTGTATATAGTATATACCTGTATGTCATCTGCCCTGTATATGGTATATACCTGTGTGTCATATCCTCCTGTATATACCTGTATGCCATCTCCCCTGTACATAGTATATACCTGTATGTCATGTCCCCTTGTATACAGTATATACCTGTATGTCTTCTCCTGTATATAGTATATACCTGTATGTCATCTTCCCTGTATATAGGATATATCTGTATGTCATCTCCTCCTGTATATAGTATATACCTGTATGTCATCTCCCCTGTACATAGTATATACGTGTGTGCCTTCTCCCCTGTATATAGTTAATACCTGTATGTCATATCTTTTGTGAGATGAGTTTTGTGTTTGCGACATGCGTGTAGCAACTTTTTGTGTATAGAGTTGCATGTGACAGGTTAGTCTAGCAAGATGTGTGCAAGTTTTGTGCATGGCGAGCTTTGCGCGTGGTGAGTTTTATGTGTGGTGCGTTTTGAGTATGTGCAACTTTTGTGTGAGGCAACTTTTGCATGTATTGCAACTTTTGTGCATGTGGCAATCTTTCCGAGTGTGCAAGTTTTGCATGTGGTGAGTTTTCCATGAGGTGAGTTTTGCACGTGTGGCGAGTTTTGCGTGAGCCTAGTTTTGCATGTGGCGAATTTTGCGTGTGGCAAGTTTTGAGTGGCGACTTTTGTGTTTCGACTTTTATGTGGCGAGGTTGGTGTATGTGTGGTGAAATGTGTGCTGAGGGTGGTATATGTGTTCAAGCACGTGGTAGTGTGTGGCGCATTTTGTGTGTGTTCCTATCCCCGTGTGTGGCGAGTATCCCATGTCGGGGCCCCACCTTAGCAACTGTACGGTATATACTCTTTGGCGCCATCGCTCTCATTCTTTAAGTCCCCCTTGTTCACATCTGGCAGCTGTCAATTTGCCTCCAACACTTTTCCTTTAACTTTTTCCCCATTATGTAGATAGGGCCAAAATTGGTGAATTGGAACGCGAGGGGTTAAAATTTTGCCTCACAACATATAGCCTATGACGCTCTAGGGGTCCAGATGTGTGACTACAAAATTTTGTGGCTGTAGCTGCGACGGTGCAGATGCCAATCCCGGACATACACACACACATTCAGCTTTATATATTAGATATACAGTACCTGTGTTTCATCTCCCCTGTATAAAACTGTGTCCCTTCCCCTGTATATAATATACACCTGTACAGTGGGGCAAAAAAGTATTTAGTCAGTCAGCAATAGTGCAAGTTCCACCACTGAAAAAGATGAGAGGCGTCTGTAATTTACATCATAGGTAGACCTCAACTATGGGAGACAAACTGAGAAAAAAAAATCCAGAAAATCACATTGTCTGTTTTTTTAACATTTAATTTGCATATTATGGTGGAAAATAGGTATTTGGTCAGAAACAAAATTTCATCTCAATACTTTGTAAAATATCCTTTGTTGGCAATGACAGAGGTCAAACGTTTTCTGTAAGTCTTCACAAGGTTGCCACACACTGTTGTTGGTATTTTGGCCCATTCCTCCATGCAGATCTCCTCTAGAGCAGTGATGTTTTTGGCTTTTCGCTTGGCAACACGAACTTTCAACTCCCTCCAAAGGTTTTCTATAGGGTTGAGATCTGGAGACTGGCTAGGCCACTCCAGGACCTTGAAATGCTTCTTACGAAGCCACTCCTTCGTTGCCCTGGCGGTGTGCTTTGGATCATTGTCATGTTGAAAGACCCAGCCACGTTTCATCTTCAATGCCCTTGCTGATGGAAGGAGGTTTGCACTCAAAATCTCACGATACATGGCCCCATTCATTCTTTCATGTACCCGGATCAGTCGTCCTGGCCCCTTTGCAGAGAAACAGCCCCAAAGCATGATGTTTCCACCACCATGCTTTACAGAAGGTATGGTGTTTGGAGGAAAAAGAATACTGGTTGCATCCATCAAACACGACAAGTTGTGTTTCTACCAAACAGTTCCAGTTTGGTTTCATCAGACCATAGGACATTCTCCCAAAACTCCTCTGGATCATCCAAATGCTCTCTAGCAAACTTCAGACGGGCCCGGACATGTACTGGCTTAGGCAGTGGGACACGTCTGGCACTGCAGGATCTGAGTCCATGGTGGCGTAGTGTGTTACTTATGGTAGGCCTTGTTACATTGGTCCCAGCTCTCTGCAGTTCATTCACTAGGTCCCCCCGCGTGGTTCTGGGATTTTTGCTCACCGTTCTTGTGATCATTCTGACCCCACGGGGTGGGATTTTGCGTGGAGCCCCAGATCGAGGGAGATTATCAGTGGTCTTGTATGTCTTCCATTTTCTAATTATTGCTCCCACTGTTGATTTCTTCACTCCAAGCTGGTTGGCTATTGCAGATTCAGTCTTCCCAGCCTGGTGCAGGGCTACAATTTTGTTTCTGGTGTCCTTTGACAGCTCTTTGGTCTTCACCATAGTGGAGTTTGGAGTCAGACTGTTTGAGGGTGTGCACAGGTGTCTTTTTATACTGATAACAAGTTTAAACAGGTGCCATTACTACAGGTAATGAGGGGAGGAAAGAGGAGACTCTTAAAGAAGAAGTTACAGGTCTGTGAGAGCCAGAAATCTTGATTGTTTGTTTCTGATCAAATACTTATTTTCCACCATAATATGCAAATTAAATGTTAAAAAAACAGACAATGTGATTTTCTGGATTTTTTTTACTCAGTTTGTCTCCCATAGTTGAGGTCTACCTATGATGTAAATTACAGACGCCTCTCATCTTTTTAAGTGGTGGAACTTGCACTATTGCTGACTGACTAAATACTTTTTTGCCCCACTGTATATGATGTCCTTTTTACAGTATATACCTGTGTCCTCTCCCCTGTATATAGTATATACCTGTATGTCGTCTCCTCCTGTATACAGTATATACCTGTATGTCATCTCCCCTGTATATGCTTGTATGTCATCTCCTCCTGTATACAGTAAATACCTGTGTCATCTCCCCTGTATATAGTATACACCTGTGTCCTCTCCCCTGTACATAGTATATTCCTCTAGTGTTAGCTTTCTGTTACTCTTTCTTATGTTAACAGGTCGGTTTTGACCCGTGTCTTAAATCACCCCTAGGACACCCTAAAAACAATTATTTATGATCCAATTTGTTTCTTACCTCTTACATTGTTAGGGTTTCTCAGCCATGGAAGGATTGATTTTATCATTTTTGTTGTGGCCCCCTGGGCCTTTCATTTGAGAGCATACCCTTCATTTTCAATATAAAAATATTGTCAAATGAACCTGAAGAGAATAATATAAACTTTAAAAAGTTTGTTGTATTACCTGACTATTACTGAAGGGTTTTAGAACACATTTCTTAAATGTAAAAAAAATATACATATATATATTTTATATTATTAACTCTAGTAACATCTATGGTGTTACGGGTCAATTTTGACCCATATCTAACTACTTTATGAAAAAGGCAAAAAACAGATTTTTTTTGTATAGAACTTTAATACAAATAAAAGATGAAAATTATATTAACATTAATAGAAATAATAATAAAAAGTAGCTTTTCTAGGTCAAGCAAACAAACAACAATCAATCAAGCAAATCAAATCAACAGAAATCAAGTACTAGTTTTTAGATGCATTAGTATTTGGATGCATGTGTGGCAAAAAGTGACACTTTTTGTGTGTTCTTTGCAGAGGTATTTTTTGCTGGCGAAGCACGATGTGTTTGTCTTTCTGTCCTTATTGCTAGGGCAGACCTGACACCTCTTTCTTTTAGAATCAGGTGGTCTCACTGGGGTTGTGGCTGTTGTGGTTGATGTTGAGGCAGGCCTGGTTGAGGAGGATGCTGGTGATGATGCTCTTTGTGTTGCTGTGGGTGTGGACGAAGCACTTGTTGAGCTCTGGAGTTGTCGGACCAAGGCTGCAGCGACTGGGTCTCGAGGCACTCGTTCCCTTTGGTCAATGTGCGCCTTGACAAGGGATCTTCCTAGTTCCTCAAGAAACATCCTCCGCTTTGTTTTTTTTTTCTTTGAATTCCATCCTTGGTGAATGCGGGTCCACAACACAAATGAATTGCATGTTGACACATCAAGGATGTTGTAAAATACAACCATTGGCCATCTCCTAGTCATTCGCTGGCAAGTGTAGGTGGCAGTCAGCTTGTCCAGGTTGTCCACTCCTCCTTTGTTTTTGTTATAGTCCAGGATGATTCTGGGCTTTTTGTCACTTCCTGATGACACAGCTGCATCTTTGTGAAGTGTGGACATCAGTACCACATTCCGTCGTTTTTTGGGGCAGTATGAAACAGCAGTGGTGGGGTCTGTAAAAACAAACTTTGAGGAAAGTGGAGGCCTGTCTTTCATCTGCAACAATTCAGCGGGCAGCTCAGGTTCTTTTTTTCACTGTGCCCACCATGGTGATTTTCCTCCTGAGAAGTTCTTGTCCAAGGTCATAGCTGGTAAAAAAAACTGTCACAAGTAATGTTGTGACCCTGCAGTCTAGTAGTCATATTGAGGACTACACGTTTTCCTTGTTTTTTTTCAGGGATGCCGCTTGCTGACTTGCCTGTGTAAATCTGTAGATTCCATGCATAGCTATTTTTTTTTATCACAGGCTGCCCGGATTTTTATGCCGTATTTGCCTGGCTTACTTGGCATGTATTGCCGGAAAGGGCATTTTCCGCGGAAAGGGAGAAAACGTTCATCTACTGTCACCTCTGGCCCTGGGTTGAACATCAGTGGAAGGAGCTGCACCCATTTCTCCCAAACATCCCTGATGAGAGCAAGTTTGTCAGATTTTGTTCTGGTGTGTCTGTTGTCAAATCTGAGGACTCTTGATATCATTTGAAACTTTTGAAGTGACATTGTTGCCCGGAAAATATTCCTGCCTGTCGATCAGTGGCCTCATTGCAGGATTTGTACACTCCAGCATGGAGAAGAACACCAATGTAGGCATCTAGGACATCATCATGAAGGTCATTCCACATGTTGCCGTGGACTTTTTTTCCTTCAAGGTTTGTCATAGCAATAATTACTTTCTTTATTGACAATGGCATAAACAGATCAAAACATGTCTTGATGTCACTTACTCTTGTCACAGCAAACCTTGTGATCCCAGGGGTCATTTTTATGACATTTGCAGCATCTGCCCTGCCATGTACATCTGGAGGTACTGAGCTCCAACTGATCTTGCCACTTTTGGATTTGAATCTTTCAGCGGGAGCAGCTTCAGCACCAGTGACCTCCTCATCAGACTGTTTAGAACGGTCTGTGTCTTCCGGTTGATACTCCACATCATCTTCCTCCTCAGAAACCTCTTTATCTGTATCAGTTTGCTGCTGTGTGTCCTCTGATTCATTATCATCTAAGATATAATCCAGAATTTGGCTTACATCAAATCTTCTCCTCATTGTTTCATGTGTAAACTGGAGATGTATACTCTGCAAACTACCAACTCTAAGCTGATTTGGTCATACATGCCTGGACATGTCCCTAACTCAAGTTGTTGGAGGTAGAGCTGGCTGTGGGCTGTTGGTTTATATTGTGTTTATGAGTTCAGTTTTGGGATTTATTATTGTTTTTTTACTCTTATATTAGACCTGGGTCGAAATTGACCCCAACACAAATGTTAAAATTTTAATAAGAGCATTTTACAATTTAGTAAAATAGTTTTATTTTATTGTATTTTGTTTAAAAATAAGTTCCTGAAAAAGTCAAAAAGTCTTGATGCAATAAACAAATGTATGTACAATTTGTATGCATTTAAAACCTAAAACGGGTCGGTCACGACCCTAACACTAGAGGAAGGATATACCTGTGTGTCCTCTCCTCTGTATATAGTATATACCTGTGTGTCATCTCCCCTGTATATAGTATATAACTGTGTCATCTCCGCTGTATATAGTATATACCTGTGTGTGTCATCTCCCCTGTGTATAGTATACACCTGTGTGTCCTCTCCCGTGTATAGTATACACGTGTGTCCTCTCCCCTGTATATAGTATATACCTGTGTGTCCTCTCCCCTGTATATAGTATATACCTGTGTGTCCTCTCCCCTGTATATAGTATATACCTGTGTGTCCTCTCCCCTGTATATAGTATATACCTGTGTGTCCTGTCCCCTGTATATAGTATATACCTGTGTCCTCTCCCTGTATATAGTATGTACCTGTGTGTCCTCTCCCCTGTATATAGTATGTACCTGTGTGTCCTCTCCCCTGTACAAAGTATGTACCCGTGTCCTCTCCTCCTGTATACAGTATATACCTGTGTCCTCTCCTCCTGTATACAGTATATACCTGTGTGTCCTCTCCCCTGTATATATAATATACCCGTGTGTCATCTCCCCTGTATATAGTAGACTAGATGGTGGCCCGATTCTAACGCATCGGGTATTCTAGAATATGCAGCCCACGTAGTATATTGCCCAGTCACGTAGTATATTGCCCAGCCACGTAGAATATTGCCCACCCACGTATTATATTGCCCACTTACGTAGTATATTGCCCAGTCACGTAGTATATTGCCCAGCCACGTAGTATATTGCAGTTATGTAGTATACAGCACAGAGCCACGTAGTATATTGGCCAGTCACGTAGTATATTGGCCAGTCACGTAGTATATTGCGCAGCCCACGTAGTATATTGCCTAGCCACGTAGTATATTGCTCAGTCACGTAGTATATTGCCCAACCAAGTAGTATATTGCCCAGCCACGTAGTATATTGCCCAGCTATGTAGTATATTGCCCAGCCACGTAGTATATTGCCCACTTACGTAGTATATTGCCCAGTCACGTAGTATATTGCCCAGCCACATAGTATATTGCACAGTTACGTAGTATACAGCACAGAGCCACGTAGTATATTGCACAGCGACATAGTATACAGCACAGAGCCACGTAGTATATTGGCCAGTCACGAAGTATATTGGCCAGTCACGTAGTATGTTGCCCAGCCACGTATGTCACAGGTTAAAAAATAAACATATACTCACCTTCCGAGGGAGCACTTGTAGTCATGCCGCCTGTGTGCGGTGCACCGGCAGCTTCCGGTCCCAGGGTTGGTAGCGCAGGACCCGTGATGACGTCGCGGTCACATGACCGTGACTTCACGGCAGGTCCTTCTCGCGCAGGCGTGCAGGACCTGTGATGAGGTCGCGGTCACATGACCATGACGTCATGGTAGGTCCTTGTCGCATACCATCCTTGCCACCGGAACCTGCCGCTTGCATGGAGCGGTTACTAGAGCGTCGCGAGGAGCGGGAAAGGCGGCGGAAGGCAAGTATATAATTTTTTTATTATTTTTAACATTAGATGCTTTTACTATTGACGCTGCATAGGCAGCATCAATAGTAAAAACTTGGTCACACAGGGTTAATAAGGCGGCAGTAACGGAGTGAGTTACCTGTGTCATAATGCGGTCCGTTACCACTGGCATTAACCCTGTGTGAGCAGTGACTGCGGGGAGTATGGAGTGTGCACTGACTGCGGGGAGGAAGGAGCGGCCATGTTGCCACCTGACTGCACCCGTCGCTGATTGGTCGTGGCAATGGTCGTGGGCGTTTTGCCATAACCAATCAGTGACTTGGATTCCATGACAGAGGCCACGACCAATGAATATCCGTGACAGACAGAAGGACAGACGGAAATGACCCTTAGGCAATTATATAGTAGATACCTGTATGTCATCTCCTCCTGTATATAGTATATACCTGTGTCGTCTCCTCTATATAGTATATACCTGTGTGTCCTCTCCCCTGTATACAGTATATACCTGTGTGTCCTCCCCTGTATATAGTATATACCTGTGTCATCTCCCCTGTATATAGTATATACCTGTGTGTCCTCCCCTTTATATAGTATATACCTGTGTCCTCCCCTGTATATAGTATATACCTGTGTCCTCCCCTGTATATAGTATATACCTGTGTCATCTCCCCTGTATATAGTATATACCTGTGTCATCTCCCCTGTATATAGTATATACCTGTGTCATCTCCACTGTATATAGTATATACCTGTCTTCTCCCCTGTATATAGTATATACCTGTGTGTCCTCTCCCCTGTATATAGTATATACCTGTGTGTCCTCTCCCCTGTATATAGTATATACCTGTGTGTCCTCCCCTGTATATAGTATATACCTGTGTCCTACCCTGTACATAGTAAATACCTGTGTCCTCCCCTGTATATAGTATATACCTGTGTCATCTCCCCTGTATATAGTATATACCTGTGTCATCTCCCCTGTATACAGTATATACCTGTGTCGTCTCCAGGTTCCCTCCTGTCTGTACACGGTGGAGGCGCAGTGTCCCCGCAGCACAGAGCATTTCAATAATCCCATTAGTTAGACATTGTATAGAAGGCCTCATGTAGAGCGGCATTAATTTTAGCTGTATAAATAGGTATACAGTGAACCCGGTATTGTCAGGGTGACGCTGTTACACCAAGTAAAATGGTTCCTGGGTTGGAGAAATATGTTTTTTCTTTCTTTCTTTAATCTGTGGTTTGTCTGCTTCATGCCTTCATGTTCCTGATTCTGGGCCCCTGTTATGAATTCCGTTCTTGGGCTCCCTCCTGTGGTTATGAATGGTACTTTTGGGAGTTCTGCCCTTGGGCTCCCTCTGCTGCTCCTGGAGTTTGGCCTGGCAGCTGACTTCACTAATGGGCTCCCTTGGCCTTGGTATTTAACCGAGCTCTGGTCTGTAATTCATGCCAGCTGTCAATGTTTTTCTCGGTTAGACTCAGTCTTCTCCTTGAATTTCTCTGATGGCCTGTCCATGTCAGCATAAGATAAGTTCTTGCTAGTTCTTGTACTTACTGTTCAGTTTAACCCCTTCCCGACCTGTGACACAGCGTATGCGTCATGAAAGTCGGTGCCAATCCGACCTGTGACGCATATGCTGTGTCACAGAATGATCGCGTCCCTGCAGATCGGGTGAAGGGGTTAACTCCCATTTTACCCGATCTGCAGAGACAGGGGGAGTGGTGCTTCAGCCCAGGGGGGGTGGCTTCACCCCCCCGTGGCTACGATCGCTCTGATTGGCTGTTGAAAGTGAAACTGCCAATCAGAGCGATTTGTAATATTTCACCTAAAAAAATGGTGAAATATTACAATCCAGCCATGGCCGATGCTGCAATATCATCGGCCATGGCTGGAAATACTTAAGTGACCCCCCCACACCCACCAATCGCCCCCCCAGTCCTCCGTTATGGGGTCCGGTCCCCTCCGTCCGCCTGCCGGCTCCCCCGTCCTCCTGTCCGCTCCCTCCTTGTTTGAATTCACCCCCCCTGTGGTCCGATCACATCCCCTGTGGTCCGATCCACCCCCCCACCACCCCTTCATATTTACCGATCCTCCCGGTGTCCGTACGTCTCCTCGCTGGGCGCCGCCATCTTCCAATATGGCGGGCGCATGCTCAGTGCGCCCGCCGAATCTGCCAGCCGGCAGATTCCTTACAAGTATATTTTGATCGCTGTGGTAGGTTCTATCACAGCGATCAAAATAAAAAAAATAATAAATACCCCCCCCCCCTTTATCACCCCCATAGGTAGGGAGAATAATAAAATAAAGAAAATATATATATTTTTTTTTCGTTTTCCACTAGGGTTAGGGTTAGAACTAGGGGTAGGGTTAGGGGTAGGGTTAGGGTTACGGGTAGGGTTAGGGTTAGGGTTATGGCATGTGCGGATTTGGCTGCAGATCCGCAGCGGATTGGCCGCGGATCCGCAGCGGATTGGCCGCGGATCCGCAGCGGATTGGCCGCGGATCCGCAGCGGATTGGCCGCGGTTCCGCAGCGGATTTGGCTGCGGATCCGCAGCGGATTGGCCGCTGCGAATTCGTTGCAGTTTTCCATCAGGTTTACAGTACCATGTACACCTATGGAAAACCAAATCCACTGTGCCCATGGTGCGGAAAATTCCGTGCGTTGTATTTTCTGCAGCATGTCAATTCTTTGTGCGGATTCCGCAGCGTTTTACACCTGTTCTTCAATAGGAATCCGCAGGTGAAATCCGCACAAAAAAACACTGGAAATCTGCTGTAAATCTGCAGGTAAAACGCAGTGCCTTTTACCTGCGGATTTTTCAAAAATCGTGCGGAAAAATCTCACACGAATCCGCAACGTGGGCACATAGCCTTAGGGTTAGGGTTGGAATTAGAGTTAGGGTACCGTCTCACAGTGGCACTTTGATCGCTACGACGGTACGATCCGTGACGTTCCAGCGATATCCATACGATATCGCTGTGTCTGACACGCAGCAGCGATCAGGGACCCTGCTGAGAATCGTACGTCGTAGCAGATCGTTTGGAACTTTCTTTCGTCGCTGGATCTCCCGCTGTCATCGCTGGATCGTTGTGACAGCGATCCAGCGATGCGTTCGCTTGTAACCAGGGTAAACATCGGGTTACTAAGCGCAGGGCCGAGCTTAGTAACCCGATGTTTACCGTGGTTACCAGCGTAAAAGTAAAAAAAATAAAACCGTACATACATCCGGTCTGCCGGCCGGAAAGTGAGAGCACAGCACAGCAGTGACGTCACCGCTGCGCTCTGCTCTCACTGTACGGCGGCACTCAGTCAGAGCGGGAAGCAGACGGCAAGGGACCTGAAGGACACCGAAATGTGAGTATGTACGGTTTTTTTTTTTTACTTTTACGCTGGTAACCACGGTAAACATCGGGTTACTAAGCGCGGCCCTGCGCTTAGTAACCCGATGTTTACCCTGGTTACCCGGGACCTTGGCATCGTTGGACCACACAACGACTTTCCAACGATCACGGCCAGGTCGTATCGCTGGTCGTGAACGTTGGTAAATCGTTATGTGAGACGGTACCCTTAGGGTTGGAATGAGGGCTAGGGTTGGAAATAGGGTTAAGATTAGGCTTGTGGTTAGGGTTAAGGATAGGGATAGGGTTGTGTTGGGGTTACAGTTGTGGGTAGGGTTGGGATTAGGGTTAGGATTAGGGTTGGATTTAGGGTTACGGGTGTGTTGGGGTTAGGGTTGTAGTTAGGGGTGTGTTGGGGTTAGGGTTGTGATTAGGGTTATGGCTACAGTTGGGATTAGGGTTAGGGGTGTGTTGGGGTTAGTGTTGAAGTTAGAATTGAGGGGTTTCCACTGTTTAGGCACATCAGGGGTCTCCAAACGCAACATGGCGCCACCATTGATTCCAGCCAATCTTGCGTTCAAAAAGTCAAATGGTGCGCCCTCCCTTCCAAGCCCCGACGTGCGCCCAAACAGTGGTTTACCCCCACATATGGGATACCAGCGTACTCAGGACAAACTGGGCAACAACTATTGGGGTCCAATTTCTCCTGATACCCTTGCAAAAATAAAAAATTACTTGCTAAAACATAATTTTTGAGGAAAGAACAATTATTTTTTATTTTCATGGCTCTACGTTATAAACTTATGTGAAGCACTTGGGGGTTGAAAGTGCTCACCACACATCTAGATAAGATCCTTTTGGGGTCTAGTTTCCAAAATGGGGTCACTTGTGGGGTGTTTCTACTGTTTAGGCACATCAGGGGCTCTGCAAATGCAACGTGACGCCCGCAGACCATTCCATCAAAGTCTGCATTTCAAATGTCACTACTTCCCTTCCAAGCCCTGACGTGCGCCCAAACAGTGGTTTACCCCCACATATGGGGTACCAGCATACTCACAGCAAACTGGGCAACAAATATTGGGGTCCAATTTCTCCTGTTACCCTTGTGAAAATAAACAATTGCTTGCTAAAACATCTTTTTTGAGGAAAGAAAAATGATTTTTTATTTTCACGGCTCTGCGTTGTAAACTTCTGTGAAGCACTTGGGGGTTGAACGTGCTCACCACACATCTAGATAAGTTCCTTGGGGGGTCTAGTTTCCAAAATGGGGTCACTTGTGGGGGGTTTCTACTGTTTAGGCACATCAGGGGCTCTGCAAACGTAACATGATTCCCGCAGACCATTCCATCAAAGTCTGCATTCCAAATCGTCATTACTTCCCTTCCGAGCCCCGGCATGTGCCCAAACAGTGGTTTACCCCCACATATGGGGTATCAGCGTACTCAGGAGAAACTGGACAACAACTTTTGGGGTCCAATTTCTCCTGTTACCCTTGGGAAAATAAAAAATTGTGGCTTAAAAAATCATTTTTGAGGAAAGAAAAATAATTTTTTATTTTCATGGCTCTGTGTTATAAACTTCTGTGAAGCACTTGGGGGTTCAAAGTGCTCACCACACATCTAGATTAGTTCCTTGGGAGGTCTAGTTTCCAAAATGGGGTCACTTGTGTAGGAGCTCCAATGTTTAGGCACACAGGGGCTCTCCAAATGCGACATGGTGTCCGCTAATGATTGAAGCTAATTTTCCATTCAAAAAGCCAAATGGCGTGCCTTCCCTTCCGAGCCCTGCCGTGCGCCCAAACAGTGTTTTACCCCCACATATGGGGTATCATCGTACTCAGGACAAACTGGACAACAACATTTGGGGTCCAATTTCTCCTATTATCCTTGGGAAAATAAAAAACTCCGGGCTAAAAATCATTTTTG
The DNA here is from genome assembly GCF_051348905.1 of Ranitomeya variabilis. Classification (NCBI taxonomy): domain Eukaryota; kingdom Metazoa; phylum Chordata; class Amphibia; order Anura; family Dendrobatidae; genus Ranitomeya; species Ranitomeya variabilis. The sequence goes on along the minus strand of NC_135235.1, from coordinate 755,873,051 downwards.
AGGAAAGAAAAATATTTTTTTTATTTTCATGGCTCTGCGTTATAAACTTCTGTGAAGCACCTGGGGGTTTTAAGTGCTCACTATGCATCTAGATTAGTTTCTTGGGGGGTCTAGTTTCCAAAATGGGGTCACTTGTAGGGGAGCTCCAATGTTTAGGCACACAGGGGCTCTCCAAACGCGACATGGTGTCCACTAACGATTGGAGCTAATTTTCCATTCAAAAAGTCAAATGGCGCGCCTTCCCTTCCGAGCCTTACCATGTGCCCAAACAGTAGTTTACCCCCACATATGAGGTATTGGCGTACTCAGGAGAAATTGCCCAACCAATTTTAGGATCCATTTTATCCTGTTGCCCATGTGAAAATGAAAAAATTGAGGCTAAAAGAAATTTTGTGTGAAAAAAAAGTACTTTTTCATTTTTACGGATTAATTTGTGAAGCACCTGGGGGTTTAAAGTGCTCACTATGCTTCTAGATAAGTTCCTTGGGGGTCTAGTTTCCAAAATGGGGTCACTTGTGGGGGAGCTCCAATGTTTAGGCACACGGGGGCTCTCCAAACGCGACATGGTGTCCGCTAAAGATTGGAGCCAATTTTTCATTCAAAAAGTCAAATGGCGCTCCTTCCCTTCCGAGCCCTGCCGTGCGCCCAAACAGTGGTTTACCCCCACATATGAGGTATCAGCGTACTCAGGACAAATTGGACAACAACATTCGTGGTCCAGTTTCTCCTTTTACCCTTGGGAAAATAAAAAAATTGTTGCGAAAAGATCATTTTTGTGACTAAAAAGTTAAATGTTAATTTTTCCACTCCATGTTGCTTCTGCTGCTGTGAAACACCTGAAGGGTTAATAAACTTCTTGAATGTGGTTTTGAGCACCTTGAGGGGTGCAGTTTTTAGAATGGTGTCACTATTGGGTATTTTCAGCCATATAGAACCCTCAAACTGACTTCAAATGTGAGGTGGTCCCTAAAAAAAATGGTTTTGTAAATTTTGTTGTAAAAATGAGAAATCACTGGTCAAATTTTTAACCCTTATAACTTCCTAGCAAAATAAAAATTTGTTTCCAAAATTGTGCTGATGTAAAGTAGACATGTGGGAAATGTTATTTATTAACTATTTTGTGTCACATAACTCTCTGGTTTAACAGAATAAAAATTCAAAATGTGAAAATTGCAAAATTTTTAAATTTTTCGCCAAATTTCCGTTTTTTTCACAAATAAACTCAGAAATTATCGACCTAAATTTACCACTAACATGAAGCCCAATATGTCACGAAAAAACAATCTCAGAACCGCAAGGATCCGTTGAAGCGTTCCTGAGTTATTACCTCATAAAGGGACACTGGTCAGAATTGCAAAAAATGGCAAGGTCATTAAGGCCAAAATAGGCTGGGTCATGAAGGGGTTAAAGTTATGTCTCTTTTTGTCCAGCTTGTCATTATGAAATATTCAGGCTAGCTGGAAGCTCTGGGGAAGCAGAATTGCCCCTCCACACCGTGAGTCGGTGTGGAGGTTATTTTTGTAATCTCTGCGTGGATTTTTAGGTTCTATATACTGACCGCACAGTGCCCTTTCCTATTTCTGTCTATCTAGTCAGAGTTGGCCTCCTTTGCTAAAATCTGTTTTCATCCCTGCGTTTGTCATTTCCCTCTGCACTCACAGTCAATATATGTGGGGGGCTATCTTTCCTTTGGGGAATTTCTCTGAGGCGAGATAGTTTTCTATTTCCATCTTCAGGGGTAGTTAGTTCTTAGGCTGTGAAGAGGCGTCTAGGGAGTGACAGGAACGTCCCACGGCTATTTCTAGTGTTTGTGTTAGGATTAGGGATTGCGGTCAGTAAAGCTACCACCTCCTCAGAGCTTGTCCATGATCTATTTTACCCACCAGGTCATATCAGTGCTGCTCCGTACCCACCAGGTCATTTCAGTGCTGCTCCGTACCCACCAGGTCATTTCAGTGCTGTTCCGTACCCACCAGGTCATATCAGTGCTGCTCCGTTACCACCAGGTCATAACAGTACAGCTGGCCCACAATGTGTTAAATACATCTCTAAAGAGGGAAAAGTAAGTTCCGAGTCATTTTTTTTTTTTTGTGTAGCTTGTTTTGTCTTTTTTTTCCCCTTGATCTTTGGGTGGTTCAGGATTTGGGTACTGATATGGAGGTTCAGGGTTTGTCCTCGCGTGTTGATCATCTCGCTGCAAGGGTACAGAGTATCCAAGATTATGTTGTCCAGACTCCGGTTTCTGAGCCTAGAATTCTTATTCCTGATTTGTTTTCTGGGGATAGATCTAAATTCTTGAACTTCAAAAATAATTGCAGATTGTTTTTTGCTCTGAGACCCCGTTCCTCTGGTGACTCCGTTCAGCAGGTGAAGATTGTTATTTCTCTGCTCCGTGGAGACCCGCAAGACTGGGCATTCTCCCTGGAGCCAGGGAATCCTGCATTGCTCAATGTAGATACATTTTTCAAGCACTCGGACTGCTTTATGATGAACCTAATTCTGTGGATCAGGCAGAAAAAATCTTGCTGGCTCTGTGTCAGGGTCAGGAAGCAGCAGAAATTTACTGCCAGAAATTTAGAAAGTGGTCTGTGCTTACAAAATGGAATGAGGATGCCCTGGCAGCTATTTTCAGAAAGGGTCTTTCTGAAGCCCTTAAGGATGTTATGGTGGGGTTCCCCACACCTGCTGGTTTGAACGAATCAATGTCTCTGGCCATTCAGATTGATCGGCGCCTGCGTGAGCGTAAGGTGGTGCACCATATGGCGGTGTCCTCTAGGCAGAGTCCTGAGCCTATGCAATGTGATAGGACTTTGACTAGAGCAGAACGGCAGGAATTCAGACTTCAGAATGGGCTGTGTTTTTACTGTGGTGATTCTGCTCATGCTATTTCTGATTGTCCTAAGAGTACTAAGAAGGTCGCTAGGTCTGTTGCCATTAGTACTATACAGCCTAAATTTCTCTTGTCTGTTACTCTGATTTGCTCATTGTCATCCTTTTCTGTAATGGCATTTGTGGATTCTGGCGCTGCCCTGAACTGAATGGACTTAGACTTTGCCAGGCGCTGTGGTTTTTCCTTGGAGCCTATGCAGAGCCCTATTCCCTTGAGGGGGATTGATGCTACGCCATTGGCCAAGAATAAACCTCAGTGCTGGACACATTTGACCATGTACATGGCTCCAGCACATCAGGAAAATATTCGCTTTTTGGTGTTGCATAATTTGCATGATGTTGTTGTGCTGGGTTTTCCATGGTTACAGGTACATAATCCGGTGCTGGATTGGAAATCTATGTCTGTGACTAGTTGGGGTTGCCAAGGAATACATAGTGATATTCCTGTGATGTCAATTTCCTCTTCCCCTTCTTCTGAAGTTCCTGAGTTTTTGTCGGATTTCCAGGATATATTTGATGAGCCTAAGTCTAGTTCCCTGCCTCCTCATAGGGACTGTGATTGTGCTATTAATTTGATTCCTGGCTGTAAGTTCCCTAAGGGTCGACTTTTCAATCTGTCTGTGCCAGAGCATGCCGCTATGCGGAGTTATGTAAAGGAGTCCTTAGAGAAGGGGCATATTCGCCCGTCTTTGTCACCGTTGGGAGCGGGGTTCTTTTTTGTTGCCAAGAAGGATGGCTCCTTAAGGCCCTGTATACATTATCGCCTTCTCAATAAGATCACAGTTAAATTCCAGTACCCTTTACCTTTGCTTTCAGATTTGTTTGCTCGGATTAAAGGGGCTAGCTGGTTTACCAAGATCGACCTTCGAGGGGCGTATAATCTTGTTCGTATTAAAAAGGGTGATGAATGGAAAACAGCATTTAATACGCCCGAAGGCCATTTTGAATATCTGGTGATGCCTTTTCGGGCTCTCTAATGCTCCATCTGTGTTTCAGTCCTTTACGCATGATATTTTCCGGGAGTATCTGGATAAATTTACGATTGTATATTTGGATGATATCTTTTCTCCGATGATTGGGAGTCTCATGTGATGCAGGTCAGGATGGTATTTCAGATCCTTCGTGCTAATGCACTGTTTGTGAAGGGGTCTAAGTGTCTTTTTGGAGTTCAGAAGGTTTCTTTTTTGGGTTTCATATTTTCACCCTCGGCTATTGAAATGGACCCTGTTAAGGTCCAGGCCATTCATGATTGGACTCAACCTACATCTGTGAAGAGCCTTCAGAAATTTTTGGGCTTTGCTAATTTTCATCGCCGCTTCATTGCTAATTTTTCTACTGTGGTTAAACCTCAGACCGATTTGACAAAGAAAGGTGCTGATGTGGTGAATTGGTCCTCTGCGGCTGTGGAGGCCTTTCAGGAGCTTAAGTGTCGTTTTCTGCCCCTGTGTTGCGTCAGCCAGATGTTTCTCTCTCTTTTCAGGTTGAGGTTGACGCTTCTGAGATTGGGGCAGGAGCCGTTTTGTCTCAGAGAAGTTCTGATGGCTCTTTGATGAAACCGTGTGCTTACTTCCCCAGAATGTTTTCGCCTGCTGAGCGTAATTATGATGTCGGCAATCGAGAGTTGTTGGCTATGAAGTGGGCATTTGAGGAGTGGCGTCATTGGCTTGAGGGAGCTAAGCATCGCGTTGTGGTCTTGACCGATCATAAGAATTTGATTTACCTCGAGTCTGCCAGGCGGTTGAGTCCTAGACAGGCTCGATGTTCTTTGTTTTTCTCCCGTTTTGATTTTGTGATCTCGTATCTTCCGGGATCTAAGAATGTGAAGGCGGATGCCCTTTCTAGGAGTTTTCTGCCTGATTCTCCGTGAGTCCTTGAGCCGGCTGGTATTCTCAAGGAGGGGGTGATTCTTTCTGCCATCTCCCCTGATTTGCGGCGGTGCTTCAGGAGTTTCAGGCTGATAGACCTGACCGCTGTCCTGTGGGGAAACTGTTTGTTCCTGATAGATGGACTAGTAAGGTAATTTCTGAGATTCATTGTTCTGTATTGGCTGGTCATCCGGGGATTTTTGGTACCAGAGATTTGGTTGCCAGGTCCTTTTGGTGGCCTTCTTTGTTGCGGGATGTGCGTTCTTTTGTGCAGTCCTGTGGGACCTGTGCCCGGGCCAAGCCCTGCTGTTCCCGTGCTAGTGGGTTGCTTTTGCCTTTGCCGGTTCCTGAGAGGCCCTGGACGCATATTTCCATGGATTTTATTTCTGATCTTCCTGTCTCTCAGAAGATGTCTGTTATCTGGGTGGTTTGTGACCGGTTTTCTAAGATGGTCCATTTGGTACCTTTGCCTAAGTTGCCTTCCTCCTCCGATTTGGTTCCATTATTTTTTCAGCATGTGGTTCGTTTGCATGGCATTCCGGAGAATATTGTGTCTGATAGAGGTTCCCAGTTTGTGTCTAGGTTTTGGCGGTCCTTTTGTGCTAGAATGGGCATTGAGTTGTCTTTTTCTTCGGCATTTCATCCTCAGACAAATGGCCAAACTGAGCGAACCAATCAGACCTTGGAAACCTATTTGAGATGCTTTGTGTCTGCGGATCAGGATGATTGGGTGGAAAGATAGCCCCCCATATCAGGGCTGCTCCGTACCCACCAGGTCATATCAGTGCTGCTACGTTCCCACCAGGTCATATCAGTGCCGCTCCGTTACCACCAGGTCATAACAGGCCCCCTGTAGTCTGTGGCAGAGGGGGGTCTGTGTCGCCAGGGTAATAAATTGTGTTATTTCCAGCTGTGGATGGAATTGTGTTAGGAAGATGACAGTCCATACAAGGCCAGTTGATCTGAGGATCACAACCTGGCTTCTCTAAATGTATCCATGGTTCAGCGATGTTCAATGGAGCAGATCTGTATTCTTCCAACCGTGGCTGAAACCCCCTAGGTTGTTTCCTATAGAATGATAGATCCGTGTCCCTTGTAATGCAGCCATGATGCAAAATGGCTGCTGTCCTGTCTCTGGTCCTTTTGAGATGTAGGGATGTCTTGGCAGGATCTCTCTTTCAGTCTCTTTATACAGAGGCATGTAACCTATTTTTAGACTGAACAAGTGTCCCTCATTCAGTATTTACATTAAGGGTAAGGGTACCGTCACACAGTGGCATTTTCATCGCTACGACGGCACGATTCGTGACGTTCTAGCGATATAGTTACGATCTCGCAGTGTCTGACACACTACTGCGATCAGGGACCCTGCTGAGAATCGTACGTCGTAGCAGATCGTTTGGAACTTTCTTTCGTCGCTGGATCTCCCGCTGTCATCGCTGGATCGTTGTGTGTGACAGCGATCCAGCGATGCGTTCGCTTGGAACCAGGGTAAACATCGGGTTACTAAGCGCAGGGCCGCGCTTAGTAACCCGATGTTTACCGTGGTTACCAGCGTAAAAGTAAAAAAAAAAAACGTACATACTCACATTTCAGTGTGACGTCACCGCTGCGCTCTGCTCTCACTGTACGGCGGCACTCAGTCAGAGCGGGAAGCAGACGGCAAGGGACCTGAAGGACACCGGAATGTGAGTATGTACGTTTTTTTTTTTTTTTACTTTTACACTGGTAACCACGGTAAACATCGGGTTACTAAGCGCGGCCCTGCGCTTAGTAACCCGATGTTTATCCTGGTTACCCGGGACCTTGGCATCGTTGGTCGCTGGAGAGCGGTCTGTGTGACAGCTCTCCAGCAACCACACAACGACTTTCCAACGATCACGGCAAGGTCGTATCGCTGGTCGTGATCGTTGGTAAATCGTTATGTGAGACGGTACCCTTAGAATGGAGAGAGATCAAGTAGCATTACTTGTTTATTTAAACTATTTGCATAGTTTTATCCTCTCTGCTTTAGAAGTCAACAAACTGGCTCCATAACACAATTCATAATTAGCATAACAGCAAACATCACTAGTGATTAAGGATAAGCCACAATAAAAGTCAATATTACCAACTTACACAAACAAAGTCTGTTTTCTTGACCAACCAGAAATCAACACTTAAATTTGAAAGCCAACATACAGATCACATTCTATTAAGGTACCGTCACACTAGACGATATCGCTAGCGATCCGTGACGTTGCAGCGTCCTGGCTAGCGATATCGTTTAGTTTGACACGCAGCAGCGATCAGGATCCTGCTGTGATGTTGCTGGTCGTTGAAGAAAGTTCAGAACTTTATTTGGTCGTCAGACCGGCGTTTATCGTCAGGTTTGACACCAAAAGCAACGATACCAGCGATGTTTTACGCTGGTAACCAGGGTAAACATCGGGTTGCTAAGCACAGGGCCGCGCTTAGTAACCCGATGTTTACCCTGGTTACCAGCGTAAAAGTAAAAAAAACAAACAGTACATACTCACCTGCGCGTCCCCCGGCGTCCGCTTCCTGCACTGACTGAGCGCCAGGACCGGAAAGTGAAAGTACAGCACAGCGGTGACGTCACCGCTCTGCTGTTAGGGCCGGCACTCAGTCAGTGCGGGAAGCGGACGTCGGGGGAAGCGAAGGTGAGTATGTACTGTTTGTTTTTTTTACTTTTACGCTGGTAACCAGGGTAAACTTGGGGTTACTAAGCGCGGCCCTGCGCTTAGCAACCCGATGTTTACCCTGGTTACCCGGGGACCTCAGCATCGTTGGTCGCTGGAGAGCGGTCTGTGTGACAGCTCTCCAGCAACCAAACAGCGACGCTGCAGCGATCGGCATCGTTGTCTGTATCGCTGCAGCGTCGCTTAGTGTGACGGTACCTTTATTCATCTTTTGTTAAAAATAGTCATCTGGTTAATTAAGATACAATGATGTATGTCTTCACAATGCCAAAAGTAAAAAAAAGTTCTTATCACCCCCTTTCGACCCATTCAAAATAAAATAAAAAAATCAAACACACATATTTGGTATCGCTGTGTTCAGAATCGCTTAAATTATCAGTATAAGAAAAGACTGAACCTAATCGCTAAATGGCGTAATGCAAGTCAAAACATCAGAATTACGATTTTTGGTCACCGCAACATTGCATTATAATGCAGTAACGGGCAATCAAAAGATCGTATGTGCACCCCAAAAAAATTACACTTACCTACCCGGCGCTCCCTCGTAGTGTCCTGCTCCGAGGCCAGCAGCTGCTTTATGCTTGTAAGCAGCACATGGCAGGGACGTCACAAGCAGAGCACAGCTGCCGGAGTACTCGCCGGGACTGTGCGCACAGAGAGCGGTGAGTATTCATTGCTCTTCAGCAGTGCAGTGTCAGCCACCGGCTTCCTGCTGCTGCCGGCGGTCACGTGTGCCACTACTTAAGAGAAATGAATATTCATTGGATTCATTCATCAGGAGACTATTTAATATTGAACTATATTCAAGCGAGACTAGATGAAGAAAACCCTAAAATAATGTATCATTTTAACCGAAACAGTCAGAAAACTAGCCACATATTGGTAGATCCCAGACCTCAAACTATATACTTTGTAAGTTTATATGCCACTCCAGTGTCAGGAATAGATAGTATGTGAAAATAAAGTATATACCGCTCATGGAACACTTAACTTCCAGAGATAATCTCCATATTCATACTACACGGTGTTCCAAATTATTATGCAAAAAATATTTCCTCATATTTTCTCTAAATTACCTATCTGAATGGCAGTCATTGTTATTTTCCAGTCATCTACTATTCCAGTATAATTGCAATGTTTTGGGAAAAACTGCCTATGAAAACAGTATCTTTTTAAAAAAAATAAACACTCAAAATGCATGTTCCAAATTATTATGCACAGCAGAGTTTTCAACCTTTTTTTTTATTTTGAACAAAAAAAATGGTCAATTGTGAAGTTATAAGCATTATCAGCTTATTAGAAAATGAAATCAAACAGTTTTCAAGTGAAAACTTTATTCTAGGTGATGTTACATTTGCACATAGGACCCCTTGTTCGAAAGAAGCTTCTGAACTCTCTCGTCCATTGAATTTGTCAGTTTTTGGATGGTTTCTGCTTCAATTGTTTTGCATGTGGACAGAATCCCCTCCCAGAGCTGTTGCTTAGATGTGAACTGCCTCCCGCCATCATAGACACTCCTTTTGATGATGCTCCAGAGGTTCTCAATGGGGATGAGGTCAGGGGAAGATTGTGGCCACACCATAAGTTTGTCCTCTTTTATGCCCATAGCAGCCAGAGATGCAGATGTGCTTTTTGCAGCATGAGACGGTGCATTATCATGCATGAAAATGATCTTGCTGCGGAAAGCACGGTTCTTCCTCCTGAACCATGGCAGGAAGTGTTGTTTTAGAAACTCCACATAGATTATGGAGTTCATCTTTACTCCTTCAGGGATCATAAAGGGGCCGACAATCTCTCTCCCCATGATTCCAGCCCAAAACATTACTCCACCTCCTCGTTGGCGCCTTAGCCCTGTTTTCATGGGGTGTCCATCCTCCACTCCATCCATCTGGACCATCGAGCGTTGCACGGCACTCATCGGTGAACAAAACAGTTTGGAAGTCAGTCTTCATGTATTGTTTGGCCCACTGGAGCCGTTTCTGCTTGTTGCAGTGGATAGAGGTGGTCGACAGGATGGCTTACGCACAGCTGCAAACCTCTGAAGGACCCTGCATCTTGTTGTTCTGGGGACGTTGGAGGCACCAGCAGCTTCAAAAACTTGTCTGCTGCTATGACAAGGCATTGTTGCAGCTGCTCTTTTAACCTTACGCAATTGCCTGTTGGAAAGAGTCCTCAATTTTTCCTCATCAGCACGCACACGTGTGCTGGGAATCAGCTACATACTTCTTGATTGTGCGATAATCACGATGAAGTGTCTTGGCAATGTTGATTGTAGTCATGCCTTGACCTAAATACTCCACAATTTGTTGCTTCTCAGCAGCCGACACATCCTATTTCTTTCCCATTTTGGCAAAAAATGTAGGCTGCTTAATAATGTGGAACAGCCTTCTTAAGTAGTCTTGCCTTTATTTGGACACACCTGCCAAACTAATTTGCACAGGTCTCTGCAATTGCTTTCAGTGATATAAAGAGCCCTGACACACATCACCATCAATGAGTTTAAATGACAAACAAAAAAATTCTAACCTTATCACTCCTAAACTCTATGTGCATAATAATTTGGAACACAGTGTAAATAATGGCACAGATCTTCCAGACATTATGATTGCACACATCCCTAGTCTTTATAACGATATTGCACTCATTCCTTGACAGACCGCAGCATGGCCATTAGTTAGAAGCTGCTATTGATCTTTAGAGCAGGTAAGTTTTCCCTGAGTGGTACATATTGGGCCATCTGAAAACGGAGTTTAGTCTAGGACAATTACTACTAATTACAGCTTAAAATACCAAAGTAGGGCAGTCCCTATAGGAGAAAAAACACAAGAATTATACTGTATTTTCACATACTATCTATTCCTGAAACTGGAGTGGCTTATACATTTATGAAATACTAGATGGTGGCCCGATTCTAACGCATCGGGTATTCTAGAATATGTATGTATGTATGTATGTATGTACACTCACCGGCCACTTTATTAGGTACACCTGTCCAACTTCTTGTTAACACTTAATTTCTAATCAGCCAATCACATGGCGGCAACTCAGTGCATTTAGGCATGTAGACATGGTCAAGACAATCTCCTGCAGTTCAAACCGAGCATCAGTGTGGGGAAGAAAGGTGATTTGAGTGCCTTTGAACGTGGCATGGTTGTTGGTGCCAGAAGGGCTGGTCTGAGTATTTCAGAAACTGCTGATCTACTGGGATTTTCACGCACAACCATCTCTAGGGTTTACAGAGAATGGTCCGAAAAAGAAAAAAAATCCAGTGAGCGGCAGTTCTGTGGGCGGAAATGCCTTGTTGATGCCAGAGGTCAGAGGAGAATGGGCAGACTGGTTCGAGCTGATAGAAAGGCAACAGTGACTCAAATCGCCACCCGTTACAACCAAGGTAGGCCTAAGAGCATCTCTGAACGCACAGTGCGTCGAACTTTGAGGCAGATGGGCTACAGCAGCAGAAGACCACACCGGGTACCACTCCTTTCAGCTAAGAACAGGAAACTGAGGCTACAATTTGTACAAGCTCATCGAAATTGGACAGTAGAAGATTGGAAAAACGTTGCTTGGTCTGATGAGTCTCGATTTCTGCTGCGACATTCAGATGGTAGGGTCAGAATTTGGCGTAAACAACATGAAAGCATGGATCCATCCTGCCTTGTATGGAGCATCTTTGGGATGTGCAGCCGACAAATCTGCGGCAACTGTGTGATGCCATCATGTCAATATGGACCAAAATCTCTGAGGAATGCTTCCAGCACCTTGTTGAATCTATGCCACGAAGAATTGAGGCAGTTCTGAAGGCAAAAGGGGGTCCAACCCGTTACTAGCATGGTGTACCTAATAAAGTGGCCGGTGAGTGTATGTACAGTGGGGCAAAAAAGTATTTAGTCAGTCAGCAATAGTGCAAGTTCCACCACTTAAAAAGATGAGAGGCGTCTGTAATTTACATCATAGGTAGACCTCAACTATGGGAGACAAACTGAGAAAAAAAAATCCAGAAAATCACATTGTCTGTATTTTTATCATTTTATTTGCATTTTATGGTGGAAAATAAGTATTTGGTCAGAAACAAAATTTCATCTCAATACTTTGTAAAATATCCTTTGTTGGCAATGACAGAGGTCAAACGTTTTCTGTAAGTCTTCACAAGGTTGCCGCACACTGTTGTTGGTATGTTGGCCCATTCCTCCATGCAGATCTCCTCTAGAGCAGTGATGTTTTTGGCTTTTCGCTTGGCAACACGGACTTTCAACTCCCTCCAAAGGTTTTCTATAGGGTTGAGATCTGGAGACTGGCTAGGCCACTCCAGGACCTTGAAATGCTTCTTACGAAGCCACTCCTTCGTTGCCCTGGCGGTGTGCTTTGGATCATTGTCATGCTGAAAGACCCAGCCACGTTTCAACTTCAATGCCCTTGCTGATGGAAGGAGGTTTGCACTCAAAATCTCACGATACATGGCCCCATTCATTCTTTCATGTACCCGGATCAGTCGTCCTGGCCCCTTTGCAGAGAAACAGCTCCAAAGCATGATGTTTCCACCACCATGCTTTACAGTAGGTATGGTGTTTGATGGATGCAACTCAGTATTCTTTTTCCTCCAAACACGACAAGTTGTGTTTCTACCAAACAGTTCCAGTTTGGTTTCATCAGACCATAGGACATTCTCCCAAAACTCCTCTGGATCATCCAAATACTCTCTAGCAAACTTCAGACGGGCCCGGACATGTACTGGCTTAAGCAGTGGGACACGTCTGGCACTGCAGGATCTGAGTCCATGGTGGCGTAGTGTGTTACTTATGGTAGGCCTTGTTACATTGGTCCCAGCTCTCTGCAGTTCATTCACTAGGTCCCCCCGCGTGGTTCTGGGATTTTTGCTCACTGTTCTTGTGATCATTCTGACCCCACGGGGTGGGATTTTGCGTGGAGCCCCAGATCGAGGGAGATTATCAGTGGTCTTGTATGTCTTCCATTTTCTAATTATTGCTCCCACTGTTGATTTCTTCACTCCAAGCTGGTTGGCTATTGCAGATTCAGTCTTCCCAGCCTGGTGCAGGGCTACAATTTTGTTTCTGGCGTCCTTTGACAGCTCTTTGGTCTTCACCATAGTGGAGTTTGGAGTCAGACTGTTTGAGGGTGTGCACAGGTGTCTTTTTATACTGATAACAAGTTTAAACAGGGGCCATTACTACAGGTAATGAGGGGAGGAAAGAGGAGACTCTTAAAGAAGAAGTTACAGGTCTGGGAAAGCCAGAAATCTTGATTGTTTGTTTCTGACCAAATACTTATTTTCCACCATAAAATGCAAATAAAATGATAAAAAAAACGGACAATGTGATTTTCTGGATTTTTTTTTCTCAGTTTGTCTCCCATAGTTGAGGTCTACCTATGATGTAAATTACAGACACCTCTCATCTTTTTAAGTGGTGGAACTTGCACTATTGCTGACTGACTAAATACTTTTTTGCCCCACTGTATATAGCAGCCACATAGTATATAGCACAGGCCACGTCGTATATAGGAGCCATGTAGTATATAGCAGACAAATACTACGTGGCCTGCGTTAATACAGGCCATGCAGTATATAACAGTGGCCACGCAGTATATAACTCAGCCCTAACAGTATATAACAGCCCACGCAGTATATAGCAGCCACGCAGTTTCTAACACAGGCGACGTAGTTTTTAACACAGGCCACGCAGTATATAACACAGGGCACTTAGTACATAGCACAGCCCACGCAGTATATAACACTGGCCACGTAGTATATAGCAGCCATGCAGTATCTAACACGGCCCACATAGTATATATAAGTGTCATATCCCTGTTAAAAGAAAAAATTTAAATAAAAAATAGTTCTATACTCACTCGCCGGGATCCAGCGAAGCTCTGGCGATGAGCATGCGGCTGCCGCCATTTTCCGTTCCCAGGATGCATTGCGACATTACCCAGATGACTTAGCGGTCTCGCGAGACCGCTAAGTCTTCTGGGTAATTTCGCAATGCATCTCTGGGAACGGAAGATGGCGGCAGGTGCGAGCGCATCGTCGGATGACGGAAGGTGAGAATAGCAGGTTTTTTGTTTTTTTATTATTTTTATCATTACATCTTTTTACTATTGATGCTGCATAGGCAGCATCAAAAGTAAAAAGTTGGGGACACATAGGGTTAATAGCAGCGGTAGCGGAGTGAGTTACCCGGGGCATAACGCGGTCCGTTACCGCTGGCATTAACCCAGTGTGAGCAGTGACTGGGAGGGGAGTATGGAGCGGGCGCCGGGCACTGACTGGACGGAAGTAGGGAGGGACTAATCGGACTGTGCCTGTCGCTGATTGGTCGCGGCAGCCATGACAGGCAGCTGGCGAGACCGGTGAGTGATGTGGGATTTCCGTTACAGACAGACGGAAGTACCCCGTAGACAATTATATAGTAGATATAGTTTGAGGTCTGGGATCTGCCAATATGTGACTAGTTTTCTGACTGTTTTGGAAACATGATACATGATTTTAGTTTTTTTTTTTTGTCTAGTCTCGCTTGAGTGTAGGTCAATATTAAATAGTCTCCTGATGAGTCGCCTTTGGTGAGGACGATGAAACCCGTAGAAATGTGTGGCTTGGAGAGTGAGTGTGTATACGTCACCTCACCCTATATACTGAACTGTGGGGTACATGTTTTCTCTATTAGTCACCTACTGACTAACCTTCAGGGGCTGAATTATGGGTATAGTTTTACATTTGGAATTAAGTTTAGTTTTATCCTTTTGTCAGCAAACATGAGAAATGACAAGAGACAACCCATTTAAGAAGATCCAATTTTGGTTAAAACTATTCCAACATTATGAACATAAAAAAAGTCTTCTCCCTTATTTGACATGGAATGTTTATTAACAGTTGATTTCCAAGTAAAATATTTCCCACTTTAAGAAAATAAAAAAGGCTTCCCCTCTGTGTGACTGCTCTGATGTCTAACAAGAAGAGCTTTCCATTTAAAACATTTCCCACATTTTGAACAGCAAAAAGGCTTCTCCCCTGTGTGAGTTCTATGGTGGCTAACCAAATCTGATTTTTGGCTAAAACATTTCCCACATTCTGAACAGGAAAAAGGCTTCTCCCCTGTGTGAGTTCTCTGGTGACTAACAAGAAGCACTTTCCAGTTAAAACATTTCCCACAATCTGAACAGGAAAAAGGCTTCTCCCCTGTGTGAGTTCTCTGGTGACTAACAAGAAGCACTTTCCGGTGAAAACATTTCCCACATTCTGGACAGGAAAAAGGCTTCTCCCCTGTGTGAGTTCTCTGGTGATTAACCAAAGCTGATTTTTTGATAAAACATTTCCCACATTCTGAACAGGAAAAAGGTTTCTCCCCTGTGTGAGCCCTCTGGTGAATAACAAAATGTGATTTATGGTTAAAACATTTCCCACATTCAGAACATGAAAAAGGCTTCTCTCCTGTGTGAGTTTTTTGGTGACTAACAAGATTCGCTTTATGGTTAAAACATTTCCCACATTCTAAACAGGAAAAAGGCTTCTCCCCTGTGTGAGTTCTATGGTGAATAACAAAATGTGATTTCTGGTTAAAACATTTCCCACATTCAGAACATGAAAAAGGCTTCTCCCCTGTGTGAGTCCTATGGTGAGTAACAAGCAGTGATTTACGTGCAAAACATTTCCCACATTCTAAACAGGAAAAAAGCTTCTCCCCCGTGTGAGTTCTATGGTGAGTAACAA
The DNA here is from genome assembly GCF_051348905.1 of Ranitomeya variabilis. Lineage (NCBI taxonomy): Eukaryota > Metazoa > Chordata > Amphibia > Anura > Dendrobatidae > Ranitomeya > Ranitomeya variabilis. The sequence continues at coordinate 755,857,872 of NC_135235.1, read as the reverse complement.
GCTTTGATTTATGTGCAAAACATTTCCCACATTCTGAACAGGAAAAAGGCTTCTCCCCCGTGTGAGTTCTATGGTGAGTAACAAGCCATGATTTATGTGCAAAACATTTCCCACATTCTAAACAGGAAAAAGGCTTCTCCCCCGTGTGAGTTCTATGGTGAGTAACAAGCATTGATTTATGTACAAAACATTTCCCACATTCTGAACAGGAAAAAGGCTTCTCCCCTGTGTGAGTTCTATGGTGAATAACAAAAGCTGATCTCTGGTTAAAACATTTCCCACATTCTGAACAGGAAAAAGGCTTCTCCCCTGTGTGAGTTCTATGGTGCCTAACCAAACCTGATTTCTGGATAAAACATTTCCCACAATCTGAACATGAAAAAGGCTTCTCCCCTGTGTGAGTTCTCTGGTGATTAACAAAATGCCGTTTGTCGCTAAAACATTTCCCACATTCTGAACAGGAAAAAGGCTTGTCCCCTGTGTGGGTTCTTTGATGGCTATCAAGATTTATTTTCCATTTAAAACATTTCCCACATTCTAAACATGAATATGGCCTCTCTGCTGCGTGAGTTCTCTCATGTGTAACAAGACGTGAATTCTGAGTAAAACGTTTCCCACATTCTGAACAAGAAAAAGGCTTCTCCCCTGTGTGAGCTCTTTGGTGTGCAACAAAATGTGATTTCTGGTTAAAACATTTCCCACATTCTGAACATGAAAAAGGCTTCTCCCCTGTGTGAGCTCTACGGTGAGTAACCAAATCTTGTTTATGTTTAAAACAGTTCCCACATTCTGAACATGAAAATACTTTAGGAGCAGTTTGTTTTTTAATGCCTCTTTTGTGACTTTGATTTTCCTTAGCAGTCAGTAATGAATCAGAACATGGGACCTGTTTCATGGGATCAGATGACAGATCTTTGCTGTGAATGGATGATGATATATCTGGAGTAATGGCATTCACTTCAGTTGTATCTTGTGGGATCTCAAGATCATCGGATTTAAAAATTGAAGAGGTCAACGGTCCTTCTGATCTCCTGGTACAGTCATCTGCGAAGATAAAAAAAACAATTTTTTTCAATAAAATATCCTAGAGTTTTATATTTTTGAACATTTCTACTTAAACTGTCCATAAAAATGGCAAGCTATGTTAAAAGAAACTTTAATTATTTACCAAGACAATGACTGTTCACAGTCTAATAGAAAAATAGGATTACTTATCGGTAATGCTCTTTTATAGAGCCCAGGACAGCACCCACAGAGAGAGAGGGGATCTGACCCTAGGAACAGGAAACCTACAGAGAGATAAAAGGGGCGGCCCCCCCTCTCTCCTCAGTTGTATTACAGAGAATGGGAGGATCCGCCACCATGTTTTAGTCAACAAGCTCCAAAATCAATGATATATACATATCTACATATCTACAATTTCCTTTTATATACAGTCTACAATTAACTCCTCACCACCAAAATACCACGTGCAACTATACAAAAGGGAGGGATGTGAGTGGGTGCTGTCGTGGGCTCTATAAAAGAGCAATACCGGTAAGTAATCCGTTTGTTTCTCTTTGCCACGACAGCACCCACTTAGAGATTTACAGAGACAATCACCTGGGTGGGGCCACCGTTTCAAGAACTGATACTCCGAAGACAAAATCAGATGAAAATGATAGGTCTAGCCTATAGAGCCTATAAAAGGTAGAAGGAGAAGACCAGGTTGAGGCCTTACATATAAGATCTATTGGAATGTCCGCCTTTTCCGCCCAGGAAGCCGATATGGCTCTTGTAGAATGTGCTCCCACATTTTCTGGTGGTTCTCTTCATTTGGCCTTATATGCCAGCACTATGGCATCTCTAATCCAGCGAGACAGCGTATTTTTCGTGACCCTGGAACCCTTCTTATTACCCTGGAAAGACACAAAGAGAGCCCTGCTCTGTCTCAAGGCCTTAGTCCTATCTAAGCAGCTCAAAAGAGCCCTTTTTACGTCCAGGGTATGTAGTTTCTCTTCCTCTGGTGTCGAGTGGTTTTCATGAAAAGTAGGAAGGAAGATTTCTTGTGATCTATGAAATTTAGTAGCAACTTTGGGAAGATAGAATAGTCTTAAAGACAAACCCATCCTATCAAGCCATATTGATAAGAAAGGTGGATCAATTGATAAAGCTTGGACGTCACTCACTCTCCTAGCAGACACCAAAGCTACTAATAACAGTTTTTAACGAGATATATTGTATTGAGGCTATCTGGAGAGGTTCTGTTAAAGCATCCAGCACTAAATTTAAATCCCATGGTGGGACCTGTGGTATATAGACAGGGTTTGAACGTTGGCACGCAGATACAAAACGAGATACCCATTTATTACCTGCAATGTCATAGTTATAAAGGGCCCTAGAGCTGAAATATGAACTTTTAGGGTATTTACTGAAAGGCCTAATTCACGTCCCTTTTGTAGCAACTCTAATAAGGGAAATATAGGCACCTCCGTAGCTACATCTACTATATAAAACTAAGAATTTTTTCCAGATTCTAGTGTATATTTTTGTTGTGGATGGTTTTCTACTCTTTAAGAATTCTCTAGGCTTTAATAATTGCCTCTCAAATTCCATGCCGTCAAGTTCATGCCCTTGACTTGAGGGTGGAAGAAATGGCCTTGTGAGAGTAGGTCTCTGGTCTCCGGAAGAATCCAAGGATTGGAAACTGACATTGCTTTTAGCCATGAGAACCATGGCCTTTTGGGCCAAAATGGAGCTATCAACAGTACTTTTGCCCCTTCTTCCCTTATCTTCCTGATGACTATAGGAAGAAGATTCCATGGGGGAAAGGCATAGGCCAGATTGAATGTCCATGGGATCTGCAGGGCGTCGAATACGTCTGGAGTGTCCTGCCTGCATAATGAGGCAAATCTTTTGACCTGTATGTTGCATCTTGTTGCAAACAGGTCTATCTGAGGTACAACCCATCTGGTAGTTATCATCCTGAAGATTCGCTTGCTGAGCATCCATTCTCCCTGATACAGGGTGTGGCGGCTGAGAAAATCTGCTGGGGAGTTGTCTATACCCCTGATGTGTACGGCTGACAGGGACAAAAGATGTTTCTCGGCTAGCTCCATAATGTTTGCTGTAATGCTCATGAGGGCGTTTGACCGCGTACCTCCTTGATGGTTTAGGTAAGCTACTGAGGCGGTGTTGTCGGACTGAATCCTTGTATGGGAGCCTTGTAGCTGCGGAAGAAAGTTAAATATGGTATAATATATCGCCTTTAACTCCTTCACATTAGAAGAGTCACTAGTCTCTGATCTAGACCACCGGCCCTGGACTATTTCGTTCCTAAAATGTGCGCCCCAGCAAAAGGGACTAGCTTCTGTGGTAATCATGTTTGAAGGAACAACAATCACCCAATGAACCCCGCCCGAGAGATTAACCGGGTTTAACCACCATCTATGGGAGTGGACTACATCTAATGGCAGGAATAGTGTACGTTCCAATTGCCCCTGCAGCATGCTATCTTCCTGTAATCCAAATTTTTGAAATTTCCTAGTATGTAGCTGAGCCCACTGTACTGCGGGAATACAAGAGGTTAATGAACTCAATAAGGACATGCTTTTCCTTAACCCCTTCACCCCGAAACCTATTTTCAACTTCCTGACCAGGCCATTTTTTACAATTCTGACCACTGTCACTTTATGAGCTCATAACTCTGAAACGCTTCAATGGATCCTGCTGATTCTGAGACTGTTTTCTCGTGACATATTGTACTTTATGATAATGGTAAAATTTCTTCGGCTTGACTTGCGTTTATTTGTGAAAAAAATCGGAAATTTGGCGAAAATTTAGAAAATTTAGCAATTTTTGAACTTTGAATATTTATGCCCTTAAATCAGAGAGATGTGTCACAAAAATTAGTTCATAAATAACATTTCCCACATGTGTACTATACATCAGCACAATTTTGGAACCAAAATATCTTTTGGTCAGAAAGTTATAAGGGTTAAAAGATGACCTACGATTTTTCATTTTTTCAATAAAATTTAGGAAACCATTTTTTTTAACCCCTTCATGACCCAGCCTATTTTGGCCTTAATGACCTTGCCGTTTTTTGCAATTCTGACCAGTGTCCCTTTATGAGGTAATAACTCAGGAACGCTTCAACGGATCCTAGCGATTCTGAGATTGTTTTTTCGTGACATATTGGGCTTCATGTTAACATTTCCCACATGTCTACTTTACATCACCATAATTATGGAAACAAATTTTTTTTTTGCTAGGAAGTTATAAGGGTTAAAATTTGACCAGTGATTTCTCATTTTTACAACAAAATTTACAAAACCATTTTTTTTAGGGACCACCTGACATTTGAAGTCAGTTTGAGGGTTCTATATGGCTGAAAATACCCAAAAGTGACACCATTCTAAAAACTGCACCCCTCAAGGTGCTCAAAACCACATTCAAGACGTTTATTAACCCTTCAGGTGTTTCACAGCAGCAGAAGCAACATGGAAGGAAAAAATTAACATTTAACTTTTTAGTCACAAAAATGATTTTTTCGCAACATTTTTTTATTTTCCCAAGGGTAAAAGGAGAAACTGGACCACGGAAGTTGTTGTCCAATTTGTCCTGAGTACGCTGATACCTCATATCTGGGGGTAAACCACTGTTTGGGCGCACGGCAGGGCTCGGAAGGGAAGGAGCGCCATTTGACTTTTTGAATGAAAAATTGGCTCCAATCTTTAGCGGACACCATGTCGCGTTTGGAGAGCCCCCGTGTGCTTAAACATTGGAGCACCCCCACAAGTGACCCCATTTTGGAAACTAGACCCCCCAAGGAACTTATCTAGATGCATAGTGAGCACTTAAAACCCCCAGGTGCTTCACAGAAGTTTATAACACAGAGCCATGAAAATAAAAAAATATTTTTCTTTCCTCAAAAATGATCTTTTCGCAACAATTTTTTTATTTTCCCAAGGGCAATATGAGAAATTGGACCCCAAATGTTGTTGTCCAGTTTGTCCTGAGTACGATGATACCCCATATGTGGGGGTAAACCACTGTTTGGGCGCACGGCAGGGCTCGGAAGGGAAGGCACGCCATTTGGCTTTTTGAATGGAAAATTAGCTTCAATCATTAGCGGACACCATGTCGCGTTTGGAGAGCCCCTGTGTGCCTAAACATTGTAGCTCCCCCACAAGTGACCACATTTTGGAAACTAGACCCCCCAAAGAACTTATCTAGATGTGTGGTGAGCACGTTCAACACCCAAGTGCTTCACAGAAGTTTACAACGCAGAGCCGTGAAGATAAAAGATCATTTTTCTGTCCTCAAAAAAGATGTTTTAGCAAGCAATTTTTTATTTTCACAAGGGTAGCAGGAGAAATTGGACCCCAATATTTGTTGCCCAGTTTGTTGGGAGTACGCTGGTACCCCATATGTGGGGGTAAACCACTGTTTGGGCGCACGTCAGGGCTCGGAAGGGAAGTAGTGACATTTGAAATGCAGACTTTGATGGAATGGTCTGCGGGCGTCACGTTGCATTTGCAGAGCCCCTGATGTGCCTAAACAGTAGAAACACCCCATAAGTGACCCCATTTTAGAAACTAGACCCCCCAAAGAACTTATCTAGATGTGTGGTGAGCACGTTCAACCCCCAAGTGCTTCACAGAAGTTTACAACGCAGAGCCGTGAAAATAATAAATAATTGTTCTTTCCTCAAAAATTATGTTTTAGCAAGTAATTTTTTATTTTTGCAAGGGTAATAGGAGAAATTGGACCCCAACAGTTGTTGCCCAGTTTGTCCTGAGTACGCTGGTACCCCATATGTGGGGGTAAACCACTGTTTGGGCGCACGTCGGGGCTTGAAAGGGAGGAAGCACCATTTGACTTTTTGAAAGCAAGATTGGCTGGAATCAATGGTGGTGCCATGTTGCGTTTGGAGACCCCTGATGTGCCCAAACAGTGGAAACCCCTCAATTCTAACTTCAACACTAACCCCAACACACCCCTAACCCTAATCCCAACTGTAGCCGTAACCCCAATCACAACCCTAACCCCAACACACCCGTAACCCTAATCCCAACCCTAACCCTAATCCCAACCCTAACCCTAATCCCAACCCTAACCACAACTGTAACCCCAACACACTCCTAACCCTATCCGTAACCCTAACCACAAGCCTAATCTTAACCCTATTTCCAACCCTAGCCCTAATTCCAACCCTAACTCTAATTCCAACCCTAACCCTAAGGCTATGTGCCCACGTTGCGGATTCGTGTGAGATTTTTCCGCACGATTTTTGAAAAATCTGCAGGTAAAAGGCACTGCGTTTTACCTGCAGATTTACAGCGGATTTCCAGTGTTTTTTTGTGCGAATATCACCTGCGGATTCCTATTGACTAACCGATGTAAAACGCTGCGGAAACCGCACAAAGAATTGACATGCTGCGGAAAATACAACGCAGCGTTTCTGCACGGAATTTTCCGCACCATGGGCACAGCGGATTTGGTTTTCCATAGGTGTACATGGTACTGTAAACCTGATGGAAAACTGCTATGAATTTGAAGCAGCCAACCGCTGCGGATCCGCGGCCAATCCGCTGCGGATCCGCGGCCAATCCGCACTGTGTGCACATGCCCTAACCCTACCCCTAACCCTAGTTCTAACCCTAGTTCTAACCCTAACCCTAGTGGAAAAAGAAAAAAAATATATTTTCTTCTTTTTATTATTGTCCCTACCTATGGGGGTGATAAAGGGGGGGTCATTTACTATTTACTATTTTTTTTATTTTGATCACTGTGAGGTTTTATCACAGTGATCAAAATGTACATGGAACGAATCTGCCTGCTGGCAGATTCGGCGGGCGCACTGCGCATGCGCCCGCCATCTTGGAAGATGGCGGCGCCCAGCGAGGAGACGTACGGACACCGGGAGGATCGATAAGTATGAAGGGGTGGTGGGGGGGTGGATCGGAGCACAGGGGGGGTGATCAGAGCACAGGGGGGGTGGATCCGAGCAAGGAGGGAGCGGACAGGAGGACGGGGGAGCAAGCAGGCGGACGGAGGGGACCGGCCCACATAACGGAGGACTGGGGGGGCGATCGGTGGCGGTGGGGGGGCAGATCAGGTTTTCCAGCCATGGCCGATGATATTGCAGCATCGGCCATGGCTGGATTGTAATATTTCACCGTTTTTTGGGGTGAAATATTACAAATCGCTCTGATTGGCAGTTTCACTTTCAACAGCCAATCAGAGCGATCGTAGCCACGAGGGGGTGAAGCCACCCCCCCTGGGCTGAAGCACCACTCCCCCTGTCCCTGCAGATCGGGTGAAATTGGAGTTAACCCTTTCACCCGATCTGCAGGGACGCGATCCCTCCATGAAGCATACGCTGCGTCACAGGTCGGATTGGCACCGACTTTCATGACGCAGCGTATGCGTCAAAGGTCGGGAAGGGGTTAAGGACCACTGTTGAGGAGAGCCAAAATATCAAATACTTAATTAACCTCAAGACATAAGGTAATTGAGAGAAGCAACCCATAACATGTATTGTTCAACCTTACATAAGTTTTCCTCAGATCAAAGTGAGACACTAAAGATGGCTACCATCTCCTGTATCAGATCCATGTGCTCTGGTATCCAAGATGAACAATGAAGACACTAAAGATGGCCGCCATTTCCTGTATCAGCAGACCATGTGTTGGTGTCCAAGATGACGCCCACCCTGATGACCTCATGGATCCACCCACAGTGACGCCCAACCTGATGACCTCATGGACCAACCCACCCTGATGACCTCATGGATCCGCCCATGGACTTGCTCATTGCCCAACCCACTAACCAATGGAATACATCCGAACACTCCCATTTTAGAGCTAACCGAGCCCCCTTACAGAAAATATATAAGATGTGTTTTAAGCCAAATAAAGCCCTTCTTGGAGCTGAGCCACACATTGATCAAGGAGAGTTACAGCTGACTGTGTCTGGTGTATTTCTTTAGTGCACATGATCAATATCCATTAGGCCAGGAGTAGGCAACTAGAGAATTGAACATTTTATTAATTGTTCAACCCAACATATTTGGCGTGTGGTATACGGTTGTCGCCTGTGATAAGATTTTCAGTTCTGTATAAGAGAGACTAGGACCTGGAGTGATTGACTCGGCCTAGGGGGGCCCGGTAAAGCTTGGAGTGAATTGACTCAGTTCAGGCATAATAAATTGTGTAGCGGCTCGTTAAAACTTGGAGCGAATTGGCTCAGTTCGAGCCAATTAAATGTATAGTTTTTCTTTTTTTTTTTGCCCCGTGACATCGAGTGAGTTGACTCAGCACGGGGACTGGTAAGTTAGGGAGCAATTTGACAAAGTAGGGAATAATTGGTTTGTAAAGTACAGACCACGGAAGTCAGACAGGGACCACGTGACAAGAATCAATAGGAACTGAGTACTGCAGACTCAGTTCCCTTTAGAATCTCAGGTTTGAGTCATCTCCCCCGTCTTATTGTTTGCTTGGTGTTTGTTATCTTGATAGATAGATAGATATACTGTATATCTATAGAACGATGGAGAAATTAATGCAGTTCTGCCGTATGGGCACTAAGTCAAATTCAGATGGCAAGTTAGACTCGTGTAAATTAGTGGAAGTTGTGTGGAATGGTTGGTTGGATGGTTACAGCCCCTGGAGTAGAAGATTGTCTTAAAAGAAAGAAAAGGTATCCTAGAAGATAATGGATTGTTGTCTATTGCTAGGGCAGAAGAAAGAGTCTCTGAAAGTCTGTATAGAGAAAAAAAAAAATTGGAAATTGGGTAGAAGAGGAAAGGAATAGAAAGAATAGCGTTTTGAGTTGTGTGTATTACAAAAATATATCCTGTGAGCGGCCACCACCGTATAATGGTGGCCCAGAGCCATGTGCCAAATGTAATGCTGGCGGCAGCCATTTTGTGGATGGCAAATGTCTTAATTCTAATAGCGGCCATTTTGTGGATGGCAAATGTGCTTATTCTGATGGCAGCAGCCATTTTGTGGATGGCAAATGTTTTAATTCTAATAGCGGCCATTTTGTGGATGCAAATGTGCTTATTCTGATGGCAGCAGCCATTTTGTGGATGGCAAATGTTTTAATTCTAATATCGGCCATTTTGTGGATGGAAAATGTGTTAATGATGGCAGCAGCCATTTTTGTGGATGGCAAATGTGCTGCTCCTGGTGGTGAACATCTCAGATTAAGGCTACACACCACATCACTAAATCCTTGTTACCCAGTAATGACCACTGATGGCCAATACTATATTCCTTCGGGAAGTGAACAGGCTTTACCCATGTTTCCCGTCTCAGTGGTTTCCAGTGGGGCACCGACCCTTTCCCCTATCACACCTGTCATGAATCCAGCAATACTCCCACCTGGATTGTCCCCGGCACCAACCCTTTCTACTGTCACTTCCACTGCCAATTTAGCCGCACACCCACATGAGATGCTTCAAGCAGCGGCCTCTCCTCCCAATGCTTCCACTACAACAGCACTCTCACGCAGTCTACCTAACCCTATACCTGGTACCTCACAGGCAGTCTCGCAGCCAAGCGCACACCTGTATGGGACGGTGGCAACTGTAACAAGGGGGGCTCAATCTGGGAGGAGGATACCAGCAACACAGGAAGCACAAAGGGGAGGGAATGTTGGCAACCTATTTTTGAAAAGGAACTTCCTGAGGGACCATTGTTAGTGGTGGGAAAGGGTGACATAACAAAAATGGAGACAGACGCTATTGTTAATGCTGCCAATTCTCGGTTACAGCACAATGGAGGTGTAGCTAGAGCTAGAGTGGAAGCAGGAGGGGTGACTATTCAAGCTGACAGTCAAATCATTGTTGAGTCACGTGATCAGATAGCTGTTGGGGACATAGCGGTGACTAAAGCTGGCAATCTCTCGTGTAGAATGATCATACACGCTGTGACCCTTACTGTTGACCCTATTTATCCAGACGTTAGTGCTCAACAACTTTGTGCAGCAATAACTCGCATTAATAAGGACAGGACTGTTTAAAGCTTTTAAGACTGCCTACGTCACCTGGACCCCACACCATGACACTGGAGCTGCCCAAATAGAGCCCCTCATTCCAGGACTGTTTCCTCCTCCTGCTCCTCATATACAAGGGACTACATCTGAACTCCCGGTGCCATCTCTACTCCCGCCTCAGGTGCCACCACCAACAGTGCCAATGCTCATGTCTGAGGAGCCCACCCTCTACGTCAAGTTTACACCCCAGCAAGCTGCTACTCTGTTGAACCAAGTTCCAGATCCAGAAAAACAGCCGATACCTTTCTACAGAAAGCATGCTTCAAATCCAAAGTACTTAGCCAGCCAAGTGGCAAGATCTCATTTCCTTGCCAAATCTTAAAGCAGGCGATGCATATTGGCCTGTTATGTATATCTTGTTCAATGATGACTCACTTGCCAGTGACGAGACATGGGACTCTGGTGTTGAGTTCTGCCAAGAACCTAAGACAAGGGCCTCGGATGAGTTGGCTGACCTATCACTTATTGTCGCTAAAGGATTCCAGATGCCTCAAAGCTGATGCAGCCATTGTACAATGACCTCAAGACGTCAGCGTTTCCACTATGTACCAAATCCGTGGAAGCTTTCTACGCTCTTAAACAGGCCATACAGTTTGCACCAGCTCTTGGAATCCCAAATTCTGATATCATCTGTTGTGAATTCCGTTCTCGGGCTCCCTCCTGTGGTCATGAATGGTACTTTGTTGAGTTCTGTTCGTGGGCTCCCTCTGGTGGCTTTGAGTGATACGGCTGGTTTTTAGCTGGGCTCCCAGCTGCCTCGTTTTCTGCTGTGCTGGCTGCCTATTTAACTCCACCTAGGTCTTTACTTGTTGCCAGCTGTCGTTGTACTCAGTATTGGTTCAGATCTCTCTGGGACTTCCCTTTTGACCTGTCTCCTCCAGGAGAAGCTAAGTTCATGCTAGTTCATTTTTGCTTATTGCTTTTGGAAAATGTTTCTCAGTATATGATGAGTTCAGTCCAGCTTGCTTATATGCTATTTCCTTGCTAGCTGGAAGCTCTGGGGTGCAGAGTTGCGCCCCTCACATCGTGAGTCGGTGTGAGGGTCTTTTTGTATTCTCTGCGTGGATATTATTGTAGCATTTTTTACTGACCGCACAGTTCCCTCGCTATCTTCTGACTATTTAGTTATTAGCGGGCCTCATTTGCTAAAACCTGTTTTCATTTCTATGTTTGTATTTTCCTCTTAACTCACTGTTTTTATCTGTGGGGGGCTGCCTTTACTTTGGGGAAATTTCTCTGAGGCAAGTGAGGCTTTTGTTTCTCTCTAGGGGTAGCTAGCTCTCAGGCTATGAAGAGGTGTCTAGGGAGAGTTAGGTAACGCTCCATGGCTGCCTATAGTGTGTGTGATAGGATCAGGGTTGCGGTCAGTATAGTTCCCACATCCCCAGAGCTTGTCCTATATTTCTGGTTTACCTATCAGGTCGCTTCAAGTGTTCCTAACCACCAGGTCCATAACAATCATCTAAGGACATCCAGTTCTCTTAATGGCTCCACATGACATAATTGCTATTCTTGGAACCTAAACATCTGTTGGTGCAGCGTCATATGAGACTCCAATGTTCGCTCTTGGTTCCGGATAATGTCACTGTTGTCCGCTGCAGCATCTTCAAACTGTCCATGCTGCTTCCTCTTTCCAGGGGGGATGTGGATGATGATACTGATGCTCTCGGAGAAGATGCTTCTACACACTCAGAGGATCATGACTGTCTCGAACAAATGCAGGAAGAAGCAGCCTCCAAGAAAAATGTGTCTGAAGACCCACTCCCACATGCTGACCTGACGTTCTTCACTGATGTTTCCAGATTTGCAGATGAAACAGGAAGATTCTATATGGGATATGCCGTGGTTACACATGACCAGGTCATCTCAGCTGGATCGCTACCACCGCACGTCTGCACAAGAAGCGGAACTTAAAGCTTTGACGTTGGCTTGTCAGGAAGCGACGGAGAAGGTGGTCAACATCTACACGGATTCAAGATACGCTTTTGGAGTGGCTCATGACTTCGGCAGTATCTGGGCAGCCAGAGGATACCTAACGTCCAGTGGAACTCCTGTAAAACATGCTGCTACCATGCAAGAACTTGTGGTCACTCTGGATCTACCTTCAGAGGTTGCAGTGATCGAGATCAAAGCTTACGGGAGATTGGATTCTCCAGAAGCAAAGGGGAACTTCTTTGCTGACAAAACAGCAAAGACCTATGCTGTGGATCCATTTGGGAAAGAGAAAGCAGTGGTGTACGTGTCACAAGACACTGAAGAAGGGACTAAAGCCTCTCTTATGAGGATTATCCATCTACATCAAGGCAAGACATCAGATGATGAAAAGAAGTCATGGCAAGAAGGAGGAGCTAAAAAGGATGAAGATGGAGTCTGGAGGGTGAACAAAAAGCTCTGTCTACCCCGTAATCTGAACCCCTCGGTGACAGAATGGGCACATGGTATCACCCACAGAGGCAAGAATCAGATGAATGACCTAATTTGGAAGACTTATATGGCACCTGGGATCTCTACTGTCACCCAAAAATATGTCAAGTCCTGCCTTGTGTGTGCAACATGCAATCCAGCACCGCCTCAGAAAGTTACTCAGAAACATTTGGCTAAACCACTCTATCCCTTTCAGAGAATTCAGATCGATCGTATTCAAATGCCAAAAGTAGGGAAGTACGAGTATGTACTGGTAGTGACTAACATGTTCTCATGATGGCCCGAAGCCTATCCAGTAACCAACATGACAGCCAGAGTGACTGTTAAGAGACTGGTGACTGAAGTATTATGCAGATATGGGGTCCCAGAGGTAATTGAGAGTGACCAAGTACCCGCATTCATTGCAGCACTGTCTAAGGAACTATGAACATTAGTGGAAGCTGATTTGGGTTTACATACTCCTTATCACCCACAGAGCAGTGGGAAAGTAGAAACACTGAATGGCACCTTGAAAAATAAAATACTGAAAGCCAGTTAGGAGGTCAGACTTGGACAGACATTTTGCCCGTTGCCTTATACTCAGTCAAAAACACTCCAAGGGGTCCCACTAAAAACTTACACCATTTGAGATTCTTTTTGGGGGGCCTCCAGGGTTGGGTCAATATTTTCCACAACAGCTAGCCTTAGGAAGTGATATTCTTGTAAATTATGTAATTGTTGTTACTAAAGAACTGTCAATAACACATGTACAAGTTTTATCATCCATTCCAGGTCCAGATTCCAGTGAAGGTACCCATACTTTCCAACCTGGTGATTACATGCTGGTAAAGACGTTCATCAGAATGACATCCCTGGAGTCGAGATTTAAGGGTCCCTACCAAGTGCTCCTGACTACTCATACTTCAGTCAGGGTTGCTGTGCGCCTCCTGGATCCATCTCTCACATTATAAACTTGTTAGACAGTTAGGGACAGAGTAGGATCTGACCTGCTTGTCAAAGTCCAGCTACAAAGGGAGGTTTTCCACAAGGGAAAACTTGTCTCAAACTGGTGAAAACTCCAATTCCCCCCTCCCGGGCGAGACGGTCAGATCTAGGATGTGTACATCAGGGTTAGTCACACATGTGTATTTTATGTAACCATGGAGATGGGAGATTGGAGAGTAATAGATCCAGCAGGTAGGAAAGTCCCGAAGACATGGGTAACGCGCTCCGATATACCTCCTCGGTATACCCATAATCAGTCACACATTCTCTGGTGTCTATAGCATCCGTATTGTCATGAAGCCTCTGATGTCATAGTGACACTTAACACCGGTGGGTTAGGGAACCACGGTGGGATCAAGATAAAAAAAAAAAAAAAAAAGGTTAATAAAGTATTTAGGGGGGACTGTTGAGGAGAGCCATAATATCAAATACTTAATTAACCTCAAGACATAAGGTAATTGAGAGAAGCAACCCATAACATGTATTGTTTAACCTTACATAAGTTTTCCTTAGATCAAAGTGAGACGCTAAAGATGGCTACCATCTCCTGTATCAGATCCATGTGCTCTGGTATCCAAGATGAACAATGAAGACACTAAAGATGGCCGCCATTTCCTGTATCAGCAGACCATGTGTTGGTGTCCAAGATGACGCCCACCCTGATGACCTCATGGATCAACCCACGGTGACGCCCAACCTGATGGCCTCATGTACCAACCCACCCTGATGACCTCATGGATCCGCCCATGGACTTGCTCATTGCCCAACCCACTAACCAATGGAATACATCCGAACACTCCCATTTTAGAGCTAACCGAGCCCCCTTACAGAAAATATATAAGATGTGTTTTAAGCCAAATAAAGCCCTTCTTGGAGCTGAGCCACACATTGATCAAGGAGAGTTACAGCTGACTGTGTCTGATGTATTTCTTTAGTGCACATGATCAATATCCATTAGGCCAGGAGTAGGCAACTAGAGAATTGAACATTTTATTAATTGTTCAACCCAACACCACCTCACACTTGAAGTGACTTTGAGGGGTCTATATGACAGAAAATGCCCAAATGTGACACCATTTAAAAACTGCACCCCTCAAGGTACTCAAAACCACATTCAAAAAGTTTATTAACCCTTCAGGTGCTTCACAGGAATTTTTGGAATGTTTAAAAAAAATTGAACATTTAACTTTTTTCACAAACTTTTTACTTCAGATCCAATTTGTTTTACCAAGGGTAACAGGAGAAATTGGACCACAAAAGTCGTTGTACAATTTGTCCTGAGTACGACCATACCCCATATGTTGGGGTAAACTACTGTTTGGGTGCATGGCAGAGCTCGGAAGGAAAGGAGCGCCATTTGACTTTTTAATGTAAAATTTTCTGGAATTGAGATCTGACACCATGTCGCGTTTGGAGAGCATCTGATGTGCCTAAACAGTGGAAACCCCCCACAAGTGACACCATTTTGGAAAGTAGACCCCATAAGGAACTATGTAGACCCCCTAAGGAACTAATCTAGATGTGTGGTGAGCACTTTGAACCTCCAAGTGCTTCACAGAAGTTTATAATGTAGAGACGTAAAAAAAAAAATCATATTTTTTTCACAAAAAAATATCTTTTTGCTCCAAATTTTTATTTTCCCAAGGGTAACAGGACAAATTGGACCCCAACTTTGTTGTGCAATTTGTCCTGAGTACGCTGATACCCCATGTGTGGGGGTAAACCACTGTTTGGGCGCATGGCAGAGCTCGGAAGGGAAGGAGCCGTTTGACTTTTCAATGCAACATTGGCTGGAATTGAGATCGGACACCATGTCGCGTTTGGAGAGCCCCTGATGTGCCTCAACAGTGGAAACCCCCCTCAAGTGACACCATTTTGGAAAGTAGACCCCCTAGGGAACTAATCTAGATGTGTGGTGAGCACTTTGAGCCCCCAAGTACTTTACAGAAGTTTATAATGTAGAGCCGTAAAAAAAAAAATCCTTTTTTTTTTTCACAAAAATGATCTTTTCGCCCCAAATTTTTTATTTTTCCAAGGGTAACAGGACAAATTGGACCCCAAAAGTTGTTGTTCAATTTGTCCTGAGTACGCTGATACCCCATATATGGGGGTAAAACACTGTTTGAGCACATGGCAGAGCGGGGGAAGGGAAGGAATGCCGTTTGATTTTTCAACGCAAAATTGGCTGGAATTGAGATCAGAACCCTTGTCGCGTTTGGAGAGCCCCTGATGTGCCTAAACAGTGGAAACCCCCAATTCTAACTGAAACAGTAACCCAAACACACCCCTAACCCTAATCTCAACCATAACCCTAACCACACCCCTAACCCTAATCCCAACCGTAAATGTAATCCAAACCCTAAATTTAGCCCCAACCCTAACCCTAGCCCTAACCCTAAATCTAATGGTAAAATGGAAATAAATACATTTTTTAAACTTTTATTATTTTTCCCTAACTAAGGGGGAGATGAAAGGGGGGTTTGATTTACTTTTATAGCGTTTTTTTGGCGGATTTTTATGATTGGCAGCTGTCACACACTAAGTGACGCTTTTTATTGCAAAAAATAGTTTTTGCATCAACACGTTTTGAGAGCTATAATTTATCCATATTTTGGCCCACAGAGTCATGTGAGGTCTTGTTTTTTGCGGGACGAGTTGACGTTTTTATTGGTACCATTTTTGGGCACATGACATGTTTTGATCAGTTTTTATTCTGATTTTTGGGAGGCAAAATGAACAAAAACCAGCAATTCCTGAATTTCTTTTAGGGGGGCCGTTCCACGTGTGGTATAATTGATAAAGCAGCTTTATTCTTCAGGTCAGTTTGATTACAGCGATACCTCATTTATATCTTTATGTTTTGGCGCTTTTACACAATAAAAACTATTTTATATAAAAAAATAATTGTTTTTGCATCGCTTTATTCTGAGAGCTATAAGTTTTAATTTTTCTGCTGATGATGCTGTATGGCAGCTTTTTTTGCGGGACAAGATGATGTTTTCAGCTGTACCATGTTTATTTATATCCGTCTTTTTGATCGCGTGTTATTCTACTTTTTGTTCGCTGGTTTGATAAAGCGTTGTTTTTTGCCTCGTTTTTTATTTATTTTTTGCGGTGTTCACTGAAGGGGTTAACTAGTGGGATACTTTTATAGAGCAGGTCGTTACAGACGCGGCGATACCAAATACGTGTACTTTTACTCTTTTGCTGTATGCTTGGGTGAATATGGACACCTCTGTCAGTAAAGCCTACATATGGGATGGCTGGAGCCAAGTGTGATTAGATGTAATTAAAAACCAGATGGTGAAGGGATCACACTTGGTTCTGGCAAACCCATACGTAGGCTTTGCTGAGAGGTGTCCATATTCACCCAAGCATACAGACATTAGCCTTCGGTAAGTGTTCACATTTGGACAGGGAGGTCAGGTACCCATCAGTTTAATGAGACCACCTTGACGATGGTTGATGGGCTCACACTATTTGGCCAAATTCTGTGCTAAGCGTCTCAAAAATGTTTTCCTAATGTTCAAAAAGCCATTTTGCTATTCATATTTCATGTATTTCATATTTGACGTGTTTTGGCACGATAGAGTGCAACCTTTTTTTGTATATTATATACGGAGGTAGCTGCTCCTGGTATGCACCTATTCACACTAGTTTGGATGTGCCAGTCATTTTTTCTGTCATTTCTATGTTAGCTTACTGACTGAGCACTCCTCCCTTCACCATGTGGTTTTTAATTACATCTAATCACACTTGGTTCCGGCCATCCCATATGTAGGCTTTACTGACAGAGGTGTCCATATTCACCCAAGCATACAGACATTAGCCTTCGGTAAGTGTTCACATTTGGACAGGGAGGTCAGGGACCCATCAGTTTAATGAGACCACCTTGACGATGGTTGATGGGCTCACACTATTTGGCCAAATTCTGTGCTAAGCATCTCAAAAATGTTTTCCTAATGTTCAAAAAGCCATTTTGCTATTCATATTTCATGTATTTCATATTTGACGTGTTTTGGCACGATAGAGTGCAACCTTTTCTTGTATATTGACCCAGGGTGGGACGTCACTATATTAGATCAGATTGCTGATCTGACACTTTGCATAGCACTGTGTCAGTTCAGCGATGTGACGGGCAGTGCAGGAGGCTTTCCGGCGCCTGCTGTGAGCAGGCGCCGGCTAGCCACCTCACTTCAGGACCCAGAAGAAGCCCCGTGGCCATCTTGGATCCGGGGACTTCTTCCAGGACACCGGAACAACGCGATCGCTTCGCGTTGTTCCGGTGGGAGAGCGCAGAGAGCCCCCGTCCCTGTGCGATGCCCCGCTGTATCGCTGTCACTACTGACAGCGGCATCAGAGGGGTTAAATGCCCACGATAGGCGCTAGCAGCTGACACCTGCACACGATTGCCGTGGCGCTCAGCGTGAGGCTGCACGATCGTGCCGCCGTACTAGTAGTGCGGCTTGTGGGAACCGCAGAGCAGTACTAGTACGGCGCATGTCAGGAATGGGTTAAAGAGATACTACGTTTACTAATTGTTTTGCCTACTTTATTAATTATAGATTACTTTTTATCATCAGGAAGCAGACATTTTTGGCTCACTGAGTCCAGATGAAGCCCTAGGAACATCTGACAGGTCACAGGCCGTAGTCTGGATTTTTCCCAGTTAATCATCCTGCCAAGGGCCTGTAAAGAAGAAACTATTTCTCCTAGTCTTTGTTCACATTGCAGGGGGGAATTGCATACTATTAAGAGGTCATCTAAGTATGGGATAATTAAGGTATCTTTAACCCGTAAATAAGACATTACCTCCAACATTAATTTAGTAAACACACGGGGTGCCATAGATAAACCAAAGGGAATTGCTTTAAATTGTAGATGACAGATATGAAATATAATAAATGTGAACACTTACCAAAGGCTAATTTCTGAATGCATGGGTGAATGTAGACACCTCTCTCAGTAAAGCCTACATATATGGGTTGGTCGGAACTAAATGTGATTAGATGTAATTAAAAACCACCTTCGGTAATTGTTCACATTTGGACAGGGAGGTCAGGGACCCATCAGATTAATGAGGCCACCTTGACGATGGTTGATGGACTCACACTATTTGGCCAAATTTTGTGCAAA
The DNA here is from genome assembly GCF_051348905.1 of Ranitomeya variabilis. NCBI lineage: Eukaryota > Metazoa > Chordata > Amphibia > Anura > Dendrobatidae > Ranitomeya > Ranitomeya variabilis. The sequence goes on along the minus strand of NC_135235.1, from coordinate 755,839,281 downwards.
GCATCTCAAATATTTTTCCTAATGTTCAAAAGCCATTTTGCTGTTCATATTTCATGTATTTCAAATTTGACATGCTTTGGCACAATAGAGTGCAACCTTTTTTTGTATATTGTATATGGAGGTAGCTGCTCCTGGTATGCACCTATTCACACTAGTTTGGATGTGCCAGTCCTTTTTCTGTAATTTCAGAAATTCAGGTAGGCGCGTGCGATCGACTTATATAGTGCACGCCTTACCTCCTGGCCCTTGAGGCAGTGCTTCCTTGGCAGGGTATACCCGCAATCAGTGTCCCAGCAGAGAAACTGTTGCAGTAGCGCGTGTATAAGGAACTTTCCATGCCTTGAATTCAATCTTCTGAAGGCACTGGTAAGAAATGACTCCTGTCATTCTACCCAGAGGAGGGGGAGCCATAAAGGAACATTCTCCCGACCCTGTCACCCGCACTGGAGCCCCTGACGCTCTTATAAGAAACTGCACAGGTGGCTATCCAGGCAAGCATTCCTCTTCTTAGATCAAACTTCAGAGCATAATCTCTGCAGATTCCCGTCTAGGAACAGGAAACCAACTGAGGAGCGAGGGGAGCCGCCCCTTTTATCTCTCTGTAGGTTTCCTGATCCTAGGGGCGAATCCCCTCTCTCTCAGTGTGTGCTGTCGTGGCGAAGAGAAAATTAGGGGTTTCTTCCTGTATAGTCTTATTAATGCAGTTAGCGCAGAGATCCTTCTGCCACTGAACTGCAAGCGTCTTTACAAAGGGCGCATTCTCTGTTCTTTGATTTACCGCTAGACTTCCTCGACCCCTAGTGATCAAGCAGAAAAAATGGACCCTGTTACCATAAGGGTGACATTCACGTAGATCACTCACCACCGCTGACAGTCAAGGGTAACGGTTTCGGAGGCTGGACAGATGCACGTACAGCGTCCCTTCTGGACGCCGAGGAGTCTTGCTGGACAGGACGACTGCTGCTCCTACCATTTGAGCAGCTACTTATCCTGGTATGCTGGTGGCTCGGCAAGGCATTTGGCAAGAGCTACTGCTGCTGCTACGGCAGCTGCTGCTGCTCTCCCACTTCCATGATGAAGTTCTGGGCATGAGTGCGTTTTCTGTGGTAATCCCCAATTTATAAGGGTATGTGTCCACGTTCAGGATTGCATCAGGATTTGGTCAGGATTTTTCATCAGTTTTTGTAAGCCAAAACCAGGAGTGGAACAATTAGAGGAAAAGTATAACAGAAACATATGCTCCACTTCTGCATTTATCACCCACTCCTGGCTTTGGCTTACAAATACTGATGAAAAATCCTGACCAAACCCTGATGCAATCCTGAACGTGGACACATACCCTAAGGGATCCACTGCACTCCCCGCCTCATCCGGTGCCCAATGGTTGCCCCTTCCATCCTCTGTCACGCCGTCTAAGTAATTTTTTGCCGGCCGGGGTTTTAGTCATGGGTGCCGCGATCTTGGATTCGGCCCCCGACGTCATGCAGGCACGCCCATTCCCAGTTTTCCTTGCGCGTGACGTCAGATGCGCGACTCGGAAGCGGCTACCCCTCCTGGACGCCGGCAGAGGGGGGAGGGTGGCGCGGCAGCCACAGAGGAGCCCTGGACACCCGACCGTGCTGCACCGACGCCCGTTCGGACACTGAGGCCCAAAGGTACCGTGGGCTCTTCCTGCACCCTAGGTCCAGCACACAGGCCCTGCCTGTTCTTCCACGCCGGGACGGGAGTGGGTAAGTAGGCAAAAAATCTTCCGCCGTTTTCAGCACGAGGGTCTCTGTCAGGATAGGAAACCCAACTGAATCGAAGGAGAAGTACCGCCCTTTTATTTTCAGTATGGTTCCTGTCCTGACTGGGCGGCTCCCCTCTTTCAGGGGTGCTGTCATAGGGGAAGGGAAAACTTTAATTATTTACCAAGAGAATGACAGTTCACAGTCTAATAGAAAACCTTGTTGGATGAGCCAGTAGTGTGGTGTTCACCTGTTTGTTCATTCTGCCTCCCAAATATCAAATAAAAATAAACCAATCAATGTTATGTAGACAAAAATAATACCGATTCTCATCTCACAAAAAACAAGTCCCCACTGAGGTCTATCATCTCTCAATGGAAAAACAGAGGTTCCCACACTACTATACTAGTGGCTCAAAGGCTGTTGAAAAGCAACAGGGATTCTATAAACCAATCAAGCAAAATCCGCTCTCACTTCTGAGTCTTGCAGTGTGCTCAAACAACATTTAGGATCCCTGTATTTAGCAACATTATAGCGAGAAGAATCCACTTAATTTGTGATGTGTGTCTCATGGAGCACAATCTGGGCACTATGTGCTGGGTAATAAAATGGTAAATGTGTAATTTTCCCTCTCCAACATCTACTGCGTGTGAATTTCCGGCAAGTGGCTGTGGAGTAAAAATATTCATTCCTCCTACACACGTGGTGTAAATTGTTGGTACCCCTCGTTTAATGACAGAAAAACCCACAATAGTGACAGAAATAACTTGAATCTTATAAAAGTAATAATAATCAAAAAATCTATTAAAATGAACAAATTAACCCCTTCATGACCTTGCCGTTTTTTGCAATTCTGACCAGTGTCCCTTTATGAGGTAATAACTCAGGAACGCTTCAACGGATCCTAGCGATTCTGAGATTGTTTTTTCGTGACATATTGGGCTTCATGTTAGTGGTAAATTTAGGTCGATAATTTCTGAGTTTATTTGTGAAAAAAACGGAAATTTGGCAAAAATTTTGAAAATTTCGCAATTTTCACATTTTGAATTTTTATTCTGTTAAACCAGAGAGTTATGTGACACAAAATAGTTAATAAATAACATTTCCCACATGTCTACTTTACATCAGCACAATTTTGGAAACAAATTTTTTTTTTGCTAGGAAGTTATAAGGGTTAAAATTTGACCAGTGATTTCTCATTTTTACAACAAAATTTACAAAACCATTTTTTTTAGGGACCACCTCACATTTGAAGTCAGTTTGAGGGTTCTATATGGCTGAAAATACCCAAAAGTGACACCATTCTAAAAACTGCACCCCTCAAGGTGCTCAAAACCACATTCAAGAAGTTTATTAACCCTTCAGGTGTTTCACAGCAGCAGAAGCAACATGGAAGTAAAAAATGAACATTTAACTTTTTAGTCACAAAAATGATATTTTAGCGAAATTTTTTTTATTTTCCCAAGGGTAAAAGGAGAAACTGGACCACGGACGTTGTTGTCCAATTTGTCCTGAGTACGCTGATACCTCATATGTGGGGGTAAACCACTGTTTGGGCGCACGGCAGGGCTCGGAAGGGAAGGAGCGCCATTTGACTTTTTCAATGAAAAATTGGCTCCAATCTTTAGCGGACACCATGTCGCGTTTGGAGAGCCCCCGTGTGCCTAAACATTGGAGCTCCCCCACAAGTGACCCCATTTTGGAAACTAGACCCCCCAAGGAACTTATCTAGAAGCATAGTGAGCACTTTAAACCCCCAGGTGCTTCACAAATTGATCCGTAAAAATGAAAAAGTACTTTTTTTTTCACAAAAAAATTATTTTAGCCTCAATTTTTTCATTTTCACATGGGCAACAGGATAAAATGGATCCTAAATTTTGTTGGGCAATTTCTCCTGAGTACACCAATACCTCACATGTGGGGGTAAACCACTGTTTGGGCACATGGTAAGGCTCGGAAGGGAAGGAGCGCCATTTGACTTTTTGAATGAAAAATTATCTCCATCGTTAGCGGACACCATGTCGCGTTTGGAAAGCCCCTGTGTGCCTAAACATTGGAGCTCCTCCACAAGTGACCCCATTTTGGAAACTAGACCCCCCAAGGAACTCATCTAGAGGCATAGTGAGCACTTTAAACCCCCAGGTGCTTCACAAATTGATCCGCAAAAATGAAAAAGTACTTTTTTTTCACACAAAATTTCTTTTAGCCTCAATTCTTTCATTTTCACATGGGCAACAGGATAAAATGGATCCTAAAATTTGTTGGGCAATTTCTCCTGAGTATGCCGATACCTCATATGTGGGGGTAAACCACTGTTTGGGTGCACGGCAAGGCTCGGAAGGGGAGGCGTGCCATTTGACTTTTTGAATGGAAAATTAGCTCCAATCGTTAGCGGACACCATGTCGCGTTTGGAGAGCCCCTGTGTGCCTAAACATTGGAGCTCCCCTACAAGTGACCCCATTTTGGAAACTAGACCCCCCAAGGAACTTATCTAGATGCATAGTGAGCACTTATAACCCCCAGGTGCTTCACAGAAGTTTATAACGCAGAGCCATGAAAATAAAAAAATAATTTTTCTTTCCTCAAAAATGATTTTTAGCCCAGAATTTTTTATTTTCCCAAGGGTAATAGGAGAAATTGGACCCCAAATGTTGTTGTCCAGTTTGTCCTGAGTACGATGATACCCCATATGTGGGGGTAAACCACTGTTTGGGCGCACGGCAGGGCTCGGAAGGGAAGGCACGCCATTTGGCTTTTTGAATGGAAAATTAGCTCCAATCATTAGCGGACACCATGTCGCGTTTGGAGAGCCCCTGTGTGCCTAAACATTGGAGCTCCCGCACAAGTGACCCCATTTTGGAAACTAGACCTCCCAAGGAACTAATCTAGATGTGTGGTGAGCACTTTGAACCCCCAAGTGCTTCACAGAAGTTTATAACGCAGAGCCATGAAAATAAAAAATAATTTTTCTTTTCTCAAAAATGATTTTTTAGCCCACAATTTTTTATTTTCCCAAGGGTAATAGGAGAAATTGGACCCCAAAAGTTGTTTTCCAGTTTCTCCTGAGTACGATGATACCCCATATGTGGGGGTAAACCACTGTTTTGGCACACGTCGGGGTTCGGAAGGGAAGTAGTGACGTTTTGAAATGCAGACTTTGATGGAATGCTCTGCGGGCGTCAGGTTGCGTTTGCAGAGCCCCTGATGTGCCTAAACAGTAGGAACTCCCCACAATTGACTCCATTTTGGAAACTAGACCCCCAAGGGAACTTATCTAGATGTGTAGTGAGCACTTTGAACCCCCAAGTGCTTCACAGAAGTTTATAACGCAGAGCCGTGAAAATAAAAAGTGTTTCCTTTCCTCAAAAATATTTTTTTAGCCCAGAATTGTTTTATTTTTGCAAGAGTAACAGGAGAAATTGGACCCCAAAAGTTGTTGTCCAGTTTCTCCTGAGTACGCTGATACCCCATATGTGGGGGTAAACCACTGTTTTGGCACACGTCGGGGTTCGGAAGGGAAGTAGTGATGTTATGAAATGCAGACTTTGATGGAACGCTCTGCGGGCGTCAGGTTGCGTTTGCAGAGCCCCTGATGTGCCTAAACAGTAGGAACTCCCCACAAGTGACTCCATTTTGGAAACTAGACCCCCAAGGGAACTTATCTAGATGTGTGGTGAGCACTTTGAACCCCCAAGTGCTTCACAGAAGTTTATAACGCAGAGCCGTGAAAATAATAAATGTGTTTCCTTTCCTCAAAAATATTTTTTTAGCCCAGAATTTTTTATTTTTGCAAGAGTAACAGGAGAAATTGGACACCAAAAGTTGTTGTCCAGTTTCTCCTGAGTACGCTGATACCCCATATGTGGGGGTAAACCACTGTTTGGGTACATGCCGGGTCTCGGAAGGGAAGTAGTGACGTTTTGGAATGCAGACTTTGATGGAATGGTCTGCGGGCATCATGTTACGTTTGCAGAGCCCCTGATATGCCTAAACAGTAGAAACCCCCCACAAGTGACCCCATTTTGGAAACTAGACCCCCCAAGGAACTTATCTAGATGTGTGGTGAGCACGTTCAACCCCCAAGTGCTTCACAGAAGTTTACAACGCAGAGCCGTGAAAATAAAAAATCATTTTTCTTTCCTCAAAAAAGATGTTTTAGCAAGCAATTTTTTATTTTCACAAGGGTAACAGGAGAATTTGGACCCCAATATTTGTTGCCCAGTTTGTTGTGAGTACGCTGATACCCCATATGTGGGGGTAAACCACTGTTTGGGCACACGTCAGGGCTCGGAAGGGAAGTAGTGACATTTGAAATGCAGACTTTGATGGAATGGTCTGCGGGCGTCACATTGCATTTGCAGAGCCCCTGATGTGCCTAAACAGTAGAAACACCCCACAAGTGACCCCATTTTGGAAACTAGACCCCCGAAGGAACTTATCTAGATGTGTGGTGAGCACTTTCAACCCCCAAGTGCTTCACAGAAGTTTATAACGCAGAGCCGTGAAAATAAAAAATAATTGTTCTTTCCTCAAAAATTATGTTTTAGCAAGTAATTTTTTATTTTTGCAAGGGTAACAGGAGAAATTGGACCCCAACAGTTGTTGCCCAGTTTGTCCTGAGTACGCTGGTACCCCAAATGTGGGGGTAAACCACTGTTTGGGCGCACGTCGGGGCTTGGAAGGGCGGGAGCACCATTTGACTTTTTGAACGCAAGATTGGCTGGAATCAATGGTGGCGCCATGTTGCGTTTGGAGACCCCTGATGTGCCTAAACAGTGGAAACCCCTCAATTCTAACTTCAACACTAACCCCAACACACCCCTAATCCCAACTGTAGCCATAACCCTAATCACAACCCTAACCCCAACACACCCCTAACCACAACCCTAACCGCAACACAACCGTAACCCTAATTCCAACCCTAATCCTAACCCTAATCCCAACAGTAACCCTAATCCCAACCCTAACCACAACTGTAACCCCAACACACCCCTAACCCTATCCGTAACCCTAACCACAAGCCTATTCTTAACCCTATTTCCAACCCTAGCCCTAATTCCAACCCTAACCCTAAGGGTATGTGCCCACGTTGCGGATTCGTGTGAGATTTTTCCGCACGATTTTTGAAAAATCTGCAGGTAAAAGGCACTGCGTTTTGCCTGCGGATTTACAGCAGATTTCCAGTGTTTTTTTGTGCGGATTTCACCTGCAGATTCCTATTGAGGAACAGGTGTAAAACGCTGCGGAATCCGCACAAAGAATTGACATGCTGCGGAAAATACAATGCAGCGTTTCTGCACGGAATTTTCCGCACCATGGGCACAGCAGATTTGGTTTTCCTTAGGTGTACATGGTACTGTAAACCTGATGGAAAACTGCTTCGAATTCGCAGCGGCCAATCCGCTGCGGATCCGCGGCCAATCCGCTGCCAATCCGCTGTGGATCCGCGGCCAATCCGCTGCAGATCCGCGGCCAATCCGCTGCGGATCCGCTGCGGATCCGCAGCCAATCCGCTGCAGATCCGAGGCCAATCCGCTGCGGATCCGCTGCGGATCCGCTGCGGATCCGCTGCAGATCCGCGGCCAATCCGCTGCCGATCCGCTGCGGATCCGCGGCCAATCCGCTGCCGATCCGCGGCCAATCCGCTGCCGATCCGCTGCCAATCCGCTGCGGATCCGCTGCGGATCCGCGGCCGATCCGCTGCGGATCCGCGGCCGATCCGCTGCGGATCCGCTGCGGATCCGCGGCCGAGCCGCTCTGTGTGCACATGCCATAACCCTACCCCTAACCCTAACCCTACCCGTAACCCTAACCCTACCCCTAACCCTACCCCTAGTTCTAACCCTAACCCTAGTGGAAAAAGAAAAAAAAATATTTTCTTTATTTTATTATTGTCCCTACCTATGGGGGTGATAAAGGGGGGGGTTTATTTATTATTTTTTTATTTTGATCGCTGTGGTAGAACCTACCACAGCGATCAAAATGTACCTGTAACGAATCTGCCAGCCTGCAGATTCGGCGGGCGTACTGAGCATGCGCCCGCCATCTTGGAAGATGGCGGCGCCCAGGGAGAAGACGGACCGACTTCGGGAGGATCGGTAAGTATGAGGGGGTGGTGGGGGGGTGGATCGGAGCACAGGGGGGGGGATCGGAGGACGGGGGGAGCGGACAGGAGGACGGGGGAGCGGGCAGGAGGACGGGGGAGCGGGCAGGAGGACGGAGAGGACCGGGCCACATAACGGACGACTGGGGAGGAGATCGGGGGCGGTGGGGGGGGCCAGTACATGATTTCCAGCCATGGCAGATGCTATTGCAGCATCGGCCATGGCTGGATTGCAATATTTCACCATTTTCATAGGTGAAATATTGCAAATTGCTCTGATTGGCTGTTGCACTTTCAACAGCCAATCAGAGCGATCGTAGCCACGTGGGGGCAAAGCCACCCCCCCTAGGCTGAAGTACAACTCCCCCTCTCCCTGCAGATCGGGTAAAATAGGAATTAACCCTTTCACCCGATCTGCAGGGATGCGATCATTCCATGACGCCGCATAGGCGTCATGGGTCGGGAAGGGGTTAAAGTCAGACATTGCTTTTCAACCATGCTTCCACAGAAGTTAAAAAAAAAAAAAAAAAAACTTATGAAATAGGCCTGGACAGAAATGATGGTATCCTTAACTTAAGCGCTTTGTGACCGCCAATGGTAGATAAATGTCGGCGCTAGCAGGGCTTTGTGCAGTGCCAACGTTTGTCTACGGATGGCGGTTTTGTGCTCATCGGGACCCCCACACGTACCTTATAACAAGGGGATTCCGGACCACAACGCATCCTGTGACCCCCGACCTCATCGAGACCTGATTGATTCAGGTCCTGATGACGTCATCGTTACACCAGCCAATGAGACAAATCATTTAGGAAAGTTTGTTGTAGCAACGAACTTTCCCGGGCGATCTGTCTCATAAAAAAGGGAATTAGAGATACTGGTAATTCTGTTTCCAGGTAGTCCCTCAGGACAGCACCATTGAGGTGCTCCTTCCTTGACCTATAGCGTGACAGGATCACAGAGAGGTTAAAAGGCCCCTCCCACCTCTACCCTCCAGCGTATTTTCAAAGTACCACAGAAGGATGGAAGGAAATGGTCTTAACGCACCCTTACAAATGCGTATGTAATAAACCATTTAACGACTTCATCTTAAGCTCGAGCCATGGCGACCCAACGGATGAACTATCTGCCGGAAGATTGATCCAGTGCAAGCCTAAAGACAAACATAAGGGAGGGAAATAAGGGTGCTGTCCTGAGGGACTACCTTGAAACAGAATTACCCGTAGGTCCAATTCCTTTTTTCTGTTACGTCCCTCCGGACAGCACCATGAAGAATACCAAAGTAAAGGTCCCAGGGTAGGTACAGAAGCCCAAAGACCAAAGTCCCAGGCAAAAACCAGGCTAGATATAGAAATGATCCGAATGATCAGAAGAAATATAGCTATCTAAAGAAATCCGCAAAGATAATGACCGTAGTGAGTGTCTGATATAGGTCTATAATGGCCAATTTCAGTATGAATGTGGTAAACAAGGTATGGAACAGAAACAGAGAGTGAAACACATACACTGAAATACCAATAATGAACCGCAGTGAATTCCAGTTATTGTGATAGATACTTATAAACACCGCAGCCCCAGAATAGGTTTATAAAAAACCTTATTGCCCAGCAAAAGTATGGTGATAGCCCCAGCCACCACACAATGAGGACTGTACTGACCAATAATCAGCTGCATGTGCTTAACAACACAGGACTGTTCCTTCCTATTGTAACATATTTATATACAGTACAGACCAAAAGTTTGGACACACCTTCTCATTTAAAGATTTTTCTATATTTTCATGATTATAAAAATTGTAAATTCACACTGAAGGCATCAAAACTATGAATTAATACATGTGGAATTATATAAATAACAAAAAAGTGTGAAACAACTAAAATTCCGTCATATATTCTAGGTTCTTCAAAGTAGCCACCTTTTGCTTTGATGACTGCTTTGCACACTCTTGGCATTTTCTTGATGAGCTTCAAGAGGTAGTCACCGGGAATGGTTTTCACTTCACATGAGTGCCCTGTCAGGTTTAATAAGTGGGATTTATTGCCTTATAAATGGGGTTGGGACCATCAGTTGTGTTGTGCAGAAGTCTGGTGGATGCACAGCTGATAGTCCTACTGAATAGACTGTTAGCTGCTTTTTTCTTGCCATAATACAAATTCTAAGTAAAGAAAAATGAGTGGCCATCATTACTTTAAGAAATGAAGGTGAGTCAGTCCGAAAAATTGGGAAAACTTTGAAATTGTCCCCAAGTGCAGTGGCAAAAACCATCAAGCGCTACAAAGAAACTGGCTCACATGAGGACCGCCCCAGGAAAGGAAGACCAAGAGTCACCTCTGCTTCTGAGGATAAGTTTATCCGAGTCACCAGCCTCTGAAATCGCAGGTTAACAGCAGCTCAGATTAGAGACCAGGTCAATGCCACACAGAGTTCTACCAGCAGACACATCTCTACAACGACTGTTAAGAGGAGACTTTGTGCTTCAGACCTTCATGGTAAAATAGCTGCTAGGAAACCACTGCTAAGGACAGGCAACAAGCAGAAGAGACTTGTTTTGGGCTAAAGAACACAAGGAATGGACATTAGACCAGTGGAAATCTGTGCTTTGGTCTGATGAGTCCAAATTTGAGATCTATGGTTCCAACCACAGTGTTTTTGTGCGACACAGAAAAGGTGAACGGATGGACTCTACATGCCTGGTTCCCACTGTGAAGCATGGATGAGGAGATGTGATGGTGCGGGAGTGCTTTGCTGGTGACACTGTTGGGGATTTATTCAAAATTGAAGGCATACTGAACCAGCATGGCTACACAGCATCTTGCAGCGGCATGCTATTCCATCCGGTGTGCGTTTAGTTGGAGCATCATTTATTTTTCAACAGGACAATGACCCCAAACACACCTCCAGGCTGTGTAAGGACTACCGTATTTTTCGGACTATAAGACGCCCTTTTTTTCCTCCAAATTTGGGAGGAAAGTGTGGGTGCGTCTTATAGTACGGATATAGCATGTGGGGAGGGGGGCAGCAGCGAGTGGGATCGCACTGTTATCCCACTTCAGGATGTCCCCGCTGCCGGAATCAGCTGCTAGGGAAACCACATGGCCCCGCTGATTAAGTGCAGTGAATATTTATTAGCTGCTCCCCGCCCACCGATCAGCTGAGCGGTGAGACGGGAGCAGCAAATGAATACTGCACTTAAGCAGCAACACACAGTTTCCCCAGCACTGATTCCGGGGAGAATCTGTGTGTCCGGGGGAGGAGGCAGCAGCAGCTGGGGCCAGGAGATCGCTGCCTACCTGCCTGTGCTGGACGCTGAGCTGTCTGTGGTGCACAAATAGGACCTGTGTGAAGTCAGAAGTGGGCGGGCTGGAGCATCACATGGCAGCTCAGAGCCCTCCCTCTTCTGACATCATCACAGGTCCTTCAGGCTCCCACCTAGAATCTGCTGCTTCCTCTTATGTCCTGCGCTGTGGAAAGGCAACAACAACATGGAGGGCTCTGTGTGTGCAGCCATGGGATGCTTGTACCTCACCACAGTGTGGCTGGCTGCCACAGTAAGGTTAGTCTTTACAAAACACAATAAAGCACTCTGCCACTCCTTTGGTGAACTATAACTCCCAGCACGTCATAGGATCTGCAGGACATGCTGGGAGTTATAGTTCTCCCATGGGATTTTAAAGCAGCACTCCAGCGCTATTTTGCAGTGCTGGAGTGGTGCTTTCAATATCAGCCCTGTGCCCCCATTCTTATACTCACCCTCCAGCGATTTCATATCGTACTTCACAGACACCACACTGGTCCCGCAGCTTCCAACATAATAACGTACTATTATATATACTAACACCACATATAATAGTATGTTATTTATGTTATTAAATATTTTACCACATTTTTTTGCTTCAAATATTTTTTTCCCTATTTTCCACCTCTAAAACCTGGGTGCGCCTTATAGTCCGAAAAATACGGTATTTGACCAAGAAGGAGAGTGATGGGGCGCTACACCAGATGACCTGGCCTCCACAGTCACCAGACCTGAACCCAATCGAGATGGTTTTGGGTGAGCTGGACCGCAGAGTGAAGGCAAAAGGGCCAACAAGTGCTAAGCATCTCTGGGAACTCCTTCAAGATTGTTGGAAGACCATTCCCGGTGACTGCCTCTTAAAGCTCATCAAGAGAATGCCAAGAGTGTGCAAAGCAGTCATCAAAGCAGAAGGTGGCTACTTTAAAGAACCTAGAATATAAGACATAATTTCAGTTGTTTCACACTTTTTTAAGTATATAATTCCACATGTGTTAATTCATAGTTTTGATGCCTTCAGTGTGAATGTACAATTTTCATAGTCATGAAAATACAGAAAAATCTTTAAATGAGAAGGTGTGTCCAAACTTTTGGTCTGTACTATACCTTTTTATAAACACTGCCTGATCTTTACGGAGTAAAATATTTAAATTACTAGTTTTGATCTCCTGCTCTAAAACGTACCCTAAGCCTTTGAAGGGAATTACGCTACTGTTTTGGGTTAGCTTCGGACCCGTTAATCGAAGCTGGTGGCGGCATACCTTGTCCTGTGCAATTGGGAATCTTTGTAGCGACGGCGGCATTGATAATTATTGTTCCTGTCAGAGTGGGAGTAGTTATATCGCCCTCACTGCAGCGTGCCCAATAGCCAGTACATAGCAGGCAGCCTTTTTGGCGACTAATTACCCTAGGTGCAATACCTAAGCTGACCTGAGGGTAAGGGGGCGCCAGAGAGCTGCAAGTTCTCAAGCCGAACTGTAAAGCGGGATATACATAAATCCCTGCAGTCCGTGTTATATTGCAGAGCAGTGGCATAACTAAAATAAGCCCCTGCGGTAAACTGAGAGGTCAATAGCCTTCGTGTTTCCATCACATTGCAGCAGTGGAGGGATAACTACGATAAGCCCCCCTGCACATGTGATAGCCGTGTGCTGGCCTAAGGTCACCCGGATCCGTGACATATTGGTGGCCTTTGCGGTGTGAACCGTGACATATTGGTGAGTCACGGTGGGATCCGTGACATATTGGAGGCAGCGCGGTGGGATCATAAAGCATTGGTGATCTGGTTTGAGCAATCATTCCTCTCACTAAAAACTTGCAAAGTTCTTGCGAAGACTCTGCGCAAATAAGTTTGGAGAACGAACTCAGTGTTTATTAGTCCTGAGACAATTGTGTGTACTAGTAGTTATCCCCTCCCTTTCTCTTCGTTTTTCTTTCCTATCTTTTATTTGACAACCATGGCTGCAATTGGAGAAGAGTAGTATAAGCAGCTTAAGAAGGACACTCTTATTGCCCTGTGCGGGGTGTGGCGGATCGACGCCACGAACAAAAACAAAGGCCAACTGGTCAAGGCTCTGGTGCAACAGGACAACGGCCAGAGCCCAGCGGGCGCAGAACCCCACCCAAGCAGAGGTGGTGCTGTGGCAAAGGTCCAACAACTGAATGCCGGCCCTACTAGCAACAAGGGCAAATTGGACCCCCACCTGCTGACGGCCTTGGAGCAACTCCCCGCTGACGAAAGTGAGGGACGTCTGCAGCTGATTCAGCAATACCAGCAGGAGGCCCAGGCCCAAGAGAGAAGCCCAGGCCCGGCGAGCCGAGCGAGAGGCCCAGGCCCAGCAGGAGGCGGAGAGAGCCGAGCGGCAAGCGGAGCGGGAGTACCAGCTGCAGTTAGCCCGCCTGCAAATGCGGTGGTTTTAAGTGGTACGGCTGCTCCTTGGATTTAGCAGTCAGCAGCTGCTTCCACTGATCGTTTATTCTGGCTCGGCTATATAGCCTGGCTCTATCCCTCAGCCAGTGCCAGTTGTCAATGGTTCCTGGTTGGATTCACATCTCTGCTTGGATTTCCCTGATATTCTGACCAGTTCTGCAAAGATAAGTCCTTGCTTGTTCTTTTGCTGTCCACATATTGTGGGCTTTATCGTTCAGCACATTCTATGTTTTTTCTTGTCCAGCTTGTCAGTATGGATTTATTCAGTTAAGCTGGAAGCTCTGGGAAGCAGATTTATCCTCCACACCTTTAGTCAGGTGTGGAGATTTTTGTAAACTCTGTGGTGGATTTTTCTAGTTTTTAATACTGACCGCACAGTAGTCTGTCCTGTTCTATCTATCTAGCTAGATTGGCCTCCTTTGCTACATCCTGGTTTCATTCTGCGTATGTCATTTCCCTCTCCGCTCACAGTCAATATTTGTGGGGGGCTGGCTATCCTTTGGGGATTTTCTCTGAGGCAAGATAGCTTTCCTGTTTCCATCTTTAGGGGTAGTTAGTCCTCCGGCTGTGATGAGGTGTCTAGGGAGTGACAGGAACATCCCACGGCTACTTCTAGTGTTGTGTTAAGCTCAGGAACTGCGGTTAGTACAGGTACCACCTCCTCCAGAGCTCGTCCCATGTTGCTCCTAAACCACCAGTTCATAACACCGAAGCCCCGGTCCGAGCACTTTCCTGTGATGGAAAAGGACGGGGACTTGGACACTTTTCTGCGGGACTTTGAGAAAGCCTGCAGACAGTACCAGCTGCCTACAGAAGAATGGGCATGATACCTGACACCAGGGCTGAGAGACAAAGCTCTGGAGGCGTTTGCTGCCCTCCCTCAAGAACAGGATGGTGACTATGAGGCCATCAAGCAGGCCCTGATAGCCAAGTACCAGCTTACACCCGAGGTGTACCATAGAAAGTTCCGGAACCTCCAACGTGGCTCACATGACAGCTACGGCGATGTGGTGCATGGACTCAGGACCCACTTTAACCAGTGGATTCAAGGACTGTCAGTGACCAACTTTGAGCAGCTGGGAGACCTGATGATCAAAGACCAGTTCTTACATCTTTGCCCAGCTGAAGTGCGACAGTTCGTGATGGACCGAGAACCCAAAGACGTGATGAAAGCAGAGCAGATTGCCGATGCCTACAAGGCCAACCGTAAATCAGAGGTGTGGAAGCCAGTCACCACCAGCTGGAGAGGGGGTAAGCCTGCAACCAACGCCAGTACCACTGCCAGCCAACACACCAGAGGTCCTGTCCCTGTGGCCAACAGAATGTAGAAAATTGGTCTTCAAACTCATACATCATCAGCCCTCTATTGTCGACTCTTTGCCTCAGGATAAGAGACAAGTGACCTTTTACAACTTTTGGAGGAAAACGAGGATTCCGGTACCCGGGATGGTCACAGGTCCTGGCATCTGCCTTCACAAGTTACGCCTTCGTTCACAGTATCTTCCACCATCCAAATCTTTTATGACATGGTAAGTCAGGATGTAGCTAGACTCCAGCATAAAAAACATCAAGGTGAAAATTTGAGGACAAAAGAGACAGATCCTGACTAAATTAAAAGAGAACCCATCTTTTATCATAAAAGAGGCGTATAAAGGTGGGAATATTGTACTGTGGCCTATTGACATGTACCTTAAAGAAGCACGACGCCAGCTAAGTGATGCCAATTGTTATCAAGTCTTGCCCTCTGATCCCACAGGTATTTTCAAAAAGAAGTTGGATCATCTTCTCATCTCCGCTAAGCATAACAATGTTCTGGACAACAAGGAATTTAAATTCCTGACCACGGCTTCTCCTATTGTTCCTACCCTATATCTTCTTCCGAAGATCCACAAGTCGACCCATGAACCACCTGGTAGGCCAATTGTGGTGGGCTTTGGCGGTTTGTATGAGAGGCCCTGTATTTACCTGGATCATTTCTTGCAACCACTTGTTACCCATCTAGGTTCTTACATCAAGGACCCCCCCCCCCACCACCTGATTCGACAACTGCAAGATCTGATGGTTCCGGAGAATAACATTCTTGTCACGATGGATGTCACATCATTGTACACCTGCATTGGACATGCATTGGGCATTGAGGCGGTCTCATATTTTTTGAATCAGCAGATCATAGGTGACCGTAGACATCAATCCTTCATTTTGGATCTTTTGTCCTTTGTCTTATCCAATAGCTATTTTGTGTTTGACAGACTGTTTTACAAGCAAATCTCCGGTACAGTCATGGGTGCCCGCTGTGCGCCCTCTTTTGCCAACCTTTTTATGGGGTGGTGGGCGGAGACACAGGTGCACCCTTTGCAAGACTTCAAAACCAACATTTTTCGTTGGTATCGATATATTGACGATTTGCTGGTTTTATGGACGGGCTCTGAAATCGATTGCAGGAGTTTAGTTACCACACTCAACAATAACGCGTTAAATATTTCTCTGACAGCTTCTTTTTCCATGACAGCGGTGGAATTTTTGGATTTAAAAGTGATGAAGGTTGGCAACCGGATTCAAACCAAGATTTTTCGTAAGACCACAGCCACGAATAATCTTCTCCACTTCTCAAGCTTTCACCCCCAGCATCTACGCAACAATCTTCCGAAGGGCCAATTTCTGAGGGTAAGGTGAAACTGTGGTTTGGATTTTTGTGAAGGGGCGCATGATATCTTACCACTCGGTTGTCAAAAAGAGGCTACCCGCGAAAGATCATAGCACGAGCCTTTGAACACTCACAACAAAGTGACAGACTGTGTCTTCTACAACCGAGAGCTCGGGAAAACATGTCAACCATTAATCTAATCACAGTATATAACAATCAATGGCAGGATGTCTATGACATATTGGGTAGGCATTGGGGGATACTCTTGAGTGAGTTGAAACTGAGGCCTTTCTTATCAGATAGACCAAGAATTATTGCTAGGAGAGCTGAGAACCTCAAGGATGTTCTCACCACTAGCCACTTTAAAAGGCCAACTGTGAGGCTAGGGACAGGAAATCGGGTAAAGGGAACGTTTCCTTGTGGGAACTGCAACGTATGTCCTTATATTACTGCCATTGACATTCTAAAGCTAGGTTCACATTGCGTTAATGGGTTAACGCTAACGGACTGCATTGCATGGCGAAATTGTCGCAATTAACGCCATGCAACGGGTCCGTTAACGCACCCATTGACGGCAATGTGAATCTGATCTCTAGCGCATCGCTAGCGCATGCCATTTTCGGCACGCGCTAGCGATGTGCCATTATTTTCTGACGGACCTCGGACGCTGCTTGCAGCGTCCGAGGTGCGTCCGAAGTCGGTTTCTCGCTAGCACAGATCGGGGATCTGCTCTAGCGGGATCGGCAAGCACGATCCCTATAGATACATTGCATTAGCGCAATCCGCTAGCGCTATGCGCTTAACGGATTGCCCTAACGCAATGTGAACCTAGCCTTACTCTGCCGATTTTTCCAGAAGTAAAAGCGAGGCAATACTCCAACTGCAGATCAAGGAACGTAGTCTACTTATTGATCTGTTCAGGTCCAAAGAGATACGTCAGACAACCCAGGAAGTAAGGCGGAGGCTTCAACAGCACATGTCGAATATTGTCGACGCCAAGGCGGATATTGAAAATGGCAAAACCATCTCATCTGTTGCACTCCACTTCCTGGAACATCACAACAGCAGACATCAGAACATACGTATTATGATTGTCGACCAAGTTGTGAGCAATATTCGTGGGGGAGACCTAACAAAGGAACTGCTCCGAAGAGAGTCACGCTGGATTTACAATCTTAAAAGTATGTCGCCAAATGGACTTAATGAGGAGCTTCTCTTTACTGGCTTTTAAGCTTGATTGATTGCCTTTGGCTAATTGAGGATAGGACGTGGCCAGGGTGTCTTGAACTTTAGCTTTTACAGCATGTTTTACGTCTCCTATACAATGCATTGCATCTTGTCATCTCAAGAATCAATAGTGTATATAAACAAAGGCATATCCATGACAGAATTGACTTGGTCTAGAGCTGAGAATAGGAGGTTTTTGCATTATGCGTGCTTTGCAATCTGTGCAGGTCTGCTAGAGATGTTCTATCACGGTACCATATGGCGCACCTCTAGTTGTTTTCCCCTCACTGCTGTGTGTGCTGATTAATACCACATAGGTAGGTTTTTTTTTCATTGTTGGGAATATTTCCCTTGGCCATTTTTTGTCTATATATAATATGGGGCATACCTTATATGGCCTGTTTAGACAGGGATACTTATATTCATGGTACGCTTTTCTAAGCTGTTTGCATCATCTATTTTCTTAAATAGGTACATGGCCTTTTAAGAACTCTCCGTCTTAAGCCATCTCTTATTGGATATATATTTTTTGGCTTTTGTACATTTATCATGTTCATGTTCTGTTCCTCTCCTTCTTCCCCCCCTCCCCCCATCCCTCCCTTCATTATCCTATATAGCTTCAGCTATATCATGCATCTGTCTGACTCTGCTTTTGGCCTCTGTGTGCAGGCATATATAAATATGTATCATCGTTTGTTCTTTTGGTACCAAACATACTTGTGTGCTTCCCCTGGGTCAATTTAACTTGTTGCCTTTTATTTTTATTCTTATTCATTTTCCTACAATTGTTTTTTCTTCTTCCCTAGTGGTCTAGTACACGTAACAGGTTTTTTTTGGACAACATTTATCCTCCTAGTACGCCATGAGTCTGTGCGCATGCCCAGTCTCTGCGGCGTTAGCCTGGTGATATCTTATGCTGACGCGCCTGTGCCGTTTTTCTTAATGCGCATGCGAGGACCTTGCGAATACGCTGTGATACTAAAAGCATGCTAACTTTAGTCACTAACTTGGCGATCAATGTCTCTAAATTTTGTGTTTCTTTTTCCATTGGTTTCCAATGGGAGTACGTTTTCTAACCTTGGCTGGAGCGCAGGCGCATTTGTATATGATATCTATCTGCTCCCTGAATCCATCGTTGGTGCGCCTGTGCAGGACTGTTTTTTCCAGTACGCATGCGTGGATTTCGCTATTATACAACTTTATTGATAACACTCCGACCATGGGGATTAACAATATGGCTGTGACCTGTCTGCCCCATGTGCTTCCCGACCGCCGTCTCCTAACAGGTGATCACCATTTACCCCATCGTGATTTCATATAAATATTGATTGGTATTTCACACTGTATGCAATCCTTCCCTGAAGAAGCCGCTACTGCTGCGGCGATATGCGTGGGCTTTTACCCCACATCCTCTTCTCCCCTCTTTGTTCCTCCATCAGCAAGCATATGGCCATAGCCTGACTCTAGTATTTGGACCCTACAAGGTGCATGTATATGCTTGACTTAGATATATAGGACCCTATTATACTTAGTGGTCCTTTGATTCATGTGACCATGTTTGGGAGCCGTTTGGGTATTGACTCCTTTTCCTGTCAGGATTTATTGTACAAGGCCATATGGTACTGTGCTATCAGTAGGTCTTTATACATATGCATATATTGCATTTTTTTGATCTGAGAATTACATATGGGAATAGTTTGTTTTGTATACTGATCATATTGTATATGGTTATACTTTAGGCCACTGCATCATATTATTATCTTGGAGGGGATAGGGTTGCGGGTTGTCATTTTCCCTATAAAAGGATATGACTTCTGTACAAGCTTTGTGCTGTTTGTTGCACTTTTAAATGTTTTTATTCTTTTTTTCTGTGTGAATTGTCTTTGTAGGTGTTGCACGATTTTCTGTGAAGTTTACCAATAAAATTTTGCATTTTCTATATATATGTTGGTGGTGCTCCCATATGGGTGGACATGATCTTTTCTCTCTTGGTTAGATTGTAGTTTTTCAAGTCCACGGTGAGCCCCAATATTTGTACATACAGCAGTGACCTCCGCCTTCTTGAATTTTTAAGTACCCCTGCCAGCCAACACACCAGAGGTCCTGTCCCCATGGCTAATAGCACCAGACCTACCACCGAACCTCGCCAGTGTTTCTTCTGCAAGCGGACTGGTCATATCAGCCCCCACTGTCCAGACAAGCAGAAGAACCCCCCAGCCAAAGCTCCAGGGCCTAACGCAGCAGTTCTTTTGATGGGTGGGGTGGCTGGGAGGGTGTGTGACAACGTGCAGCACGTCACAGTAGGGGGGCCATGTCACTACAGGCCTCAAGGACATGGGGGCTGAACGGACCCTCATCCGACCCGATCTGGCTGCCCTTGAAGAGATCATTCCAGGGAAAGCCCTAACTGTCACTGGGATTGGGGTGATCAGCTGTCCCTTGCCAATGGCCCGGGTTTATATTGATTGGGGTGCCGGGAGCGGGGTGAAGGAAGTGATGCTGATGGGCAATCACATGTGTTACCTGACCATGCTTTATCTAGTAATGATGCATCTGATAACCATTTTTTCCATAGGAATGATGCTGAAAGTGATGTAAATGTGCCAACTAAACCAGATAATGATTTTTCTGTAAAGGTTGGTGTCTCCATAGGTACAGGAGTGCTCAACCACGTCGCTCTGCGGAGTGAGACGGCTGAAGAACCCCTAGCAGGGGCAAGTGTCGGTGCTACAGGAAATGGGGAGATACATGGGAACCATGAGGAAGGTGATGTCATGCAATTGACCAGTGCCACCAAGGAAGGTAACTGGCCGTCAGATTCCGAGTGTCCACGATGTTCGCAGGAACAGGCAGACATGTTACACATGCTGTGGCACTGCCCTAGATTGTCTGCCTTCTGGACAGTTGTATTGAATCGGATTGAATTGGTATATAGGTGTGTAATTCCCAGAGACCCTTTGGTCTGTATATTAAGCTATGTGGAAGAAATAGCAGCGGTATCTATGGTTAAACTGGCGATTGCTAGACTTGTTATTCATAGCAAGGAAATTGATAGCTCGGTTCTGGATCATGGAGGAGCCTCCGACTAGAAGAGACTTTCTTACGCAGGCGGACCATATAATTTTATTGGAAAAAAGTATCTATACTAAGAGAAATAAACTAGATGTATTTCAAAAGATATGGCAGCCATGGATAGAATGGAATTAGAATTGTGGGGAGGATACATAATGTTATAGATGATGTTCATACTATACAACTGTATTTGAATTGGGGAAGGAATTTCGGATGGGAATTTGGGAAAGCAGTAAGGGGGTCTCGAAGTGGGGGGGGGGGAAGTTATGTTCATAAAATATATGATTATCTGTGAATAACAGCCTGATGTCATTTGTTATCATTGGATTTTCCTTAATAAAAATTTATCTGATTAAAAAAAAAAAAGGAAGGTAACTGGCCCATAAGTAGCCCTGCTCCTGAGGTATTAGGGGTGGATGGGGAGGTAGTAACCATAGCAGCGTCGGCTGATGGGTCTGTGGAAATCCCCAGGGAGACAGCCTACGTAGCTGTTGTCACCCGCAGTCAGAGTACACGGAATGCAGTTAACGTTCTACCTTCTGGACCCGCTGCAGTCACGGGTGACTGGACCAGAGATGGACCCAGAGCAGGTCCCAGAGGGTTCCCTCCTAGAGAGTTCCAGCCTAGAGAGTTTGAGACAACTCGCCGAGACGCCCAGACTGATAAGGAGAGGGTGTTCTGGGAACGAGGAACGTTGTACCGGGAGAGAGTACCTGGAAAATCGCAAAAGGAGTGGTTGAGGGAAAGACAGCTGGTCATCCCGCAGCAATTCCGGAGTGAGTTGTTGCGGATTGCCCATGAGATCCCGCTGGTCGGACACTTGGAGATCAGCAAAACTAAGGCCTGGCTGTCTTAACACTTCTATTGGTCTAAGATGGGGACAGATGTGTCAAACTACTGCCGCTCCTGTGTCACCTGTCAAAGAGTGGGGAAGGCGGGGCCTGCTCCCTTTGCCAGTGATAGAGGAGCCTTTCCAGAGGATCGCGTTGGACATTGTGGGCCCGCTGGCCATCCCCAGCACGTTGGACATTGTGGGCCCGCTGGCCGTTCCCAGCAGCTCTGGAAAGCAATACATCCTTACTGTGGTAGACTACACTACCCGGTACCCAGAGGCAGTAGCTCTGTAGTCAACTAGGGCAGATTAGGTGGCGGATGCCCTGTTGGCTATGTTTTCACGTGTAGGATTTCCCACGGAGGTGCTTACTGATCAAGGGACCCAATTCATGTCTCGCCTAATGGAGGCTCTCTGTAAGAGAATGCAGGTGAAGTGCCTGGTATTGAGTGCGTATCACCTACAGACCAATGGCTTGTGTGAACGCTTCAATGGTACCCTCAAACATATGCTACGCATGCTGGTTGAGACCCAAGGGCGTGGCTGGGAGCAGTACCTCCCACATCTGCTATTCGCTTACTGAGAGGTTCCACAGGCCTCAACAGGGTTCTCCCCTTCGAGCTCCTGAACGGCAGGCGAGTCCGGGGACACCTTGGCTTGGTAAGGGAATCCTGGGAAGAGGAGCAGAACCCTTCTGAAGCGTCTATAGTGGAGTATGTCATGCGCTTCGGTGACAAGATGCAGACCTTGACGCAGTTGGTGCATGACAACATGACGCAGGCTCAGGCTAACCAGAAGCACTGGTATGACCAGAACGCCCGGGAGCGGACCTACCACGTGGGTCAAAAGGTGTGGGTGCTGGTCCCCGTACTAAAGGATAAGCTTCAGGCAGCCTTGGAGGGCCCGTACATCGTCCACCAACAGCTCAACCCGGTCTCCTACCTGGTCACGCTTGACCACGCTCGGGGTAGGCGAAGGACCTTTCACGTCAACATGATGAAGGCTCATCACGAACGTGAACCTTTTGTCCTACCGGTCTGCAGCCTACCCAAAGATGGGGAGGAAGACACCCTCCTGGACATGCTGGCTCAGGCCAAGGCCGGTGGTTCTATTGAGGACGTGGAGGTAAGCGCCTCACTAACCGAACCTCAGCGATCACAGTTGCGGACCAAGCTGGAACCCTTCCGGGCCGTGTTCTCCAACCGACCTGGAAGGGCTGAGTTAGCAGTCCACGAGGTGGACACCGGGAATCATGCCCCACTACGGCGAACACCCTATCGAATCTCCGACCAGGTGCAGCAGGTTATGCACCAGGAGATCGATGAGATGTTACAGCTGGGGGTGATTCGACGGTCAAAGAGTGCGTGGGCCTCACCTGTAATTCTCGTGCCAAAGAAGGATCGGACCACTCGATTCTGTGTGGACTACAGGGGGCTCAAAGCCATCACAGCCTCTGACACGCACCCAATGCCGTGCATCGAGGAGCTGCTTGAGAGGTTAGCTGGCGCAAAATACCTGACCTTATTGGATCTGAGTCGAGGATACTGGCAGATTCCCCTGAGCCCCGAGGCGCAGGAGAAGTCCGCCTTTATCACACCCTTCGGACTGTACGAGTCCACGGTCATGCCCTTCGGCATGAAGAATGCCCCTGCCACTTTCCAGCGGATGGTCAACGACCTGCTTCAGGGACTGGAGAAGTGCACGGTGGAGTACTTGGATGACATTGCCATCTTTAGTTCCTCCTGGGACGAACACCTGCAGCATCTCGAGGAGGTGCCAAGGCAAGTTGACCGAGCCGGATAGACTATCAAGCCGGGAAAGTGCCAGATGAGCATGAGTGAGGTCCACCACCTGGGGCACCGGGTAAGTGGGGGCACCATGAAGCCAGAGCATGGCAATGTTGATGGGTTGGCCCACCAGGGTGAACCGGCTGAGGTGCGCATGGAGGAGCACCGAGAGGTCCTGCCTCCGGAGCGCAGTTCAAAAGGGGGAGGTGTCACGATAATGTAAAATACCATAGCGAGGGATTTTTGCACATGTGACCATGGTCCTGAAAGCACATGGCAGCCTTGACCCCCCTCTATCTCGCTCCCCCCTGAATACAAGAAACCAGCCCTATGGCAGACACTGGGAAACATGAAGCTAGTGTGTGAGCAGGGTGTGGCTTTAAACTGCAGGTGACCAATCCTGCAAAGCCACCTGTTGGCCCTCCCTTCTCAGTCAGGAATTTCTTTTGTCTCCAGAGTCTGGGAACGTAAATATCTCTTACCTCAGTGCATATCATTAACCAGCCTTTTAGTGATGTCACAAAGCTACAGTTATAAGTTCCTGCACTTCCCCCAGCCTTCAGTCTTGCCTGAGGAGCTGTTACTATGCACTGGGATTTCTGGGCTCCGTCCACTAGCATGGTTTTGCCTGAAATGATCTGAGAACATGTGAGTTTTTATCTTCTTTAATCCCTGTTATTTTATAATTGCTTTGTACATACATAATCTGTCTCATATTGTAACATCTTTATATACCTTTTTATAAACACTGCCTGATCTTTACGGAGTAAAATATTTAAATTACTAGTTTTGTTCTCCTGCTCTAAAACGTACCCTAAGCCTTTGAAGTGAATTACACTACTGTTTTGGGTTAGCTTTGGACCCGGTAAAACGAAGCTGGTGGCGGCATACCTTGTCCTGTGCAATTGGGAATCTGTGTAGCGACGGCGGCACTGATAATTATTGTTCCTGTCAGAGTGGTAGTAGTTATATCGCCCTTGCTGCAGCGTGCCCAATAGCCAGTACATAGCAGGCAGCCTTTCTGGCAACTAATTACCCTAGGTGCAGTACCTAATCTGACCTGAGGGTAAGGGGACGCCAGAGAGCTGAAAGTTCTCAAGCCGAACTGTAAAGCGGGCTATACATAATTCCTGCAGTCCGTGTTATATTGCAGAGCAGTGGGATAACTAAAATAAGCCCCTGTGGTAAATTGAGAGGTCAATAGCCTTATTGGTGTTTGCATCACATTGTAGCAGTGGAGGGATAACTAAGATAAGCCCCCCTGCACATGTGATAGGGGTGTGCTGGCAAAAGGTCACAGCGATCCATGACATATTGGTGGCCTTTGCGGTGTGAACCGTGACATATTGGTGACAGTCACGGTGGGATCCGTGACACAGACAATACAATGTGCAGCCACGCAATAAGGCACAAGCCAAAGTCTAACCCAGAGGCCCACAGCCATAGGCACAAAATGCACAAGAACCGAAGTACTAAGAAACACAGAGGAACTATGACACCCTAATGATACCCCATGATGCACAGGGTCACCGAAGCACTATGATGCAATATGATGAGCATAAGCACTGACACATTTTGATACATAAAGCCCTATGATGCAATATGAAGCAAAAAAGCACTATGATGCAATATCATGTATAGAGGCACTATGATACAATATGATGCACAGTGGCACTATGATACAATATGAGGCACAAATGCACTATGATACAATATGATGCACAGAGGCACTGTGATACAATATGATGCACAGAGGCAATGTGATACAATATAATGCAGAGGCACTATGATACAATATGATGCAGAGGCACTGTGATACAATATGATGCACAGAGGCAATGTGATACAATATGATGCAGAGGCACTATGATACAATATGATGCACAGAGGCACTGTGATACAATATGATGCACAGAGGCACGATGATACAATATGATGCACAGAGGCACTGTGATGCAATATGATGCAATATGATGCACAGACTGTCAGGACTGGCGGAACGCACCAAATAATAATATTAGAGAATATAATGTGCGTTCGCAATCCGGGGTCCACCGTGCAGGGATGATACCTGCTGCTGAGTAATGGCGGATGGACGCTTGCTCACACATGGGTTAGACCTCACCCAGTGTGAATGAAAGCGAACTCTGTTGCTTCACAGAGTCGCTATAAACACGCGGCGCTCTGTTAACAGTCACAGGGAGCAGCTGAAGACACTAGTGGGATCCCTATGAATCACCCCCACTAAACTGGTGACTGGACTCGCTCTGACCCTCGGTGGCTTTGATGACGCCCTGAGTCAGATGCAGAGTCCAACTGGGAATTCCCACCCTACACTGACCAACTGTCAGGAAAGCGCACTGAATGTGCACGGTGCCGTATAGACGGGCACTGCAAATAGATGCTGTACGTGTGCTAAGTGTGCAGATCGCACTGTCGGGCGCTAGGTAGCTTCCACCATTCGCGAACATTCATCGACACAAGGAAGCTTAAGGAGCTTTCATCCATCGACAGACATACATCTACAAACACTTGATATCAAGTTTATACTAGCGCATGGCAGTGTGGCCATGCGAACCATTTATAGCGGAAGCACTCCGGGACCTTCCTAGTGGTCCAATAGGAGCTGCTACAGGACCTGAGCATGTGACCCCCGACCTCCAATGAGACGTTGTTCCTTGGGCATGCTCAGTGGAGGAAAAGCAGGACTTAGTCCCAGGAGCATCTGCTTGCCGCTGATCAGTGCTGGTTACTATGGCTGGGCCTGGAAGGGCAGCAGTAACCAAGCGCACAGTATCTGCCTGAGCCAGACGCTGGAACCGATGTCTCTGCTGAGCAGGCTCCACTGCGACTGGTGAAGAATGGGAGACTGCAGAAGAGGTGGTTCGAGATTCCCCCTGTGCAGCGGCGGGAACTCAACACCTAACACAGGCACTGTGATACAATATGATGCATAGAGGTCCTATGATGTAACATGATGCATAGAGCTACAGCCATGCTTGAAGGTGCCAGCAGGCCCACAGTTACAAGCAAGAGAGCAATCTCTCAGAGTTCCGGATAAATCTCAACCCTGAATAGTACCATCTCATTTGTCAGACTTACCCCACCCAAAGGAGCTAATTAATGAGCCCCAGCTGGAGGACAGTCTTCATGGAGAAGACGTGCTGCATTAACACCCTGTGCCCTCCTATGGATGGAGTAGTTAAGTTGCAAAGAATAGTGAAACATCTGTTTATGGAACGAAAAAAATGGAAAACGTGCTTCAAAAAAGTCACCCTGAAGCTCAATCATAAGGCTCTGTGCAATGGAGACATGCAACTAACTGAAGTCAAATCCTGAGATGTAGCCTGGACATATGGTCTTATTATAGCCTAGAGGTCCAAGGCCTAGCTGCGTATATATGTGGAAACACACCTCAGCACATGAGGCTGTAGGCACAGCTCTGGCACAAAGGCATGAGACTAGCATCAGCCCAGAGGCCTAGACCATCAACAGGACATTCCATCATGCACTCACCTGTGCTGGCTCCATACCTGCTAGAAAACAGGGAGACCTGGTAATGCCAAGAGCCCATCTTGAAGGGAAGCGTCAACCCGTCAGGAATGCTGCATTGCTGCCAATGATTTCCTCTCCTGTGCCCCACGAGATCCAGGAAACCAGCCTGTTGCCTGTCTCGTTCTGCACTTCCGCTTTCTACCGTGAAACGTACGCCGACCTTATGCCCCAGCGTCCTGCTCTGATGTCAGTGGAAGTGTGACGGCCTTCTCCACCGCGCAACTTCCGGAAGTAGCAATGGCTTGCCGGCTGGCGTCAGAGCCAAGAGTCTCCACTGCGGGAGGAAGCGACTCTACCCAGGAGCCTCGTCCGCTCGCTGGTGTCTGTGGCTGAGGGACTCCCACCCAGGAGGGTTTCAGCCTCGGGCTACTTGACAGAGGAAGGTTTGGATGCCATCTTCTATCTTCACTCCTGGAGCAACCTCTCATACAACCATCCCCTGAAGGGACAGGAAAAACGGTGGAGGTGGGAGGGGCCTTTTAACCTCTCTGTGATCCTGTCCCGCTATAGGTCAAGGAAGAACGACCTCCATGGTGCTGTCCGGAGGGACGTAATGGGAAAATAATTTGTAAGATCCATTTGTTTTCTATTATCCTTTGTGAATAATTCCAAAGTTATCACCACATAAAGTGACCACGTCAGATTGTAAAAATGGGGTCGGATTAAGAACACAAAACTGGCTGCAGGAAGAGGTTAAATCAGAGTATTCTGGACACTACTGTAATCAAAAACTGACTATAGACAATAACATCTACTGAAATGCTCAAACTGAACAGTCTCCATCAGTAATAAATGAGGAGCTAGTGGTGAAACCTCTCTGGGGTAATTAGAGCACGGGGCTCGGTGACTTCACAATCTAAACTATCGGAAGCTCAAATATTTTCTGTCAGATGAGTTTCAAGAAGAAATATTACACATTTAAAGAGAACTGTGTATAATAGTGCAGAGCGGAGATGTCTTATAGGGAACCTGTCAGCAGGATTGTGCTCAGTGACTACAGACACTGTCAGGTCGGTGCCGTTATACTGATTACACCGATACCTGGTGATGAAATCAGTCTTGTGGTTGTTGTTTAATCTGTATTTGTAGTTTTCAGTTAATGAGATTCTTGTGCTCTGGGGTGGGGCGGTGGGCGGGGCTTTATGTGGTGCTCTGGGGAGGGGCTGTGGGCGGGGCTTTATGTGGTGCTCTGGGGAGGGGCTGTATGTTGTACTCTGATTACATATGCATCTGTATTGGCCTATGACAGGTCGCTGATCCCTCACTGACCTGCCCCCATTTTTACATAATGCATATAATAGTGTTGATATTATTGTTGATAATGCCTATAATATTGTGGCTATTGTGAGGCTTAGAAAAAAAATTACATCCAGCAAAATGTCACCGGTGATGGCGGCTCCTGCACAGTCTATAAGTAAGAGATAGATGCTACTGGACAGGCGCCTCTGGTGTCATTTTGCTAGAAGCAATTTTTTTTCTAAGCCTCACAATAGCCACAATATTATAGGCATTATCAACAATAATATCAACACTATTATATGCATTATGTAAAAATGGGGGCAGGTCAGTGAGGGATCAGCGACCTGTCATAGGCCAATACAGATGCATATGTAATCAGAGCACCACATAAAGCCCCGGCCACAGCCCCACCCCAGAGCACCACATAAAGCCCCATCCACAGCCCCGCCCCAGAGCACCACATAAAGCCCCGCCCACAGCCCCGCCCCAGAGCACGAGAATCTCAATGCCTGAAAACTACAAATACAGATTATACAGTAAACCAGAGTTGCATTCATTTATGGTGGACCATTGGAGCTACTATGAATCCTAATAATAATAATAATAATATCGCTCCCAATTTCAGGAGAGATTGTGCAGTAATCTGAATTTCTTAGGATCAAAAACAATGTAATTTATGAGGTGGAGTGAATCCATGAAACCAGGGCTGGAGCCAACACATCTCCTGCAGGCGGGAATAAATGTATATTACAGCCATCAGCCACGCACAGCTCAGAGATATATCATGGCACCGGTGTGATGGGTTTATGTAGATTATCACAATCCTCCTTGAAGTTAGTCGGTTTTAATACAAATTGAAAAGTCAGGATAAAGGGAAACTCTGTTATTGTCCAGAAATTCACACTTGGCCTCACTGCACATTTAATGTTGTCGATCATAAAAGTGAAGTTTGGCCAGAAAGACTGGACCTGGTCTTGTAGGAACCATATGATCACATTCAGCAGCACAGAAGGGAGAGAAGGGAGATTCATCCGATAAGATCTCAGGGTTCTAGGAAGCCAACAGCATCATTACCCTCCGCTTTCTCTTACAGGCCCATCAGAATATTTTTCTTCAAGTGATTTTCCATCTTGTCAGCACATTCTACGTACGCTGTCATTTGGCTTTATAGTTTACAGATCTGGGCAGGTAACAGTGTCTCCTAAACCCAGGGGGTAGGTGGATCTACCAGGTTGTAAGTTCTATAGAAAATGCCCAATGCCCAAAGTCATTAGAACAGCTTTGGGTGGAGGAGAATGTTGTGGTCTAGAGGCAAAATGGTGATCATGGTAATATGGCTGGACTACACCACCGATAAAGCAGCCACAGCCGGTGACTGAGAAGAATCTGTGACTTCTCTGCATTTAGTGGTCACTACTCACCTGGGTAGTCATATGTGGGAATCTCCTCTTTACACCGCTCATCCCCCCTCACATATGTCTCTGTAGTATTAATATGGGTCAGATCTTCACCCTGAAACAAATATTGTAAAAGTCACCGACAGATGGAGAAGTCCCATCTATGATCAGCTCTAATCCTGCCATCTCCACCGCTCTCATTACACAAGTATAAAACATATAATACTGGTGGATAAAACAAGACTGAGCACAAGACCTTCACCGGCGTCTACACATCATAGGGGAGATCTCCTGACACCTTCTCTCCATCTACCTGATGGTCCTGAGGAGCACTGGGATCTTCTTGGTTACAGTCCTGTGGAAGAGGACGGGGACATCTCTCTGGTGTTGTCCTCTTACTGGATAGATCTGGAGGAAACACATACAGGGAGTGAATTCATTCTTTACATACAGATAATTATAGGCCGTGTGTATTTAGTCCTGTCTATTACCTGGAGATGTGAGGGGCTGGGGAACCTCCATTATGACGTCCTTGTACAGATCTCTGTGTCCTTCTAAATACTCCCACTCCTCCATGGAGAAATAGACGGCGACATCCTGACACCTTATAGGAACCTGACACATACAATGATACCGTCATCCCCCGATCCCTTCATAGTGTTACTGTATAATGTCCCAGCATTCCCAGCAGTGTCACCTCTCCAGTCAGCAGCTCAATCATCTTGTAGGTGAGTTCTAGGATCTTATGGTCATTGATGTCCTCATGGATCAGGGGGTGAGGTGGAGGCCCCGTGATTGGGCTCAGGGGTCTTCCCCATCCCTCAGACACAGGGTCCTGACAGCGATCACTAGAGGTCTTCTTCACCACTGTGTAATCCTGGTAATGGAGAGACACATTAATAAATCTCACTACAGACATTTCCAGAGTCCTCACCTCTCCAGTTCTGTCCATCTGTTATTCCCATAGATAAGAATGATGTAATGTGACGTCATCAGAATCTCTCACCTCTCCAGTAAGCCGGAAGAGGATCTCTAGGGTGAGGTGTAATATCCTCTCCGCCATCTTGTCTCTGTCCATATCCATCTTTGATGGGTAAATCAGGTAAATTCTCTTTTGTAGAAGATCTTCACTGAGAGGATCCGATATTGTAGAGACCTGAATGAGAAGATGAGCCGATGTAACATCATAAGAATCCTGTAATAATACAATTACTGGAGATAATAAGGGAAACATATGAGGAGATTTATTATTTTACAGTATTTAGTTTCCTTCTTTACATCTACTAATAAATCCTATATATTTAGGCCACAGACAACAAGCAGTTTCCTCCTCGGAGTCGGCAGCTGAATACGTTTCTCATAGACTCATCTTCCATAACGCTAATTCTCGTCTCATTTACCGACCCTGGAATCGGCATTAGCAATACTGCAGGAGATATTCATTACACGCGACATGAGAAATAACTACTTCATGGTGAGGACGACATCTTCATCTTCTACTACGGCTCTAGAGACATATGTGGCCAGAGTCGGTCACTGACTCCATCACCACCGGCCGTCTATGTGAAGGTTTCCCGTCTTCCCCGCACTGTAATCTTCTATCACGTTAGATCTCAGGTCTGATTCACACACACAAGTTTGAGGATTTTAGAAAAGATTTTTTGTTTCCACAATCAACGCGGACAGAAATGATCTGATCCCAAAGTCTCCATGTACAGAGATTTATGGGGTTTATTTCTGGCTTTAGGCTTTCCTGTATTACAGGAAAAACACCAGAAAAAAAAACAGATATTAAAATGTTTCTAAAGAAAAATGGCTCCAACAATCTCCCAATATCTTTCCTTCGACTATCAACCATGAAAACCCACCTCTCCAGGAAAGCCTACAGCCTGCACTGACCCCGCTGCCTCCTCACCACTACCGGAGATACCGCCTCACCAACACCGGAGCTGCTGCAACCCTCAACCTATTGTCTCCATCCCCACCATCCTGTAGAATATAAGCCCGCAAGGGCAGGGTCCTCGCCCCTCTGTATCAGTCTGTCATTGTTAGTTTACTGTAAGTGATATCTGTATTTTGATGTAACCCCTTCTCATGTACAGCACCATGGAATCAATAGTGCCATATAAATAATAATAGTATATGGGCACTGGGCTATGGGATGGAGGATGTGTGATGCTCGTGTTACCGATCATGAATCCGAATGTACCATATTTGTGCCGAATTTAAGTTTGGCGATCATTTTCTGAACATATTCGCTCATCTCTAATTATGGCCACCACAACCTGCTACACAAAATAAAACACCCCACTCAGTATGGAGGCATTTACAGTCCACCACAACTCCAGTATAATGGCCCCTACCAGCCACACATTCAGTATGAGAGTCCCAACAGCTCTTCTCTTAATATGATGCCCCCACAATTCCTGATATAAAACCACACTACTCAGCCAACCCGGTTCCTGAGGAGCGCTGCTCTGGTCTGTGCGGTGTGAGTACTGAGGCTCCGTATTACAGGTGTGATGTAGTGACGTCATTGTGCCTGCAGTGCACGGAGTCTCAGACTCAGAAGTGAAGGCTGAATGGTGGATCAGGAGCTTTCCACTCCCTGATTCACTAATCTATTCAGCGGTATCACCATCATGGGAATGTGGATATCACTGAAATTGTGATGATGGGAAGGAGAGGGTGACCAATACCACACCCCACCGAGCCCTGTCAATTCATAGGCATCATAGCAACCGAGTGGGCTACCTTTATGGATGATACACTCCTGCCTATCCAACTATCGTATGGTAAATATCTCATAGATCCTGGGTTCATTAGTATCTGCACCAAGAATGAGGATAAGTGAGAATTTATTAATTGTCGGTGGTCGGAGGTAGTCAGTGAGGTGGATGGTACCATATTGTGCATGTAGGGGGCAGTACTGTGGGAACATTAGAAAGTGGGGGGATGGCAGTACTGTGGGGACATTATACTGTGTGTGAGGGGGATGCCAGTCCTGTGGAAACATTATCCTGTGTCTGTGGGAAGCCACTATTGTGGGAACAAAATACTGTATGTGGGGGTATGGCGGTACTATGAGAACATTATACTGTGTGGGGGTATGGCGGTACTATGAGAACATTATACTGTGTGTGGGGGGTATGGCGGTACTATGAGAACATTATACTGTGTGGGGGTATGGCGGCACTATGAGAACATTATACTGTGTGGGGGTATGGCGGTACTATGAGAACATTATACTGTGTGGGGGTATGGCGGTACTATGAGAACATTATACTGTGTGTGGGGGGATGGCGGTACTGTAGGAACATTATACTGTGTGTGGCGGTATGGTGGTACTATGAGAACATTATACTGTGTGTGGGGGTATGGCGGTACTATGAGAACATTATACTGTGTGTGGGGGTATGGCGGTACTATGAGAACATTATACTGTGTGGGGGTATGGCGGCACTATGAGAACATTATACTGTGTGGGGGTATGGCGGTACTATGAGAACATTATACTGTGTGTGGGGGGTATGGCGGTACTATGAGAACATTATACTGTGTGGGGGTATGGCGGCACTATGAGAACATTATACTGTGTGGGGGTATGGCGGTACTATGAGAACATTATACTGTGTGGGGGTATGGCGGTACTATGAGAACATTATACTGTGTGTGGGGGGATGGCGGTACTGTAGGAACATTATACTGTGTGTGGCGGTATGGTGGTACTATGAGAACATTATACTGTGTGTGGGGGTATGGCGGTACTATGAGAACATTATACTGTGTGTGGGGGTATGGCGGTACTATGAGAACATTATACTGTGTGGGGGTATGGCGGCACTATGAGAACATTATACTGTGTGGGGGTATGGCGGTACTATGAGAACATTATACTGTGTGTGGGGGGTATGGCGGTACTATGAGAACATTATACTGTGTGGGGGTATGGCGGCACTATGAGAACATTATACTGTGTGGGGGTATGGCGGTACTATGAGAACATTATACTGTGTGGGGGTATGGCGGTACTATGAGAACATTATACTGTGTGTGGGGGGATGGCGGTACTGTAGGAACATTATACTGTGTGTGGCGGTATGGTGGTACTATGAGAACATTATACTGTGTGTGGGGGTATGGCGGTACTATGAGAACATTATACTGTGTGTGGGGGTATGGCGGTACTATGAGAACATTATACTGTGTGGGGGTATGGCGGCACTATGAGAACATTATACTGTGTGGGGGTATGGCGGTACTATGAGAACATTATACTGTGTGGGGGGGATGGCGGTACTGTAGGAACATTATACTGTGTGTGGCGGTATGGTGGTACTATGAGAACATTATACTGTGTGTGGGGGTATGGCGGTACTATGAGAACATTATACTGTGTGTGGGGGTATGGCGGTACTATGAGAACATTATACTGTGTGGGGGTATGGCGGTACTATGAGAACATTATACTGTGTGTGGGGGTATGGCGGCACTATGAGAACATTATACTGTGTGGGGGTATGGTGGTACTATGAGAACATTATACTGTGTGTGGGGGTATGGCGGTACTATGAGAACATTATACTGTGTGTGGGGGTATGGCGGTACTATGAGAACATTATACTGTGTGTGGGGGTATGGCGGTACTATGAGAACATTATACTGTGTGTGGGGGTATGGCGGCACTATGAGAACATTATACTGTGTGGGGGTATGGCGGTACTATGAGAACATTATACTGTGTGTGGGGGTATGGCGGTACTATGAGAACATTATACTGTGTGTGGGGGTATGGCGGTACTATAAGAACATTATACTGTGTGGGGGTATGGCGGTAGTGTGAAAATCCCTTTTTTACGAGAGATGCCAGTACTGTGGAAACATTATACTGTGTGTGGGGGTATGGCGGTACTATGATAACATTATACTGTGTGGGGGATGGCGGTACTATGAGAACATTATACTGTGTGGTGGGTATGGCGGTACTGTGGAACATTATACTGTGTGTGGGGGTATGGCGGTACTATGAGAACATTATACTGTGTGGGGGTATGGCGGTACTATGAGAACATTATACTGTGTGTGGGGGTATGGCGGCACTATGAGAACATTATACTGTGTGGGGGTATGGTGGTACTATGAGAACATTATACTGTGTGTGGGGGTATGGCGGTACTATGAGAACATTATACTGTGTGTGGGGGTATGGCGGTACTATGAGAACATTATACTGTGTGTGGGGGTATGGCGGTACTATGAGAACATTATACTGTGTGTGGGGGTATGGCGGCACTATGAGAACATTATACTGTGTGGGGGTATGGCGGTACTATGAGAACATTATACTGTGTGTGGGGGTATGGCGGTACTATGAGAACATTATACTGTGTGTGGGGGTATGGCGGTACTATAAGAACATTATACTGTGTGGGGGTATGGCGGTAGTGTGAAAATCCCTTTTTTACGAGAGATGCCAGTACTGTGGAAACATTATACTGTGTGTGGGGGTATGGCGGTACTATGATAACATTATACTGTGTGGGGGATGGCGGTACTATGAGAACATTATACTGTGTGGGGGTATGGCGGTACTATGAGAACATTATACTGTGTGTGGGGGTATGGCGGTAGTGTGAAAATCCCTTTTTTACGAGAGATGCCAGTACTGTGGAAACATTATACTATGTGAGCGCCATCATATATATTACATAAGGGGTGTAATAAGGAGAGTCATAAAAAAGCCTCCTCAGGGCTGTGCTGCATTTGTACAGACTGCTATCTGCCGCCCAGACGGGACCATGTGACACCAATGGGAAGAGGGAGGGTTTCCGGAGGGAAGAGTCTAGAGGGTGCACCTGGTCAGGAGACCTTGATGGCGCAGTTACTGAGATTATAAAGGCCGGAGCCCCAAAGGCAGAACAGATTTGGCGCCAACAAAGGAAAGGGGTGCGGGGAAGAATCTGAGGTACCAGCTCCTGGTAAAGTGCCCGAGGCAGCTGGGTGTGGGGCAGAACCTGCTTACAGGGCATAATGGGGGCATTACACTGTGTGGGGCCAAGAAAGGGGCCCTGTACTAGGAGAACACTCCGCTCCTCACTTCCTGTCCTCCATAGTTGGCTCGTATGTATCTATTACAGGAAACAGAACAACAACGTTATGGTTCTTATAAAGGGGCAACAACAACCCCAAAAGAGTCTCCTCCGTGCAGAAGGGGTTAATGTCCCCGGCTGCGCTCAGTACTGGGGAATCTCCACATACCTCCACCTGCAGAGCCGCACTCCACAGATATGGCTGCTAGAGGCCGAATCCAGGGCGGTAAAGGACCTGTGATGACGTCATGGCCATGTGACCGGAGGGGGCGGCGCCTCTTCCTCCATAGAGCAGACAGGAGGGGGCTGGGGATGTCAGGGCGGAGTCCGAGGATATTGTGCGGGATTTGGGGTCATTCTCCATAGTCACAGATCAGGTAGGTGGGGGTCTGCCTGGGGAGAAGGGGTGATGTTGCTTGCATGGGGCTGCGTGCTGGAGGGGCCAGCCTGGGGAAGGGGTCATGTTCCTTGGTAGCTGGGTGTCTGTTGGGAAGGGGGTCATGTTGCCTGCGTGGGGGATCTGCGTGCAGGGGGGTCTACCTGCAGAATGGGGCTGTGGTTTGGGGGGCTGATGTCACGTGCTGTGCAGTCAGTGTGTGATGTCACTTGCGGTGGGGGGAACAGGGGGGGGGATGAATGATGATGGAGATCTGAGGGATTGATATTACTTAGCAAGAGAATCTCTCCCTGATGGGGAGGAGTCGGGCCTGTGTTTTTTTTGTTTTTTTTTTACATAAAACATTTTCTCATTAATATTATTGGGGGCACCTGCTGTCAGGTTGATGACTGACCTATGACCTCTGCCTGACACCAATGTCTCCAGGTCCCTGGCTTTATTCTCCCCTCGCACGCTGTGCTGCTCAGTATTAGCCCGGGGGCCACTGGTGTCGGCCACTACTTGTATCGCGCTTTCTGCATGATTTTTTCTCTTTTCTTCTAGGTATTGTGGCTTTTCCCCATCCTGTGTCCCCGGAGCAGTGACCTCGCTGCAGATCTCATCACTGGACTTCTCTTCACCAAGTGGAATGGCGGTGCCCCCACAATCCATGTGAGGACCCAAAGGGCTGACACTGGGCGTCTGATAATGTCAGATGAGTATAATTCCTACAAAAAAAAGCCTCCCTTTTTCTCGATTTTATTTTGTCTTGCTAGGGTCTGTCTCCCCGCGTGTATTCACTGAGAGAGGAATTTTGTGTTAAACGGAACCTGAAACCCCCAAAATCGAGGACGAGCTAAGCCCACCAGCATCAGGGCTTATCTCCAGCATTCTGTAATGCATTCTGTAATGCTGTAGATAAGCCTCCAATGTATCCTAAAAGATGAGAAATAGAGGTTATATTATACTCACGCGGGCGGTCTGATCCAAGTCGCGGTCCGGTCCGGGGCCTCCCATCTTGATAGGATGACGTCCTCTTCTAGTCTTCGCACTGCGGTGCGCAGGTGCCGGGAAAGCTCAGAGAGGCCTGGGGCCTGCACACTGCAGTACTTTGTGCTGGAGCCGCAGCGTGAAGACAAGAGGATGTCATCTGATGAAGATGGGAGGCGCCGGACCGCGACGCTCATCGGACAGGACCGGGACCACCCCTGGGTGAGTATAATCTTACCTCTTTTTTTTTCATTTTTTTTTGGGGGGGATACATCAGGGGCTTATCTACAGCATTACAGAATGCTGTAGATAAGCCCCTGATGCTGGTGGGCTTAGCTCGCCCTCGATTTTGGGGGTCACAGGTCCCATTTTTAAGCACCACAATACAATTTTTGCAGCTAAAGCACAGGGGACTTTGGTACAAAATGTGTTTTGCTTTTTTTGTCATTAATCTGTCTTTAATGTTTAATTCATTGTTTTGATTTCTAAAACTCTTTATTGATTTGTATGTATGCATACTTATATATTTCTCTTTTTTATTTTTTTTTTATTTCTCTTTTTTATTTCTAACGATTTGACTTGTAATAAACTTGTTTGACAGCTGTGAGTTGAATTTTCATTTCTATAATCCTTAAGCTTGGGGTGACATTAGTGGAGAGTAACGCAGTTGGATCTGTATCAGGCAGAGTTCACACATTGCAGGTTATTGGGGAAACTATCTGTAGGGACGTCCTCACCAGTAGACCGGACCCGCACTTCCATGTAGCCCATACAGCCGGACTAGCTGTAAACATTGGATGCCATATGGCCCATCAGTGCGACATTTATAAAGATACAATTCTGTAATATGGAAAACTGAAAATGGTCCTGTAAGAATAATAAACCTGGGCGAGCTCAGCAATGAGGAGTGAGAACAAATCCTCCTGGATGAGGACGGCCGCGTTTTCTGTATCCACTGCTGTAAGCGTCCTCCTATACTTCTCCTTTAAAAGGGTATCAACCACTGCTGATTCTCAAATTTTAATATTTTACTAATTCTTTTTTATCGGTCGTCCATGACAGCACTACGGAGAGAGGGGATCCGCCCTTCAGGAACAGGAAACCTACAGATACATAAGGGCGGCACCTCTCCCACGCATCAGTTGGTTTCCTGTTCCTGGAGGACAGGATTCCCTGCAGATACAACTTCGTTCACCTATCAATACCCAGGCCGGCTGTCCGACCCAGGTAGCGAGGGGGTCTCCTACCTCGGGCAGTGCGGGTCCCTGGAAGCGCCACGGTGGGTCCGGGTAGGGCTCCACGACAGTGAGCGGTGCAGTGTGGAGCGACGTCCGGAGGAGGTCCATCCCCAGTGGTCAGCGAGGTGAGTATGTCCCCCCCGGGGTCGGCTCACCCCCCTGGGCCTCGGTCTTCCCCACTCTGATCCCCGTTGGTGCGGTGCGGCGTCCTGTGCGCTCCTTTCGATTCGGGACCGGAGCTGGGGGTCGGACGCCGGCCTCTGCCGCGGTCACCGCTGGGCTGCGGCCGCGGAAGCGGCGGTAGTGTAGCGGGGGGCGGCTGGGTGGTCCGGCGGCACCGTTCCCCGGCTTCCGGGCGCGTTCCTGAGCGCTCTGCCCGAAACCGGAAGTGACGCACAGGGGGCGGGGCCAGGACCGGAAGTCAAAAACCGGCCGTTTTTTTTCTAAAAACGCCACTGTCCTGCATGCGGGGGGGGGGGGGGGGGGGGCGTTTGGGTGCAGGGGGGGGTGGAGCAGTGACCTGCAAGTCGGGGGGATGGATTTGGCCACACACCTGCACTGATTCCGGATCCGGGGGAAGGGCTATTTATAGCCAAACAGAATGCTGCAGCACTGCTTGTGAGCCCATCTGCAGCTATGGATGAGCCGGAAGCTGCCCTCGGTCTGCTGGAGCAGGAGCAGGACGGATCCTCGGAGAAGTCCCATGCGAACCCCCAGCTGAAGACCCGCGGACGCAGTAACCAGACCAGTCGCAGATCTAAACAGAAGGATCTGGACCGACCCCCCAGTAATCCGGTACCTACCGCTACTGCCTGGGTAAGAGATCTTCGTGAATGTACCCTGATGCAGTCTTTTCCTATGTTTATTTCCGTAGGGGAAAAAAAGCGCTGGTAAATCAAAAAACAAGGAGTGCGCGCTATGCGCTTGCCCTTTGCCTGACGCCTACCCTAAGAGACTTTGTCAGTCGTGTGTACGGCAGACGGTAGGAAATAAATTGATGGGAACACTGATAGCGGTAGCGCCAGATAAATTACATAGCCTTTTTCTCCGCTCCCATAGGTGGCGGAAGAGTCTCCGGATTTCACATCAAACCTTAGGGAGATTATCAGGAAGGAGGTGAAGGATTCCCTGAAATCCCTGTCCCGGGGGGAGTCTTCCAAAAGAAGAAGGGAGCCTAGCGCCTCAGATTCGGATTCGTCCGCTGGCCCTAGTAGGGAGAATGAGTCAGACGCCTCTGTCTCCTCAGCGTCCTCTTCGGAAGAGGAGTCTAACCGGTTCTGTTTCCCATTGGACCAAATGGACAAACTTATTAAATCAGTTAGATCCACCATGGGTGTGGCTGATGAAAGGCCAGAACTCTCTACACAGGACCTAATGTTTGGCGGTCTAGACCCTAAAAAACGTAGGTCTTTTCCGCTCAATGACAAGGTCCAGAACCTCATCAAAAGGGAATGGAAAAAACCGGAGAAGAAAGGCTCTTTTCCACCTGCCTTTAAACGCAGATATCCCTTTGAGGACCCCATGGTGAATACATGGGATAAGGCGCCGAAATTGGATGCAGCGGTGTCTAAGGCGTCTAAAAAATCATCGATCCCCTTCGACGACATGGCTTCCCTAAAGGACCCTCTCGATAAGAAGGCTGACTCATTCCTTAAAGGGACATGGGAGATGTCGGCGGGTGCCCTGAGACCTGCTGTAGCCGCAACATGTGCAGCCAGATCGATGATGGTCTGGCTGGATCAGCTAGGGTCTAAGTTGGAAGGCGGTGTTTCCAGAGATTCTATGTTGAAATTCCTGCCAACAATTCAGAATGCCGCTGCCTTTCTCGCGGACGCATCTGTGGATTCGGCAAGAATGGCGGCTAGGGCGGCCGGACTATCAAACGCAGCACGCAGGGCCCTATGGCTGAAATGTTGCCGGGTGACCTTCAATCCAGATCTCGTCTGTGCTCTATCCCATGCGAAGGGGAATACCTGTTTGGTCCAGTCCTAGACGAACTGCTGGAGAAAGCTGGAGACGAGAAGAAAAAGTTTCCCAATCTACCAACTACCTCTTACAGGCGTCCCTTTGCAGGGAAGAGATTCTTTCGGAGGAGACCAGCCAGAGACCAGAGCAGATGGGATGAGAAAAAGAAGAAAGGTACTGGATTTATGTTTGGAGGTGGAGGACGTCAGGAGCCATCCCGTGAGGTCAAAAAACCACCCCAATGACTAGTCGCCCCGGTGGGAGGTAGACTATCTGCCTTCTACCCGGCCTGGTCCAAAGTCTCCAGTAGTGATTGGATTTTGGGGTTAATAGCTACGGGTCTGCGGCTAGAGTTCTCTTCTCTCCCTCAGAACTTCTTCAGAATTACCCCACTCAGGTCCTCTCCAGCAGAACAGGCGGCCCTGGAAGCAGAAGTTCACGACCTGCTCAATAAGAATGTCCTGTCAGAGGTTCCGGAAGGAGAACAGGGTAGAGGATTCTACTCTCCTCTATTTCTAATAAGTAAACCTGATGGCTCCTTCAGAACAATTATTAACCTTAGGGCTCTTAATAATTTCCTGACCGTCCAATCATTTAAGATGGAAACTATTAACACCGCAATAAAGCTGCTGTTTAAAAACTGCTTTATGGTAGTATTGGATTTGAAGGACGCCTATTACCATATCCCTATTTATGCAGGTCACCAACGATACCTGAGGGTGGCGGTAAGGTTGGATGGGGTAATCAGACACTTCCAGTATAGGGCCCTCCCCTTTGGTATATCGGTCGCCCCTCGAGTGTTTACCAAAGTTATGGCGGACGTTATGGCACACCTGCATGAGTCCAACATTCTAATAATCCCCTACCTGGACGATCTCCTTATCGTAGGTAAAACGGCGGATCACTGTCTGAGTGATGTCTGCTCTGGAGCGTCTGGGGTGGATGCTAAATGTCAAAAAATCACGCTTACAGCCCATGACGGTGCAGCGATTTCTAGGCCTGATCCTGGATTCCCAGGTTCAGGAATGCCGTTTGCCTCAAGAGAAAATTGATCGCCTGCACCTTCAGGTGCTGAATGCCTCTAAAAACCCCACCATGTCCCTTAGAAGAGCCATGTTTCTGTTGGGCTCTCTCTCGTCCTGTATTCCAGCGGTCCGATGGGCCCAGTATCATACGAGGATACTTCAGGGCGAGGTGCTGTTACAACAAAAAAGGTTGGGGGGATATCTGGAGAGCCTGATGACCCTATCCCAAGACGCTATTATATCCCTCGGATGGTGGCTAGTCCAAGAGAACCTGTCCACAGGGGTCCCCTGGGAATATAATGTAACTCGTATAGTCACCTCGGACGCTAGCCCTTCTGGATGGGGGGCTCACATGGGGGATACATTGATCCAGGGGCTTTGGGATCGGGATCAGATAGAAATGTCTTCCAACCTAAAGGAGTTAACGGCTGTGGAACAGGCAGTTAAATCACTCCTTGTCTATCTACAGGGCCACCACGTGCAGGTATTCTCGGACAATCGGGTCGCCGTGGCGTACATAAATCACCAAGGCGGGACTCGTTCCAAATCCCTAATGTGCGTAGCAGATTGTCTATTCCATCTAGCAGAGCAACATCTTCTCTCATTGACGGCTCTTCACATAAGAGGGGCAGAAAACACTACAGCGGATTTCTTAAGCCGCAACACATTGAGGCAGGGGGAGTGGTCCCTGAACGACTCCATCTTCAACCTCATCGTGGAAAGATGGGGTCAACCAAAGGTAGACCTGTTTGCCACAAAAGAAAACAGGAAAGTGGCACAATTCTGCTCTCTCAACCCCAGAGAAAATCCTCTGTCAGTAGACGCCCTCCTCATAGACTGGAACTTCAGGCTAGCCTACGCCTTTCCTCCCCTGTCTCTACTTCCTCTGGTGGTGAGGAAAATCAGGAAGGACAAAGCCACAGTGATAATTGCCCCCTTCTGGCCCAGAAGGACGTGGTTTCCATGCCTGAGGGCTATGTCGATATCCGACCCATGGGTCTTGCCAGACATCCCGGATCTCCTGTCCCAGGGCCCAGTCTACCATCCTCGGGCGGTTGGCCTTCATCTGACGGCGTGGATTTTGAGCGGGCGCTGTTAAAAGATAGGGGGTTCTCTCCGGGCCTCATTAACACTCTGCTGAAGAGCAGAAAAATAATCACCACAAAGATTTATGTTAGGATCTGGAAGAGGTTCCTTCAAAACTCGGGGGTAATAGCTGGTCAGTCAACACCAATAGACCAGATTTTAGAATTCTTACAGAAGGGGTTGGATATGGGGTTATCCCCAAATACACTTAAAGTGCAGGTATCAGCCTTAGGGGCCCTCTTTGGCTGCAACATTGCTGAGAATCACTGGGTCAGCAGATTCATCAGAGCGACAAAACGGTCTAGGCCAATGGTGAAGAATAGGGTCATGCCATGGGACCTGAACCTAGTCCTCTCGGCCATGACAGAGGCCCCATTTGAGCCAATTGCATCAGCCTCTATTAAAAATGTATCACTTAAAGTAGCCTTCCTGGTGGCCCTAACATCGGCGCGTAGGATAGGCGACATCCAAGCATTATCCAGGGTTCCCCCTTACATGCAGCTTAGGGATGATAGAGTGATACTATCCCCTGATCCAGCATATCTTCCTAAAGTAGTGTCCAGGTTCCACAGAACACAGGAAATAGTTCTTCCATCCTTCCTCCCCAATCCTACTAACGATAAGGAAAGGAAGCTACACACTTTAGATGTGAAAAGATGTATCCTGGAATATCTGGCAGTAACTGATCCCTGGAAGATAGGACACGAATAGGGCGTTATCTATCAGGGTAGTAGGAAGGGTCACAGGGCATCAAAATCTACTTTAGCTAGATGGATCAGGGAGGCTATCTCGCTGGCATACATCTCAAAGGGCAAGCCGGCGCCTGAAGGTCTGAAAGCGCATTCCACTAGAGCTATGGCGGCTTCGTGGGCGGAAAGATTGGAGGTGTCGATCGACCAAATTTGTAAGGCTGCTACTTGGTCTTCTCCACACACATTCTATAACCATTATAGATTGAACTTGGGTGCCTCTTCTGACCTTTCATTTGGTGTAAGGGTGCTGCAAGCTGTAGTCCCTCCCTAGTTAGTTACTCTCT
Source organism: Ranitomeya variabilis (assembly GCF_051348905.1). Lineage (NCBI taxonomy): Eukaryota > Metazoa > Chordata > Amphibia > Anura > Dendrobatidae > Ranitomeya > Ranitomeya variabilis. The sequence continues at coordinate 755,796,172 of NC_135235.1, read as the reverse complement.
GTAATTCTCTCCGTAGTGCTGTCATGGACGACCGATAAAGTCTTAGTTACTCACCGGTTAACGGTGTTCTTCGGAGTCCATGACCGCACCTGTACATACCCTCCCGTCTTCTTAAGTTCTGGGTGTACACCTCTTCCTTTATTTATATAATTCACGGGTAGTGAATAGTTAGTTATTTGTATCATTGTTTATTATGTATGCTATTAACCTTGGTGGTCCTCTTGTGCTCTGTAAACCAACTGATGCGTGGGAGAGGTGCCGCCCTTATGTATCTGTAGGTTTCCTGTTCCTGAAGGGCGGATCCCCTCTCTCCGTAGTGCTGTCATGGACTCCGAAAAACACCGTTAACCGGTGACTAACTAAGACTTTTTTTTTTTAAAGAAAAATGTAGACAATTACTGTATACTGTTTATTTACCACCCTCGTGCAGCATGCCGTAACAACCTGATGCACGCTGCCAGTAATGAAGCCTGGTTCAGTGTGCCCTAATTCAGCCTCTTCTCTTCTGGGAATTATTGTTGGGGGGTGACATGAGGAGAGCATCAAATGAAGGTCGTGGCGGAGGTGTACCTGCTTCAAGGAGATGACATAGTTGATCTGTAGAAAAATAGGGGTAACCAAAGGCAAACAATATCTATGACGTACCATCTGGGAAATTATAACAAACAAAAATATACTAAATAACAATCACTCCCAGATGGGATTATTTTTGCCCTAATATTGGACCAAGACAGTTATCCAAATAATATGCAAGCGGGGGGGGGGGGGGGGGGAAATCCAAAGAGACAACCTTGTGTCTTTTGATAAAATTGCTTTATTAACAGTGCAAGGCAGGAGGGCAATGATGACAACACAGTCGCCCAACAGGAATATAAAAACAACTAGTGCCAACAGAGCACCGGGAAATCCGCCTGCTGACCCATATCAAAAGATTCTTATTCAAACTCTCAGCATATTAGGTCAAAGTTACGGAAACAAAAAAGGGGGACTCAGCCTATATCACAAAGGCGCATTAAGGCAAAGTTCACATTTGCGGTCCGCGCCGCAGCGTCGGGCGCCGCATGCGTCATGCGCCCCTATATTTAACATGGGGGCGCATGGACATGCGGTGCACTTGCGTTTTGCGTCACTGCGGCGCATGCGTCCGGGCGCAGAGGACGCAGCAAGTTGCATTTTTGCTGCGTCCAAAATCAATAGAAAAAAGGACGCATGCGGCGCAAAACGCAGCGTTGTGCATGCGTTTTGCCGCGTTTTTGTTTGCGTTGTGCGTTGCGGCGCCGACGCTGCGGCGCACAACGCAAATGTGAACGTAGCCTAAGAGAATCGCTATGTCCTATCCATAGTAGTGCCACAATTCACATGCAGTCCAATACGGCATAATGCAGAAAAAATGAGCGATAAAGATAATTAACACATCACCCCAAAGTTGTAGTATTTGACAGGTATGGAGTCCCGGTGTCCGCCCCAACGCGCGTTTCGGAACACCTTCGTCAGGGGGCGCATGAAGCAGAGTGGAAAGTGTGCAGCATAAATAGGCCAGAAACCGGAAGTACAAGTCAGACGTAACCCGGAAGTAGCCGCGCGTATCCTAGCAGCCACCAGTACAACAAAGGGAGATGGCGTCATCCAGGTTGTGTGGGCTGATACACATGGGGCCCCACGTGATCCGCCCACAGTAAACACTGAATCACCATTCACCAGAGGATCTACCGGCGGGCGCATGCGCGGAATACAACCGAGTACGGAAGTATCATGGAAGGTACAGGGGAGGAGAAAAAGAGGAAGAGACAGAAAGTACGGCGATCTATAATAGATATTGCTATCAAGCTAAAGGCAGTTCTAACAATTTCTTTTACTTTTTATATATACTTAGCCTTAAGATAGAGAAATATTGTATAAGGACAGCGCAAAAAATATATCAAAAAGACAATAAATACATAAGATATTAATATTATAATCAGACATGCATAGCTTCCTCCCAAGTAAAATACGTATGTCAATAGTTAATATAACAGAGAGAAATAGCCATATACAAATAGACGAATTTAGTTTAATCTTTCAGATAGTCTTTTTGATTTGAATGCAGTGCAGAAAAAGTCCACTATATGGTAATAGAGAGCCGATTTTCCACTTCGATTCAAAGTCTTTTTCTTTTTTCTCTCTTTCCTCTCTCTCTCTCTTCAGCCGCCTTCACAGGAAGTCTTCACCAAGGTATACGACATAAATGGAAAAAACCTCACGGATATGGCCAAGAAGATATCCTTAATACACTAAAACTAAAAAAACAGGTAAAAGCATTAAAAATAGCTGGGTACGAATATGTTATCAGCAAGAAAGCTCAACAGTCAGATGGTCACAAGAAAGGGGCGAAACTTAGGTTTTCATTGAGACCAAGGGGGTGAGTTGTCTGTAACGTCCAGATCCATTTCGCCTCAAGGCGTGCAAGCCTAGTAGTTAGTTTGCCACCCCTAATACCAATGTCCAAACTATCAATCCCCCTGAACCTAATCAATTTTCCATCACATCCGTGATGTTCCCTAAAATGTCTAGGGAGTGTTTTTTAGGGTTGAGCGAAACGGATCGTTCATTTTCATAAGTCGCCGACTTTTGGCAAAGTCGGCGTCTCATGAAACCCGACCCGATCCGTGTGTGGGGTCGGCCATGCGGTACGCGATCTTGGCGCCAAAGTCGCGTTTCGTATGACGCGTTTAGCGCCATTTTTTCAGCCAATGAAGGAGCGTGGGCAGAGTGATGACAGGGGTTAGGGGCGTGCACGCCGATCATCATTTTATCGCTTGTGCGCAGTAGCGATTTGGAATGTGTAATACGAAATTTTCTGTGCTGGGACGGAGGGAGAGAGAGAGAGAAAAAGAAAAAAAAAATTAATCCCCATTGACGTGCATAGGGTTTCGTGTTCCGGCTGATCCTCGACTTTGCGCAGTAATCGGCCAATTTCGCCCGACTCGACTTATCCAAAAGTCGGGTTTCGCAAAACATGACTCGACCCTAAAAAAGTCAAGGTCACTCAACCCTAGTGTTTTTAGTTTCACAGTATCGAGTGTAGGGTCAGCTGCCGCCTCGATTCCACGTACGTGCTCACGTATACGGATCTTAAAGTTACGTGATGTAAGCCCTACGTATATTAAGCCACAGGGGCATGTGGCATAATAAATAACACAACGTGTTGTGCAATTTATTATTTTTTTAATATCAAATGTCTTTTTTTCACTAGAATCGGAAAAACCATGGGTCCGATCCATATTAGGACACGCCACACAGTGGCCACAGGGTGAGGAACCAAATCGAAGGGGGGCATTATCGAGGAAAGTACCCCTCGGTGTTCCCTCATAATGGCTCCTAGTCAGGTGATCTTTAAGGTTCCTCGCACGCCTAAAAGAAATCAAGAGGGCGATCAGGTAAAATTTTAGAAATAGTTTTATCTACCCTAAGAATTGGCCACGATTTAGATAGAGCTTCACGGATCTTGTGAGCCTGAGAATTAACGTTCGTCACAAAGCGTAGCTGTCTATTAGACTGCCTCGAACCACTAGATGTCTGATTATAGACCAGAGATTCTCGGGACACAAATCTTGCTCTATTATAGGCCCTCTTAATAGCCCATTTACTGTATCCACGGTTGAGAAATCTCATCTGAAGTTCCTTAGCCTGTCGCTCAAAGTCCGATTCGGTCGAGCAGATCCTCCGCAGCCGGAGGAACTGCCCCACCGGTACAGCTCTGATGACATGTGATGGATGGCATGAAGATGCATGTAAAGCAGTCACTTCTGATTGTTTTTTTTTTTTGTTTTTTTTAACATTTTCTTAACCTGAGCACCACCTGCATCTGAGTTTTTACTATGAGCTGCAGTAGAGCAGACACCTTAAAAAACATGACAGATGTGAGCTTTTCTTCTGCTGCGGTCTTGACATCTTCATCCAGCTCACGAACAACATCCTACCCGCAAAGACAGGATGTGACAGCACCACCACCAGCAGTGTCACCAAGCATCTCCACCCTGTCCCATGGAAGTGTTCATCTCTCCATCACCCAAACCCCATAGAGAAAGAAGAAATACCCCACTACCCACCCACAGGCCCTGGTCCTGAATAACCGCATTTACCAATTCCTGGCCTTTGAAACGCTGCCATTCCAGCTGATGGAGAAGAAACATTTAAAAAAAAATGGTGGTGGTTGTTGCGAAGTATGTGGTTCCCATCCAACACCTAATGTTTCAAGTTGGCCATCCCGCCTTGTACAGACATGTTGCAACCAAAATCAGGTGTGCACTGTGCAACGCCATCAGTGGCAAGGTCCAGATAACTACCGATACGTAGACCAGTAAGCATGGGCAGGGACGTTACATCTCCCTATCTGCACACTGGGTAAATGTGGCAGCTGGGACAGGAGGAAGGCGTTCTAGCACATGTCCTACATCTATTGTTGGGCATTGCTCTGCCCATGTGGCCTCCTACTCCGCTTACTCCATCACCTAGCAGTAAGACTTGCACCAGCAACTTCAACACAGCCAGGGGGAAAAGACAGTAGGCTGTTCTCAAACTCATCATTTTGGGGGACAAGTTCCATACTGCGCAAGAGCTGTGGACAAGGAATAAACGAGACTGATGAGTGGTTGGTGCCGCTGGACCTAAATCCTGGCCTGGTGGTGTGCGATAACGGGCCTCTTAGGCTTAGTTCAGACGCTGCGTTTTTTGAAGCGTCTTTCAACCACTGCAAATGCATTCACTGGGAAATGTCATTGTAACATGTAACACCCCTAGCTGGCCGTGTGGTGTGTGACACATAAGCAGACCCATCTTGTTTCATTTCTGATCGGGGGACTCAAAGTCACAGAGCCTATTTTTACTGGTGCATCAGGCGGCATTAATCTTCTTAAAGGGCCATTATGAAACAGTGGGTCTCCTAAACTGTTGTAGCCTATGCTGTGAGTGGATGGGCTGCCAAGAATTACGACGCATCACAATACCCCTGTCATAAGATGTCCAGGGGGGACTCCTGAAAAAGTGTTGCTTTGAATTCAAGGCCTGCCCTGTTACCAATTCATATGCACCCCATTAGGCCTTGAAACCCACATACTGGATGGGCCCCTGAAAATCCACTCGTATGTTTTATGGTTTGATGGTTCCCTCTTTGCAGAATTATTTACAGGAGAATTTGGCAATTGTGTTTGCCATGTTTTTAACACTAAGGTTCAGATACGGCTTAAAAAAAAGTCTAATCCTTGCAATACAAAGCAATTTCATTGCAAACTACAACATTCAAGGAATATTAAGATTGAATAGTGTGAGTGCGTACATTTTTGTATATGTTACCAATAACATACAAAGGTTAATAATATATGACCTGAAATTCGACGGCCTTGTTGATGTTGGTAGTCAACAACGGCCCTCTTCTGCTCACAAATCCTTTCCAACATATGCAGCGTAGAGTTCCAGCGCGTGGGGACATCACACAACAGTCGTGAGCTGGAATCTGAAAACGCTGCTGAAGCACGGCAAGGGCGGCTGAAGCTGTAGCTGACTTTCTGAAATGGGCAGACAGATGGCGTACTTTCACTAGCAGATCCGGCAGCTCTGGGTAGCTTTTCAGAAAACGTTGAACCAAGAGGTTAAGCACATGGGCCAAGCAAGGTACGTGTGTGAGCTCACCTTGCCTCAGAGCCGCCACCAGGTTACAGCCATTGTCACACACGACCATGCCTGGCTGTAGGTTCAGCGGTGTCATCCAAACATCTGACTGCTCTTTCAGTGCTGTCCACAACTCTTCTGCATTGTGCGGTTTGTCACCTATGCAGATTAGCTTCAGCACAGCTTGTTGCCACTTGGCTGAGGCAGTGCTGCAGTGCTTCTAGCTTCTGACTGATGTGTTGATTTCAAAGATGGAGGATGAAGAGGAGGAGGTGCAGGAGCTGTAGACTGTGGGGGCAACCCTGATTGATGTAGGGCCTGCAAACCTCGGTGTGGGGAGGATGTGTTCCATCCCAAGGTCCAACTGGGTCCCGGCTTCCACTATGTTAACCCAGTGTGCCGTCAGTGAGATGTACCGTCCCTGCCCACAAGCACTTGTCCACGTGTCCGTGGTTAGGTGGACTTTCCCCATAACAGCATTGTTGAGGACACGGGTAATGTTGTGGGACACATGCTGGTGTAATGCCGGTACAGCACACCGGGAGAAATAGTGGTGACTGGGGACCAAGTACCTTGGGACGCCTGCCGCCATCAGGTTGCGGAAAGCTTCCGTCTCAAAAGCCTAAAAAAATGAGGAAGTCTCGCACTCAACTTAAATCTTTTAGATTGATAGATTTAATGGTATTGGAGTAGCACTGGAAACATTTCAGCCCTTATCGAGCTTTCATCAGTCACGTGCTGTGCCTTTTAGTGTGTGTCAACCATATCTTTAGTTAGAATGCAGATCATGAATTGTGCAGTAGATGGCTGCCTTTAGATAACGTGCTGTATATTAATGGTATGCAAAATGCATAGGAGAAATGCTGTGTTTCAGTGTGTCAGGTCATACCTGGAGGGGAGCTGCCAGCATAGAAGTGGGGGCTGGAGGGAAGCCGCCTGGACGTGTGTGTTTGTTACCCTCTCTGTTACCGCTAGCGGTGGACACCGCGTCTGAGAGGGTAACAAACACACACGTCCAGGCGGCTTCCCTCCAGCCCCCACTTCTATGCTGGCAGCTCCCCTCCAGGTATGACCTGACACACTGAAACACAGCATTTCTATGCATTTTGCATACCATTAATATACACCACGTTATCTAAAGGCAGCCATCTGTTGTGAATTAGACTTTTTGGCTCCCTCTTGTGGTTACTAGTGATATTACTCTGGGAGTTTCTTCCCTCAGTTTGCACCCACCTGGGCCGTTAGTCCAGGGGTGTTGCTATATAAACTTCCTGGATCCTTAGTCCAGTGCCTGGCATCGTTGTAATCAGATCCTTTCTGTTTGCTCCTATCTGCTGGTCCCGGTTCGTGCTAAATTAAGCTAAGTCCTGCTTCTTTGTTTTTTGGGTTATTTGCTTGCTCTCATTTTTGTCCAGCTTGTACTAAATGTGATTCCTGACCTTGCTGGAAGCTCTAGGGGGCTGGTGTTCTCCCCCCGGGCCGTTAGACGGTTCGGGGGTTCTTGAATTTCCAGCGTGGATATTTTTGATAGGGTTTTTGCTGACCATATAAGTTATCTTACTATATTCTGCTATTAGCTAGTGGAAAGCTAAAAGCACAAAAAGAGGATTCAGAGATCCTCCAAAAATGAGAAAAAACAGCAAAACATGGCAGAGATGCTTACCTGCCTAGGCCTCCAAACAAATGCACTATCAGGATGCAGTGGACCCATGTGGTTAAGATGGAAAAAACACAGGTGCAGCATAACCGATGAGGCAGCCACTCACAGCCTACCAAACTAATGGAGGGGGTAGCTGCTTGGCACATTGCTGCACAAAAAAGACTTGTATGTGGTGCTGTTCACACAATGGAGATGCACAGCATCCAGGCAGGCCTAGTAGTGACACCCTTCTATTAGATCAGGCGGGCCTGCCCAGCGCTATCCAAATGCACCCCATGTGAACAGACACCACAGTTTACAAGAGAAAAATGGGCCCAACTGCACCCCGGAAAAAAGTGCAAAAAACACACAAAAAAAATGATTTTTATGTGAGGTATTAGTTGGTATTTTGGCCAAAATAAAGAAGCTCATGACCCACTATTAGCTAGTGGGCCTCTCTTTGCTAAATACCTAGCTCATTCTTACGTTTGTCTTTTCCTCTTACCTCACCGTTATTATTTGTTGGGGGCTTGTATCCAACTTTTGGGGTCTTTTCTCTGGAGGCAAGAAAGGTCTTTCTTTTCCCTTCTAGGGTTAGTTAGTTCTCCGGCTGGCGCGAGACGTCTAGAATCAACGTAGGTACGTTCCCCGGCTGCTGTTATTTGTGGTGCTAGGATTAGATATATGGTCAGCCCAGTTACCACTGCCCTATGAGCTGGTTTTTGTGTTTGCAGACTTAGTAAATATTTCTGAGACCCTCTGCCATTGGGGTCATAACAGCCATCTACTGCACAATTCATGATCTGCATTCTAACTAAAGATATGGTTGACACACACTAAAAGGCACAGCACGTGACTGATGAAAGCTCGATAAGGGCTGAAACGTTTCCAGTGCTACTCCAATACCATTAAATCTATCAATCTAAAAGATTTAAGTTTAGTGCGAGACTTCTTCATTATTTACTGTATGGTTTGGGAACCTAGTCTCTGCACCGATAATACAGCTGTGCACACGGCGTTTATATATATATATATATATCAAAAAGCCTAAAAGGCAGCATTTCTAGCGCAAGCAGAAGATAAATATTAGAATTGAGGACTGTAGCCTGTGGGGCGTTGGCTGGGTATTTCTGCTTGTGTTCCAAAGACTGGGTTATAGACAACTGAACGCTGTGCTGGGACAAGGACGTGGACGGGCTTGCTGATGGTGCTGCTTGACTGTGGGCCACAACAGGTGCAGGGCTAGAGGCATCTTCACATGCACGGTGTACTGGGGATTGGCTTCTACGTTAAACAGTGGAAGAAGCAGTGGTGTGACTAGCAGGCAGTGGTCCTGGAGCCTTGGGTTCGGGCACAAAGTCAGGTGCTTTGCTTGCATGTGCATGATCATGCTGGTGGTCAGGCTGGTTGTTTTTCTACCCCTGCTGAAGCGGGCATGGCAGGTGCTGCAAATGGCCTGTTTAGGATTATCGGCAGAGTCTTTAAAAATAGCCAGACTCGGGAAGATCTCACAGGTGGAATCGCAACTTCAGTCATGTTGGTGTTACGGGGAACGGATGCACGTCTTCTGTCTGTGGCCACAACACTGCTTCTTCCTGCTTGTTGGGGGGATATTCCTCCTTGCCCATTTGTGCTGCTGTCCTCGCTATGCATGTCCTCCTGCCAGGTTGGGTCAAACACTATGTCATCCACCACCTTGTCTTCCACATCCGCACCCTGCTCCCACACCTGACTTTCTAGCATTTGTGTTTCATCATGGTCCACGTCTTGTGACACTTTCCCACCATCGCCTTTGTGTGAACGGGGCTGGTCAAAGCTTTGGGCAGCTCTACATGAGATCTCATCTTTCCCAACTTCAAGTTGACTGGCAGAGATTTCTGAATCTTGAAATGGAAAACTGAACAGCTCTTCAGAGTGTCCAAGTGTGGGATCAGTTGTCTCAGGGCACTCGGCCTGGTGGGAGGAATGAGAATCAGAGTTAGTAATATGCGGTCCATACTCACGGCTACTCAGACTTGACCATGTGGAAGACAAGGTGGTGGTGGCTAAGTGACTGGAAGCATTAACCGCTATCCAACCAACAACCGTTACACACTGCGCTGGCTTCAATAGTGGTGTGCTGCGGTCCCCTAGAAACTGGGACAGGAAGGTCGAGCGAGAAGATGTGGGTCTTTGTTGTTGCCCACTTTCACCTTGCCCATGGCCTTGTCCTCTGGATGCACCATCAGCATCACGTCCACTTCCCCGTCCCTTGCCCCTTGCCTTAACCATTTTAAATGGACTACTGCACTATTTCAAATGCTCAGCACAAATGTCTTTATTAGTAGCGAAATAATATGTGATCAGTATGCCTGCAAATCTATGATCTTTCAAACCCAAACACCAGACAGGCCTCAGCCTGACCTAACAGACTATATTCATTTTTTTTTCTTTAAGCTAATTTATGCAAAATAGTGCTGTATAGAATTTGAGTATCACACAGCCAAAAAATAAGTACACCGGCCTCCAATGCCCAAACTTGGAGCACAGAGATATATGACGGCTGTAACGGAAATACCACACTGGCAAATCTGTGGCTTTTGAATTTTTTTGATGCGAAATAGTGCTGTATAGAATTTGACTATCACACTGCCAAAAAATAAGTACACCGGCCTCCAATGACCAAACATGGAGCACGCAGATATATGAGGCCTTTTTCGGTGAATTTAAAACACCAAAAAAAAAAAAAAAAGGGGGGGGGCACAAGGGTCGCACACACAACTATGCTACGTATGCCTGACAAACTATAACTTTTCAACAGGCCTCAGTCTGACAGAACAGACTGCATTTTTTTTTTTGGGGGGGGGGAATTTTTGGAAAAAAAAAGGAGGAAAAATAGGTATATAGACAGTAAATAAGCTGCAGCAGCAGTAGGCAGTTATGGAGCTTTGGGAGGGATGCAGTGGGAGCAATGGACGCACATACAGTGCCTGCAGGCCTTGCACTGATGTGGATATGCTGTGCCCTGCCTGCCTAGCACTGCAATATCGGGACCCACAAATTAGCCCTAAAAAGGACCTTTGGTTTCTGAGGAGTTGTGGATGTAAGAGTTGCAGACCTACACTAACTGTAAAACCACGATTCTGACAGGAACAGAATGCGGCGAGCAGGGCCGCGCCAGGTCTCTTATACTCGTGGTCGTGCAGTGATTGGCTGGGCCGTACAGCATCATCCCAACAAAGATGGCTGCGGCGTTTCATGGCCTGGCAGACAATCCCTGCACCATGATTGGGTCTCTAAAGTCCGCCAAAACTGCTGGGTGGAGACTGCAGTTACCGCCGAATAATACCGGAAATGCTCGCTGCTCGCTGAGTACCCCGATACTCGGGCGAGTAACGAGTAGTGGCAAGCACGTTCACTCATCACTATTTCTGAACTCTTCCTGAGTTCTGTTGTTTCTAAATGATTATGAACTTGTTTTCTTTGCATTATTTGAGGTCTGAAAGCACTGGGGTTTTTTATTTTGACCATTTTTCTTTGTTAGAAAAAAATACTAAATTTATTGCTTGAAAATTCTGAGACATGTCAGAAGTTTATAGAATAAAAGAACAATTTACATTTTACTCAAAAATATACCTATAAAGAGAGAAATCAGACAAACTGGACATTTTGCAGTGGTCTCTTAATTTTTGCCAGGGCTGTAAGTATAATTACAACTGTGATTTGCCAAAAATCACAGCTGACATCAAGCCCAGGGTTAGTAATAGAGAGGTGTCTATGAAACACCCCGTTTACTAACACTGTAAGTAAAAATAAAGAAACACAGACTAAAAACATGTAATTAAAATATAAAAACAGACACCCTCTTTCACCCATTTACCAAAAAAAAAAACACCTGCAGGTTCAATGAGATCCACAAGGTCCAGCGTAATCCACATCGAGGTCCCTAGAGGATCCCCTGCTCCAATACATACAGAAGCCACAGTGACATCATAAAACGTGACCCCTCCCCGTGTCCGCCGTACACACACTAAGGCCGCCGTCACACTAGCGAGTTTTACGGACATGTCCTCATGAACTGGAGCCTTGGAAAAGTTCCCACGCTCAAGTTCATATGAGGACATCCAGCAGAGGGCGCGTCACCGCAACTCAAGGCAAGTACAGATCATCCTGCTTTTCTTTCAGTACCCGGGGTTTACAGGCACGAGCGAGTGCTTTAGCGCAGCTCCTGGCTGTAAAATTATTTAACCCCTTCAGATGGATTTACATCGTGGGACGTGACAGATCATCTGAAGGTATGTATATTGTTGGTTTATTATTTTTCAGAGCGAGGGTCTTCAGGTGGATTGAGAGAGCAATAAAATATTAAAACAACCTGTGTGTTTATTTCATTAAAATACTTTTTAATAATGTGTGTGTTTTTTTAACCCTTTCATACAATTGGATTAATAATGGATAGGTGTCATAATTGACGCCTCTCCATTATTAACCCCTCTGTGACCTTAGACGTACTATCCCGTCGAGGTGACCTGGGCCTATCTGACCCTCGACGGGATAGTACGTCATACGCGATCGGCCGCGCTCACGGGGGGAGCGCGGCCGATCGCGGCCGGGTGTCAGCTGCATATCGCAGCTGACATCCGGCACTATGTGCCAGGAGCGGTCACGGACCGCCCCCGGCACATTAACCCCCGGCACACCGCGATCAAACATGATCGCGGTGTACCGGCGGTATAGGGAAGCATCGCGCAGGGAGGGGGCTCCCTGCGGGCTTCCCTGAGACCCCCGGAGCAACGCGATGTGATCGCGTTGCTCCGAGGGTCTCCTACCTCCCTCCTCGCCGCAGGTCCCGGATCCAAGATGGCCGCGGCATCCGGGTCCTGCAGGGAGGAAGGTGGCTTACCGAGTGTCTGCTCAGAGCAGACACTTGGTAAGCCTGCAGCCCTGCACAGCAGATCGTCGATCTGACAGAGTGCTGTGCACACTGTCAGATCAATGATCTGTGATGTCCCCCCCCCCCTGGGACAAAGTAAAAAAGTTTTAAAAAAAATTCCCCACGTGTGTAAAAAAAAAAATAAAAAAAATATCCTAAATAAAGAAAAAAAATATATATTATTCCCATAAATACATTTCTTTAGCTAAATAAAATAAAAAAAACAATAAAAGTACACATATTTAGTATCGCCGCGTCCGTAACGACCTGACCTATAAAACTGCCCCACTAGTTAACCCCTTCAGTAAACACCGTAAGAAAAAAAAAACGAGGCAAAAACCAACGCTTTATTATCATACCGCCAAACAAAAAGTGGAATAACATGCAATCAAAAAGACTGATATAAATAACCATGGTACCGCTGAAAACGACATCTTGTCCCGCAAAAAACGAGCCGCCATACAGCATCATCAGCAAAAAAATAAAAAAGTTATAGTCCTGAGAATAAAGCGATACCAAAATAATTATTTTTTCTATAAAATAGTTTTTATCGTATAAAAGCGCCAAAACATAAAAAAATGATATAAATGAGATATCGCTGTAATCGTACTGACCCGATGAATAAAACTGCTTTATCAATTTTACCAAACGCGGAACGGTATAAACGCCTCCCCCAAAAGAAATTCATGAATAGCTGGTTTTTGATCACTCTGCCTCACAAAAATCGGAATAAAAAGCGATCAAAAAATGTCACGTGTCCGAAAATGTTACCAATAAAAACGTCAACTCGTCCCGCAAAAAACAAGATCTCACATGACTCTGTGGACTCAAATATGGAAAAATTACAGCTCTCAAAATGTGGTAACGCAAAAAATATTTTTTGCAATGAAAAGCGTCTTTCAGTGTGTGACGGCTGCCAATCATAAAAATCCGCTAAAAAACCCGCTATAAAAGTAAATCAAACCCCCCTTCATCGCCCCCTTAGTTAGAGAAAAATAAAAAAATTTAAAAATGTATTTATTTCCATTTTCCCATTAGGGTTAGGGCTAGAGTTAGGACTAGAGTTAAGGCTAGGGTTAGGGCAAGGGCTAGGGTTGGGGCTAGGGATGGGGCTAGGGTTAGGGCTAGGGTTGGGGCTAGGGTTAGGGCTAGGGTTGGGGCTAGGTTTAGGGTTAGGGCTAGTGTTACGGCTAGTGTTAGGGCTAGTGATAGGGCTAGGGTTATTGCTAGGGCTAGGGTTGGGGCTACAGTTAGGGTTGGGGCTAAAGATAGGGTTAGGGTTTGGATTACATTTACGGTTGGGAATAGGGTTGGGTGTGTCTGGGTTAGAGGAGTGGTTAGGGTTACTGTTGGGATTAGGGTAAGGGGTGTGTTTGGATTAGGGTTTCAGTTATAATTGGGGGGGTTTCCACTGTTTAGGCACATCAGGGGCTCTCCAAACGGGACATGGCATCCGATCTGAATTCCAGCCAATTCTGCGTTGAAAAAGGAAAACAGTGCTCCTTCCCTTCAAAGCTCTCCCGTGTGCCCAAACAGGGGTTTACCCAAACATATGGGGTATCAGCGTACTCAGGACAAATTGGACATCATCTTTTGGGGTCCAATTTCTCCTGCTACCCTTGGGAAAATACAAAACTGGGGGCCAAAAAATAAGTTTTGTGGGAAAAAAAAGATTTTTTATTTTCACGGCTCTGCGTTGTAAACTGTAGTGAAACACTTGGGGGTTCAAAGTTCTCACAACACATCTAGATAAGTTCCTTGGGGGGTCTAGTTTCCGATATGGGGTCACTTGTGGGGGGTTTGTACTGTTTGGGTACATCAGGGGCTCTGCAAATGCAACGTGACGCCTGCAGACCAATCCATTTAAGTCTGCATTCCAAATGGCGCTCCTTCCCTTCCGAGCTCTGTCATGCGCCAAAACAGTGGTTCCCCCCCACATATGGAGTATCAGCGTACTCAGGACAAATTGCACAACACTTTTTGGGGTGCAATTTCTTCTCTTACCCTTGGGAAAATAAAAAATTTGGGGCGAAAAAAATCATTTTTGTGAAAAAATATGATTTTTTTTATTTTTACGGCTCTGCATTATAAACTTCTGTGAAGCACTTGGTGGGTCAAAGTGCTCACCACACATCTAGATAAGTTCCTTAGGGGGTCTACTTTCCAAAATGGTGTCACTTGTAGGGGGTTTCAATGTTTAGGCACATCAGGGGCTCTCCAAACGCAACATGGCGTCCCATCTCAATTCCAGTCAATTTTGCATTGAAAAGTCAAATGGCGCTCCTTTCCTTCCGAGCTCTGCCATGCGCCCAAACAGTGGTTTACCCCCACATATGGGGTATCAGTGTACTCAGGACAAATTGTACAACAACTTTTGGGGTCCATTTTCTCCTGTTACCCTTGGTAAAATAAAAAAAATTGGAGCTGAAATAAATTTTGTGTGAAAAAAAGTTAAATGTTCATTTTTATTTAAACATTCCAAAAATTCCTGTGAAACACCTGAAGGGTTAATAAACTTCTTGAATGTGGTTTTGAGCACCTTGAGGGGTGCAGTTTTTAGAATGGTGTCACACTTGGGTATTTTCTATCATATAGACCCCTCAAAATGACTTCAAATGAGATGTGGTCCCTAAAAAAAAATGGTGTTGTAAAAATGAGAAATTTCTGGTCAACTTTTAACCCTTATAACTCCCTAACAAAAAAAAATTTTGGTTCCAAAATTGTGCTGATGTAAAGTAGACATGTGGGAAATGTTACTTATTAAGTATTTTGCGTGACATATGTCTGTGATTTAAGGGCATAAAAATTCAAAGTTGGAAAATT
The DNA here is from genome assembly GCF_051348905.1 of Ranitomeya variabilis. Taxonomy (NCBI): domain Eukaryota; kingdom Metazoa; phylum Chordata; class Amphibia; order Anura; family Dendrobatidae; genus Ranitomeya; species Ranitomeya variabilis. The sequence goes on along the minus strand of NC_135235.1, from coordinate 755,781,152 downwards.
GCAAAATTTTCAAAATTTTCCCCAAATTTCCATTTTTTTCACAAATAAACGCAAGTTATATCGAATAAATTTTACCACTAACAAGAAGTACAATATGTCACGAGAAAACAATGTCAGAATCGCCAAGATCCGTTGAACCGTTCCAGAGTTATAACCTCATAAAGGGACAGTGATCAGAATTGTAAAAATTGGCCTGGTCTTTAACGTGCAAACCACCCTTGGGGGGTGAAGGGGTTAAAAACGTCAGCTCGGCACACAAAAAATAAGCCTTCACCCAACCCAAGATCATGAAAAATGGAGATGCGACGGGTATCGGAAAATGGTGCAATTCTGTTATACTTTACCTAATAAAGAGTTATTTTTACTGATAAATGTTTGTTTTGGGTCGTTTATTTTCTGTTGGTATTTGGTTTATCCTATAAAACTAACATATAACATTCACACCTTGAATGCACGCATCATGTTTTTGTACAATTTGGCAATTATATAGGTTCTCCCTATAGGTGTTATTTTTGAAGGTCAACAAAATACGATTTTCCTGTAATTCATTTCTCACTGGTGTTGGCGCTTGTGTTCTTGGGGCTCTTTTGAGGTTTTTACATCACGTGAGCACTTTTTCCCAATCAGCACTGATGTCACTGTCCCCACCTTCGGACAAATCAAGCACCATGAAGCAGTCAGAGAGCAGCCGCGGCCCTGGCTTCCTGTTCTTGTTCTAAACGTCTGAAGGAAGGAACAGTGAAGCTGCTGCTGATCAGGTGCAGGGCTCGTGTGATGTAACAACCTCACATAAGCCCCGGGACAGTGAGTCTCAACACGGCTGAAGTGGAGCCATCACGCCAGGGAAGTATGAGTGTTTTATTTTAATGAGGTCAAACATAAGGAATCAGTTGACGGATCTGCCAATATGTGGCTAGTTTTCTGATTGTTTCGGATAACATGATACATGATTTTAGGTTTTTTTGTCTAGTCTCGCTTGAATATAGGTCAATATTAAATAGTCTCATGATGAGTCGCCTTTGGTGAGGACGATGAAACCCGTAGAAATGAGAGGCTTGGAGAGTGTGTGTGTATACGTCACTTCACCCCATATACTGAACTGTGGGGTACATGTTTTTTCTGTAACTTTTATATTGATATACTTGTATTATCTTAGACTGGACTAACATATACTAGTATCTAAAACAATCTTTATTAAATATTTAGACAAAAAACAACACAAAGGCCTTGAGCCTACAAAAGCATGGATTTGGTGCCATTGGTGTCACCTGCAATGAGTATGTCTTGAAGGCTGACTGTCTTTTCATCTTCCGGCATCGGCCCAGCCATCTGCTTCCTGATGAACTTGTATGATGGAAGGGAAACGCGTTGAGGTATTCATATACCATCTGGATTTCAGCTAAGGCCCCACTAATATCTTATGTTTTGGGGATAGTGCAATAAGGTATCTGAGGGAATCATTTGACTGTCCATGTGGTACTTTTTGGTGAGCGCAATACTGTTGGTATACCACTGTTGTATTAAGGTCTAAATAATCCTACTGCTGCTGATATATGGGGATGGTTTAACCCACAAATTACTATTACAGTGATTGTGCTAATTTGGTATTGGCTCAGTACTATAATATAATCTGTATATATAGTGGACTTTGTCACAGCTTTATACAATACACGAGTCTACAAATCTCCGGCAGTATTGTATAGAGCGGGATTGCATGAAGATTCGGAGTCCCCGAGGTGTGGGTCTGCAGATGCTGGCATATTTCATATGATGTGGACGTGTCCGAGATTGGCTGCTTTATGGCTGGTGGTCTTGAGTAGGATGGAAGGAGCGTATAGATGCACGGTGCCAAGGGATCCGAGGGTGTGTTTGCTGGGATATGTGGATGAGATTGGAGTGGATAACACCCTGAAGATAGCAAGTGCCAGATGGTTGTATATGGCCCGAAATATAATAGCACAAAATCGGATTAAGGACGAACCGCCTACAAGAAGAGAATTCCTCCAATATGTGAAGCAGTGTCTGATATTGGAAAAAAGGATTTATAAGAGGGAAAATAGAAATGTTTGATAAATTGTGGTCTCCGTGGCTTGAAATGGGATAGGTTCGACATATGGGATGGGTGTGATAAGGACTTGAGTTGGTGAGAACAAAATACAGTAGGAGGCTCGTTGTTCTAAATGGGATGATATTTATTCAGTATCATTGATGGTCGTGATTTGAAAAGAAAAGGGCTGTCTTGTTGGGAGGGGGCGGGATAAGTTGGGAATAATGGGGTTGGGGTATGCGGGAAAATTTGTACTGAAAACAAGAATATAACATGTAAATTGTAATTGTATTCTTAATAAAAATGTATTTGCGTTAAAAATATATAGTGGACTTCAGTAAGGATATCGTCCCTGAATACATTAAGATTTAAATGTGGGGTCTTGGTTGAGTTTCTGTCCCTATCACTCATTGTGAGTTTCCCCTGCACTTTTTGGTGTCTCCCTCTCGCCTATACTATCTCGTATTAGAGAGCAGAGAGGGTTAACAGATAAGGAAAGTGAGGGTGAGTCGATGGGAGCGGGGGCGCCATTTTGCATCATTTGCTGTAGGGTGCCAACCTCCACAGCCAGGTAGGGATGGTTTGATCAGGGGTGCTGTAAGGTTGACTGAATCTAGGCTTTATTGTGCCATCCCTTATTCATTCAGAAATCCGGTCTATTATTTTGTCTAAATCTATGGTTTTTCATCTGATTTGTTTAAATTTTCTGCCATTGGATATATATAGAATTCCTGATGAGGAGTAGGTGTACATCTCTTGGGAGATTACCTCATCAGGATTTAACCCCACCTCCCTCTCTATTTTTCTGTTTCACCATGGAATTATGTTTGTTAAATCAGAGGAGTTGTTAATTTTCGTGCACCCCACACCTATTTAGGGATCGTATAGGGTGCATCTAGGGGTAGCCGTCGGTGAGCGGGGGTGCCATTTTGCGTACAAGCTAGGGTGCCAAGTTAGGGCTTTATAGGGGTTAATACATTAGGTCTATACATTTAGTTTTTTTCAATGGCACCAAATCCATGCCTTTGCAGGCTCAAGGCCTTTGTGTTGTTTTTTGTCTAAATATTTAATAAAGTTTTTTTTAGGTATTAGTAGATGTTTTTTCTATTAGTCACTTACTGACTAACCTTCGGGGTGTGAATTATGGGTATAGTTTTACATTTGGAATTAATAAAGTTTAGTTTTATCCTTTTGTCAGCAAACATGAGGAATGAAAAGAGACAACCCATTTAAGAAGATGCAATTGTGGTTAAAACGATTTCAACATGAACATAAAAAAAGGCGTCTCCCCTACGTGACATCTCCGATGTTTATTAACAGTTGATTTCCAAGTAAAATATTTCCCACATTAAGAAAATGTAAAAGGATTCTCCTCTGTGTGACTGCACTGATGTCTGACAAGAAGCATTTTCCGGTTAAAATATTTCCCACAATCTGAACAGGAAAAAGGCAACTGCCCTGTGTGATTTCTCTGGTGACTAACAAGATGCCCTTTGTATGTAAAACATTTCCCACATTCTGAACATGAAAAAGGCTTCTCCCCTGTGTGAGTTCTATGGTGACTAACAAGATGCCATTTCTGGTAAAAACATTTCCCACATTCTGAACAGGAAAAAGGCTTCTCACCTGTGTGAGTTCTATGGTGATGAACCAAATCTGATTTTCAAGTAAAATATTTCCCACATTAAGAAAATGTAAAAGGCATCTCCTCTGTGTGCCTGCACTGATGTCCAACAAGATGCGCTTTCCGGCTAAAATATTTCCCACAATCTGAACAGGAAAAAGGCTTCTCCCCTGTGTGAGTTCTCTGGTGACTAACAAGATTCCCTTTCCGGTTAAAACATTTCCCACATTCTGAGCAGGAAAAAGGTTTCTCCCCAGTGTGAGTTCTCTGGTGACTAACACGAAGCCATTGGTTTGTAAAACATTTCCCACATTCTGAACATGAAAAAGGTTTATCTCCTATCGTGTGAGTTCTTCGGTGTCTAACAAGAAGCCCTTTGTATGTAAAACACTTCCCACATTCTGAACATGAAAAAGGCTTCTCTCCTATGTGAGTTCTTTGGTGTTCATCAAGATTCCGTTTGCAGGTAAAACATTTCCCACATTCTGAACATGAAAAAGGCTTTTCTCCTGTGTGAGTTATTTGGTGTGTAACAAGAGTCCCTTTCTGGTTAAAACATTTCCCACATTCAGAACAGGAAAAAGGCTTCTCCCCTGTGTGAGTTCTCTGGTGACAAACCAAATCTGATTTCCCTTTAAAACATTTCCCACATTCTGAACAGGAAAAAGGCTTCTCACCTGTGTGAGTTCTCTGATGACTAACAAGATTTCCTTTCCGGTTAAAACATTTCCCACATTCTGAGCAGGAAAAAGGTTCCTCCCCAGTGTGAGTTCTCTGGTGACTAACAAGAAGCCATTTGTTTGTAAAACATTTCCCACATTCTGAACATGAAAAAGGTTTATCTCCTGCCGTGTGAGTTCTTCGGTGTCTTACAAGATGCCCTTTGTATGTAAAACACTTCCCACATTCTGAACATGAAAAAGGCTTCTCTCCTGTGTGAGTTCTTTGGTGTTCATCAAGATTCTGTTTGCAGGTAAAACATTTCCCACATTCTGAACATGAAAAAGGCTTTTCTCCTGTGTGAGTTATTTGGTGTGTAACAAGAGTCCCTTTCTGGTTAAAACATTTCCCACATTCAGAACAGGAAAAAGGCTTCTCCCCTGTGTGAGTTCTATGGTGATTAACCAAATATGATTTCCATTTAAAACATTTCCCACATTCTGAACAGGAAAAAGGCTTCTCCACTGTGTGAATTCTATGGTGAGTAACAAGCAGTGATTTATGTGTGAAACATTTCCCACAGTCTGAACATGAAAATGTTTTCTTTGCTTTAGGAGCAGTTTGTTTTTTAATGCCAATTTTGTGACTTTTATTTTCCTTAGTAGTCGATAATGAATCAGAAGATGGGACCTGGGATGACAGATCTTTGCTGTGAATAGATGATGCTATATCTGGAGTAACAGCAATCACTTCAGTTGTATCTTGTAGGATCTCAAGATCATTAGATTTAAAAATTGAAGGTGTCAGCTGTCCCTCTGATTTCCTGGTACAGTCATCTGCTAAGATAATAAAAACAATTTTTTTTTAACAAAATATCCTTAAGTTTTATATTTTTGAATATTTCTACTTAAACTGGCCATAAAAATGGCAAGCTATGTAAAAAAACTTTAATTATTTACCAAAACAATGACAGTTCACAGACTAATAGAAGACCTTGTTGGATGAGCCAGTAGTGCATGGTGTTCAACTGTTTGTTCATTCTGACTTCCAAATATTGAATAAAAAGAAACCAATCAATGTTATGTAGGCGAAAATAATACCAATTCTCATTTCACAAAAAACAAGTCCCCACTCAGGTACATTATCTGTCAATGGAAAAACAGAGGTTCCCACACTATTAGTGGCTCAAAGGCTGTTGCAAAGCATCAGAGTTTCGATAAACCAATCCAGCAAAATCCGCTCTCACTTCTGAGTCTTGCAATGTGCTCAAACAACATTTAGGATCCCTGTATTTAGCAATATTATAGCGTGAAAAATCCACTTAATTTGCGGTGTAGGTCTCCTGGAGCACAATCTGGGCACTATGTGCTGGGTAATAAAATGACAAATGTGTCATTTTCACTCTCCAACATCCACTTCGTGCTAATTTACAGAAAGTGGCTGTGGAATCAAAATATTCATATCTCCTGCACACGTAGTCAAAATTGTTGGTACCTCTCGTTTAATGACAGAAAAACACACAATGTTCAAAGAAATAACTTCAATCTGACAAAAGTAATAAATCAAAAATCTATGAAAATGAACAAATGAAAGTCAGACATTGCTTTTCAACCATGCTTCCACAGAAATAAAAAAAATAAAACTCATGAAATAGGCCTGGACATAAATGATGGAACCCTCAACTTAACCGCTTTGTGACCGCCAACGGTAGATAAGCATTGACGCTAGAATGGCTTTGTGCAGCGCTGTTTGTCTACAGTCAGCGGTTTTTGTGCTCATCGGGACCCCCACATACCTTATAACATGGGGATTCTAGCGCACAACACTTCCTGTGACCCCCAACGTAATCGAGACCTGATTGGTTCAGGTCCTGATGACATCAGCGTTACACCAGTGAAACAAATCACTAGGAAAGTTTGTTGTAGCAACGAACTTTCCCACGCAATCTGCCTCATAAAAATGCTGTTTCTCCTCAGATCTCCTGTCAGTGAGAGATTAGAGGAGAAAAAGTGTTACAAGTGCTGCTGGCAGCAGCTGTGTCAGTCAGCGATCTGGTTATAAAGTAAAAAAAAAAACAGAAAAGCCAGGTTAGGGTTAGGGCTAGTGTTGGGGCTAAAGTTAAGGTTACTGTTAGGGTAAAGTTAGGGTTAGTGCTATAGTTAGGGTTAGTGTCGGGGCTAAAGTTAGGGTTACTATTAGGCTAAAGTTAGGGTTAGGGTTACTGTTAGGTTAAAGTTAGGGTTATTGTTAGGGTTAGGGATACTGTTAGGCTAAAGTTAGAGTTTATTCTAAAGTTAGGGTGGGGCTAAAGAATTAGGCTTTTCTCAATTGTCTCCCCAATAATTTGGTCACATCAGTCATGTCACGTCAGAGTTTTCTATTTCCGAAAAAAAAAAAAGCGTAAAATGGCCTGTCAGTATTATAGTGCAGAGGAGGCTTATGCACTTTTATGTTCTGACAGCGAAGAAAGTGCAGTGTCAGATGGCAATGTGGATTTTGAGGGCTTTAGTAGCAGCGACAGTGATAGCTCAGAAATAAGCAGTGATTTTGGTCCATCCTCACACACAAGGACCAGTACAACAAGCAGGACAAATAGCGCTTCTGGAGAAATGTCTCCAATTCAGGGAACAATGCCCAGTACTAGCGCTGTCCCTAGTGCTCGTGAGTTGGTGCACATTAATTTCCAAGGGGCTTTGGCTCTTGATGTAGCATTTCACAGATGGGAGGCTTCGGATTCGGCTACTCCATTCATCCCTAATTTTAATGCCATTCCTGGTATAAATGTGGAGGTGGAAAATTTTGGACCAGTTAATTTTTTTTAAATTCGCTTCTGACCGATAGCTTGCTAGAGCATATTATCCTACAAACAAATTTATATATGCCCCAATTCATCAGCCAGAATCCACGATCCTATTATGCTAGGTCAAATTTATGGACACATCTAATGTCCTAGAAATAAAAAAAATTTTAAGACTTACATTCGCTATGGGGCTTGTTAAAAAAACAAACAAAAACAAAACGAGCATATTGACCCAACCGCCCTGTTCAAAGCCACCCCAATGTTTTCTGCCATTCTTCCTACGACCCATTATGAAAATGCTCATGAGATTTTGGCATTTTAATGACAACAGTCAATGCCTGCCCAGAGATGCCCCAGAACATGACATACTATTCAAAATCAGACCCATCATCGAAGACTTGACAGAAAAGTTCTTAAAGGTTTACACCCCAACAGAAAACATTTCCATACAAGAACCCCCACACCGACTCACGATGTGAGGGGCGCACTCTGCACCCCAGAGCTTCCAGCAAGCAAGAAAATCACATATAAGCAAGCTGGACTGAACTCATCATATAGTGAGAAACATTTTCAGGGAAACAATGAGCAAACATGAACAAGCAAGACTTAGCTTCTCCAGGAGGAGACAGGTCACAAGGGAAGTCCAAGAGAGATCAAACCAGTACTGAATACAACGACAGCTGGCAAAAAGTAAAGGTCCAGGTGGAGTTAAATAGGAGCCAGAGTGGCAGAAAACCAGGCAGCTGGAACCCAGATACAGACCAGCCGTAACGCTAAAGGCCACCAGAGGGAGCCCAAGAACAGAACTCACACAGTACCACTCATGACCACAGGAGGGACCCCCTAAACGGAATTCACAACAGTACCCCCCCTTGAGGAGGGGTCACCGAACCCTCACCAGAGCCCCCAGGACGATCAGGACGAGCCAAATGAAAGGCACGAACCAAATCGGCCGCATGGACATCAGAGGCGACAACCCAGGAATTATCCTCCTGACCATAGCCCTTCCACTTAACCAAATACTGAAGCTTCCGTCTCGAAATACGAGAATCCAAGATCTTCTCTACCACATACTCCAATTCTCCCTCGACCAACACCGGAGCAGGAGGATCAACAGAAGGAACCACAGGCACCACATACCTCCGCAATAATGACCGATGGAACACATTATGAATGGCAAACAATGCTGGGAGGTCCAAACGAAATGACACAGGGTTGAGGATTTCTAAAATCTTATAAGGACCAATGAAACGAGGCTTGAACTTAGGAGAGGAAACCTTCATAGGAACATAACGAGAAGACAACCATACCAAATCCCCCACACGAAGTCGGGGACCCACACAGCGACGGCGGTTGGCAAAGCGCTGAGCCTTCTCTTGTGACAATGTCAAATTGTCCACTACGTGGTTCCAAATCTGCTGCAACCTATCCACCACAGAATCCACCCCAGGACAGTCAGAAGGCTCAACCTGACCCGAGGAAAAATGAGGATGAAAACCAGAATTACAAAAAAACGGCGAAACCAAAGTAGCAGAACTAGCCCGATTATTAAGGGCGAACTCAGCCAATGGCAAAAAAGTCACCCAATCATCCTGATCAGCAGAAACAAAACATCTCAGTTAAGTTTCCAAGGTCTGATTAGTTCGTTCGGTTTGGCCATTCGTCAGAGGATGGAAGGCCAACGAAAAAGACAAATCAATGCCCATCTTAGCACAAAAGGACCGCCAAAATCTGGACACGAACTGGGATCCTCTGTCAGACACAATGTTCTCCGGAATACCATGCAAACGAACCACATTCTGAAAAAACAGTGGAACCAAATCGGAGGAGGAAGGCAGCTTAGGCAAGGGCACCAAATGGACCATTTTAGAAAAACGATCACAAACCACCCAGATGACAGACATCCTCTGAGAGACTGGAAGATCCGAAATAATATCCATGGAAATATGCGTCCAGGGCCTCTTCGGGACAGGCAAAGGCAAAAGCAAGCCACTGGCACGAGAACAGCAAGGCTTGGCCCGAGCACAAATCCCACAGGACTGCACAAAGGAACGCACATCCCGCGACAAAGAAGGCCACCATAAGGACCTAGCCACCAGACCCCTGGTACCAAAAATCCCAGGATGACCCGCCAACACCGAAGAATGAACCTCGGAAATGACTCTACTGGTCCATCTATCTGGGACAAACAGTCTCTCTGGTGGACAACGGTCAGGTCTATTGGCCTGAAATTCCTGCAGCACCCGTCGCAAATCGGGGGAGATGGCAGACAAAATCACCCCCTCTCTGAGGATACCAGCCGGCTCAGAAACTCCTGGAGAGTCAGGCACAAAACTCCTAGAAAGGGCATCAGCCTTCACGTTCTTTGAACCCGGAAGGTATGAAACCACGAAATCAAAACGGGAGAAAAATAGCGACCATCGAGCCTGTCTAGGATTTAACCGCTTGGCAGACTTGAGATAAGTCAAATTCTTGTGATCCGTCAAGACCTACACACGATGTTTGGCTCCCTCAAGCCAATGTCCCCACTCCTCAAATGCCCACTTCATTGCCAACAACTCCCGATTACCAACATCATAATTCCGCTCGGCAGGCGAAAACTTTCTTGAAAAGAAAGCACATGGCCTCATCACAGAGCCATCAGAGCTTCTCTGCAACAAGACAGCCCCTGCTCCAATCTCAGAAGCATCAACCTCGACCTGAAAGGGAAGAGAGACATCGGGCTGGCGCAAGACAGGAGCTGAAGAAAACCGACGTTTCAGCTCCTGAAAGGCCTCCACAGCCGCAGGGGACCAATTCGTCACATCAGAACCCTTTTTGGTCAAATCCGTCAAAGGTTTAACCACACTAGAAAAATTTGTGATGAAGCGACGGTAAAAATTAGCAAAGCCCAGGAACTTCTGAAGACTCTTCACTGATGTAGGTTGAGTCCAGTCATAAATAGCCTGGACCTTGACTGGATCCATCTCAAAAGTAGAAGGAGAAAAAATAAAGCCCAAAAAGGAAACCTTCTGGACTCCGAAGAGACATTTAGAGCCCTTCACAAACAAGGCATTGGCACGCAGGACCTGAAATACCATCCTGACCTGCTTCACATGAGATTCCCAATCATCAGAAAAGACCAAAATATCATCCAGGTACACAATCATAAACCTATCCAGATACTCTCGGAAGATATCGTGCATGAAGGACTGGAACACGGAAGGTGCATTAGAAAGCCCAAAAGGCATCACCAAGTACTCAAAATGGCCTTCGGGCGTATTAAATGCTGTTTTCCATTCATTCCCCTGCTTAATACACACAAGGTTATACGCACCACGAAGATCTATCTTGGTGAACCAACTGGACCCCTTAATCCGAGCAAACAGATCCGACAATAATGGCTAAGGATACTGAAATTTGACCGTGATTTTATTTAGAAGACGGTAATCTATACAAGGTCTCAGAGAACCATCCTTCTTGGCCACAAAAAAGAATCCTGCACCAAGAGGGGAGGAGGATGGACGAATATGTCCCTTCTCCAAAGACTCCTTTATATAACTCCGCATCGCGGCATGTTCTGGTACAGACAAATTAAAAAGTCGTCCCTTAGGGAACTTACTACCAGGAATCAAATTTATAGCATAATCACAATCCCTATGAGGAGGTAGAGCACTGGATTTGGGCTCATCAAATACATCCTGGTAGTCCGACAAAAACTCAGGGACCTCAGAAGGAGTGGAAGAAGCAATTGACACCAAAGGAGCATCGCCATGAATCCCCTGGCAACCCCAACTTGACACAGACATAGCTTTCCAATCCAGGACTGGATTATGAGCCTGCAACCATGGCAGACCCAACACGACAACGTCATGCAAATTATGTAGCACAAGAAAGCGAATCACCTCCTGATGTGCAGGAGTCATGCACATGGTCACTTGAGTCCAGTACTGAGGTTTATTCTTGGCCAATGGTGTAGCATCAATTCCCTTTAGTGGAATAGGGAACTGCAAAGGCTCCAAGACAAATCCACAGCGCCTGGCAAATGACAAATCCATCAAATTCAGGGCAGCACCTGAATCCACAAAAGCCATAACCGAATAGGATGACAGAGAGCAAATCAAAGTAACAGACAAAATGAATTTAGGCTGTACAGTACCAATGGTGACAGACTTACCAAACCTGTTTGTGCGCTTAGAGCATTCTGAGATAACATGAGCAGAATCACCACAGTAGAAGCACAACCCATTCTGACGTCTGTGATTTTGCCGTTCAATTCTGGTCAGAATCCTGTCACATTGCATAGACTCAGGCTTCTGCTCAGAAAATACCGCCAGATGGTGCACAGGTTTGCGCTCCCGCAAACGCCGATCAATCTGAATAGCCAAAGACATTGACTCATTCAGACCCGCAGGCATTGGGAACCCCACCATAACATCCTTAAGGGTCTCAGAAAGACCCTTTCTGAAAATCGCTGCCAGGGCACACTCATTCCATTGAGTGAGCACAGACCATTTCCTGAACTTCTGACAGTAAACCTCTGCTTCATCCTGACCCTGAGAGAGAGCCAGCAAAACCTTTTCAGCCTGGTCTACTAGATTAGGCTCCTCATAAAGCAATCCAAGCGCCAGGAAAAACGCATCCACATTTAGCAATGCAAGATCTCCTGGCGCCAGGGAGAATGCCCAATCTTGAGGGTCGCCACGTAACAAAGAAATAATAATTTTAACTTGCTGAACTGGGTCACCAGAGGAACGAGGTCTCAGAGAAAGGAATAACTTGCAATTATTTTTGAAGTTCAAAAACCTAGATCTATCTCCAGAGAACAACTCAGGAATCGGTATTTTAGGCTCTGACATAGGACTGTGAACAACATAATCCTGGATGCTTTGTACCCTTGCAGTGAGATGATCCACACTAGAGGACAGACTCTGAATGTCCATATCTGCAGCTGAATTCTGAACCACCCAGAGATTAAGGGGAGGAGAGAGGCTAGACACACTGCAGAGGAAAAAAAAATGAACTCAAGGCTTCTCTTATCCCTCTTTTGCGATGCATTAACACTTTACGGGCCAGCTGTACTGTTATGATCCTGGTGTTAAGGATAACCAAACTGACCTGATAAGTAAACCAGAATATCGGACTAGCTCTGGGGATGTGGGAACTTTACTGACCGCAACCCTGATCCTATCCACACACACTAAAGGCAGCCGTGGAGCGTTTCCTAAAAACCTAGACGCCTCTTCACAGCCTGAGAAACTAGCTACCCCTAGAGAGAAAGCAAGCCTCACTTGCCTCAGAGAAAACCCCAAAGTTTAGACAGCCCCCCACAAATAATAACGGTGAGTGAAGGGGAAAACACAAACGTTGAAATGAAACAGGTTTTAGCAAATGAGGCCCGCTAATACTAAATAGTCAGAAGATAGCATTTTGTACTGACCGCACAGATTCCTTGCTATCAAAAATTATCCACGCAGAGAATACAAGAACCCCCACACCGACTCACGATGTGAGGGGCGCACTCTGCACCCCAGAGCTTCCAGCAAGCAAGAAAATCACATATAAGCAAGCTGGACTGAACTCATCATATAGTGAGAAACATTTTCAGGGAAACAATGAGCAAACATGAACTAGCAAGACTTAGCTTCTCCAGGAGGAGACAGGTCACAAGGGAAGTCCAAGAGAGATCAAACCAGTACTGAATACAACGACAGCTGGCAAAAAGTAAAGGTCCAGGTGGAGTTAAATAGGAGCCAGAGTGGCAGAAAACCAGGCAGCTGGAACCCAGATACAGACCAGCCGTAACGCTAAAGGCCACCAGAGGGAGCCCAAGAACAGAACTCACACAGTACCACTCATGACCACAGGAGGGAGCCCGGAAACGGAATTCACAACAGAGTCCCTTGTAAAATTCAAAGGAAGACTGCACCTCAAGCAATTTATTCATCTAAGAGGGCAAGGTTTGGAATAAAGCACTCATTCCAGCAACTGAAACAAGAAAAAAACCCCAGAGAAGATGTCGTGTATGATCCAAGAGAGGAATGAGGCATGATACCCGCTATTATTGCCCACAATGCCCATCATTGCCAGCCTATTGCCTCCATGGCTGATTTATAATCTTCCACACAGAACAACGTTTTTAGACTGTTTTGACATTCAAGCATTTGGTTTATTTAGTGACAGACACATCTGAGTAGAGCTGACTTAACAATTTCCAGGGGTAGGTGGGGGATGACTCCAGAGACACAAGCTGGGCACAATATATTGGGCACTACAATGACATTTTTGCAATTTTTGCTCCAAGGCTATTTGCAAACGTCAGGATTTCTTGCAGAAATTTCCTGAACAAAACGGGACATTTTCTGCAAGAAATCCGCATGCGGTTTTTTTTTCGCGTTTTTCTCGCGGTTTTTGCGCTTTTTTTGCGTTTTTTCCGGAGGTTCCCAATACAGTAATATGGTGGGAAATCCGCAAAATTAATGAACATGCTGCGTTTTTTACCGCGATGTGTTTTTTTCATGGAAAAAAAAATGCAACATATGCACAAAAATTGCGGAATGCATTATAAATTATGGGATGCATATGTATGCGTTTTTTAAGTGTTTTTATCGTGTTTTTATAGCGAAAAAACACAAAAAATCCTGAACGTGTGCACACAGCCTGAAACTTCCACTACGTGTTTCTGGAAATCATCCATGTAGTGAAAATGGTCACTACATCTATAGATGAATTCCCAGAGGGGTGTCATTTCCAAAATGGGGTCACTTCAGGGGGGATTCTGTTATTCTGGCACTTAGTGGCTCTCCAAAGAAAAAAATGGTGCCTGATTAAGAACACAAAACTGGCTGCGGGAAGAGGTTAAATCAGAGGATTTGGGACACTACTGTAATCAAAAACTGACTATAGACAATAACATCTACTGAAATGATTAAACTGAACAGTCTCAAGAAGAAATATTACACATTTAAAGAGAACTGTGAATATTAGTGCAGAGCGGAGATGTCTTAAAGGGAACCTGTCAGCAGGATTGTGCTCAGTGACTACAGACACTGTCAGGTCAGTGCCGTTATACTAATTACACTGATACCTGGTGATGAAATCCGTCTTGTTGTTGTTGTTTAATCTGTATATGTAGTTTTCAGTTAATGAGATTCTCGTGATCTGGGGCGGGGCTGTGGGCGGGGCTTGGTGTTGTGGGCTGGGCTTTGTGATGCTGTGGGCGGGGCATTATGTGATGCTGTGGGCGGCTGGTAGGTGGGGCTTTATGTGGAGCTCTTGGGCGGGGCTTTATGTGGTGATCTGATTACATATGCATCTGTATTGGCTTAGGACAGGTCGCTGATCCCTTACTTGTGAAACAACACCGTGAGCACAGCTACGAAGTGGTGCTATAGTTAGGCTCCCACGCCATATACTTAATCAACATAAAACTTAGCACTCAACTTAGGATGCTGGAACAGAAGAATTTATTTTGCAGTATACTCAAAACGTTTCGGTTCAACATGAACCTTCTTCAGTTACGTATACGGAATACACGTGATGAATGGGGCCGGAAGTCAGTGGGCCACGCAAATTCTATGCTGGGGGAACACAGCCGAGGTATGCAGAGAGAAGTGCTTTAGAAGAGCGAGGTGTAGGCGTGAATGCCGCCAGACGCGGAGTCCACCGCTAGACTAGCGCATAGTGGAAGGCTCCCAAACTGACCTGTCAAGGGGATTTCCACCTGTTTTCAGGCTGCCTGACTCCAGCTACACCTGTTACCAGTACCCAGGACTGAGGCTGAATACCATCTCAGTAAACCAGGTAAAGACTGTAACCATGTGTCCTCCAATTATTTGCGGCATTCACCATCCCTGCCAAATACACTGAGAGCCCTGGGGACACCGCTTCACCTGTGGGAAGTGACACCATCTTTGCTGCAGCACCATTGCCCCCAGAGGACCCCTTTAAAGAGCATTGGTCACCTCTGACCGAGAACACATCCCTTTAAGTAACGGACCCGGTACTGAGCACCCCACGGCCCTGTCGGGCAACTCAAATCCATGAAACCAGGGCTGGAGCCAACACATCTCCTGCAGGCGGGAATAAATGTATATTACAGGCATCAGCCACGCACAACTCAAGAGATATATCATGGCACCGGCGTGATGTGTTTATGTAGATTATCACAATCCTCCTTGAAGTTAGTCGGTTTTAATAAAAATTGAAAAGTCAGGATAAAGGGAAACTCTGTTATTGTCCAGAAATTCACACTTGGCCTCACTGCACATTTAATGCTGTCGATCATAAAAGTGAAGTTTGGCCAGAAAGACTGGACCTGGTCTTGTAGGGACCATATGGTCACATTCAGGAGCACAGAAGGGAGAGAAGGGAGACTCATCCGATAAGATCTCAGGGTTTTAGGAAGCCAACAGCATCATTACCCTCCGCTTTCTCTTACAGGCCCATCATCATATTGTTCTTCAAGTGATTTTCTATCTTGTCAGCACATTCTACGTACGCTGTCATTTGGCTTTGTAGTTCACAGATCTGGGCAGGTAACAGCGTCTCCTAAACCCAGGGGGTAGGTGGATCTACCAGGTTGTAAGTTCTATAGAAAAGGGCTTTCAATCACCAAAGTCATTTGAACACTTTTGGGTGGAGGAGAATGTTGTGATCTAGAGGCAAAATGGTGATCATGGTAATACGGCATAACTACACCACCGATAAAGCAGCCACAGCCAGTGACTGAGAAGAATCTGTGACTTCTCTGCATTTAATGGATACTCCTCACCTGGGTAGTCATATGTGGTAATTTCCTCTTTACACCACTCATCCCCCCTCACATATGTCTCTGTAGTATTAATGTGGGTCAGATCTTCACCCTGAAACAAATATTATAAAAGTCACCGACAGATGGAGAAGTCACATCTGTGATCAGCTCTAATCCTGCCATCTCCACCGTTCTCATTACACAAGTATAAAACATATAATACTGGTGGATAAAACAAGACTGAGCACAAGACCTTCACCGGCATCTACACATCATAGGGGAGATCTCCTGACACCTTCTCTCCATCTACCTGATGATCCTGAGGAGCATTGGGATCTTCTGGTTTACAGTCCTGTGGAAGAAGAGGACGGGGACATCTCTCTGGTGTTGTCCTCTTACTGGATAGATCTGGAGGAAACACATACAGGGACTGAATTCATTCTTTACATACAGATAATTATAGGCCGTGTGTATTTAGTCCTGTCTATTACCTGGAGATGTGAGGGGCTGGGGAACCTCCATTATGACATTCTTGTACAGATCTCTATGTCCTTCTAAATACTCCCACTCCTCCATGGAGAAATAGACAGCGACATCCTGACATCTTATAGGAACCTGACACATACAATAATACCGTCATCCCCCGATCCCTTCATAGTGTTACTGTATAATGTCCCAGCAGTGTCACCTCTCCAGTCAGCAGCTCAATCATCTTGTAGATGAGTTCTAGGATCTTCTGGTCATTGATGTCCTCATGTATCAGGAGGTGAGATGGAGGCCCCGTGATTGGGCTCAGGGGTCTTGCCCTTCCCTCAGACACAGGGACCTGACAGCGATCACTAGAGGTCTTCTTCACCACTGTGTAATCCTGGTAATGGAGAGACACATTAATAAATCTCACTACAGACATTTCCAGAGTCCTCACCTCTCCAGTTCTGTCCATCTGTTATTGCCATAGATAAGAATGATGTAATGTGACGTCATCAGAATCTCTCACCTCTCCAGTAAGCCGGAAGAGGATCTCTAGGGTGAGATGCAATATCCTGTCCGCCATCTTGTCTCTGTCCATATCCATCTTTGATGGGTAAATCAGGAAAATTTTCTTTTGTAGAAGATCTTCACTGAGAGGATCCGATATTGTAGAGACCTGAATGAGAAGATGAGCCGATGTAACATCATAAGAATCCTGTAATAACACAATTACTGGAGATAATAAGGGAAACATATGAGGAGATTTATTATTTTACAGTATTTAGTTTCCTTCTTTACGTCTACTAATAAATCCTATATATTTAGGCCACAGACAACAAGCAGTTTCTTCCTCGGAGTCGGCAGCTGAATACGTTCCTCATAGACTCATCTCCCATAACGCTAATTCTCGTCTCGTTTACCGACCCTGGAATCGGCATTAGCAATACTGCAGGAGATATTCATTACACGTGACATGAGAATAACTACTTCATAATGAGGACGACATCTTCATCTTCTACTACGGCTCTAGAAACATATTTGGCCAGAGTCGGTCACTGACTCCATCACCGCCGGCCGTCTGTATGAAGGTTTCCAGTCTTCCCCGCACTGTAATCTTCTATCACGTTAGATCTCAGCTGATTCACACACAGAAGTTTGAGGATTTTAGAAAAACTTTTCTGTTTCCACAATCAACGTGGACAGAAATGATCTGATCCCAAAGTCTCCATGTATGGGGTTTATTTCTGGCCTTAGGCTTTCTTGTATTACAAGAAAAACACCAGAATAAAAAAACAGATATTAAAATGTTTCTAAAGAAAATTGGCTCCAACAATTCTTGTAAAAAGAAAAAAAAAACATGGAAAAAGTAGAAGACACATTTTATAATTTTTAACATGTTAAACATTTATTATAAAAAGAAATTAATCTTTTTGTGCACCAGAACATAGATGTACATGTGGCACCCCAGGAGTTCAGGTACCACAGTGATGTTGCCTTCCTCTCGGGGATGGATCCCTTTGGCAGGTAAGCCGTACATGCAACACATTCTGACTCCAGGCCAGAAGGGGGAGCTCTAAACCCAGTTTTATGGAAGCTTCCCTCAATATACACCCTGGTCTCGAGGAGGAGTTATTTAGTCTGGCAGAGACAAGAGACAGGGAAGGAGCACAGATGATTGATCCGAAGCTAAAGGAGGGCTGCGATTAGGTCTCCTGAAAGCTAGAGCCCGAGGCTGTGTAGAACTGCAAATCCCACAGCAGAACCGGAGGGCATAGGACTTTACGTAAATAGCCCACACCACACCTGAGGTACAGCAGCATTATGGAGCCCGGAAGTCACCGTGCAAAGATACTTCAGAGGAACGGCTCAAGCTACCTACCATGCAGGCACTGTCCCAGGACAGGAGAGAATAAGGACCTTGCTAAGACACTACAGGTAACAAGGCAATAATAAACCAGCGCAAAGTGGAAGGCTCCCAAACTGACTTGTTAAATGAGTATCCACCTCTCTTCAGGCTGCCTGGACTTCATCTACACCTATTGCTGGTACCCTGGACTGTGGCCTGTTATCATAAGTAAACCAGGTAAAGACTGAAACCCTGTGTCCTCCGTTTATTTACTGGCAACCCACCATCCTTGCCCACTACACTGGGAGCCCTGGGAACCCCTCTTCACCTGTGGGAAGCATCACCATCTTGCTGCAGTAACATCACCCCAGAGGACCCCTTTAAGCAGCGTCAGTCACCTCTGACCGAGAACCACAGGTGGCGTCACAAATACAGACTTTATTAAACCCTTTAAAGACCTATCCCTTTTTAGCTCGAGTGCCCAGGGCACAGACCGTGTCACAGGCACCGTGACATCTCCTTTAAGTGCAACCGGACCCGGTAACGAGTACCCAAAGCCCTATCGGGCGACTCAACTTTGGCGTCATGAACAGGATTACGTGCCCTGGCATCGCCAGGTACTGTGTACCAGAGACTGTGACACTTGTCCTGTAAGCCACCATAGCCGCGCCACATGGAGCGCGAGGGGAAGGAGACGTACCTTCATGGGCATTGCCAGCAAAAGAGCGCGAAGAGGAAGTGAGTGCCACGCTGCCAGAGGAGCCGCAAGTGGAGATGCCATGCGGAGAGGGAAGCCGCAAGTGAGGACGCCGTACAGAGGAGCTGCAAGTGAGGACGCCGTGCAGGAGCCCCAGAAGGAATAACGAAAGGAGCAACTTACCGCACACAGGAGGGATCGCTGCAGACTCCGGAGAGATGTCATCCCTACAAGGTTAACAAGGGGAAAGGACATGTCTGACCCGGGAGGAGAATTGGCAGCGTTCTCAGCCGCAGGTCCTATGTTGTCCCCAGGCCCCACAGTGGACATAGCCGCAGGTCCCATAATGCCACCAGGCCCTGCTGTGCCCACAGCTCCTACAAACAGGCAGGACCCCGCCGCAGTAACAGCTCCTATAATGCCGCTGTCCATGCCCTATATACCTGGAGCGGCCTGGCTTCCACAATATTCAGGGGAGTCCCATACACTAAGTGACTTTAAGGAAAGGCTTTGCAGCCTATTTGAAGTATACTCCCTGACAGAACATCAAAAGGTCAACATTCTAACTGGCCAAAGAGAAGTAAAATCCTAGTCGGATGTGGAAAAAGGAACTGTTCAGCAGATATTTGCCTAACTAAAAAACACTTGACACCCGCACAGCTGCAGAAATCAAAATTAGGTTTTTCGGGTGCAAACAAAGAACCCAGGATAGCATACGGGACTATGCCCTTAGTCTCTAGGAGGCACTATGGGCCATTAAACAGGTTGACCCTAACAGCGTGCAGGATCGAGACAAGCTATAAAAGGAAGTTTATTGAAGGACTACTGTCCAGCACCCACAGGACACAGCCGCGCATCCTGGCCTTGCAAAACCCTGACCTGGACTTTGTACAATTTAAAGACAAGGCCATCCGGGTGCTGGATGAACCTAAGCCCAGCCGCACAGTGCACCCTAGGCGTTCAGCAATCATGTACCACCAGGAGGTGGCACCCCGTTATCAGGTCCCCGTTGAGGCCAACGCACAGATCCTGGATGATGACCCCTCCTCAGGACTGCGCCTCCAGGTCCAGGAACTGACTAAAAAAGTCGCTGCACTAGCCAGGACCGTGCAGTCCCTGCAGGAATCCCCATAGGAGAAAATCAAGCTGGCTTTAAGCCCGGATGATTACCCCTGGCGACGACAGAGGAGGATCCCGCCGATCCGAGGAAGAGACAAGGACCGCTATCATCAGGACGGACGACCTATCTGCCGCCGCTGAACTAGACAGGACATATTGCAAGGTTCTCTCATTTAAACGAGTGACCCCTGGGGCAGAGGGCCAACCCCCAGGAGTAGGACGACCAGCAGGGCTACAAAACTGGCGAGCCAAGTACGTCGGAGGAAGACCAGTCCTCCCCATTGTGATCGACGGTATCCCAATGAACGCTTTACTGGACACCGGCTCTCAGGTGACGACTATGCCTTACATTCTCTACAAACGGTATTGGGCAGACTCTGATATTACCCATGCCCAGATAGTGATTTGACAATAGTAGCCAATAATGGTCAGCCTTTGCCACAGGTGGGGTACAAGGAGGTAACCATTAAGGTGGGGCGGGTAGAATTGAAGGCCCAAGGACTGGTGATTGTTGATATTGACCGACGTGAATGTAACCCCATGATTACCTTACGTACTAAGGTCATAGAAAACTGTCTTGCCGAGGTTATTGTCTTGTTACAACAGGTGGCCGAAACTGCTGGTTCCAGTGAGCAAAGTGTCCTGCAGAAATAAATCTGAGCTCTGGTGCAGAGACAACAGGTAGAATTGTCTGGTGGAGAAGTTGGATGTGTCACAGTGAGTGATCCGATCCCCATTGCAATACCCTCCAGGAGTGACAAGTTAATATGGCGTTGGACAGCAATAGGCCTCAGAGGTAAAGACTACCAGGCCCTGGTAGAACCTGTGCATTCAGACAGTAGGCCCACAATCCTGACAGCCAGAGGGGTGGTTGATGTCCGCAAGGGGAGGGTACCAGTATGTGTCCTTAACTGTGGAGAGAAAGAGGTCCACTTAAGGTACCGTCTCACAGTGGCACTTTGGTCGCTACGACGGCACGATCCGTGACGCTCCAGTGTCGCTCCATTATCGCTCCAGCGTCGTAGACTGCGGTCACACTTCGCAATGCACGGCGCTGGAGCGATAATTTCATGACGTATTTGCGATGTAGAATCAGCAAACAGGTGGAGAATATCGTGCACACCTTTGTTACACGATGCGATCATGCCGCCACAGCGGGACACTTGACGACAAAAGAAAGTTTCAAACAATCTGCTACGACGTACGATTCTCAGCGGGGTCCCTGATCGCAGTAGCGTGTCAGACACAGCAAGATCGTAAGTATATCGCTGGAACGTCACGGATCGTGCCGTTGTAGCGACCAAAGTGCCACTGTGAGACGGTACCCTTACCCAGATAAGCTACACTTGCTAAACTGTTTACTGTTAATGATAATGCAAATAAAGGCAACAGAACCCTTGGTCCCATCCGACCAGGCGGAGGACAATGGCACTGCAGGACAGATGGAGGATTGGTGTCAGAAATTACACGTGGGCAAGGATTCTACCCCTTCACACCAAAAACATGGGGCTTATCGAGGGGTCCATGAGTATGAGCGGGTATTCAGCAAGCACCCACTAGATTTTGGGCAGGTAAAAGGGGTTCAACATCATATCCCCACTGGAGATTATCCGCCCATTAAAGAGAGGTACCGGCCTGTACCACCAGCTCACTTCCAATGTGCCAAGAGTATGTTACGAGAGATGAAGGAGGCTGGGATAATCAGAGATAGTTGTAGCCCCTGGGCAGCTCCATAAGTCCTTGTCAGGAAAAAGGATGGTACAATGAGGATGTATGTTGATTACAGGCAGATAAACCACATTACACACAAGGATGCATACCCATTGCCCAGAATCGAAGAGTCATTAGCTGCTTTAAAATCTGCTATTTCTCCACCTTAGATCTCACTAGTGGGTATTGGCAGGTTCCCGTGGCAGAGGCGGATAAAGAAAAGACTGCCTTCACGACACCGATGGGCCTCTCTGAATTCAAATACATGCTGATCGGACTGTGCAACGCGCCAGGAACATTCCAGAGGATGATGGAGTGCTGTCTCGGGCACAAGAATTTTGAAACCGTCCTGTTGTATCTGGATGATATCATCTTCTCCAAGACATATGAGGACCACCTGAAGCACCTGGCCAAGGTGTTTGAAGCTCTGTCTAACTTTGGCTTGAAGGTAAAGCCATCTAAGTGTCACCTGCTAAAACCCAAAGTGCAGTACCTGGGCTATGTAGTAAGCGCCGAATGAGACCCTGACAAGGTCACCGTGATCAGGGACTGTCCGAAACCCAGCAACAGCCACGAAGTCTGGCAGTTCCTCGGGTTGGTAGGCTACTACCGAAAGTTCATTAAAGACTTTACTAAGATAGCCTCACCACTGCAAGACCTGTTAGTGGGCCAATCCAAGAAGATCAAGAACAAAGGTCCTCCATTTGAGTGGAGCGACAAGCTGAAAGGATTCTTTACTCAGTTGAAATTGGCTCTCATGGGAGATGAGGTACTGGCTTACCCTGATTATGACCAACCATTTGTGCTCTACACAGATGCCAGCAATGTGGGATTGGGGGTAGTATTGTACCAGGTGCAGAAAGGCAAAGAAAGAGTAATTGCCTACGCCAGCAGGAAGCTTCATCCCACTGAAAGGAACCCTGAAAACTACAGTTCCTTCAAGCTGGAGTTCCTCGCCATAGTCTTCAAGCACTACCTGGCCTCGGCAAGATTCACTGTCTTCACAGACAACAACCTGCTGACCCACCTGGAGATGGCAAAACTAGGAGCATTGGAGCAGCGATGGATGGCCCGATTGTCCAACTACGAATTCACTATCAAGTAACGTGCAGGGCACAGTAACGCAAATACCGATGCACTGTCCAGGATGCCCAATTTATCAGACGTGGGAGAAGAGCCGGAAGCACTTTAAGAGATAAAGTTACCAGCTTTCCATCACCCTGGGGTGACAGTTCTCCCATTATGTGAGGAACAAATGCAAAGACAGGTGAGAAGCCAAGCTGAACCCATTGCCCCACCATGGATGGGCAGAGATGCTGGATAGTGACCCCGCAGTTCGTCTGGTCAAAGAGTTGCTGACACAAGCAGATTCACACCCTGGTCCAGATGCTCCACAAGAGACTCAGCAGTTGTGGAAGGAGAAAAGCAAATTGTTTATGTACGACGGGAAGCTGTTTCGGAGGAATGTCGACGTACCCACGAGCTGGTCTGGCAGGTGGTAGTCCCAAGACAAGATGCACCAATGGTTCTGGAAGCGTGCCACAATGGAGCAGGACACTTTGGATAGAAGAAGTTAGAGATCCTACTCCGTAGAAGGTTCTACTGGATTGGCATGAGACAAGCTATTGAAAAGTGGTGCCGAGAGTGTGGCCCATGTAACCTGCGAAGAAAGGACCGTGACAGCCAGAGGGCTCCCTTGCAGCCCATAGTCACCAAACAGCCACTTGAGCTGGTAGCCTTAGACCATGTGAAGCTAACTCCAAGCTGGTCAGGCTATGTCTATGCTCTGGCCATTGTGGACCATTATTTCAGATTCCTGGTAGTCGTGCCTGTCAAAAATCAGACAGCGAAAACAGCAGCGAAGGCCTTCCAACAGCACTTTTGTCGACCACACGGATACCATGAAAAGGTACTCACTGATCAAGGCCCAGCCTTTGAAGCAGAAGTATTTCAGGAGTTCTGTCACCTGTATGGATATAAGAAGATAAGAACAAAACCGTACCATCCACAGACAAATGGTATGTGCGAGAAGATGAATAAAGTGGTAATCGACTTACTGAAGACCTTGCCTTTGGATGAAAGAAACTTATGGCCAGAGAAGTTGCCTGATCTGGTAGATCTGTACAATCACATACC
Source organism: Ranitomeya variabilis (assembly GCF_051348905.1). Classification (NCBI taxonomy): domain Eukaryota; kingdom Metazoa; phylum Chordata; class Amphibia; order Anura; family Dendrobatidae; genus Ranitomeya; species Ranitomeya variabilis. Next base: position 755,757,311 of record NC_135235.1, on the reverse strand, counting down.
ACCCACTGCACTCCAGCCTACCTGATGAGAGGAAGATCTAGCAAATTACCTGTTGATCTTGAAATGGGAGTCCAAACACCAGAAACAACCTCACCAGATGCAGACTGGGATACTGAACGACAACAGAAATACCGCCAAGTACAAGAATGTGTGGAAAGAAGCTTGTCCCAGTCAAGACAAAAACAAGAGAGAAACTACAATCAGCGTGCCCCTGCAATTCCCTTGTCACCAGGTGAACAAGTGCTAAAGCGAAAAAGGAGAATGCATAAACTTGATGACCAGTGGGAAGCAGAACCATGTACCATCTTACCATCGAACTTTGACAATGCTAAAGTCTGTCTCATAAGCAAAGATGGAGGAGGAACCTTGACTGCGGTATCAATGGATCATCTTAAAGTGTGGCCTGATAAACTGAGAGACAAGGAAAAAGACCCAGGTGTTTCTCAAACCACGGAAGAAGAAAAGAAAAGAAAATACATACCGTTCTTGGAGATTTTCCCCAGTCTTGGACTCAAGTACATCAAGCCATAGTGATGCATGTCTTGACTTTTCCCCAGTTGGAAATATCAGATGCAGATGTGACTCAATACCATCCTGAACGAGAAGAGACTCTACACCAGTGGGCTCAAGCAACAGACGTCACACCAGCAGTGGAACCAGAGAATCCACCCCCTGCTCTCGGTGAATCTGTCATACCCACAGTGAGTAGAAGTAGCCCCAGAAGTTATGTAGAATCACTAGAAGTGTAGCCACAAGAGAGTGCACAACACCAGTGGTAGCGAGAATAGTGAACCCCGTTAGGTCCCTATCTATCCCTGTGCTGCGTAGATCTACCCGTAGTACCAGAGGTCCAATACCAGCTCGTTACAGGGACTAAGAAGGAGATGTCAATAATTGTTGTTACCCATTTTAAAACGTTTGCTTTTGATATGAAAAGTTTATGTGGACAATAGGGTAATGGATAGTGAATTAGCAAAAACTTTTCTGCATATAGTTGGCACCCTCAAGGTGCACCTTTGGTTCTACCCACATTGTCAGCGTGGGTAAGGCCTTGTTTGTTCACAGACCTGAAGAAAAACCATCTGGCGTGGCGAACACCAGGTGTGAATATACTTGTAGCCCACCCAAAGCCTACATTGGGGGTTTATGACGGATCCCTCGCATCTGTACTGTTATTTATGAACACGGGCACCCTGGTATAAGGCCAGTTTTACTTTTGTAAATATGTTTGCAACGTTTAAGCTAAAAGTGCCTCCCATAAAGGGAAGCCTAAAGTTTATACCTGTTGAAATGTTTTTCAAAATGTTTTGCACCACCATCTAACCTGTTTGTTTATGTTTTCTTTCCCCAGTCCGGGAGTACTGGATTTAACAGGGGGAATGTGGCACCCCAGGAGTTTAGGTACCACAGTGATGTTGCCATCTCTTGCTACAGGTAGCAAGACACTAATAGACCAGCGCAAAGTGGAAGGCTCCCAAACTGACCTGTTAAAGGGGTTTCCACCTGTCTTCAGCCTGCCTGGACTTCATCTACACCTGTTGCTGGCACCCTGCTACCCTCAGTAAACCAGGTAAAGACTGCAACTGAGTTCGCATCTCTGCTTCAGGAAAATGGCCGCTGCGATCTCCATCTGTGCACACGCGGCATCCCACGGCCATTTTCCTGAAGCCCCGGGCAGCAAAGCACTCCATCTGCGCACGCGCGGCCTCAGGAAGATGGCTGCTGCCATGGAAAAGCCAGTGAATAGCGCAGATCGCGCTCTTTGTCTGCCGCTGCGCAGTGCATTCAGCAGTTGCGCATGCGCAAAACAATACGCCAACGCCGGGAAGATAAGCAAGAGGTTGGGGAGAAAAAGCCATTTCACCACACCCTTTTGACCTGACCAGCGTGATTGACAGGCGAAAACGGCAACTTTGGTAAGGTATTTCGGCAGCAAACGTGGGGGATCAGGGGACAAAAAATACACTATTGTAAAGCACAGCTCAGGCCCTTTTTAACGGTATTTTTATCTCATACTGAAAAAACAGGGTGACAGGTTCCCTTTAACAAAAAACGTCAGCTCTCAGCCACCCTAGAAAAAGCACATCTCTAAGATGCACCAATTCTGGCACTTAGCCTCTGTCTTCCCCCTTGCCCTTTAGCGGTGTCAAGTGGGGTAATAGTTTGGGGGTTGGTGTCACCTTTGTATTGTCCGGAGACATCAAACCTGAGGTTAGTAATGGAGAGGCATCAATGAGACACCCCCATTATTAACCCCATAGTCACATTGTAAGAAAACACAGTCATCCAGAAAAAAAGTCCTTTAACCCCTTAAGCCCCAAGGGTGGTTTGCACGTTAATGACCGGGCCAATTTTTACAATTCTGACCACTGTCTCTTTATGAGGTTATAACTCTGGAACGCCTCAACGGATCCTGGTGATTCTGACATTGTTTTCTCGTGACATATTGGGCTTCATGATAGTGGTAACATTTATTTAATATTACCTGCGTTTATTTGTTTAACCCCTTTCTGCCATTGGACGTACTATTCCGTCCATGTGGGGTGGGCCCTAATTCCCAAGGACGGAATAGTACGTCCAGCACGATCGGCCGTGCTCACGGGGGGAGCGCGGCCGATCGCGGCCGGGTGTCAGCTGCCTATCGCAGATGACATCCGGCACTATGTGCCATGAGCGGTCACGGACCGCCCCCGGCACATTAACCCCCGGCACACCGCGATCAAACATGATCGCGGTGTGCCGGCGGTACAGGGAAGCATCGCGTAGGGAGGGGGCTCCCTGCGGGCTTCCCTGAGACCCCCGGAGCAACGCAATGTGATCGCGTTGCTGCGAGGGTCTCTTACCTCCTATCCCTGCAGGCCCCGGATCCAAAATGGCCGCAGGGCTGCATCCGGGTCCTGCAGGGATTACTTCCGGGTGCCGTGCAGGTGCTTGTAAGCCTGCACGGCTGTAAGTGAGATCGGTGATCTGACAGAGTGCTGTGCACACTGTCAGATCACCGATCTGTAATGTCCCCCCCTGGGACAAAGAAAAAAATTTTTTTAAAAAATTCCCACATGTGTAAAAAAAAAAAAAAGAAAAAAAATTCCTAAATAAAGAAAAAAAATATATATATATTATTCCCATAAATACATTCCTTTATCTAAATAAAAAAAATCAAACAATAAAAGTACACATATTTAGTATCGCCGCGTCCGTAACGACGCCACCTATAAAACTATATCACTAGTTAACCCCTTCAGTGAACACCGTAAAAAAAAAAAAAAAAAGAGGCAAAAAACAAAGCTTTATTCTCATACCGCCAAACAAACAGTTGAATAACACGTGATCAAAAAGACGGATATAAATAACCATGGTACCGCTGCAAACGTCATCTTGTCCCGCAAAAAACGAGCTGCCATATAGCATCATTAGCGAAAAAATAAAAAAGTTATAGTCCTCAGAATAAAGCGATGCCAAAATAATTATTTTTTCTATAAAATAGTTTTTATCGTATAAAAGCTCCAAAGCATAAAAAAAATGATAGAAATGAGGTATCGCTGTAATCGTACTGACCTGAAGAATAAACCTGCTTTATCAATTTTACCAAACGCGGAACGGTATAAATGCCTCCCCCAAAAGAAATTCATGAATAGCTGGTTTTTGGTCATTCTGCCTCACAAAAATCGAAATAAAAAGCGATCAAAAAATCTCCCGTGCCCGAGCATGTTACCAATAAAAACGTCAACTCGTTCCGCAAAAAACAAGACCTCACATGACTCTGTGGACTCAAATATGGAAAAATTATAGCTCTCAAAATGTGGTAACGCAAAAAATATTTTTTGCAATAAAAAGCTTCTTTCAGTGTGTGACGGCTGCCAATCATAAAAATCCGCTAAAAAACCCGCTATAAAAGTAAATCAAACCCCCCTTCATCACCAAAAAAATTTAAAAAATGTATTTATTTCCATTTTACCATTAGGGTTAGGGCTAGGGTTAGGGTTAGAGCTAGGGATAGGGCTAGGGTTAGGGCTAGGGTTAGGGCTATGGTTAGGGCTATGGTTAGGGCTAGGGTTAGGGCTAGGGTTAGGGCTAGGGTTAGGGCTAGGGTTAGGGCTAGGCTTAGGGCTAGGCATAGGGCTGGGGCTAGGGTTTGGGCTAGGGTTGGGGCTAGGGTTAGGGTTGGGGCTAGGGTTAGGGTTGGGGCTAGGGTTAGGGCTACAGTTAGGGTTGGGGCTAAAGTTAGGGTTAGGATTACATCTACGGTTGGGAATAGGGTTGGGATTAGGGTTAGGGGTGTGTCTGGGTTAGAGGTGTGGTTAGGGTTACCATTGGGATTAGGGTTAGGGGTGTGTTTGGATTAGGGTTTCAGTTATAATTGGGGGGTTTCCACTGTTTAGGCACATCAGGGGCTCTCCAAACGCGACATGGCGTCCGATCTCAATTTCAGCCAATTCTGCGTTGAAAAAGTAAAACAGTGCTCCTTCGCTTCCGAGCTCTCCCGTGCGCCCAAACAGGGGTTTACCCCAACATATGGGGTATCAGCGTACTCGGAACATATTGGAGAACAACTTTTGGGGTCCAATTTCTCTTGTTACCCTTGGGAAAATACAAAACTGGGGGCTAAAAAATAATTTTTGTGGAAAAAAAATATTTTTTATTTGCATGGCTCTGCGTTATAAACTGTAGTGAAACAATTGGGGGTTCAAAGCTCTCACAACACATCTAGATGAGTTCCTTAGGGGGTCTACTTTCCAAAATGGTGTCACTTGTGGGGGGTTTCTACTGTTTAGGTACATTAGGGCCTCTGCAAACGCAATGTGATGCCTGCAGACAATTCCATCTAAGTCTGCATTCCAAATGGCGCTCCTTCCCTTCCAAGCCCTCCCATGTGCCCAAACGGTGGTTCCCCCCCACATATGGGGTATCAGCGTACTCAAGACAAATTGAACAACAACTTTTGGGGTCCAATTTCTCCTGTTACCCTTGGGAAAATACAAAACTGGGGGCTAAAAAATAATTTTGGGGGGAATTTTTATTTTTATTTTCATGGCTATGCGTTATAAACTGTAGTGAAACACTTGAGGGTTCAAAACTAGGGTTGAGCGAAACGGATCGTTCATTTTCATAAGTCGCCGACTTTTGGCAAAGTCGGCGTCTCATGAAACCGAGCCGATCCCTGTGTGAGGTCGGCCATGCGGTACGCGACTTTCGTGCCAAAGTCGCGTTTCAATGACGCTAAAAGCGCCATTTCTCAGCCAATGAAGGTGGACGCAGAGTGTGGGCAGCGTGATGACATAGATCTCAGTCCCCACCATCTTAGAGAAGGGCATTGCAGTGATTGGCTTGCTTTCTGCGGCGTCACAGGGGCTATAAAGTGGCGTTCCCGCCGACCGCCATCTTACTGCTGCTGATCTGAGTGTAGGGAGAGGTTGCTGCCGCTTCGTCAGAAGCAGGGATAGTGATAGGCAGGGTACATAAAGCCACAAACCGCTTGTGCTGTAGCGATTTCCACTGTCCAACACCACATTTTGTTTGCAGGGACAGTGGAAGCTACATTTTTTTTTCCTCAGCGCTGTAGCTCATTGGGCTGCCCTAGAAGGCTCCCTGACCCTGATAGCTGCGTTGCTGTGTGTGTACGCCGCTGTGCAAACCAACTGCTTTTTTCAAAGCACAAATCCTGTTTTTCCTTCCTTTCTGCACAGCTATCTTGTGTGTTTGTCCACACTTTTGTGTGCAGCAGTCCTTTTTATAGCTGCCTGCCATACTTTTCTGAGATTACTGCAGGGAGATAAATATTGGCAAGTCTGCCTCTGTGCCAGTCCTGTGTGTGGCATCTGTCTCTCATTGTGTGCCACCGAAAACCACTGTGTAATACTGGGCTTTTTTTGGGGGGGTAAATTCTCCCTTTTCAAAAAAAAAAATAATTAGTGGGAGATAAATATTGGCAAGTCTGCCTCTGAGCCATTGCTGTGTGTGGCATCTGTCTCTCATTGTGTGCCACCGAAAACCACTGTGTAATACTGGGCCTTTTTTTTGGGGGGGGGGGGGTAAATTCTCCCTTTTCAAAAAAAAAAAATAATTAGTGGGAGATAAATATTGGCAAGTCTGCCTCTGTGCCATTGCTGTGTGTGGCACCTGTCTCTCATTGTGTGCCACCGACAACCACTGTGTAATACTGGGCCTTTTTTTGGGGGGGAGGGAGTAAATTCTCCCTTTAAAAAAAAAATAATTAGTGGGAGATAAATATTGGCAAGTCTGCCTCTGTGCCATTGCTGTGTGTGGCATCTGTCTCTCATTGTGTGCCACCGAAAAGCAGTGTAATACTGGGCCTTTTTTTTGGGGGGGGGGGTAAATTCTCCCTTTTCAACAAAAAAAATAATTAGTGGGAGATAAATATTGGCAAGTCTGCCTCTGTGCCATTGCTGTGTGTGGCATCTGTCTCTCATTGAGTGCCACCGAAAACCACTGTGTAATACCTTTTTTTTGGGGGGGGTAAATTCTCCCTTTTCAAAAAAAAAGAATTAGTGGGAGATAAATATTGGCATTTCTGCTTGAGTGCTGGTCCTGTGTGTGCCATCTGTCTCAAATTATTGGGGCACAGAAAACCTAGTGTGTAACATTGGGCCTGATTTTCCTTTCAATGTCAGGCACCTATAAAGGTATATATAAATCCTACAGAAGTTTGAGTTCACCTTATAAGTTGTTTTACAGTAACAAATACCGTTACTTTGGTTACGTTTTGCAAACAATGAGGAAGTCTAGTGGAAGAGGTCGTGGCCGTGGGCGGTCATTGTCAGCTGGTAATGATGGTAGTGGTGGTGGAGCATCAGGTGGTCGTGGTAAAAGCAGTACAGCACCTAAGTCTCGAGTTGTTGAGCCAGGTTCGTTGTCTGGCTACACAAGGCCTCGAACGCTCTCTTTTCTGGGAGTAGGAAAACCACTTTTGAAGCCGGAGCAGGAGGAACAAGTATTGGCTTTCACTGCTGACTCTGCCTCTAGCTCTTTTGCCTCCTCCTCGGAAAGTGCCAAATGTCAGAGCAGTGCATCGTCAGTGGATGCTCCCGGTCAGGAACAAGTCGCTTCCTTGTGTCCTTCACCCAGAACAACAGTGAAGGATGCGTCAGTCGACACAACAGGTTACTTCATGGAGCTCTTTACACATACCGTTCCTGGGTTAGACAGTGAAACAGTTAACAGGCCATGCCCATTAGAAGTTGAATCGGACATGGAATGCACAGATGCACAGCCACAGCCAGATTACTATGCTGTTCCTTTGACTCAGACCAGAACATTGCCCTCGCAGTGCACTGAGGCAGAATGAAACCCAGCGGAGACTATGGTGCCCCGTCACGAACGCTATACCACCGGCTTACACGGTGACACAGACGAAGTTGCACACGACATAGAAGAGGAGGTCATAGATGACCCAGTTGTGGACCCCGATTGGCAGCCATTGGGGGAACAGGGTGCAGGCGGCAGTAGTTCTGAAGCGAAGGAGGAGCCGCAGCAGGCATCAACATCACAACAGGTTTCATCTACCGGGCCCGTATCTGGCCAAAAACGCGTGGCAAAACCAAAACCTGTTGGAGGACAGCGTGGCCATCCGGTTAAAGAAGCTCAGTCTGCAATGCCTGAAAAGGTATCCGATAGTAGAAAGAGTGCAGTCTGGCATTTTTTTAAACAACATCCAAATGATCAGCGCAAAGTCATCTGTCAAAAATGTTCAACTACCTTAAGCAGAGGTCAGAATCTTAAAAGTCTAAATACAAGTTGCATGCATAGACATTTATCCACCATGCATTTGCAAGCCTGGACTAACTACCAAATGTCCCTAAAGGTTGCAGCACCCTCGGCCAATGAAGCTAGTCAGCAACGCTACATCCCTTCACTCCCTGTAAGCCCACCATTTCCCGCACCACCTGCAGTATCTGTGCAGCTTTCGTCGCCAGGCCAAAGCAGTCAGGGAATCACCAGGTTAGTAGTAGGAAACACTGCATGTAGGGCACCGGCAAGAATACCATCTCCAACCCTCTCTCAGTCACCCATGTCCACCGGCACCACCGCTAGTTCCACGATCTCCAGCTCTCCAGTCCAGCTCACCCTACATGAGACTCTTGTTAGGAAAAGGAAGTACTCATCCTCGCATCTGCATACACAGGGTTTGAACGCCCACATTGCTAGACTAATCTCATTAGAGATGATGCCCTACCGGTTAGTTGAAAGCGAAGCTTTCAAAGTGCTGATGGACTACGCTGTACCACGCTACGAGCTACCCAGTCGGCACTGCTTTTCTAGAAAAGCCATCCCAGCCCTCCAACAGCATGTTAAAGACCGCATCGTCCATGCACTCAGGCAGTCTGTGACTACAAAGGTGCACCTGACAACAGATGCATGGACCAGTAGGCATGGCCAGGGACGTTACGTGTCCATCACGGCACACTGGGTGAATGTGGTGGATGCAGGGTCCACAGGGGACAGCAATATTGGGACAGTTCTGCCTAGCCCACGGTCAAGGAAAGAGTTGGCTGTAGGCGTTCGCCCCCCCTCCTCCTTTTCCTCATCCTGCAGAAGCGAGAGCTCGTCCACAGACCGCAGTCGCACATCCACTCCATCCGCAGCTGCCACTGTTGCACACCAGGTGTGCCATTATGGGACAGCTAGTGGCAAGCGTCAGCAGGCTGTATTGGCAATGAAGTGTTTGGGCGACAACAGACACACAGCGGACGTTCTGTCCGAGTTCTTGCAGAAAGAAACTCAGTCATGGCTGGGCACTGTACATCTTGAGGCAGGCAAGGTAGTGAGTGATAACGGAAGGAATTTTATGGCTGCCATAGCCCTTTCCCAACTGAAACACATTCCTTGCCTGGCTCACACCTTAAACCTGGTGGTGCATTGCTTCCTGAAAAGTTATCCGGGGTTACCCGACCTGCTCCTCAAAGTGCGCAGACTTTGCTCGCATATCCGCCGTTCGCCCGTACACTCCAGCCGTATGCAGAACTATCAGCGGTCTTTGTACCTTCCCCAGCATCGCCTAATCATCGACGTTGCAACAAGGTGGAACTCCACACTGCACATGCTTCAGAGACTGTGCGAACAGAGGCGTGCTGTTATGTTTTTGTGGGAGGATACACATACACGGGCAGGCAGTTGGATGGCCGACATGGAGTTGTCAGTGGTCGAAGCTACAAGACCTGTGTCAAGTCCTTCAGTGTTTTGAGGAATGCACACGGCTGGTTAGTGCAGACAACGCCATAATCAGCATGAGCATCCCCCTAATGCGTCTGCTGATGCAAAGTTTGACGCACATAAAGGAGCAGGCGTCTGCAGCCGAGGAAGAGGAAAGCCTTGATGACAGTCAGCCATTGTCTGGTCAGGGCCGTGTAGAAGACGCGTTAGCGGGCTAAAGGTACCTTCACACGAAACGACTTTATAACGATATCACTAGCGATCCGTGACGTTGCAGGGTCCTCGCTAGCGATATCGTTTAGTTTGACACGCAGCAGCGATCAGGATCCTGCTGTGATGTCGCTGGTCGCTGAAAAAAGTTCAGAACTTTATTTGGTCGTCCGATCGCCGTGTATCGTTGTGTTTGACAGCAAAAGCAACGATACCAGCGATGTTTTACACTGGTAACCAGGGTAAACATCGGGTTACCAAGCGCAGGGCCGTGCTTAGTAACCCGATGTTTACCCTGGTTACCAGCGTAAAAGTAAAAAAAACAAACAGTACATACTTACATGCGTCCCCCAGCGTCTGCTTCCTGACACTGACTGAGCGCCGGCCCTAAAGTGAAAGTGAAAGCACAGCGGTGACGTCACCGCTGTGCTGTTAGTGCCGGAGCTCAGTCAGTGTCAGGAAGCGGACGCTGGGGGACGCGCAGGTGAGTATGTGCTGTTTGTTTTTTTTACTTTTACGCTGGTAACCAGGGTAAACATCGGGTTACTAAGCGCGGCCCTGCGCTTAGCAACCCGATGTTTACCCTGGTTACCCGGGGACCTCGGCATCGTTGGTCGCTGGAGAGCGGTCTGTGTGACAGCTCTCCAGCGATCAAACAGCGACGCTGCAGCGATCGGCATCGTTGTCGCTATCGCTGCAGCGTCGCTTCGTGTGAAGGTACCTTAAGTTGAGGAGGAGGACGAGGAGGATGATGGGGATGAGTACTTTTTTTAATGAGGAAGCTTCTCCTGGGCCAACAGAAATTAGTGGCGTTGCAAGGCCAGGTTCTGTTTTTTTAAGGGAGACAAGTGACGTAGATTTGCCTGTAACTGCCCCTCAAACCAGCACAACCGCAGATTTGACAACTGGAACTTTGGCCCACATGGCGGATTATGCCTTACGTATCCTCAAAAGGGACCCACGCATTATTAAAATGATGAGCGATGATGATTACTGGTGGGCCTGCATCCTTGACCCTCGCTATAAAGGCAAATAGCAAAATATTATGCCACATGAGAACCTCGAACAAATATTAGCAACCAAACAAGCTACTCTTGTAGACCGTTTGATTCAGGCATTCCCAGCACACAGCGCCGGTGATGGTTCTCACACAAGCTGCAGGGGGCTACAGGGCAGAGGTGTTAGAGGTGCACAGATCCGAAGTGGCGTTGGACAGAGGGGTTTTCTGACCAGGTTGTGGAGTGATTTCGCAATGACCGCAGACAGGACAGGTACTGCAGCATCTATTCAAAGAGACAGGAGACAACATTTGTCCAGTATGGTTACTAACTATTTTTCATCCCTTATCGATGTTCTCCCTCAACCGTCATTCCCATTTGATTACTGGGCATCCAAATTAGACACCTGGCCTGAATTGGCAGAATATGCATTGCAGGAGCTTGCTTGCCCAGCAGCTAGTGTGCTATCAGAAAGAGTATTCAGTGCTGCTGGTTCAATATTAACCGAAAAAAGGACTCGTCTGGCTACCCAAAATGTGGATGATCTCACCTTCATTAAAATGAACCACTCCTGGATTTCACATTTTTTTACCCCACCTTTCCCGGCTGACACCTAGCTTTCCTCTAAAAAGGTCTTGCTTGTGGACTGGTCTTACTGAGTGTTCCAATCTGTTAATTTGCAGCAGCTGTTTGTCCAGCATACGACATGTTTACACCTCCCCCAATGGGAAAACTCCCCCCACGGGGCCGTGGTCTCGACACTTGGCGCAAGCACCCGTTACAGTGCTGTTTGAAGAGGTGGGTGTGCCCGCTTTTGGTCGACGGCACTGCCACTGGGTCCCTCATAGTACAATGAAGTGTCTCTGGCGGTGGTGGTGTGCACCCAACGTCAGACACACCGTTGTAACATGAGGGGCCCTGGGACGGTACCGCCGGCCACAAGAGAGTTCCCCCACCCCCCCAGCTCAAACTGTGCTCTACCACGTGCAAAATTATCTCGCACAGCTCCACCAATGTTTAGTCTATGCGCTGACATCATTCAATGCCTGGCACTGACAATACCAATTTGTTGACATCTATGATGCTAGTTAAAGTACTCTGGGTCAGTGTCCTATATTGACACCAGTAAATACTAAGTTACTGTTAAATTACTTTGTCAGAAACTCAGCAGATGAGCCCACCCCTGTACCTAAGTATGCCACCCTTTTTTTGTTGTTGTTGTTGTTGTTTTGCGAGACATTAACATCTATTTATTTTTTGTGAGTACTAACTGTGTCAGACACTCCTTCCAATACTCCTCCACTGACCCCAATGCTGCCTGTGTATCCATGTAACCGATTTAAAACTGCCATGAGCCTATTTTTTGTTATTTTAGGCCTTCGTTAGCCTGTCTGCAGTCCCTCCTTAGCCTGTCTGCGGTCCCTCCTTGCAATACTCCTCCACTGACCACAATGCTGCCTGTGTATCCATGTAACCGATTTAAAACTGCCATGAGCCTATTTTTTTTTATTTTAGGCCTTCGTTAGCCTGTCTGCGGTCCCTCCTTAGCCTGTCTGCGGCCCCTCCTTGCAATACTCCTCCACTGACCACAATGCTGCCTGTGTATCCATGTAACCGATTTAAAACTGCCATGAGCCTATTTTTTGTTATTTTAGGCCTTCGTTAGCCTGTCTGCGGTCCCTCCTTAGCCTGTCTGCGGTCCCTCCTTGCAATACTCCTCCACTGACCACAATGCTGCCTGTGTATCCATGTAACCAATTTAAAACTGCCATGAGCCTATTTTTTGTTATTTTAGGCCTTCGTTAGCCTGTCTGCGGTCCCTCCTTAGCCTGTCTGCGGTCCCTCCTTGCAATACTCCTCCACTGACCACAATGCTGCCTGTGTATCCATGTAACCGATTTAAAACTGCCATGAGCCTATTTTTTGTTATTTTAGGCCTTCGTTAGCCTGTCTGCAGTCCCTCCTTAGCCTGTCTGCGGTCCCTCCTTGCAATACTCCTCCACTGACCACAATGCTGCCTGTGTATCCATGTAACCGATTTAAAACTGCCATGAGCCTATTTTTTGTTATTTTAGGCCTTTGATAGCCTGTCTGCGGTCCCTCCTTGAAATCCTCCTCCACTGACCACACCAATGCTGCCCGTGTACCCCTGGAACCTATTTAAAAGTTCATAGAGCCTATTTATATATTTTATTTAATATTAATAAAGCCATGATGGACTACGCTGTACCACGCTACAAGCTAACCAGTCGACACTTCTTTTGCGAGAAAAGCCATCCCAACCCTCCACCAGCATGTAAAAGACCGCATTGTCCATGCACTCTGACAATCTGTGAGTACAAAGGTGCACCTGACAACAGACGCATGTACCTGTAGGCATGGCCACAGAAGGTTACGTGTCCATTACGGCGCAATGGGTTAATGTGGTGGATTCATGGTCCACAGGGGACAGCCTACTAAGTCTGTCTGCAGTCCCTAATTCAAATTGTCCTCCACTGTCTAAATCTGAGCTTCAACTTTCTGGCTTTCGGCCTATAGTATCAGATATTAAAATGCATTTGGCCTTCAACTTTGGTTACGGCCTACTAATGGTGTATGCCCCTCCCTGGTGCTTGCTCTCAACTGAATAAAGCTGAGCTTCAACCTTCTGGCTTTCGGCCTATAGTATCAGATATTAAACTGCATTTGGCCTTCAACTTTGGTTACGGCCTACTAACGGTGTCTGCCCCTCCCTGGTGTTTGTCCTCAACTGAATAAAGCTGAGCTTCAACCTTCTGGCTCTCATTAAGTGCTGTTTTTTTAAAAAATTGGTGGTTAGGGCCTACTAACGGTGTCAGCCCCTCCCTGGTGTTTGTCCTCAACTGAATAATGCTGAGCTTCAACCTTCTGGCTTTCGGCCTATAGTATCAGATATTAAACTGCATTTGGCCTTCAACTTTGGTTACGGCCTACTAACGGTGTCAGCCCCTCCCTGGTGTTTGTCCTCAACTGAATAAAGCTGAGCTTCAACCTTCTGGCTTTCGGCCTATAGTATCAGATATTAAACTGCATTTGGCCTTCAACTTTGGTTACGGCCTACTAACAGTGTCTGCCCCTCCCTGGTGTTTGCTCTCAACTGAATAAAGCTGAGCTTCAACCTTCTGGCTTTCAGCCTATAGTATCAGATATTAAACTGCATTTGGCCTTCAACTTTGGTTACGGCCTACTAATGGTGTATGCCCCTCCCTGGTGTTTGTCCTCAACTGAATAAAGCTGAGCTTCAACCTTCTGGCTCTCATTAAGTGCTGTTTTTTAAAAAATTGGTGGTTAGGGCCTACTAACGGTGTCAGCCCCTCCCTGGTGTTTGTCCTCAACTGAATAAAGCTGAGCTTCAACCTTCTGGCTTTTGGCCTACAGTAGCAGATATTAAACTGCATTTGGCCTACTAGTGTGGTTGGGCCCTTGAAACAGTGTCTGCTGCTCTTGGGTTTGCTACTCCACTGAACAAAGCAATGCCGCCTGTTTAGTCCTGTTACCAATTTTGAACTGCATTTAGCCTACTTTATTCTTTGGCCCTATATCTGTTTCCTCCTCATCCTGCCCATTGCCCAGCCACTGCTAGATGAGTCTGCTGGTACATTGACCTAGACCACTACATTCCCCTTGCACTCTACACAGCCAGAATCTGACCCTGCTGAAAGTGAGGTTCCCCTTCCCGCAAGTTATACCACCTTACACAGGGACAAAGAGGAAGGTGCAGATGAAAGTGCAGGTTCCTTCATCAGGTGGGGGGGGCATACTCGTTGGCGACGTCACTGGCACAGGGCCCCTCAGAGTACGCAAAAGTGTCGCTGCTGGTGGGAGGCGCCCCCGCTGTGCAAACACACCGCTGTACTTTGAGGGGCCCTGTGCCAGTGCCAATGCGAACGAGTGGGCCCCCCTGCTTGCTCAGGATCACAGCACTTGCAACGTTGAAATACTTACCTCTCCCTGCTCCACCGCCGTGACGTAGTCCACGTTTCCTGGGCCCACTAAAACCTTGAACCAGCCCTACCCCCCACAACTTTTGCCAAATGACCCCCAAGTTCCAATGCCCAACTATTATTATAAAGTTAATTAAGATTGACAAGCTTCAGAAACAAGAATGGATGTTTTTGGCATTAAAATGGGCACTGTAGGTGTTTTCCTGGCCTCCACTCACTGCCGACTATGCTTCCCCATTGACTTGCATTGGGTTTCGTGTTTCGGTCGATCCCCGACCTTTAGCGATAATCGGCCGACTGCACTCGACTCGACTCTGGACAAAGTCGGGTTTCCCAAAACCCGACTCGATCTTAAAAAAATGAAAGTCGCTCAACCCTATTCAAAACTCTCACAACACATCTAGATGAGTTGCTTAGTTGCATAAAAATTCAAAGTTGGAAAATTGCAGAGCACTGTGTCAGATCAGCAATATGACATGCACTGCTCCAGGCTTACAGGCGCCTGCTCTGAGCAGGCGCTTGTAAGCCACCTCCCTGCAGGACCCAGAAGTAGCACCATGGCCATTTTGGATCTGCGGCCTGCAGGGAGGAGACGCTTGGTACAAGGTGAGCACATCTCCTTGTACCAAGGGTCTCAGGGAAACCCACAGGGAGCCCCCTCCCTGCGCGATGCTTCCCTATGCCCCCGGAATGCTGCGATCATGTTTGATTGCAGTGTTCCGGGGGTTAATGTGCCAGGAGCGGTCTGTGACCGCTCCTGGCACATAGTGCCGGATGTCAGCTGCGATAGTCGGCCACGCCCCACCCCCGTGTTTGCTGCCGGTTGCATATGATGTACTATCCCGTCACTGGGAATTAAGTCCCAGGTCACCTCGGCTGGATAGTACGTCATATGGGATTAAGGGGTTAATTGAAAGAATGACACAGACTCCTTTAATAATCTCAATTAAACAATACTTACGACCTTGCCTAATTCCATCAAGCCCTCGATCTCCTGTAAGAAACCAAAAATAATAAAACAACAATATCCCTCACCTCCTCATTGTTCTGTCCCACGCTGTAATCCATGTCTGGGGGAGAAATAGGTTCCAACCTGAACGGTGCCAAGATGTGACTGTCCGGGCTGAGAACCACCGGTGAATGAGCTGCTGCGAGCGCAGCCTCAGTGTCTAGCGGTGACATCAGTGATGCTCCGTTCCCAGCCAGGCTCAACTGTGGTGACCTCGGTGAGAAACTCCGCTATCACCGTGAGAAAGTCGCATGGTGCAGAGGTGAGTTCAGCGGGATAATAAAAAATACAGTGTGGGGACCACTCTATCTTGATAACTAGCCTTGCTGAAGCTGACAGTTGAGGGTTGCAGCCCTCAGCTGTGAGTTTTGCCTAGCTTGTTATTAAAAATAGGGGGAACCCACGCAGGTTTTTTTTAAATTAGGTATTTACCGCACAGAAGCAGCTGATGAATACTCCTATCATCCGCTCCTGCACTCACTGTTATTAGCGGCAGCAGGTGTCGGATGATGGGAGCAGTTGTCCCATCAGCCGACACCAGTGACTGGAGGTAACCTGTATACCTCCGATCACAGCTGAGCGCTCCCGCTGTCTTTTGACAGTGGGGGAACTGCGGCTCTCTGACAGTCAGGGATGGTTTCACGGCCGTTCAGAAGCGGTGTTTGCGGCGCTGTCATGCATATGACAGAGTGTCAAACACAGTATTGTCGGGCCCCCCAATCAAGTGAATGGGGTTCGGGTCCACTGCTCAATGACTGGCTGCAATGATGCATCATGCAGCCTGCCATCTAGAGGTAGCAAAGCCGAGTATGAGGTCACATCCGGATGTCCTTGACTTTTCTGCTGGAAATACGCTGCAAAAAAAGTCAACCTGCGTATTTGCGTTTTTTAACCATCCATTCAAGTCAATGGGTGAAAAACGATGGAAGTGACATGCTCTATGTCAAAAAAATCTCTGCAAAGCACAAAATTCTGATGACAAAAAAAAATAATAATATTTAATAATAATAATAAGTGTGTATAAAATTTCTGAAATCTCATAGACTTTGCTCGTAATGGAAAAAGCAGCTGAAAATTAGCATATAAAATGCAGCATAAACGCCCAGTGTGAGAGCGGGAGCGGATGATAGGGAGTATTCATCAGCCGCTCTTACACCGTAAATAATAATAAAAAAAATAGTGGGTTCCCTCTATTTTTGATAATCAGCCAAAGCAAAACTCACAGCTGGGGCCTGCAACCCTCAACTGTCAGCAAGGTTGGTTATGAAGAATAAAGGGGTCTCCACGCTCTTTTTTTAATTATTTAAATAAATAATATTAAAAAAATGGCATGGGGTCCCCCCATTTTTTGACAACCAGCCTTTCTAAAGCTGACAGCTGGGGGCTGGTATTCTCAGGCTGGTAAGGGGCCATGGATATTGGCCCCAAGCCTAAAAATAGCAGCCCACAGCTGACCGGAAAAGGCACATCTACTTGGTGCTTAGCCCAGTTCTTCCCACTTGCCCTGTAGCGGTGGCAAATGGGGTTCAAATTTGTGTACTTGATGTTACCTTTGTAATGTCAGGTGACATCAAGGCCACGGCCTGGTAATGAAGAGTAAGACACCTATTCATTACTAATCCTATAGTTATATGGTAAATAAAGACACAGCAACAATAAAGTGAATTGAAAAAAATGACAGACTCCTTTAATAATCTCAATTAAACCATATTTACGACCTCGCCTAATTCCACCAAAGCCCTCAATCTCCTGTACTAAAACTAAAATAAAAAAACAATAATATACCATGCCTGTCTGTCGATCTGACCCACGTCTACAGGAGAAATAATCCATGTCTACAGGAGAAATAGTTTTTAACCTGGACGGTGCCAAGATGTGACCGTCCAGGCTGATAACCACTGGTGAATGAGCTGCTGGGAACGCAGCATCAGTGACTAGCGGTGACGTCACTGAGGCTGTGTTCCCATCCGGGCTGAACTGCAGTGACCTCAGTGAGATCCCCGCTAGCACCATGAGAAAGTCGCACAGCGCAGAGGCGAGTTGAAATGCACCGCAGTGAAATTCTCCTGGTGAACTCGCCTCTGCATTGTGTGACTTCCTCACAGTGCTAACGTGGATCTCGCAGAGCCCACGCCATTTTTTAAGAAAAATTATTTTTTTATTAAATACATGTACAGTAAGCTGCACACACTGTACTAATTGTATTTGTCACTGACATCTATAAATCTACCTATTCTATTTGTATTTACTGTATGTAATCCATGTCTTCTATCCTGTCGGCTCCTGCAGTGATTTTACACTACTGTGGCTGCTGAATTACTGGCATTTCTTCTATCTATTTATGCAATATATATATATACACTGTGTCACTGACATCTATAAAAAAAAAAACTTCCTTCTCACCCCTGATGGAGGTGGTCTTTGTTGTCCTTTCTCATTCTTGGGTCCTCCACCAGAGACCTGGGAGTTTGAGGATTCTTGCGCAGGATCTTAGTTGTTCCCACCATTGCGTTTTTCTGGACAGAGGACCTCAGATGCTGCTCCTGGGATCTGTTGTAGCCATTCATTCCAACTTAGGGGTCACTGCTCCAATTGCTCTTATCACCACTGGAATCACTGTTGCCTTCACCTTCCACATCTTCTCCAGTTCTCATTTGAGGCCCTGGTATTTCTCCAGCTTCTCATATTCCTTCTTTCTGATGCTGCTGTCACTTGCTACCACATCTATTATCACTGCTGTCTTCTGATCCTTGTCTACTATCACAATATCTGGTTGGTTACCCAACACCTGCTTATCCGTCTGGATCTTGCAGTCCCACAGGATTTTAGCCCTTTCATTCTCCACCACTTTTTCTGGTTCCTGTATACAATTCCCGCAACTTGGTTGTGGAGTTCAGTATATGCTGCTCCTGCTTGCATTTTGCATCTTGCCACTATGTGTTAGACGGTTTCTGAGGTTTCTTTGCATAGTCTGCACCTTGGGACTTGTCTTATGTGGTATATTCCTGCTTC
This sequence comes from Ranitomeya variabilis, assembly GCF_051348905.1. Taxonomy (NCBI): domain Eukaryota; kingdom Metazoa; phylum Chordata; class Amphibia; order Anura; family Dendrobatidae; genus Ranitomeya; species Ranitomeya variabilis. The sequence goes on along the minus strand of NC_135235.1, from coordinate 755,738,952 downwards.
TATGGATTCTACTCAGTGCTTCCTCTTGTACCACTATGATTAGTGCCTCTGTGCTGTCTCGGAGTCTAGCTTTCTCCAGCCATTCGTAGGATTTCTCCAGCCATTCGTAGAATTTCTCCATGTCAGCCACCTCCATTATCTGTCGATGGTACATCCCATGCAGTGGCTTTTCTTGCCATGGCGCTTCGTGTTCCTGTTCTCCCTTCCAGATCTGTTATTGTTGCTGGCTTAGGCTTTCTCTCAGCATCTTATCTTTTGGTGCCATTTTTCTGATGTATTACTGGATGCTCCTTGTTTCATCCGTGATGGTGGCTTGGATGCTTATCAAGCCTTGACCACCCTCCTTTCTGTTGGTATACAATCTTTGGGTGTTAGACTTAGGGTGGAGACTTCCATGCATGGTGAGGAGCTTTCGTGTCTTCACATCTGCAGCTTCCATCTCTTCTTTGGCAGGGCATATGTCACGGGGCTACCGCGACAGAGAGGTTCCAGAGAACCGCAGCGCTCTGGGCCTCGTTCACACACGGTGAACAGAAGCTGTTCTCCTGAATTCTGACCTGGCTGACTTGTGCCAGCAGGGCAGGAGTTAAACCTTGTTGCTGAGAGCTGAGTCTCTCAGCTGATTTGCTTTTTGTAAACTCCTCTCCTATATAGATTCACCTTTGACTACAGCTGTTGTCAGTGATCAGTTCAGCTGCCTGGCTTGAAGTGGGAAGGAGCGTGGTGTTAAGAGTGAAGTGACCGAGGGCAAGTTCGCCCATGTATATCCATGATCTGGCCCAGCAAAACTTCCACACTCAGATTCCATTTTAACAAACGTATCTTTACTGTTAAACATTTTCTTAACACAGCGGAACACAATTGTAGACAATACAAAAAATGCCTATTCACAGAATTAACGTGTAATAATAAACTTTCCCTCACTATCCCTATCCACACGTTACCAGTCTCTTTACTCCAGGAGGTTATCTTCCCACGTCGCAGGCCTGTCTGTCTCTGCAGGGATTAAACAAAGCTCCGTCTCTCAGGTCCAGACTGTAGTCCTTGGGGTACGGCAGGTAGGGGTGGAATATTCGGCCTCTCAACAGAGGACCCGCTTACAGTTCGTGGGTTCAGGATCTGTGGAGATGTCACCGCTGAGTGAATATTCGGCCTCTCAACAGAGGACCCGCTTACAGTTCCTGGGAGCTGGATCTGAAAGTCAGCTTTCAAGAGAGGGGAATCGTCCAGGCAATCTGTTATATCGCATTCACAGGAGGGCACCAGCATACACAGACTTCTCTCTGCACAGACAGATTTCCCGGGCTCTTTTTCCTCTCTTCCTCCTTCCTGGTCACATGACATAACAGGGGGGAGCTTAGCCAATACAGTTTGTTTCTCTGTAATTACATTTGGTATAGGTATAACTTCTGGCCACACGGGGGCAGTGTCTGTCACAGATTCTATGTCAGCAGATCCTATGTCAATGATAACAGAACAGTCAGAGCCGGCCAGCTCATTACACGCCCCCCCACTTGAAGGTTGGCAGTCCCTGTCAACGACTGACTCCTGTGCGGCGATGGCTGTGGGAGGTTGCAGGACCCGGCTGTGAAGAGGGCCACACATATTGGTCTCTGTAGGACTGTCCCGGGGGCACTCCTGCGGTGGTCCTAGCTGTCCGCCTAACGGGTGCTAATCTCTCTCCCCGATCAGTCACTCCACTCTCTGCCCCAGTTGGTAAGTCAGTCGAGGAGGTAAGGGTATCAGACGTGTCAGTCAGGCGAGCCGGGGTAGGTATGTCTTCTACCTCTACATCCCCGGTATCGGTGTCTCCCACAGTATTAGTGATATCCATCTCTCTAGGTATCACAGGAGGGATCTACTGGCATAGGCTATTACGCGTTCCTTGTTATCTTGGACTTGGGAGAGGACCGCCCCGAGACCTTGAAGGCTGGCGTCGGTGTATAACTGGAACGGCAAGGTGTAGTCCGCAAATGCCAGAATAGGGGGTGATGTCAGAGCAGTTTGAAGCGCCCGGAAGGATTTTTCTTGGTCGGGCCCCCAGCTGATGCGTCGTCCTCTGGGACTGTTCGCGGTCCCTCGGAGGGTCTCATGCAGTGGTTCCGCAAGCCGGGCAAAGTCCTTGACAAATCGGCGGTAATAGCCCGCTAGCCCCAGGAAAGCCTGGACTTCTTTGATGGTAGTTGGTTGTGGCCATTCTCGGACAGCTGCTATCTTCTCTGGAGAGGGTTGGACACCTTCGGCTGAGATCCGGTGTCCCAGGTAATCGATCTCCTGCTGGAATAGACGGCACTTGCTGGGCTTCAACTTCAAGCCGTGTTTCTTCAAGCGCTGGAACACTTTGCCAAGCTTGTGAAGGTGATCCTCAAAGGTGGCGGAGTATACCACGATGTCATCAAGGTATATCAGCGTGAATTCGAAGTTGAAATCTCCCAGACAGCGTTCCATCAGTCTTTGAAAGGTCCCTGGTGCGTTACTCAAGCCGAATGGCATCCGGTCAAACTCGTACAGGCCCATGGGAAGGATGAAGGCGGTCTTTTCTCTGTCCCTCTCACTCATGGGGACCTGCCAATATCCACTGGCCAAGTCTAGAGACAAAAAATATTTGGCCTTTTTTAGGGCGGTCAGTGACTCTTCGATCCGGGGGAGTGGATAGGAGTCCCGGATCGTGCAAACGTTCAGCCGACGGTAGTCTACGCAAAATCTCAGGGATCCATCTTTCTTTTTGACTATCACCTCGGGTGCAGCCCATGGGCTCTGGCTCTCCCGCACCACTCCGGCGTGTAGCATAGATTCTAAGAGGCTTTTCACCTCCTGGTATTGTTGAGGTGGTATTTGTCGGTACCTCTCGCGAATAGGGGCAGTGTCGCCCGTGGGAATCTCGTGTTGGATACTGGTGGTGTACCCGAAGTCAGTGTCATGCTTTGCAAAGGAGTCTTGGTGTTCTCGCAGTAGTTTCTCCATTTGAGACACTTCCTGTTTGGTGTACTGGGAAGGGTCCAGTTGCACTTTTTCCAGTAGTTTTCGCCCAATGTCTTCATCATCTGCTTGAGCATTTATGGCTGAGACAGTTACCGTCCGGCCATCTTCTGTAGACGGGGTGAATTGTAAGGGTCCCATGGGGTTCACTTCTGTGGGTAGAGCATATACTCTGGCAAGTTGCATACCAGCCTCGAGAGCTACACCTACGTCTGCGGTGTTGTTTAGCCTGACAGGGACTCTTCCGTTCCTCACGACGGCTAGGGTGCGGGCGACTAGTGGGTTTAGCTTACCCCCACTTGGAGCCCTCGGTTCGATTAACACTTCAACTCCTTCAAGTTGTCGGTTGGTGTTAAGAGGCAGGGAAATGACTGTCTCTTTTTCAGCGGGCAAAGTAATCCGGGTACAGCGGGGCACTTTAATGGCTGCTAGGGGTAGTTGTTCCTTTGCCATCTGTTGAAGTCCAACGGTCCGGATTACGCGCTGGAACGCCAGACGAGTTGGTTTATGTTTGGTAACTTTCTGCCAGTACTTGGGCCCTTTTCTTTTCAACAGCATAAGATCCAGGTCTTTCAAGATATTCATTCCGATTATTACTGGAGTCTCGGAGCCGAAGCCTTCCTTGACAATGACGATTCCTCGTTTCCCTAGGTCTTGTCCACAGGCCTTCGTATCCATCCAGGCGACTCCGGTTACTGGAATGGGTAGGTTATTAGCCGCAATTATCTTAATGGTGGTATCTGGATCACAAGCAGTCCTTGGTTTGAGGTACTTTTCATAAAACTGTTCAGAGATCGTGGTCACTTGCGACCCAGTGTCCATCAATCCTTGTACTGCAACTCCCTCCAGAATAACTTCAAGTGTAGGACTACTCGAGGCAAGATTACTCCGTTGCTGGCTCTGTTTTTCTACACCCCATTCTCTGTCCCCCCCTGCTGCTCGAGCCTCAGCTGCAGGGGTGTCTAGTTTAACGGCGGCCATTGTGGTGAGACCTGGCGTGGCGGCTCTGCTCGTGGATGTAGCTGATATTCTGTTCGTCGTGGTAACTGATGGTTTGTTCGTTGAGGACAACGATTCACCCTATGACGGGGGTCACCACATGACCAACACGGTCCCGCAGGACGGCTAGGTTGCATCCGCTGGTCTCTCTGCCGTTCTAGTGTTAACTGTGACACCTGTTGCTGTAAATCTGCTACCATCTGTTTCAGCTCCTCAGTGTCACTGTTGGGCTGGTTACTGTTTAATATGGATCTGCACGCAGCTCTTTGAGTCCCCACATCCATGACGGGTCCCCTAGAACGTTCTATGGCTTCCTGCTTGACTTCAGCGAAGGTGAGAGTCGGCGTCATCCGAATCAAGTCCTGTAGCGTACGGTTAAGATACTGGTCTCTCAGCCCTATAACGAATTGGTCTCTCAGTACCAGGTCACGAGGAGCTATAGTAGCCAGTTGTTCCCCTCTTGCACAGACTTGTTCAAGGAGTACCTGAAGGGCATTTGCATACTGGGGAATGTCTTCCCATTCAAGCTGTGTCCGTCTAAAGAACAGGTATCGCAGTGTTCCCTGGTACGTAGTAGGTCCATAGGTCTTTTCCAGCACCCGCACCAAATCCTCTAACACACGCTGCCCCCTGACCGTCTCCAGTCTGACTGTCGTCCATGCCTCCCCCTCTAGCGTCAGTACCGCCATTTCTGCCAAGGTCTTAGGGTCAATATTATACATTTCTCCCAGTATCCGCACTTGTTCCGCCCACTCTGGTACGGGGTAGTTTCGCCCGCCAAATTTCCTGACCTGGTTTACAATGGACACCGGCGGCGGTTTCTGACTGTATACTGGGCCTGGGTGGGAATCTTGCTGGGCACAGATCCTGCCGACTACGCCAGATGAAGTGACCGAGGGCAAGTTCGCCCATGTATATCCATGATCTGGCCCAGCAAAACTTCCACACTCAGATTCCATTTTAACAAACGTATCTTTACTGTTAAACATTTTCTTAACACAGCGGAACACAATTGTAGACAATACAAAAAATGCCTATTCACAGAATTAACGTGTAATAATAAACTTTCCCTCACTATCCCTATCCACACGTTACCAGTCTCTTTACTCCAGGAGGTTATCTTCCCACGTCGCAGGCCTGTCTGTCTCTGCAGGGATTAAACAAAGCTCCGTCTCTCAGGTCCAGACTGTAGTCCTTGGGGTACGGCAGGTAGGGGTGGAATATTCGGCCTCTCAACAGAGGACCCGCTTACAGTTCGTGGGTTCAGGATCTGTGGAGATGTCACCGCTGAGTGAATATTCGGCCTCTCAACAGAGGACCCGCTTACAGTTCCTGGGAGCTGGATCTGAAAGTCAGCTTTCAAGAGAGGGGAATCGTCCAGGCAATCTGTTATATCGCATTCACAGGAGGGCACCAGCATACACAGACTTCTCTCTGCACAGACAGATTTCCCGGGCTCTTTTTCCTCTCTTCCTCCTTCCTGGTCACATGACATAACAGGGGGGAGCTTAGCCAATACAGTTTGTTTCTCTGTAATTACATTTGGTATAGGTATAACTTCTGGCCACACGGGGGCAGTGTCTGTCACAGATTCTATGTCAGCAGATCCTATGTCAATGATAACAGAACAGTCAGAGCCGGCCAGCTCATTACAAGAGCTTGGAGGTTTATTTACAGAGATTGTTGTCTGCTGTTTTGGGTGCATGTTAAACCTGTTTTCCTTCCTAGTTTTCCCCCCATTCCCTTCTCTGTGTTTCCTCTGTGGCTGTGTGAGCATTTGGTGAGTTTGATGAGATTTTAGTTACCTTGTCTGCATACCCTATTTACTTGTCATATTAATACACTGTGCTGTCCTCCTCCCTGGGGGGGAGAGGGGGCCACTGATAGGGCCTGCACAGGAGACAGGAATATGCTGGCGGCTCAGGCCTCCTAACCATTATAGGTACCCCTGAGATAAGGGTAAGCCAGGGACCCTTTATAGTGGCAGGGACAGGTGCGGGTTCCAGTACGCCATTCTGCCCCTTTATCACCGTTAACGGTGTGACAGCATATGTATTGATGGAACGGATTTCATTCTCCCCATTGAGCTGGCTCTTCAGGACCTGTCTTACCCTTTGATGGTATTTGGATGTTGCTGCCTTCCTTACTTCCTCGTCATAGTTACCGTATCCCTGTGGGATGCATAGGTACTTGTAGTATGTCTGTAGATCTGCTATGTGCCCTGCTGGTAATTCCTCTCAATCAGTCTTGACTATCTTACCTCTCTTTTACCAACCGGCCACACTTCTCAAGTCTGAAGGACAGCCCAAATTCTTCACTGTAGATCCTTGTCAGGTGGATCAGTGAATTGATGTCTCGTTCGTTTTTCGCATACAGCTTGATGTCATGCATGTAGAGGAGATGGCTGATGGTGCTTCCACTCTTGAACTTGTATCCATAGCCAGACTCAGTAATTATCTGACTGAGGGGGTTTCAAGCCTATGCAGAACAGCAATGAGAAAAGTGCATCACCTTGATATATGCCGCATTTGATGGTCACTTGTGCTAGTTGTCTTGAGTTGACTTCCAATGTTGTTTTCCATAACCCCATTGAGATTCTGAGGAAGGTTCTTAATTTCCTGTTGACATTGTACAGAGCCAAGCATTCACAGATCCATGTGTGTGGCATTGAGTCATAGGCTATCCTGTAGTCAATCCAGACTGTGCTGAGATTGGGCTGTCTGGATCTTGAGTCTTGAGTGATTGCTCTATCTACTAGGAGCTGGTGTTTAGAGCCTCTGGTGTCAGTCCCAATGCCTTTCTGAGCTGGATTCATGTACCGGTTCATATGGTTCTGTAGCTTGGTGGCTATGATGCCTGACAGAAGTTTCCATGTTGTTGTAAGGCAGGTTATTGGGCGGTAGTTGGATGGAACTGTTCCTTCGTGAGGATCCTTCATGATCAGCACTGTTCTTCCTTGTATTAGACAAACTGGGTGGTGGCCTGCTTCTAGCAGTTGATTCATCTGCTTTGCCATGCATTCATGTACCGCTGTGAATTTCTTTAGCCAGTAGGTGAGGATCATGTCTATGCCAGGTGCTGTCCAGCTCTTCATGTTCTTGACCCGCTGTTGGATGTCTGCTTCTGTAATGGTGACTGGTTCTTGCTCTAAGTGGTTGCTGTGTTTCATTCTCAGATATTGCAGCCACATTACACTGGTGTTGTGTTTTTTACACTTCGGATGGTTCTTTGGAGAACTGTCATGTCGGATGCTGTTCAGACCAGGTCGTTCGACAGACAGCGGTAATTCCGCTTTTGACCACTATGTGCTCATTGGCGTCGGCTGGATTTTATCTAGCTGTTCTGGATTTATCTCACGCTCGGATTGGAAGCTGGTCCATGCCCATTGCCTTTAAATAGTTCTCCTGAGCATAGGGCGTCGCCGATTATAGCTTCTGTCTTGTGCGTTGTTATCTCGGTCTGGAGTGGTGAGCTGGTAGTTGGAGATTCGTTGCTGGTGGTGTATCTTCCTTTGTCTTATTTACTCCTTCCTATATTTGTATTTATTTTGCCCTACACATTTATAGTATATTCCCGAGTGACTGCAGCGTGGCTTATATTTTCCATTATCCTTGTCTGTTATATCTGTGGGTATTGGTGTATTGTCTTCACTGGGTTGTGGGCGGGGGTCTCAGCCTAGGGTTGAGTCCAGGAGACAGGGTGAGGTTCGAGGCCTGGACATGCACACCTTCAGTGTAAACTTCAGGTAGAGGGTCAGTCAGGATTTCCCTAGTCTGAGGGAAATTGCAGGGGCCCGGGTTATTTAGCTCTTGCCCACCTAGTCTCCCCGTGACAAGAACAGTGCATTTATCTTCTTGGCCTAAGCTTCTCTAATGTATCGCCATAGTCTTGCAGTGAGTGCTGTGAGCCTTTGTTTAGCAGTCTCTTCAGTTGGGGCCTTTGTACTTGTCCAGCTTGGTCTTACTCTTGGATCTTTACACACTTCTGCATTTCTGATAGTTGGCTGACTTCCCTTTGGGGCACCTTGATCTTTGTCTACAGTCTTCTTTTCCGTACTTCAGTTGTTCTTGCTGGTTGTATAGCCAAGCATTTCTATGATTGATGAGGCAGTAGCATAGATCAGGTTATTAGTTTGAGTTATGGTCGTGGTAGGTATTAATGCAAGAGCTGCTCTATTGGCATCCTCTAGCATACTGTCTGGTGGTGTTTCTTTGCTGAGCCTTGGCAGTCAATACCTGGTATTGATGTTATTTAGTTTATCTAAGATCTTCTGTTTCAGACCAGCTGCAGTGCTCTCTAGTTGCAGGGTTAGATCAGGATCTTCAGGGGGTTGCACATGTTGTTCTTCCAGGTCTTCATGTGGGGTGAATCTGCAGTGCAGTTGATCCATCTCAAATTGTGATAATAGCTTTCTCTTTATGATATTGAAATGTTGGGTGACTAGTTGTTACTCAGTTAGTGGACATGCAGGTCTTGTATCCATCCAGAGTTTCCTCATACGCTTCATATATCTTCTCTCATTTGGTCTGCTGTTATAGTAGCATTTCATCAGATCCAGGTTCTCTTGCCTTGTCCATGTATGGTTTGGTCAAGTAGCCCATTTTACATCACATTGTTCTGGTTCCTCGACATCTGACGTGGACCTTGTTAATCCAGGCGACGTCCAAGCCAGCATGACTCTCTTTGCTCGTGACCCTCTCATGTTTATTGAGGTAGGCACCATAGTGTTAGGGACTAGGGTTGAGCGAAACGGATCGGTCATTTTCATAAATCGCCGACTTTTGGCAAAGTCGGGTTTCATGAAACCCGACCCGATCCCAGCGTTGGATCGGCCACGCGGTCGGCGATCTTCGCGCCAAAGTCGCGTTTCGTATGACGCTTTCCCCGCCATTTTTTCAGCCAATGAAGGAGTGTGGGCAGCGTGATGACATAGGTTCCGGCTTGCTTTTTGCGGCGTCACAGGGGGCATAAACGCCATATTACCATTTGGGATGTAGCGATTTCCACAGTCCAACACAACCTATGCTTTGCACGGAGGAGAGAGAGAGAGAGAGAGAGACTGACTTTGATTTCCCATTGACTTACATTGGGTTTCGTGTTTCGGTCGATCCCCGACTTTTGGCGATAATCGGCCGATTTCACTCGACTCTATCCTAAAAAAGTAAATGTACCATATTCATGCCGAATTTATGTTTGATGATTGTTTTCCGAACATATTCACTCATCTCTAATTATGGCCACCACAACCTGCTACACAAAATAAAACACCCCACTCAGTATGGAGGCATTTACATTCCACCACAACCCCAGTATAATGGCCCCTACCAGCCACACATTCAGTATGAGAGTCCCAACAGCTCTTCTCTTAATATGATGCCCCCACAATTCCTGATATTTGAAAAAATCAAAAACACACTACTCACCCAACCCGGTTCCTGAGGTGCGCTGCTCTGGTCTGTGCGGTGTGAGTACTGAGGCTCCGTACTACAGGTGTGATGTAGTGACGTCATTGGGTCTGCAGTGCAGACTCAGAAGCGAAGGCTGAATGGTGGATCAGGAGCTTTCCACTCCCTGATTCACTAATCTATTCAGTGGTATCACCGTCATGGGAATGTGGATATCGCTGAAATTATGATGATGGGAAGGAGAGGGTGACCATTACCACACCCCACCGAGCCCTGTCAATTCATAGGCATCATAGCAACCGAGTGGGCTACCTTTATGGATGATACACTCCTGCCTATCCAACTATTGTATGGTAAATATCTCATAGATCCTGGGTTCATTAGTATTTGCACCAAGAATAAGGCTAAGTGAGTATTTATGAATTGTCGGTGGTCGGAGGTAGTCAGTGAGGTGGATGGTACCATATTGTGCATGTAGGGGGCAGTACTGTGAGAACATTAGAAAGTGGGGGATGGCAGTACTGTGGGGACATTATACTGTATGTGAGGGGGATGCCAGTCCTGTGGAAACAATATCCTGTGTCTGTGGGAAGCCACTATTGTGGAAACAAAATACTGTGTGTAGTGGGATGATGGTACTGTGGGAACTGTATACTGTGTGTGGGGGTATGGCGGTACTATGAGAACATTATACTATGTGTGGTGGGATGATGGTACTGTAGGAACATTATACTGTGTGTGGGGGTATGGCGGTACTGTAGGAACATTATAATGTGTGGTGGGATGGAGGTACTGTAGGAACATTATACTGTGTGTGGGGATATGACGATATTATGAGAAGATTATACTGTGTATGGTGGGATGGAGGTACTGTAGGAACAATATAATGTGTGGGGGGGGTGTGGCGGTACTGTGAGAACATTATACTGTGTGTGGGGATATGCCGGTACTATGAGAAGATTAGACTGTGTATGGGGGTACGTCGGTACTGTAGGAACATTATACAGTGTGTGGGGGTATGGCAGTTGTTTGAAAATACCTTTTTTTTACGAGAGATGCCAGTACTGTGAGAACATTATACTGTGTGGGGGTATGGCGGTACTGTAGGACCATTATACTGTGTGTGGGGGTATGGCGGTACTATGAGAACATTATACTGTGTGGGGGTATGGCGGTACTATGAGAAGATTATACTGTGTGTGGGGGTATAGCAGTACTGTAGGAACATTATACTGTGTGTGGTGGGCTGGAGGTACTGTGAGAACATTGTACTGTGTGTGGGGGTATGGCGGTAGTATGAGAACATTGTGACACCAATGGGAAGAGGGAGGGTTTCCGGAGGGAAGAGTCTAGAGGGTGCACCTGGTCAGGAGACCTTGATGGCGCAGTTACTGATATTATAAAGGCCGGAGCCCCAAAGGCAGAACAGATTTGGCGCCAACAAAGGAAAGGGGTGCGGGGAAGAATCTGAGGTACCAGCTCCTGGTAAAGTGCCCGAGGCAGCTGGGTGTGGGGCAGAACCTGCTTACAGGGCATAATGGGGGCATTACACTGTGTGGGGCCAAGAAAGGGGCCCTGTACTAGGAGAACACTCCGCTCCCTCACTTCCTGTCCTCCATAGTTGGCTCGTATGTATCTATTACAGGAAACAGAACAACAACGTTATGGTTCTTATAAAGAGTCTCCTCCGTGCAGAAGGGGTTAATGTCCCCGGCTGCGCTCAGTACTGGGGAATCTCCACATACCTCCACCTGCAGAGCCGCACTCCACAGATATGGCTGCTCTGTGCGCACAGGACCTGTGATGAGGTCACAGGGGGAGGAGTCAGGGGTCACGTGATCCGCAGTGAAGACGCTACATGGAGACTTCTCCTCAGTCAGTGACATTCCCGCCATTATTCGCCCTCACTACTGGCACAATCACCTCGCGCCGCCTTTTCTACACAATGTTCTGTGTGGAATGTAACGTGTGATTTCTCTGGAGACAAATAGACCCCACACATGAGGGGATTATCACCGGTTACCGGACGTCTAGTATATGGCGGCATATGATTGTGCTATCGCCTCCACACCAGGAGCTAAAATGCCGAAATCTCGCTTATTTACCCCCTTCCAGTGTCCGGCTAAGGGCTCATACTCATTTGTGTGAGAAACGGACGAGTGCAATCTGATAATAAAATCGGACTGCACTGGGACCAATGTTACTCAATAGGTGACGGCTCATTTGCAAGTTTTTTTTCAGCCAAAATCGGACTGAGATAAAACTCCCAACATGCTGCAGATTGCTGTGGTTCTCGGACGAGAATGTCCTTAGAAAAGTCGGTAATTCAGTGCGGTGTCCAGTAAAATCGCACTGACCGGTTACAATAGAATAGATAGATACACATAGAATAGGTATATATATATTTATATCACTAGATGGCGGCCCACTTCTAACACATCGGGTATTCTAGAATATGTATGTCGTTTATTTATGAAGATTTAAGAATAATGCAATTTTTACACAGGATTTTCCAGGTAAAATATATACATTATCTGCGAATCGGTGTTTAAATTCCGCGACAATATCACTGATTAGTCGTGGCCGGCCGGGCGCGACCAATCAGTGAAGCGTGATTCAAATCTGGATCCGTCGCTGTGTTTTTTCGCCGGACAGAAAAACCGTTCCTCTGTATGTGTTTTCTGTCCGGCGGAAACAGGTTTTTTGATGGATCCGGCTAAAAACGGATGAAACGTGTGGCCATCCATCGCGATCCGGCGCCAATACAACTCTGAGAAAAAAACGGATCCTGCAAATGTGCTCGCAGGATGCGTTTTTTTACCCATAGACTTGTATTAGCGACGGATCGCGATGCATGGCCACACGTCGCGTCCGTCGTGCAACGGATCCGTCATGTTTTGTCGGAGCATCAGCACAAAAAAACGTTCAAGTGAATGTTTTTTTGTCCGTTGCGTCCGCCATTTTCTACCGCGCATGCGCGGCCGAAACTCCGGCCCCTCCTCCCCGAACTACAGAATGGGCAGCGGATGCATTGAAAAACTGCATCCGCTGCCCACATCGTGCACAAATTTCACAACGTACATCAGCCCGACGCATAGCAACGGACCTGTACTGATGCAAGTGTGAAAGAGGCCTTAATGAGCGGTTAATTTAAAAAAAAAAAAACGGCATGGGCTCCTGCGCAATTTTCTTCTTCAGAGAGGGAAAGCCAACGGCTGGGGGCCAATATTTGTATCCTGATATTAATATCAGCTCGCAGCTGTCTGTGTAGCCTTTACTGGCTATTAAAATAGGGGGACCCCAAAAATAAATGACGTGGGGTCCCCCTATATTTTATAGCCAGAAAGGCTATGCAGACAGCTGCGGGCTGATATTCATAGCCTAGAAAGTTGCCATGGATATTGCCCCCCCCCCCCCCCCGGCTACAAATACCAGTCCGCAGCCGCCACAGAAATGGAGTCTGTGGGTGATGTCACTGCTCTTTAGGACCTCCAGTGACACACTGACAGGAGACAATGGCTCCTGCAGTGCATCACTGAACTATAGTAACCTCTCAGAGTCTCACTTTATGGCAATTGCTGCGTGGGACATTTCTCACACACCAATGCCAAAAGTGAGACTAGGGACTATTTTTTTTTACAGCGGCGGAGGAATACAGTGCAGAAGGATACCTTCCCTCCAGTCATTGTATTACCGGAGCGCCTAGAGAGCGGTCGCATCAGCTGATGCTGCTGTTCTCCATGGGAGATCGTCGTGGGACACTCGTGGATTTCTGTGGATCAGGGAGTATATTGTTTGTTATTTTAGTTTTTTTTACAGATGACACTGGCTTCAGGGGAACAAAGTGACAAGTGATGGTGAGTATGTAATCTATGTTATATGTACTGTATGTCTGTATGTATGTTGTATGTATGTTGTACGTATGTATGTATGTATTGTGGTGCAGTGACCCACGTTACAGACAGGGGGCGCTGTGTGCGCGCTTCAAGATGTGCTTGGAGGCATAAATGTGATGAGACAAAGTCCGGCAGGAGTGTAAATGGCCGGTGTGTGTGTTGCAGAGGAAGACACTCTGCGCTGTCAGTCTGAAGTTAGGTTGGTGTGCTGGGACCTGTAGTCCCACAACTAATTGAGTAATGCTAATGGAGGACTGGCAGGGCTAGTTATGAGAGATGGGAGGGTCAAACTAAAGGGGAGTGGTTACACCTAGATAATGTGACCAGGGTGTGGATCACATGGTTAAAGCGTATGGATCTGTTTGGTCCATGTGCAATGTCATGGACGGTCGGTGTTGGAAGCTCCTGTGAGTGGAGTCTTCCTGGAAGCATCTGAGACCATGGACCTAGTGGATGGTCAGTGTTGGAGTCTCCTGGCATTGTAGAAGTCCTGGAAGCACTGAAGAGAGTGAGTCCTGCAATAGCCTGTGTGTTGGATTGTCCTGAAGTGGGCTGGAGTCCTGGAAGCACTGCTGAGGCTATGGACTGAATGCTTGAGGTGTTGGATTGTCCTGGTATGGGCTGGAGTCCTGCAAGCACCTGGTGAGCGTGTGAGTCCTGGAATGGTCAGGGTGTTGGATTGTCCTGGGATGGACTGGAGTCCTGCAAGCACCTGGTAAGATCATGGACTGATGGCCTGTGTGTTGGAAGTGCCTGTGATTGGATTTCCTGGAAGCGCATGGAAAGGCTGTATCTACAGAGCCTGAGACGGTTTCTGTGTTGGGGAAGCTACAGTTCCCACTGTGGGTCTGGACTATCCGAGGTGCCCTGGTCACAAGGATGGTGATCCCAGTGAGGCAGTTTCCCTGTGAACCAGCACTGGCAGGAGTCAGTGTGTTGAGCCGAAGCTCTTGAGAGGCAACCCCTCTCATGCATGCAATGAACTGTAATAAACTGTGCGCTAACATATGACAGTTGCTGAACTGTGCAGTCACCTGGTGACTGAAGAGATAAGGCGTGACTATTGAATGCTTTGTAAAGCCACGCGTGGTAAAGTAACAGACTATGTGTAAGCATGTGATGTGTAACCTGGCTTACGGTGCGGTTTATGACGCTTTAATAAACCGGAATGGACTTAGTTTGTGTGAGATATCGTGCCTGTATGCGTTATTCCCGTGCAAAGCGAGTGTCCCCCAAGACCCGAAGTAAAGGAAACGCTACAGTATGTACTATGTATGTAGTATGTATGTATGTAGTATGTATGTATGTTGTATGTATGTAGTATGTATGTTTGTTTTTTTACATTCAACACATTAGCCGGATGATGGGACTACTAATGTCCTATCATTGGCTAATGTGTCAATCAATGTCATTGTAGCAGGCATAGCCCTATGGGACTTGTAGTCCCATCAGACGATGTCTGCACACACACACAACACCCGGCAGGCCCAGGCCGTACAGACCCCCGGCAGGCCCGCACAGACCCCCAGCAGGCCCGTACAGACATCCGGCAGGCCCGCACAGACCCCCCACGGTCACGCACAGACCCCGCACAAAGAGACACGCCATCTCCGCCCACGCACCGCCCACACTCCATTATAGTGCATCATTGCACCATGGGAACTTCCGAGTACGGTATCCGATATCTTAAAAGTATCGGAACTCAGTATAAGAAATCCGATACAGCGAATATCATCCGATACTGCAAATATCGGGTATCGGAATGCTCAGCACTACATATAAATTTATACGTATACGCCATGGTGACGGATGGAAGACCACATTCATTACACCTGAGGGGCAGATTGAACATTTGATGCTGCCATTCGGGTTCACCAATGCTCTGGCAGTCTTTGAAAATGTCATTAATTATATTTTTTCTCACTGATTGGTAGATTTGTGGTAATTTTCCTGGATAATATATTGAGTTAGGCCGGAGTCACACACAACGTATAAAAATACGGTCCGTTTTTGATGCCGAGATACGCAGAAAATTTCCTGAACAGTGATCCGCATCCTCGTTCAATGTGAGGATGCGATTTTTTTTTTTTCTCCAAAAAATATCCATGTGTCATCCGTATGGCATCCGTACGGCAAGATTCTCTCGCCGGCTTGCAAAATGGACATAGAATGGATCCATGGCCTCAAATATTCGTAAAAACATATATACAGTCATATACTGTGTGTGTATGTATGTGTATATATATATATATATATATATATATATATATATATATATATATATATATATATATATACAGTCATATGAAAAAGTTTGGGCACACCTATTAATCTTAAGCTTAATGTTTTATAAAAATTGTTTTTTTTTGCAACAGCTATTTCAGTTTCATATATCTAATAACTGTTGGACACAGTAATGTTTCTGCCTTGAAATGAGGTTTATTGTACTAACAGAAAATGTGCAATCTGCATTCAAACAAAATTTGACAGGTGCATAAGTATGGGCACCCTTATCATTTTCTTGTTTTCAATACTCCTACCTACTTTTTACTGACTTACTAAAGCACTTTTTTTGGTTTTCTAACCTCATTGAGTTTTGAACTTCATAGCTAGGTGTATGCAATCATGAGAAAAGCTACTTAAAGTGGCCACTTGCAAGTTGTTCTCCTGTTTGAATCTCCTCTGAAGAGTGGCATCATGGGCTCCTCAAAACAACTGTCAAATGATCTGAAAACAAAGATTATTCAACATAGTTGTTCAGGGGAAGGATACAAAAATCTGTCTCAGAGATTTAACCTGTCAATTTCCATTGTGAGGAACATAGTAAGGAAATGGAAGAACACAGGTACAGTTCTTGTTAAGGCCAGAAGTGGCAGGCCAAGAAAAACATCATAAAGGCAGAGAAGAAGAATGGTGAGATCAGTCAAGGACAATCCTCAGACCATCTCCAGACAGCTGCAGCATCAACTTGCTGCAGATGGTGTCACTGTGCATCGGTCAACTATACAACGCACTGTGTTTTTTTGCCACCATGCATAACGCCTTTTTGTATTACCAAACAACTCAATCTTGGTTTCATGAGTCCACAGGACCTTCTTCCAAAAAGAAATTGGCTTCTCCAAATGTGCTTTTGCATACCTCAGCCGACTCTGTTTGTGGCGTGCTTGCAGAAACGGCTTCTTTCGCATCACTCCCCCATACAGCTTCTCCTTGTGCAAAGTGCGTTGTATAGTTGACCAATGCACAGTGACACAATCTGCAGCAAGTTGATGCTGCAGCTCTCTGGAGGTGGTCTGAGGATTGTCCCTGACAGATCTCACCATTCTTCTTCTCTGCCTTTATGATGTTTTTCTTGGCCTGCCCCTTCTGGCCTTAACAAGAACTATGCCTGTGTTCTTCCATTTCCTTACTATGTTCCTCACAGTGGAAATTGACAGGTTAAATCTCTGAGACAGCTTTTTGTATCCTTCCCCTGAACAACTATGTTGAATAATCTTTGTTTTCAGATCATTTGACAGTTGTTTTGAGGAGCCCATGATGCCACTCTTCAGAGGAGATTCAAACAGGAGAACAACTTGCAAGTGGCCACTTTAAGTAGCTTTTCTCATGATTGCATACACCTGGCTATGAAGTTCAAAGCTCAATGAGGTTACAAAACCAAAAAAAGTGCTTTAGTAAGTCAGTAAAAAGTAGGTAGGAGTATTGAAAACAAGAAAATGATAAGGGTGCCCATACTTATGCACCTGTCAAATTTTGTTTGAATGCAGAGTGCACATTTTCTGTTAGTACAATAAACCTCATTTCAAGGCAGAAACATTACTGTGTCCAACAGTTATTAGATATATGAAACTGAAATAGCTGTTGCCAAAAAAAAACAGTTTTTATAAAACATTAAGCTTAAGATTAATAGGGGTGCCCAAACTTTTTCATATGACTGTATATATATCTATGAGTGGGACATATGTATGTATGTATGTATGTATGTATGTATGTATGTATATATATATATATATATATATATATATATATATATATATATATATATATATGTTAATTTTTCATATAGAGCTAGATAGCAGAAAAGCCGGTAATTCAATTGCTGGCTTTTGCTATCTCCTTCCCAAACCCAACAGGATATGAGACATGGTTACATATAATGTTGAGCATTCCTATACCGCAAGTATCGGCCGAAATTTGCGGTATCGGAATTCCGATACCGAGTTCCGATATTTACCGCATATCGGATACCGTAATCGGAAGTTCCCAGAATTCAAACTGCACGAATTCAGCCAATGAGCACTGATTACAAGTGTGGGCACATCCTGTTCAGCATGGTGGGTGTCATGATCTCTGCAGGCAGAGATCATAGCAAGCCTATAGAGGGACAAGCTCTCGGAAGATGGAACTATACTGACCATGAACTAAGCCTGCCGCGCAACTAGAAATAGCCAGGTAGCATTTCCTATTTATCGCTAGATGCCCAGCTCTGGCCTAAGACCTAAATAGCTAGCAGAGGGAAATATAAGACCTGGCTCACCTCTAGAGAAATATTCCAAAGAAGACAGTAGCCCCCCACATATAATGACGGTGAGTTCAGATGAAACAACAAACGCAGCAGGAAAATAGTCTTAGCAAATTTGAGGTCCGCTTACTAGATAGCAGAAGACAGATAGTATACTTTCATGGTCAGCAGAAAAACACTAACAAAACACCATCCAGAGATTACCTTAAACTCTGGCATTAACTCATAACGCCAGAGTAGCAATCCCTGATCAACGAGAGCTTTCCAGACACAGTAACAAAACTTCAGCTGTGAACTGGAACAAATAGGCAAAACAAAACATGGACAAAAGTCCAACTTATCTAGTAGTTGTCTAGAAGCAGGAACAAGCACTGAGAGGCATCAGATAACATTGTTGACCGGCAAGAAACCACCAGAGAAATGAGCTTAAATAGCGACACCCACTACTGATGGAATCAGGTGAAACAGGAAAGAGGATGACAAGTCCAATTCCACAAGCGGCCACCGGGGGAGCCCAGAATCCAAATTCACAACAGTACCCCCCCCTCAAGGAGGGGGCACCGAACCCTCACCAGATCCACCAGGGCGACCAGGATGAGCCCTATGGAAGGCACGAACAAGATCAGAAGCATGAACATCAGATGCATTGACCCAAGAATTATCCTCCTGGCCGTAACCCTTCCAGTTGACCAGATACTGGAGTTTCCGTCTGGAAACACGAGAGTCCAAAATTTTCTCCACAACGTACTCCAACTCACCCTCAACCAACACCGGAGCAGGAGGCTCAACTGAAGGTACAACAGGTACCTCATACCTGCGCAATAACGACCGATGAAAAACGTTATGAATGGAAAAGGACGCAGGGAGGTCCAAACGGAAAGAAACAGGATTAAGAATCTCCAATATTCTATAAGGGCCGATGAACCGAGGTTTAAACTTAGGAGAAGAGACCCTCATAGGGACAAAACGAGAAGACAACCACACTAAATCTCCAACACAAAGCCGAGAACCAACACGACGATGACGGTTGGCAAAACGCTGAGTCTTCTCCTGGGACAACTTCAAATTGTCCATAACCTGCCCCCAGATGTGATGCAATCTCTCCACCACCGCATCCACTCCAGGACAATCCGAGGATTCCACCTGACCGGAGGAAAATCGAGGGTGAAACCCCGAATTACAGAAAAACGGGGACACCAAGGTGGAAGAACTGGCCCGATTATTGAGGGCGAACTCTGCCAATGGCAAAAAAGCAACCCAATCATCCTGGTCAGCAGAGACAAAACACCTCAGATATGTCTCAAGGGTCTGATTAGTCCGCTCGGTCTGGCCATTAGTCTGAGGGTGAAAAGCAGATGAAAAAGACAAATCTATGCCCATCCTAGCACAGAATGCCCGCCAAAATCTAGACACAAATTGGGTACCTCTGTCAGAAACAATATTCTCAGGAATACCGTGCAATCGGACAACATTCTGAAAAAACAGAGGAACCAACTCAGAAGAAGAAGGCAACTTGGGCAGAGGAACCAAATGGACCATTTTAGAGAAACGGTCACAGACCACCCAGATGACAGACATCTTCTGGGAAACAGGCAGATCTGAAATAAAATCCATCGAGATGTGTGTCCAAGGCCTCTTAGGAATAGGCAAGGGCAACAGCAGTCCGCTAGCCCGAGAACTACAAGACTTGGCCCGAGCACAAACGTCACATGACTGCACAAAGACTCGCACATCTCGTGACAGAGAAGGCCACCAGAAGGATCTTGCCACCAAATCCCTGGTACCAAAAATTCCGGGATGACCTGCCAATGCAGAAGAATGTACCTCAGAGATGACTCTGCTGGTCCAATCATCCGGAACAAACAGTCTATCAGGCGGACAACGATCCGGTCTATCCGCCTGAAACTCTTGCAAGGACCGCCGCAGATCAGGAGAAACGGCCGACAAAATTACTCCCTCCCTAAGGATACCTGTGGGTTCAGAATTACCAGGAGAGTCCGGGTCAAAACTCCTAGAAAGGGCATCTGCCTTAACATTCTTAGAACCCGGTAGGTATGACACCACAAAATTAAAGCGAGAAAAAAATAAAGACCAGCGCGCCTGTCTAGGATTCAGGCGTCTGGCAGTCTCAAGATAAATCAAATTTTTGTGGTCAGTCAATACCACCACCTGATGCCTAGCCCCCTCGAGCCAATGGCGCCACTCCTCAAACGCCCACTTCATGGCCAAAAGCTCCCGATTCCCAACATCATAATTCCGCTCTGCGGGCGAAAATTTGCGAGAAAAGAAGGCACAAGGCCTAATGACGGAGCAGTCGGAACCTTTCTGCGACAACACTGCCCCAGCTCCGATCTCCGAAGCGTCAACCTCAACCTGAAAAGGCAGATTCACATCAGGCTGACGCAACACAGGGGCAGAGGCAAAACGGCGCTTAAGCTCCTGAAAGGCCTCTACAGCATGAGGGGACCAATTAGCAACATCAGCGCCTTGTCTGGTCAAATCAGTCAGTGGTTTAACGACATCCGAAAAACCAGCAATAAATCGGCGGTAAAAGTTGGCAAAGCCCAAAAATCTCTGAAGACCCTTAAGAGAGGAGGGCTGAGTCCAGTCACAAATAGCTTGCACCTTGACGGGATCCATCTCAATGGAAGAGGGAGAAAAAATATACCCCAAAAAGGAAATTTTCTGGACCCCAAAAACGCACTTAGACCCCTTCACACATAAAGAATTAGACCGCAGAACCTGAAAAACTCTCCTGACCTGCTGGACATGAGAGTCCCAGTCATCAGAAAAAATCAGAATATCATCCAGATATATTATCATAAATTTATCCAGAAAATCGCGGAAAATATCATGCATAAAAGACTGGAAAACTGAAGGGGCATTAGAAAGACCAAAAGGCATGACCAAATACTCAAAGTGGCCCTCGGGCGTATTAAATGCGGTCTTCCACTCATCCCCCTGCCTGATCCGCACCAAATTATACGCCCCACGAAGATCAATTTTAGAGAACCACTTAGCACCCTCTATACGAGCAAACAAATCAGTAAGCAATGGCAATGGGTATTGATACTTAACAGTGATCTTATTCAGAAGCCGATAATCAATACATGGTCTCAAAGAGCCGTCTTTTTTTGAGACAAAGAAAAACCCAGCTCCCAAGGGAGAAGAAGATGGACGAATATGTCCCTTTTCCAAAGACTCCTTTATATATTCCCGCATAGCAGCATGTTCCGGCACAGACAAATTAAACAAACGACCCTTTGGATATTTACAACCCGGTATCAAATCTATGGCACAATCGCACTCACGGTGCGGAGGTAACGACCCAAGCTTGGGTTCGTCAAAGACGTCTTGATAATCAGAGAGGAACTCAGGGACTTCAGAGGGAATGGACGACGAAATAGAAACCAAAGGTACGTCCCCATGAATACCCTTACATCCCCAGCTCAACACAGACATTGCTCTCCAGTCCAAGACTGGGTTGTGAGACTGCAACCATGGCAATCCCAGTACCAAATCGTCATGTAAATTATACAGCACCAGGAAACGAATAATCTCCTGGTGATCCGGATTGATACGCATGGTTACTTGTGTCCAGTATTGTGGTTTATTATTAGCCAATGGGGTGGAGTCAATCCCCTTCAGAGGAATAAGAGTCTCCAAAGGCTCTAAATCAAAACCACAACGATTGGCAAAGGACCAATCCATAAGACTCAGAGCGGCGCCAGAGTCAACATAGGCGTCCGTGGCAATGGATGACAAAGAGCAAATCAGGGTTACAGACAAAATAAACTTAGACTGAATGGTGCCAATGGAAACAGACTTATCAAGCTTCTTTGTACGCCTAGAGCATGCCGATATAACATGAGTAGAATCCCCACAATAGAAACACAATCCATTCTTCCGTCTAAAATTCTGTCGCTCGCTCCTGGACAGAATTCTATCACACTGCATACTTTCTGGCGTCTTTTCCATAGACACCGCCAGATGGTGCACCGGTTTGCGCTCCCGCAGACGCCTATCAATCTGAATAGCCATTGTCATGGACTCATTCAGACCTGCAGGCAAAGGGAACCCCACCATAACATCCTTAACGGCATCAGAGAGACCTTCTCTGAAAGTTGCCGCCAAGGCGCACTCATTCCACTGAGTAAGCACAGACCATTTACGGAATTTTTGGCAGAAAACTTCAGCTTCGTCTTGCCCCTGAGATAGTGCCATCAAAGTTTTTTCTGCCTGAAGTTCCAAATGAGGTTCCTCATAAAGCAAGCCCAAGGCCAGAAAAAACGCATCCACATCGCGTAACGCAGGATCCCCTGCTGGCAATGAGAAGGCCCAATCTTGAGGGTCACCCCTGAGCAAGGAAATCACAATCCTAACCTGCTGAGCAGGGTCTCCAGCTGAACGAGACTTCAGGGACAAATAAAGCTTACAATTATTTCGGAAATTCTGGAAGCTAGCTCTATTCCCTGTGAAGAACTCCGGCAAAGGAATTCTCGGCTCAGATACCGGAGCATGTACCACAAAATCTTGTAAATTTTGTACTTTCGTGATGAGATTATTCAAACCCGCAGTTACACTCTGGAGATCCATTATTGTCAGGTGCACACAGAGCATACAGAGATTAGGAGGAGAGAGAGAAAAAAGACTGCAGCAAGGCAGACTGGAGGAAAAAAAAAAAAAAAAAAAATTCCAGCAGACTTCTTATAACTCTCCTTTCTCAACCTGGGTCTTTAACACTTTATTGGCCGGTCAAACTGTCATGATCTCTGCAGGCAGAGATCATAGCAAGCCTATAGAGGGACAAGCTCTCGGAAGATGGAACTATACTGACCATGAACTAAGCCTGCCGCGCAACTAGAAATAGCCAGGTAGCATTTCCTATTTATCGCTAGATGCCCAGCTCTGGCCTAAGACCTAAATAGCTAGCAGAGGGAAATATAAGACCTGGCTCACCTCTAGAGAAATATTCCAAAGAAGACAGTAGCCCCCCACATATAATGACGGTGAGTTCAGATGAAACAACAAACGCAGCAGGAAAATAGTCTTAGCAAATTTGAGGTCCGCTTACTAGATAGCAGAAGACAGATAGTATACTTTCATGGTCAGCAGAAAAACACTAACAAAACACCATCCAGAGATTACCTTAAACTCTGGCATTAACTCATAACGCCAGAGTAGCAATCCCTGATCAACGAGAGCTTTCCAGACACAGTAACAAAACTTCAGCTGTGAACTGGAACAAATAGGCAAAACAAAACATGGACAAAAGTCCAACTTATCTAGTAGTTGTCTAGAAGCAGGAACAAGCACTGAGAGGCATCAGATAACATTGTTGACCGGCAAGAAACCACCAGAGAAATGAGCTTAAATAGCGACACCCACTACTGATGGAATCAGGTGAAACAGGAAAGAGGATGACAAGTCCAATTCCACAAGCGGCCACCGGGGGAGCCCAGAATCCAAATTCACAACAGGTGGGCATGTAACTACTGGCAAGGCTGTGATTGGCTGCTGAAATGATGTCATGATGCACTATAAAAAACGCTGCCGCCATTTTGGGCTCACTCTGCTGTGAATTCAGTTAGGCATAGGACGCTGTGTTCTGACTGAGGGCCAGTTGAGATAGCGATTTGCTTCATTGTGCTTTTCCCAGGCTAATTTAGCAACCACTGCGTGAGAACCTTGCTTTTGCCTTGCAGCGCTGTTTTCACAGCGATCTGCAAGGTCTGTGTGTGTGTGTGAGTGCAGTCCACTCTGTAGTCTGTGTGCAGCCACAACCAGTTGTATTCAGCTCAGGGTGGTTCACTGCCTCATATTGTTCTATTCATTGTCATTTTTTGCTAATAGTGCAGCCTGCTGCACATTTTTTCTAATATTTCCTATTAGTGGCTTTCCACCTGTATCCAGCTACAGTCATGGCCAAAAGTATTGACACCCCTGCAATTCTGTCAGATAATACTCAGTTTCTTCCTGAAAATGATTGCAAACACAAATTCTTTGGTATTATTATCTTCATTTAATTTGTCTTAAATGAAAAAACACAAAAGAGAATGAAGCAAAAAGCAAAACATTGATCATTTCACACAAAACTCCAAAAATTGGCCAGACAAAAGTATTGGCACCCTCAGCCTAATACTTGGTTGCACAACCTTTAGCCAAAATAACTGCGACCAACCGCTTCCGGTAACCATCAATGAGTTTCTTATAATGCTCTGCTGGAAGTTTAGACCATTCTTCTTTGGCAAACTGCTCCAGGTCCCTGATATTTGAAGGGTGCCTTCTCCAAACTGCCATTTTAGATCTCTCCACAGGTGTTCTATGGGACTCAGGTCTGGACTCATTGCTGGCCACCTTAGAAGTCTCCAGTGCTTTCTCTCAAACCATTTTCTTGTGCTTTTTGAAGTGTGTTTTTGGTCATTGTCCTGCTGGAAGACCCATGACCTCTGAGGGAGACCCAGCTTTCTCACACTGGGCCCTACATTATGCTGCAAAATTTGTTGGTAGTCTTCAGACTTCATAATGCCATGCACACGGTCAAGCAGTCCAGTGCCAGAGGCAGCAAAGCAACCCCAAAACATCAGGGAACCTCCGCCATGTTTGACTGTAGGGATCGTGTTCTTTTCTTTGAATGCCTCTTTTTTTCTCCTGTAAACTCTATGTTGATGCCTTTGCCGAAAAAGCTCTACTGTTGTCTCATCTGACCAGAGAACATTCTTCCAAAACATTTTAAGCTGTTTCAGGTAAGTTTTGGCAAACTTCAGCCTGGCTTTTTAATGTCTCAGAGTAAGAAGTGGGGTCTTCCTGGGTCTCCCACCATACAGTCCCTTTTCATTCAGACGCCGACGGATAGTTCGGGTTGACACTGTTGTACCCTCGGACTGCAGGGCAGCTTGAACTTGTTTGGATGTTAGTTGAGGTTTTTTATCCAACATCCGCACAATCTTGCGTTGAAATCTCTTGTCAATTTTTCTTTTCCGTCCACATCTAGGGAGGTTAGCCACCGTGCCATGGGCTTTAAACTTCTTGATGACACTGCGCACGGTAGACACAGGAACATTCAAGTCTTTGGAGATGGACTTGTAGCCTTGAGATTTGCCAATGCTTCCTCACAATTTAGTTTCTCAAGTCCTCAGACAGTTCTTTGGTCTTCTTTCTTTTCTCCATGCTCAATGTGGTACACACAAGGACACAGGACAGAGGTTGTGTCAACTTTAAACCATGTCAACTGGCTGCAAGTGTGATTTAGTTATTGCCAACACCTGTTAGGTGCCACAGGTAAGTTACAGGTGCTGTTAATTACACAAATTAGAGAAGCATCACATGATTTTTCGAACAGTGCCAATACTTTTGTCCACCCCCTTTTTTATGTTTGGTGTGGAATTATATCCAATTTGGCTTTAGGACAATTCTTTTTGTGTTTTTTCATTTAAGACAAATTAAATGAAGATAATAATACCAAAGAATTAGTGTTTGCAATCATTTTCAGGAAGAAACTGAGTATTATCTGACAGAATTGCAGGGGTGTCAATACTTTTGGCCATGACTGTATATTGTGGAAAAACACTACATAGGATTACATAGAGGAGGTTTTTTGGGCCTTGCAGTGCCGTTTACGGCTGTCTGCACGGTCTCCGTGTGAGTGCAGCTCGCCCTGTAGTCTGTGTGCAGCCACAGCCGGTTGTATCCAGCTCAGGGTGCGTCACTGCCTCATACCGTAAAATACATTTTCTTTTTTTGCTAATAGTGCAGGCTGCTGCACATTTTTTCTAATATTTCCTATTAGTGGCTTTCCACCCGTATCCAGCTAAATTGTGGAAAAACACTACATAGGAATAACATAGAGGAGGTTTTTTGGGCCTTGCAGCGCTGTTTACGGCTCTCTGCACGGTCTCCGTGTGAGTGCAGCTCGCTCTGTAGTCAGTTCTGCCAAAAAAAAATAATAAAGTTCACCAAACACACCACTTTACAGTTGTGTAGGCCACATTAGCTCATATTAAAGTCTAGTCCACACTTTAGAAAATTAGTGTTTCTTATACCTGTTAGGAGCTGTTCAGGAATAAGCACACTAAGCCCTTAGTACTTTTCTGCTTATCTTTATCAGTCAACCAAGATGAAGAGGGCAGGGAGTAAGGCACGTGGGCGCGGAGCAGGGAGAGGACATGGGGATTCTGTGCCTGCTGCGGGCACCGGTGACTCATCATCACCCAGTTTCAGCAGGGAACAGTCCTTTATGAGCAGCTTTGTAGGAGAGCGCCGTACAACGCTGCTGCGTGAAGACCAAATTGAAGCCGTTGTCGGATGGATGGCAGCTAACGCATTGACTTCAATTAGTGCCACATCCTCTCAGGCACAGAGCACTGGAGAGCACCCATCTGTCTCTTCACCACCTGCCAAATTGCCCAGGCAGTCAGAGAGCCCAGGACAGGAGCCGTCTCTACTTCTGTTCTCTGAATCTCTTGGCTTGGAAACAGGGGGCCAGCCAAGCAGCATTGGAGAAATGGAAGAAGAGGCAGTGTGCAGTGATGCCCAACAGCTTTGTCTCTCTGATTCTGAAGAGGCGGGTGGGCCAGTGCCTATGGTCACCACACCGCAGTACGCATCTGATGATGACACTCAGGTGCCACTTTCTGGTGCGTGCTGTGCTGCTGAGACTACCCAGGAGGAGCAGTTGGTGGCAGAGGGTAGTGTAGATGATGAGGTCCTTGACCCATCGTGGCGTGAGGTACAGGAAGGGGGTGGGAGCAGCTCTGAGGAAGAGATTCCCCGAACGGGCCAAAGAGGGAGGGGGAAGACTGCGGAGCCTGTAGCCTCCACTTCGGCACCCGTTAGGAGCATGCCTCTTCCACAAGCCAAAAAGGGTGCTCCAAAGACTTGCAGTGCCTGGTCCTTTTTTGACACAGTTGCAGATGACATTTGCTTTGTCAAATGCAAGGTGTGTCATCAGAAAATCAAAAGAAGGAGAAATGTCAGCAACCTCAATACCTCAAATATGTGGAAACATGTGCGGACCAGGCACGCGGTGGAGTTACAAAAGCACACTGAAGACCTAGGCCAACCAACAGCGGCAGCTACCACCTCTTCAGCTCGTGTTGCCTCTTCCTCCAGCTCACACACAGCTGGTATGGCTTCCTCCCAGGATCGCCATGGAAGAACCTCTGGCACTGTTGTCCAGAGACCCACTGTAATTCCACCCACAGCACCACGTTCCCAGTCATCCTCACACTCCCAGCCCAGTCTACACCCATCGGTAGTACAGGCATAGGACAAAAGGCGGCCATTCTCGGCAAACCACCCCCGAGCACAGGCTCTGAATGCAGGCATTGCCAAACTTCTGTCACTGGAAATGCTCTCATTCAGGCTCATGGAGACTGACCGCTTCCGTGACTTGATGGCATTGGCAGTCCCACAGTACAATGTGCCCAGCCGCTTTTATTTCAGCAGGCAAGCCGTCCCTGCCCTGCACAAGCATGTGGAGGGACACATAAAGCACGCGCTACTGAACGCCGTCAGTAGCAAGGTCCACCTCACCACCGATGCGTGGACCAGTCAACATGGATAGGGCCGACACCGTTCCCTCACTGCGCATTGGGTTAATGTTGTTGAGCCGGGTACAGATCGTGCGAGTGGCGCAGGGCGTGTCCTGCCCACTCCAAGGATTGCAGGAATCCAGTCTGTACGCATTGACTCCTCGTCATATACAAGTTCCTCAGAATCATCGCTGCAGGAGCCGTCACAGTCCACCTCCACATGGACCCGTGAACGTTTACCTGTTACGACCGACATGAGCACAGCCGTGGCCAAACGTCAACAGGCCGTCTTGAAATTAATTTCTTTGGGGAATCGAAGCCACACAGCGCAGGAGCTCTGGAATGCCATCAAGCAGGAGAGCGATGTGTGGTTTGTGCCAGCAAATCTCCAGCCAGGCATGGTAGTGTGTGACAATGGCCAAAATCTGGTGGCAGCTCTGGGCCTCGGCAACCTCACTCACATCCCATGTCTGGCACATGTGCTCAACTTGGTCGTGCAGAGTTTTTTGAGGGACTATCCGGATCTTGATGCACTGCTGCACAAGGTCCGCCTAGAGTGTGCTCACTTGTGGCGTTCCAGCACGGCAAGATCGTGCATTGCAGCTCTGCAGCGCCGATTCCGCCTTCCGGAACATCGCATCATATGTGACCTACCCACCAGGTGGAATTCCACGTTACATATGTTGGAGCGGTTGTGTGAGCAGCAGCAAGCAGTAATGGAGTACCAGCTGCATCAGGCGCAAAGAAGTCGCACTCCGCGCCGTTCAGACTTCACAACCACAGAGTGGGCCACTATGAAGGACGTCTGCCAGGTTATGCGTCCCTTCGATTATTCCACGCAGATGGCGAGTGCAGATGATGCACTAGTCAGCATGACTGTCCCCCTTATCTGCCTGCTTGAAAAATCACTGCAAGCGCTAAGGGATGATGTTGTGGAAGAGGTGGAGGATGAGGAGTCACAATTGTGACTTGTGACTTGCAGTGTTTGTTGAGGCAGGCAGATAAGGGGGACAGTCATGCTGACTAGTGCATCATCTGCACTCGCCATCCGCGTGGAATAATCGAAGGGACGCATAACCTGGCAGACGTCCTTCATAGTGGCCAATCTGTGGTTGTGAAGTCTGAACGGTGCGGAGTGCGACTTGTTTGCGCCTGATGCAGCTGGTACTCCATTACTGCTTGCTGCTGCTCACACAACCGCTCCAACATATGTAACGTGGGATTCCACCTGGTGGGTAGGTTCCTCACAAAGGCGTAGGCAGGGGATACTTTGTGAGGAGGATGAGGAGGAGTCAATGGAGGAGGAAGACATCCGTCCAGAGGAGGGAGTTACACAATTGTCCAGTAGTCAGTGTGTACAGCGAGGGTGGGGTGATGAAGAGCGGGCAGAGATCACGCCTCAAGCAGGGGACAGCGTTTCTTCGTCAGTTGGCAGTCTGCAGCACATGGTTGATTACATGCTGCAGTGCCTGAGAAACGACCGCCGCATCGCCCACATTCTCAACATGGCTGATTATTGGGTGTACACCCTCCTCGATTCTCGCTACCAGGACAATGTACAAAGCCTCATCACACCGTTGAACGGGGAGCGTAAAATGCGGGAGTACCAAGACACACTGGTGAATTCCATCATCTTCTCCAGTCCAACTGAGAGCAGTGCTGCTAGTGCTTTACAAAGTAGCTCAGTGCGTCGAGGCAGTGGAGGAGGCTCTGCACAAAGAGGGAGCAGAAGCAGTGCCTCTGCCCAAGGCAAGACCAGTATGGCCCAACTGTGGCACAGTTTTGTGTGCCCGCCACAAATGTCTACACTATCACCGGCGGCTCCAGTCAGCAGGAGGCAACGGTTCCGTCAGATGGTGACAGACTACATGTCTTGCCCTCTTACTGTACTCCTAGACGGCTCTTCCCCTTTCAAGTTTTGGGTCTCTAAGCTGGATACATGGCCAGAGCTGTTATGATCCTGGTGGTAAGGATAACAAAACTGACCTGATAAGTAAACCTGAATATAGGACTAGCTCTGGGGATGTGGAAACTTTACTGACCGCAACCCTGATCCTATCCACACACACTAAAGGCAGCCGTGGAGCGTTCCTAAAAACCTAGACGCCTCTTCACAGCCTGAGAAACTAGCTACCCCTAGAGAGAAAGCAAAGCCTCACTTGCCTCAGAGAAAACCCCAAAGTTTAGACAGCCCCCCACAAATAATAACGGTGAGTGAAGGGGAAAACACAAACGTAGAAATGGAAACAGGTTTTAGCAAATGAGGCCCGCTAACACTAAAAAGTCAGAAGATAGCAAGGAATCTGTGTGGTCAGTACAAAATGCTATCAAAAATTATCCACGCAGAGAATACAAGAACCCCCACACCGACTCACGATGTGAGGGGCGCAACTCTGCACCCCAGAGCTTCCAGCAAGCAAGAAAATCACATATAAGCAAGCTGAACTGAACTCATCATATAGTGAGAAACATTATCATGGAAACAATGAGCAAACATGAACTAACAAGACTTAGCTTCTCCAGGAGGAGACAGGTCACAAGGGAAGTCCAAGAGAGATCAAACCAGTACTGAATACAACGACAGCAGGCAACAAGTAAAGGTCCAGGTGGAGTTAAATAGGCAGCCAGAGTAGCAGAAAACCAACAGCTGGAACCCAGCTACAGACCAGCCGTATCGCTAAAGGCCACCAGAGGGAGCCCAAGAACAGAACTCACACAGTACCACTCATGACCACAGGAGGGAGCCCGGAAACGGAATTCACAACAGTACCCCCCCCTTGAGGAGGGGTCACCGAACCCTCACCAGAGCCCCCAGGCCGATCAGGACAAGCCAAATGAAAGGCACGAACCAAATCGGCCGCATGGACATCAGAGGCGACAACCCAGGAATTATCCTCCTGACCATAGCCCTTCCACTTAACCAAATACTGAAGCTTCCGTCTCGAAATACGAGAATCCAAGATCTTCTCTACCATATACTCCAATTCTCCCTCGACCAACACCGGAGCAGGAGGATCAACAGAAGGAACCACAGGCACCACATACCTCCGCAACAATGACCGATGGAACACATTATGAATGGCAAACGATGCTGGGAGGTCCAAACGAAATGACACCGGGTTGAGGATTTCTAAAATCTTATAAGGACCAATGAAACGAGGCTTGAACTTAGGAGAGGAAACCTTCATAGGAACATAACGAGAAGACAACCATACCAAATCCCCCACACGAAGTTGGGGACCCACACAGCGACGGCGGTTAGCAAAGCGCTGAGCCTTCTCTTGTGACAACGTCAAATTGTCCACTACGTGGTTCCAAATCTGCTGCAACCTATCCACCACAGAATCCACCCCAGGACAGTCAGAAGGCTCAACCTGACCCGAGGAAAAATGAGGATGAAAACCAGAATTACAAAAAAACGGCGAAACCAAAGTAGCAGAACTAGCCCGATTATTAAGGGCGAACTCAGCCAATGGCAAAAAAGTCACCCAATCATCCTGATCAGCAGAAACAAAACATCTCAGTTAAGTTTCCAAGGTCTGATTAGTTCGTTCGGTTTGGCCATTCGTCAGAGGATGGAAGGCCAACGAAAAAGACAAATCAATGCCCATCTTAGCACAAAAGGACCGCCAAAATCTGGACACGAACTGGGATCCTCTGTCAGACACAATGTTCTCCGGAATACCATGCAAACGAACCACATTCTGAAAAAACAGTGGAACCAAATCGGAGGAGGAAGGCAGCTTAGGCAAGGGCACCAAATGGACCATTTTAGAAAAACGATCACAAACCACCCAGATGACAGACATCCTCTGAGAGACTGGAAGATCCGAAATAAAATCCATGGAAATATGCATCCAGGGCCTCTTCGGGACAGGCAAAGGCAAAAGCAATCCACTGGCACGAGAACAGCAAGGCTTGGCCCGAGCACAAATCCCACAGGACTGCACAAAGGAACGCACATCCCGCGACAAGGAAGGCCACCAAAAGGACCTAGCCACCAAATCCCTGGTACCAAAAATCCCCAGATGACCCACCAACACCGAAGAATGAACCTCGGAAATAACTCTACTGGTCCATCTATCCGGGACAAACAGTCTCTCCGGTGGACAATAGTGTTGAGCGATACTTTCCGATATCGGAAAGTATCGGTATCGGAAAGTATCGGCCGATACCGTCAAAATATCGGATCCAATCCGATACCGATACCCGATCCCAATGCAAGTCAATGGGACGAAAATATCGGAATTAAAATAAACCCTTAATAAACTTGTAGGTTCATTCTACATGAAGGAAAACAACTAAGAATAATGTAGGATGTATTGGGGGACGTGGCGGAGATATTAAAGGGACAGAGGTTTAGCCCAATGTAATAGAATAGCAGGATTTTTTATTTTTTTTTATGAAGTTCGGCGTTAGAAAGAATTTGACTATGTTATTTTTTTTTTTTTTTATGTCAGATATTGATGTTTCACTACTTCCACGCCCTTCACCTTCTTTTTTACTTCTCCCACGCTTTCTTCTTAATTATCCTCATCATCAGCTTCTTTGACATCAACTTCTTCACCTTATTCATCTTCTTCTTCATCTTCTACCTATTATTTTTTGGGTTACATTGTTCATATTCTTTTTATTTTACTATTATCTTCATCATATTCAACTTCTTCATCATATTCTTATTTGTGACAGGCATTCCCGTAGTTGTTATCTATAAAAGTTTGAAGATTACACCTTCCGTTCTGCCTGTCACAAACCAGTTACATTTGTCCGCGTTCAGTTTGGCCTGCAGCATCAGGCTTTATCCAGGGGCACCACGAGGAGGAACGGACTCACCCCCATACACTGCTTAGTCTTCTTCTGCTTATAATTTACATAATATTTTTTTGCTCTGATATTTTGTGTTATGCTTAATGTCCTTCTGCTCTTTGTTCTGCAGCCTCTTGTTCTTCTGCTTCTCGGTCTTCCAGGTCGTCGTCGTCTCCAGGGTCGTCGTCTCCGGGGTCGTCGTCATCGGGGTGGTCTCCGGGGTCGTCGTCATCGGGGTGGTCTTCAGGGTCATCGTCTCCAGGGTCGTCGTCATCACGGTGGTTGTCGTCTCTGGTGTCGTCGTCATCTTAGGGGTGTTCTTCCGGGTCATCGTGTTTAGTCTCTTGAACTTGGAAATGTAGCAGAAGGTACAAGAAGGCTGAGAAAATGCCGAGAACCAGCTGATGGAACTGGAACTCGGATGGCTACCCGAAGGTCCAAGAGCCAATGGAACTACCGAGGACCAGCTGACGTTACTGGAACCCGGTTACTAAGCAGGAGGTACCCGTGCCTGAAAGCACTACCAAGGACCACCTGACGTTGGTGGAACTCGGATACCCAGAGGGAGGCACCTAAGCCAAAGGCTCTGCCCGGAACCAGCTGACGGTACTGGAACCAGGATGGGGAGCAGAAGGTACAAGAGCAAAAGACACTGCCGAGAACCAGCTGACGGTGCTGGAACCCGGATGGGTAGCCGAAGGTCCAAGAGCCAATGGAACTACCGAGGACCAGCTGACGTTACTGGAACCCGGTTACTAAGCAGGAGGTACCCGTGCCTGAAAGCACTACCAAGGACCACCTGACGTTGGTGGAACTCGGATACCCAGAGGGAGGCACCTAAGCCAAAGGCTCTGCCCGGAACCAGCTGACGGTACTGGAACCAGGATGTGGAGCAGAAGGTACAAGAGCAAGTGTCTGCGTGGCTTTTGCAGGACACGTTGCCGGCTGCACAGCAGGGGAACAGCTGGCGGTGCTGGACCCCACTGACACATTGGCGAGGTGTTTGGCTCTGTGCAGCCAGCACTTCCGGACAGCAACGAGCGGTGTTGTAGCCCGGGCTCTGCAGGGGGAGCAGAGTGTAGGCCGAAGCCTACTTGAACCAATTTCAAAGGTAACCTTTAACCCCCCCTCAGGGGTTAGAAAGTAGAAGAGCCACAGCTTATGCAGCAGTAGTGCTGCACAAGTCAAAGGTTGCTCTTTTAATTTCGCTCCTTGCACACGCTGAATGAAACACGTATAACATTTAGCCCTTTATACAGTCAAACTGTGTTGGAGGCGCGAGTTCCCTTTGTAATGAGACGCAGCACAGATGTCAAGAATCCCACCTTGGTGCTGGGTGCAGCCTCCTGAGCGTTGTTATTTGCTGTACAGGAGTCTGCGCTGTCGTGTTATCCCCTGGCCTAGCGCCGTTAGCGCTGCCCATCTTCTGACCTCATTTAATGTTGGCCGGTGCGGTTCGCGATGCCCATGAATCACAGCCCCGCAGTGTATTGACATAGTTTAAACACTGCGGGGCTGGGATTCATGGCCTGGCGCAGTACATATGTTCGCCTCTCGCTTGGGTTCTTACACCCGCTTCAGACTATGCGGCGTCATCTGATCCCTTATCGCATGCCACGGCCATGAAGCCGCACAGTCCGAAGAAGGCGGAAGGAGAGGAGGGACAGGCGAACTGATGCACTGATCCTGCCCATCAATCACACCCTCGCAGTCCCAATAAATAAGACACCGAGGGGCGTTGTGTGGGTCAGGGCGGCCGCAGAGGCGCAGGCAGCCAAACCATGATGCCAGAAGACGGGCAGCGCTACCAAGGGGGTTGCAGCGTGTCATTACAAAGGAAAGTCACACCACCGGGACGGTTAAATGGTCACACAGAGGACACATTGCAGACGTGTTTTCAGTTCCACATGTGCGAGGAGAATACGTTTCTGAGCCACCTTGCACACATGCAGCATTACCGCTGTACAAGGTGGCTGGATAACGTAAAAACGCCTGGGGGAGGGGGGACAGGTTCCCTTCAATTTCAGTTCTTGTGTCTGCGTGGCTTTTGCAGGACACGTTGCCGGCTGCACAGCAGGGGAACAGCTGGCGGTGCTGGACCCCACTGACACATTGGCTGGTGTTTTTCTCTGTGCAGCTAGCACATCTGGGCAAAAACTGGCGGTGTGTTAGAGCCCAGGGACAGCAGGAGGAGGAGCAGGAGGAGGAGGAGCAGGGGGAGGGGAGTGTAGGCCGAAGCCTGCACAGGCGGCAGCTTTGGGTGTGTTGTGTCTGCGTGACTTTTGCAGGACACGTTGCCGGCTACACAGCAGGGGAACAGCTGGCGGTGCTGGACCCCACTGACACATTGGCGAGGTGTTTGGCTCTGTGCAGCCAGCACTTCCGGACAGCAACTAGCGTTGTTGGAGCCCGGGCTCTGCAGGTGGAGCAGAGTGTAGGCCGAAGCCTAATTGAACCGATTTCAAAAGTCACCTTTAACCCCCCCTCAGGGGTTACAAAGTAGAAGAGCCACAGCTTATGCAGCAGCAGTGCTGCGCAAGTCAAAGGTTGCTCTTGTAATTTTTCTCCTTGCACACGCTGAATGGAACACGTATAACATTCAGCCCTTTAGACAGTCAAACTGTGTAATGGAGGCGAGAGTTCCCTTTGTAATGAGACGCAGCACAGGTGTCAAGAATCCCACCTTGGTGCTGGGTGCAGCCTCCCGAGCGTTGTTATTTGCTGTACAGGAGTCTGCGCTGTCGTGTTATCCCCTGGCCTAGCGCCGTTAGCGCTGCCCATCTTCTGGCATCATGTAATGTCGGCCGGTGCGGTTCGCGATGCCCATGAATCCCAGCCCCGCAGTGTCTTAACATTGTTAAAACACTGCGGGGCTGGGATTCAGGGCCTGGCGCAGCACATATGTTCGCCTCTCACACTCGGGTCCTTACACCCGCTTCAGACTGTGCGGCGTCATCTGATCCCTTATCGCATGCCACGGCCATGAAGCCGCACAGTCCGAAGAAGGCGGAAGGAGAGGAGGGACAGGCGAACTGATGCACTGATCCTGCCCATCAATCACACCCTCGCAGTCCCAATAAATAAGACACCGAGGGGCGTTGTGTGGGTCAGGGCGGCCGCAGAGGCGCAGGCAGCCAAACCATGATGCCAGAAGACGGGCAGCGCTACCAAGGGGGTTGCAGCGTGTCATTACAAAGGAAAGTCACACCACCGGGACGGTTAAATGGTCACACAGAGGACACATTGCAGACGTGTTTTCAGTTCCACATGTGCGAGGAGAATACGTTTCTGAGCCACCTTGCACACATGCAGCATTACCGCTGTACAAGGTGGCTGGATAACGTAAAAACGCCTGGGGGAGGGGGGACAGGTTCCCTTCAATTTCAGTTCTTGTGTCTGCGTGGCTTTTGCAGGACACGTTGCCGGCTGCACAGCAGGGGAACAGCTGGCGGTGCTGGACCCCACTGACACATTGGCTGGTGTTTTTCTCTGTGCAGCTAGCACATCTGGGCAAAAACTGGCGGTGTGTTAGAGCCCAGGGACAGCAGGAGGAGGAGCAGGAGGAGGAGGAGCAGGGGGAGGGGAGTGTAGGCCGAAGCCTGCACAGGCGGCAGCTTTGGGTGTGTTGTGTCTGCGTGACTTTTGCAGGACACGTTGCCGGCTACACAGCAGGGGAACAGCTGGCGGTGCTGGACCCCACTGACACATTGGCGAGGTGTTTGGCTCTGTGCAGCCAGCACTTCCGGACAGCAACTAGCGTTGTTGGAGCCCGGGCTCTGCAGGTGGAGCAGAGTGTAGGCCGAAGCCTAATTGAACCGATTTCAAAAGTCACCTTTAACCCCCCCTCAGGGGTTACAAAGTAGAAGAGCCACAGCTTATGCAGCAGCAGTGCTGCGCAAGTCAAAGGTTGCTCTTGTAATTTTTCTCCTTGCACACGCTGAATGGAACACGTATAACATTCAGCCCTTTAGACAGTCAAACTGTGTAATGGAGGCGAGAGTTCCCTTTGTAATGAGACGCAGCACAGGTGTCAAGAATCCCACCTTGGTGCTGGGTGCAGCCTCCCGAGCGTTGTTATTTGCTGTACAGGAGTCTGCGCTGTCGTGTTATCCCCTGGCCTAGCGCCGTTAGCGCTGCCCATCTTCTGGCATCATGTAATGTCGGCCGGTGCGGTTCGCGATGCCCATGAATCCCAGCCCCGCAGTGTCTTAACATTGTTAAAACACTGCGGGGCTGGGATTCAGGGCCTGGCGCAGCACATATGTTCGCCTCTCACACTCGGGTCCTTACACCCGCTTCAGACTGTGCGGCGTCATCTGATCCCTTATCGCATGCCACGGCCATGAAGCCGCACAGTCCGAAGAAGGCGGAAGGAGAGGAGGGACAGGCGAACTGATGCACTGATCCTGCCCATCAATCACACCCTCGCAGTCCCAATAAATAAGACACCGAGGGGCGTTGTGTGGGTCAGGGCGGCCGCAGAGGCGCAGGCAGCCAAACCATGATGCCAGAAGACGGGCAGCGCTACCAAGGGGGTTGCAGCGTGTCATTACAAAGGAAAGTCACACCACCGGGACGGTTAAATGGTCACACAGAGGACACATTGCAGACGTGTTTTCAGTTCCACATGTGCGAGGAGAATACGTTTCTGAGCCACCTTGCACACATGCAGCATTACCGCTGTACAAGGTGGCTGGATAACGTAAAAACGCCTGGGGGAGGGGGGACAGGTTCCCTTCAATTTCAGTTCTTGTGTCTGCGTGGCTTTTGCAGGACACGTTGCCGGCTGCACAGCAGGGGAACAGCTGGCGGTGCTGGACCCCACTGACACATTGGCTGGTGTTTTTCTCTGTGCAGCTAGCACATCTGGGCAAAAACTGGCGGTGTGTTAGAGCCCAGGGACAGCAGGAGGAGGAGCAGGAGGAGGAGGAGCAGGGGGAGGGGAGTGTAGGCCGAAGCCTGCACAGGCGGCAGCTTTGGGTGTGTTGTGTCTGCGTGACTTTTGCAGGACACGTTGCCGGCTACACAGCAGGGGAACAGCTGGCGGTGCTGGACCCCACTGACACATTGGCGAGGTGTTTGGCTCTGTGCAGCCAGCACTTCCGGACAGCAACTAGCGTTGTTGGAGCCCGGGCTCTGCAGGTGGAGCAGAGTGTAGGCCGAAGCCTAATTGAACCGATTTCAAAAGTCACCTTTAACCCCCCCTCAGGGGTTACAAAGTAGAAGAGCCACAGCTTATGCAGCAGCAGTGCTGCGCAAGTCAAAGGTTGCTCTTGTAATTTTTCTCCTTGCACACGCTGAATGGAACACGTATAACATTCAGCCCTTTAGACAGTCAAACTGTGTAATGGAGGCGAGAGTTCCCTTTGTAATGAGACGCAGCACAGGTGTCAAGAATCCCACCTTGGTGCTGGGTGCAGCCTCCCGAGCGTTGTTATTTGCTGTACAGGAGTCTGCGCTGTCGTGTTATCCCCTGGCCTAGCGCCGTTAGCGCTGCCCATCTTCTGGCATCATGTAATGTCGGCCGGTGCGGTTCGCGATGCCCATGAATCCCAGCCCCGCAGTGTCTTAACATTGTTAAAACACTGCGGGGCTGGGATTCATGGCCTGGCGCAGTACATATGTTCGCCTCTCGCTTGGGTTCTTACACCCGCTTCAGACTATGCGGCGTCATCTGATCCCTTATCGCATGCCACGGCCATGAAGCCGCACAGTCCGAAGAAGGCGGAAGGAGAGGAGGGACAGGCGAACTGATGCACTGATCCTGCCCATCAATCACACCCTCGCAGTCCCAATAAATAAGACACCGAGGGGCGTTGTGTGGGTCAGGGCGGCCGCAGAGGCGCAGGCAGCCAAACCATGATGCCAGAAGACGGGCAGCGCTACCAAGGGGGTTGCAGCGTGTCATTACAAAGGAAAGTCACACCACCGGGACGGTTAAATGGTCACACAGAGGACACATTGCAGACGTGTTTTCAGTTCCACATGTGCGAGGAGAATACGTTTCTGAGCCACCTTGCACACATGCAGCATTACCGCTGTACAAGGTGGCTGGATAACGTAAAAACGCCTGGGGGAGGGGGGACAGGTTCCCTTCAATTTCAGTTCTTGTGTCTGCGTGGCTTTTGCAGGACACGTTGCCGGCTGCACAGCAGGGGAACAGCTGGCGGTGCTGGACCCCACTGACACATTGGCTGGTGTTTTTCTCTGTGCAGCTAGCACATCTGGGCAAAAACTGGCAGTGTGTTAGAGCCCAGGGACAGCAGGAGGAGGAGCAGGAGGAGGAGGAGCAGGGGGAGGGGAGTGTAGGCCGAAGCCTGCACAGGCGGCAGCTTTGGGTGTGTTGTGTCTGCGTGACTTTTGCAGGACACGTTGCCGGCTACACAGCAGGGGAACAGCTGGCGGTGCTGGACCCCACTGACACATTGGCGAGGTGTTTGGCTCTGTGCAGCCAGCACTTCCGGACAGCAACTAGCGTTGTTGGAGCCCGGGCTCTGCAGGTGGAGCAGAGTGTAGGCCGAAGCCTAATTGAACCGATTTCAAAAGTCACCTTTAACCCCCCCTCAGGGGTTACAAAGTAGAAGAGCCACAGCTTATGCAGCAGCAGTGCTGCGCAAGTCAAAGGTTGCTCTTGTAATTTTTCTCCTTGCACACGCTGAATGGAACACGTATAACATTCAGCCCTTTAGACAGTCAAACTGTGTAATGGAGGCGAGAGTTCCCTTTGTAATGAGACGCAGCACAGGTGTCAAGAATCCCACCTTGGTGCTGGGTGCAGCCTCCCGAGCGTTGTTATTTGCTGTACAGGAGTCTGCGCTGTCGTGTTATCCCCTGGCCTAGCGCCGTTAGCGCTGCCCATCTTCTGGCATCATGTAATGTCGGCCGGTGCGGTTCGCGATGCCCATGAATCCCAGCCCCGCAGTGTCTTAACATTGTTAAAACACTGCGGGGCTGGGATTCATGGCCTGGCGCAGTACATATGTTCGCCTCTCGCTTGGGTTCTTACACCCGCTTCAGACTATGCGGCGTCATCTGATCCCTTATCGCATGCCACGGCCATGAAGCCGCACAGTCCGAAGAAGGCGGAAGGAGAGGAGGGACAGGCGAACTGATGCACTGATCCTGCCCATCAATCACACCCTCGCAGTCCCAATAAATAAGACACCGAGGGGCGTTGTGTGGGTCAGGGCGGCCGCAGAGGCGCAGGCAGCCAAACCATGATGCCAGAAGACGGGCAGCGCTACCAAGGGGGTTGCAGCGTGTCATTACAAAGGAAAGTCACACCACCGGGACGGTTAAATGGTCACACAGAGGACACATTGCAGACGTGTTTTCAGTTCCACATGTGCGAGGAGAATACGTTTCTGAGCCACCTTGCACACATGCAGCATTACCGCTGTACAAGGTGGCTGGATAACGTAAAAACGCCTGGGGGAGGGGGGACAGGTTCCCTTCAATTTCAGTTCTTGTGTCTGCGTGGCTTTTGCAGGACACGTTGCCGGCTGCACAGCAGGGGAACAGCTGGCGGTGCTGGACCCCACTGACACATTGGCTGGTGTTTTTCTCTGTGCAGCTAGCACATCTGGGCAAAAACTGGCGGTGTGTTAGAGCCCAGGGACAGCAGGAGGAGGAGCAGGAGGAGGAGGAGCAGGGGGAGGGGAGTGTAGGCCGAAGCCTGCACAGGCGGCAGCTTTGGGTGTGTTGTGTCTGCGTGACTTTTGCAGGACACGTTGCCGGCTACACAGCAGGGGAACAGCTGGCGGTGCTGGACCCCACTGACACATTGGCGAGGTGTTTGGCTCTGTGCAGCCAGCACTTCCGGACAGCAACTAGCGTTGTTGGAGCCCGGGCTCTGCAGGTGGAGCAGAGTGTAGGCCGAAGCCTAATTGAACCGATTTCAAAAGTCACCTTTAACCCCCCCTCAGGGGTTACAAAGTAGAAGAGCCACAGCTTATGCAGCAGCAGTGCTGCGCAAGTCAAAGGTTGCTCTTGTAATTTTTCTCCTTGCACACGCTGAATGGAACACGTATAACATTCAGCCCTTTAGACAGTCAAACTGTGTAATGGAGGCGAGAGTTCCCTTTGTAATGAGACGCAGCACAGGTGTCAAGAATCCCACCTTGGTGCTGGGTGCAGCCTCCCGAGCGTTGTTATTTGCTGTACAGGAGTCTGCGCTGTCGTGTTATCCCCTGGCCTAGCGCCGTTAGCGCTGCCCATCTTCTGGCATCATGTAATGTCGGCCGGTGCGGTTCGCGATGCCCATGAATCCCAGCCCCGCAGTGTCTTAACATTGTTAAAACACTGCGGGGCTGGGATTCAGGGCCTGGCGCAGCACATATGTTCGCCTCTCACACTCGGGTCCTTACACCCGCTTCAGACTGTGCGGCGTCATCTGATCCCTTATCGCATGCCACGGCCATGAAGCCGCACAGTCCGAAGAAGGCGGAAGGAGAGGAGGGACAGGCGAACTGATGCACTGATCCTGCCCATCAATCACACCCTCGCAGTCCCAATAAATAAGACACCGAGGGGCGTTGTGTGGGTCAGGGCGGCCGCAGAGGCGCAGGCAGCCAAACCATGATGCCAGAAGACGGGCAGCGCTACCAAGGGGGTTGCAGCGTGTCATTACAAAGGAAAGTCACACCACCGGGACGGTTAAATGGTCACACAGAGGACACATTGCAGACGTGTTTTCAGTTCCACATGTGCGAGGAGAATACGTTTCTGAGCCACCTTGCACACATGCAGCATTACCGCTGTACAAGGTGGCTGGATAACGTAAAAACGCCTGGGGGAGGGGGGACAGGTTCCCTTCAATTTCAGTTCTTGTGTCTGCGTGGCTTTTGCAGGACACGTTGCCGGCTGCACAGCAGGGGAACAGCTGGCGGTGCTGGACCCCACTGACACATTGGCTGGTGTTTTTCTCTGTGCAGCTAGCACATCTGGGCAAAAACTGGCGGTGTGTTAGAGCCCAGGGACAGCAGGAGGAGGAGCAGGAGGAGGAGGAGCAGGGGGAGGGGAGTGTAGGCCGAAGCCTGCACAGGCGGCAGCTTTGGGTGTGTTGTGTCTGCGTGACTTTTGCAGGACACGTTGCCGGCTACACAGCAGGGGAACAGCTGGCGGTGCTGGACCCCACTGACACATTGGCGAGGTGTTTTTCTCTGTGCAGCTAGCAGTACCGGGCCCCAACTGGCGGTGTTGGAGCCCAGGGTCAGCAGGAGGAGCAGGGGGAGCGGAGTGTAGGCCGAAGCCTGCACTCGAGCAAGTTGAAAGGAAACCTTTAACCCCCCCCCCCCCAGGCGTTTGTAGCTGAAAGAGCCATTGTGTACAGCACTAATGCTGGAAAAGGTAAACTTAGCTCTTTTAATTATGGTCCTTGCACATGCGGAACCTAACAGTTATGAAATGTGTCCCCTCACAGCGTTAAACCGTCCGGTAGGTGGAACTTTCCTTTGTCGTGTGACGCAGCACAGCCATCATTTTTACCCCCTTGGCGCCGTGCGCCGCCTCCTCAGCGTTGTTTTAATCTGTCCCGGAGCCTGGGCTGTTAGGTTAGCCCTTGGCCATGCACACATTTTGCGCTGCCCGTCTTCTGACATCATTTGGTGTCAGGCTGGCTGCGCCTGTGCGGGTGCGCTGGCCGAGATCCCGCCTCGCAGTGTCGTCTAATGTAATCCCACCGCGGGCCTGTGATCCGTGCCCGTGCGCAGTGCATATCCTCTCCTCTCACTCCCCTCCCTACGGCTTTTTCAGACTGTGCGGTGTCACGGCCGTGGCATGCTATTAGGGACCAGCTGACATCGCACAGTCTGAAGAAGCCGTAGGGAGGGGAGTGAGAGGAGAGGATATGCACTGCGCACGGGCACGGATCACAGGCCCGCGGTGGGATTACATTAGACGACACTGCGAGGCGGGATCTCGACCAGCGCACCCGCACAGGCGCAGCCAGCCTGACACCAAATGAGGTCAGAAGACGGGCAGCGCAACATGTGTGCATGGCCAAGGGCTAACCTAACAGCGCAGGCTCCGGGACAGATTAAAACAACGCTGAGGAGGCGGCGCACGGCGCCAAGGGGGTAAAAATGATGGCTGTGCTGCGTCACACGACAAAGGAAAGTTCCACCTACCGGACGGTTTAACGCTGTGTGGGGACACATTTCATAAGTGTTTGGTTCAGCATGTGCAAGGAGCATCACGAAAAGAGGCACTTTTTCCCTTTGCATCATTACTGCTGCACAAGGTGGCTCCTTCAGTAACAAACGCCTGGGGGGGGGGGGGTCAGGTTCCCTTACATTTAACTTGTTGTGCCTGCGTGGCGGTCGCAGTACACGTTGCCGTATACACAGCAGGGGAACAGCTGGCGG
Source organism: Ranitomeya variabilis (assembly GCF_051348905.1). NCBI lineage: Eukaryota > Metazoa > Chordata > Amphibia > Anura > Dendrobatidae > Ranitomeya > Ranitomeya variabilis. The sequence goes on along the minus strand of NC_135235.1, from coordinate 755,696,448 downwards.
TGCTGAACCCCACTAACACATTGGCGAGGTGTTTGGCTCTGTGCATACAGCACTTCTGGACGGCAACTGGCGGTGTTGGAGCCCAGGGGCAGGTGGAGGAGGAGGAGGTTGGAGGAGGTAGGAGGAGGTAGGAGGGATTGCCACACACACAGCAGGGGAACAGCTGACGTTACTGAACCCCAATAACAGAGGAGGGACTGTTGACTGTGCGTACAGCACTTCTGGACGGCAACTGGCGGTGTTGGAGCCCAGGGACGGGTGGAGGAGGAGGAGGTTGGAGGAGGTAGGAGGAGGTAGGAGGGATTGCCACACACACAGCAGGGGAACAGCTGACGTTACTGAACCCCAATAACAGAGGAGGGACTGTTGACTGTGCGTACAGCACTTCTGGACGGCAACTGGCGGTGTTGGAGCCCAGGGACGGGTGGAGGAGGAGGAGGTTGGAGGAGGTAGGAGGGATTGCCACACACACAGCAGGGGAACAGCTGACGTTACTGAACCCCAATAACAGAGGAGGGACTGTTGACTGTGCGTACAGCACTTCTGGACGGCAACTGGCGGTGTTGGAGCCCAGGGACGGTTGGAGGAGGAGGAGGTTGGAGGAGGTAGGAGGGATTGCCACACACACAGCAGGGGAACAGCTGACGTTACTGAACCCCAATAACAGAGGAGGGACTGTTGACTGTGCGTACAGCACTTCTGGACGGCAACTGGCGGTGTTGGAGCCCAGGGGCAGGTGGAGGAGGAGGAGGTTGGAGGAGGTAGGAGGAGGTAGGAGGGATTGCCACACACACAGCAGGGGAACAGCTGACGTTACTGAACCCCAATAACAGAGGAGGGACTGTTGACTGTGCGTACAGCACTTCTGGACGGCAACTGGCGGTGTTGGAGCCCAGGGACGGGTGGAGGAGGAGGAGGTTGGAGGAGGTAGGAGGGATTGCCACACACACAGCAGGGGAACAGCTGACGTTACTGAACCCCAATAACAGAGGAGGGACTGTTGACTGTGCGTACAGCACTTCTGGACGGCAACTGGCGGTGTTGGAGCCCAGGGACGGGTGGAGGAGGAGGAGGTTGGAGGAGGTAGGAGGGATTGCCACACACACAGCAGGGGAACAGCTGACGTTACTGAACCCCAATAACAGAGGAGGGACTGTTGACTGTGCGTACAGCACTTCTGGACGGCAACTGGCGGTGTTGGAGCCCAGGGACGGTTGGAGGAGGAGGAGGTTGGAGGAGGTAGGAGGGATTGCCACACACACAGCAGGGGAACAGCTGACGTTACTGAACCCCAATAACAGAGGAGGGACTGTTGACTGTGCGTACAGCACTTCTGGACGGCAACTGGCGGTGTTGGAGCCCAGGGGCAGGTGGAGGAGGAGGAGGTTGGAGGAGGTAGGAGGAGGTAGGAGGGATTGCCACACACACAGCAGGGGAACAGCTGACGTTACTGAACCCCAATAACAGAGGAGGGACTGTTGACTGTGCGTACAGCACTTCTGGACGGCAACTGGCGGTGTTGGAGCCCAGGGACGGGTGGAGGAGGAGGAGGTTGGAGGAGGTAGGAGGGATTGCCACACACACAGCAGGGGAACAGCTGACGTTACTGAACCCCAATAACAGAGGAGGGACTGTTGACTGTGCGTACAGCACTTCTGGACGGCAACTGGCGGTGTTGGAGCCCAGGGACAGGTGGAAAAGCAGAGGAACACAATGTAGGCCGAAGCCTGAGAAAGTCGAAAGGGAACCTTTAACCCCCCCCCAAGGCGTTTGTAGCTGAAAGAGCCAGCTTGTGCAGCACAAAAGATGCAAAAGGAAAAGGTGGCTCTTTTCATCATGCTCCTTGCAAACACAGAACTAAACACTTATAAAATGTGTCCCCTGCAACCGTAAAACCGTCCCGGAGGTGGGACTTTCCTTCGTAATGTGACGCAGCCCAGCCGTCATTCCTACCCCCCCGGCGCCGCGCACCGGCTCCTCAGCGTTGTTTTATTCCGTCAAGGAGCCTGCGCTGTTATGTTATCCCGTGGCCAGGCACACTTAGCGCTGCCCGTCTTCTGGCATCATTTGGTGTCTGGATGGCTGCGCCTGTGCGGCCGCGCTGGCAGAGAGCCCGCCTCGCAGTGTCTTCTGATTTAATCCCACTGGGGGCCTGGGATCCATGGACATGCGCACTGCATATCTGAACCTCCACCTCTCACTCATCTCCCTATGGCTTCTTCAGACTGTGCGGTGTCACGGCCGTGGCATGCTGTTAGGGACCAGCTGACACCGAACAGTCTGAAGAAGCCATAGGGAAATGAGTGAGAGGTGGAGGTTCAGATATGCACTGCGCATGTCCATGGATCCCAGGCCCCCAGTGGGATTAAATCAGAAGACACTGCGAGGCGGGCTCTCTGCCAGCGCGGCCGCACAGGCGCAGCCATCCAGACACCAAATGATGCCAGAAGACGGGCAGCGCTAAGTGTGCCTGGCCACGGGATAACATAACAGCGCAGGCTCCAGGACGGAATAAAACAACGCTGAGGAGCCGGTGCGCGGCGCCGGGGGGGTAGGAATGACGGCTGGGCTGCGTCACATTACGAAGTAAAGTCCCACCTCCGGGACGGTTTTACGGTATCAGTGGACACATTTTATAAGTGTTAAGTTCTGCGTGTGCAAGGAGCTAAACAAAAATAGCTACCTTTTCCTTGGGCAGCATTACTGCTGCACAAGGTGGCTCTTTCAGTAACAAACGCCTTGGGGGGGGGGGGACAGATTCCCTTACATTTCAGTTGTTGTGTCAGCGTGGCGGTCGCATGACACATTGCCGGCTACACAGCTGGGGATCAGCTGACATTACTGAAACCCAATAACACTGGGTCGTATGTTTTGACTGTGCAGACGGCACGTCTGAGCCTCAACTGGCGGTGTTGGAGCCCAGGAATTTAAGTTCAGGTGGTAGAAAGATGAACACAACAGGAGACCTGGATAACGTATACAGTGACCTAATTATTCAATCAGGAGGAGGAGTGGCAAATTCCGGCGAGATCCAGGCCTTGTTCATTTTCAGGAAAGTAAGCCGGTCAACGTTATCGGAGGATAGTCGCATGCGACGGTCAGTTAGTACACCACCTGCAGCACTAAAGACACGTTCCGATAATACACTGGCCGCAGGGCAAGACAGCACCTCCAATGCATACTGGCTTAGCTCTGGCCATGTATCCAGCTTTGAGACCCAAAACTTGAAAGGGGAAGAGCCGTCTGGGAGTACAGCAAGAGGGCAAGACATGTAGTCTGTCACCATCTGACGGAACCGTTGCCTCCTGCTGACTGGAGCCGTCTGTGATGGTGTAGACTTTTGTGGCGGGCACAGAAAACTGTGCCACAGTTCGGCCATACTGGTCTTGCCTTGGGCAGAGGCACTGCTTCTGCTCCCTCTTTGTGCAGAGCCTCCACCACGGCCTGGACGCACTGAGCTGCTTTGGAATGCACTAGCAGCACTTCTCTCAGTTGGAATGGAGAAGATGATGGAATTGACCAGTGTGTCTTGGTACTCCCGCATTTTTCGCTCCCGGTTCAACGGTGTGATGAGGCTTTCTACGTTGTCCCGGTAGCGAGGATCGAGGAGGGTGAACACCCAATAATCAGACATGTTGAGAATGTGGGCGATGCGGCGGTCGTTTCTCAGGCACTGCAGCATGTAATCCACCATGTGCTGCAGACTGCCAACTGCCCAAGAAACGCTGTCCCCTGCTGGAGGCGTGATCTCTGCCCGCTCGTCATCACCCCACCCTCGCTGTACACACTGAGTACTGGACAATTGTGTAACTCCCTCCTCTGGACGGATGTCTTCCTCCTCCATTGACTCCTCCTCATCCTCCTCACAAACGGTCCCCTGCCTACGCGTTTGTGAGGAACCACGTGGCGCTGACTGTCCAGAAGATGATGGAAATGGTGAATCCTCATCCTCCACCTCTTCCACAACATCATCCCTTAGCGCTTGCAGTGATTTTTCAAGCAGGCAGATAAGGGGGACAGTCATGCTGACTAGTGCATCATCTGCACTCGCCATCCGCGTGGAATAATCAAAGGGACGCAAAACCTGGCAGACGTCATTCATAGTGGCCCACTCTGTGGTTGTGAAGTCTGTACGGCGCTGACTGCGACTTTTTTGCGCCTGAAGCAGCTGGTACTCCATTACAGCTTGCTGCTGCTCACACAACCGCTCCAACATATGTAACGTGGAATTCCACCTGGTAGGTAGGTCACATATGATGCGATGTTCCGGCAGGCGGTGTCGGCGCTGCAGAGCCGCAATGCGCGCTTTTGCCGTGCTGGAACGCCGCAAGTGAGCACACTCTAGGCGGACCTTGTGCAGCAGTGCATCAAGATCCGGATAGTCCCTCAAAAAGCTCTGCACGACCAAATTGAGCACATGTGCCAGACATGGGATGTGAGTGAGGTTGCCGAGGCCCAGAGCTGCCACCAGATTTCGGCCATTATCACACACTACCATGCCTGGCTGGAGATTCGCTGGCACAAACCACACATCGCTCTCCTGCTTGATGGCATTCCAGAGCTCCTGCGCTGTGTGGCTACGATTCCCCAAGAAAATTAATTTCAAGACGGCCTGTTGACGTTTGGCCACGGCTGTGCTCATGTCGGTCGTAACAGGTACACGTTCATCACGGGTCCATGTGGAGGTGGACTGTGACGGCTCCTGCAGCGATGATTCTGAGGAACTGGTGTAAGAGGAGGAGTCAATGCGTACAGAATGGATTCCTGCAATCCTTGGAGTGGGCAGGACACGTCCTGCGCCACTCGCACGGTCTGTACCCGGCTCAACGACATTAACCCAATGGGCAGTGAGGGAAAGGTATCGCCCCTGTCCATGTTGACTGGTCCACGCATCGGTGGTGAGGTGGACCTTGCTACTGACGGCGTTCAGTAGCGCGTGTTTTATGTGTCCCTCCACATGCTTCTGCAGGGCAGGGACGGCTTGCCTGCTGAAGTAAAAGCGGCTGGGCACTTTGTACTGTGGGACTGCCAATGACATGAAGTCACGGAAGCTGTCAGTCTCCACCAGCCTGAATGACAGCATTTCCAGTGACAGAAGTTTGGCAATGCCTGCAGTCAGAGCCTGTGCTCGTGGGTGGTTTGACGAGAAAGGCCGCCTTTTCTCCCATGCCTGTACTACCGATGGCTGTAGACTGGGCTGGGAGTGTGTGGATGACTGGGAAAGTGGCGCTGCGGGTGGAATTACAGCGGGTCTCTGGACAACAGGGGCAGAGGTTCTTCCACGGCGATCCTGGGAGGACGCCGAACCAGCTGCGTGTGAGGTAGAGGAAGAGGCAACACGAGCTGAAGAGGTGGTAGCTGCCGCTGTTGGTTGGCCTACCTCTTCAGTGTGTTTTTCTAACTCCGCCGGGTGCCTGTTGCGCACATGTTTCCACATGTTGGAGGTATTGAGGTTGCTGACATTTCGACCTCTTTTGACTTTTTGATGACACACGTTGCATCTGACATAGCAAATGTCATCTGCAACTGTGTCAAAAAAGGACCAGGCACTGCAAGTCTTGGGAGCGCCCTTTTTGGCTTTTGGAAGAGACATGCTCCTAACGGGTGCCAAAGCGGAGGCTGCAGGATCCGCAGTCTTCCCCCTCCCTCTCCCTCTTTGGGCCGTACGGGGAATCTCTTCCTCAGAGCTGCTCCCACCACCTTCCTGTCCCTCACGCCAAGATGGGTCGAGGACCTCATCATCTACACTACCCTCTGCCCCCAACTGCTCCTCCTGGGTAGTCTCAGCAGCAGAGCACGCACCAGTAAGTGGCACCTGAGTGTCATCATCAGCTGATGCGGCCTGCGATGTGGTGACCGGAGCCACTGGCCCACCCGCCTCTTCAGAGGAAGACAGAAAAAGCTGTTGGGCATCACTGCACCCTGCCTCTTCTTCCATTTCTCCAATGCTGCTTGGCTGGCCCCCTGTTTCCAAGCCAAGAGATTCAGAGAACAGAAGTAGAGACGGCTCCTGTCCTGGGCTCTCTGTCTGCCTGGGCAATTTGGCAGGTGGTGAAGAGACAGATGGCTGCTCTCCAGTGCTCTGTGTCTGAGAGGATGTGGCACTAATGGAAGTTGATGCATTAGCTGCCATCCATCCGACAACAGCTTCAATTTGTTCTTCACGCAGCAGCGGTGTACGGCGCTCGGACACAAAGCTTCGCATGAACGACTGTTGCCTGGTGAAAGTGGGTGCTGATGAGTCACCGGTGCCCGCAGCAGGCACAGAATCCCCACGTCCCCTCCCTGCTCCGCGACGGCTCCCACGCCCCCGTGCCTTACTCACTGCCTTCTTCATCTTGGTTGACTGATAAAGATAAGCAGAAAAGTACTAACGGATTTGTGTGCTTATTCCTGAGCAACTCCTCCTAACAGGTATAAGAAGCACTAATTATCTAAAGTGTGGACTAGACACAAATATGAGCTAATGTGGCCTACAGAAATGTAAAGTGGTGTAACTGGTGTGTTTGGTGAACTTTATTATTTATTTATTTTTTGGGGGCTGAACTGACAACAGATAGAGCTGCAGTCACACGGAGACCGTGCAGACAGACGTAAACGGCGCTACAAGGCCCAAAAACCCTCCTCTACTTTATCCTATGTAGTGTTTTTCCACAAATTAGCTGGAGACGGGTGGAAAGACACTAATAGGATTTTTTTGAATAAATTAGCAGCAGACTACACTATTTTGAAAAAAAAGAAAATTGATTTGGCGGTATGACGCAGTGAAAAACCCTGAGCTGGAGACAACCAGGCTATAGCTGCTCACAGATTACAGGGCGAGCTGCAGTCACACGGAGACCGTGCAGACAGCCGTAAACGGCGCTGCAAGGCCCAAAAACCCTCCTCTACTTTATCCTATGTAGTGTTTTTCCACAAATTAGCTGGAGACGGGTGGAAAGACACTAATAGGATTTTTTTAAATTAATTAGCAGCAGACTACACTACTTTGAAAAAAAAGAAAATTGATTTGGCGGTATGACGCAGTGAAAAACCCTGAGCTGGAGACAACCAGGCTATAGCTGCTCACAGATTACAGGGCGAGCTGCAGTCACACGGAGACCGTGCAGACAGCCGTAAACGGCGCTGCAAGGCCCAAAAACCCTCCTCTACTTTATCCTATGTAGTGTTTTTCCACAAATTAGCTGGAGACGGGTGGAAAGACACTAATAGGATTTTTTTAAATTAATTAGCAGCAGACTACACTACTTTGAAAAAAAAGAAAATTGATTTGGCGGTATGACGCAGTGAAAAACCCTGAGCTGGAGACAACCAGGCTATGGCTGCTCACAGACTACAGGGCGAGCTGCAGTCACACGGAGACCGTGCAGACAGCCGTAAACGGCGCTGCAAGGCCCAAAAACCCTCCTCTACTTTATCCTATGTAGTGTTTTTCCACAAATTAGCTGGAGACGGGTGGAAAGACACTAATAGGATTTTTTTAAATTAATTAGCAGCAGACTACACTACTTTGAAAAAAAAGAAAATTGATTTGGCGGTATGACGCAGTGAAAAACCCTGAGCTGGAGACAACCAGGCTACAGCTGCTCACAGATTACAGGGCGAGCTGCAGTCACACGGAGACCGTGCAGACAGCCGTAAACGGCGCTGCAAGGCCCAAAAACCCTCCTCTACTTTATCCTATGTAGTGTTTTTCCACAAATTAGCTGGAGACGGGTGGAAAGACACTAATAGGATTTTTTTGAATAAATTAGCAGCAGACTACACTACTTGGGAAAAAAAAAAAAAAAAGGAACAGTATGAGGCAATGAACCACCCTCCCTGAACTGAATACAACCAACTATGGATGGCCTATGTGGCTGGAGACTGGGCTGCACTCACACACACACACACACAGACCCTGCAGATCGCTGTGAAAACAGCGCTACAAGGCAAAAGCAAGGTGAATAGTAGGTGAACACAGCGGTTGCTAAATTAGCCTTTGGAAAGCACAAAGAAGCAAATCGCTATCTCTAAACTGTCCCTCAGTCAGCAAACAGCGTCCTGTCACTAACTGAATTCACAGCAGAGTGATCGCAAAATGGCGCCAGCGACTTTTAAACTGCATCATGACATCATTACACCAGCCAATCACAGCCTTGCCAGTAGTTTCATGCCCTCCATGCTAAACAGGATGTGCCCACACTTGGAATCAATCTCATTGGCTGAATTTCTGCTTTTTGAATCTTAGAACTTCCGATTCCGGTATCCGATACGCGGCAAGTATCGGAATCCCGGTATCGGAATTCCGATACCGCAAGTATCGGCCGATACCCGATACTTGCGGTATCGGAATGCTCAACACTAGTGGACAACGGTCAGGTCTATTGACCTGAAATTCCTGCAGCACCTGTCGCAAATCAGGGGAGATGGCAGACAAAATCACCCCCTCTCTGAGGATACCAGCCGGCTCAGAAACTCCTGGAGAGTCAGGCACAAAACTCCTAGAAAGGGCATCAGCCTTCACGTTCTTTGAACCCGGAAGGTATGAAACCACGAAATCAAAACGGGAGAAAAATAGCGACCATCGAGCCTGTCTAGGATTTAACCGCTTGGCAGACTTGAGATAAGTCAAATTCTTGTGATCCGTCAAGACCTACACACGATGTTTGGCTCCCTCAAGCCAATGTCCCCACTCCTCAAATGCCCACTTCATTGCCAACAACTCCCGATTACCAACATCATAATTCCGCTCGGCAGGCGAAAACTTTCTTGAAAAGAAAGCACATGGCCTCATCACAGAGCCATCAGAGCTTCTCTGCAACAAGACAGCCCCTGCTCCAATCTCAGAAGCATCAACCTCGACCTGGAAAGGAAGAGAGACATCCGGCTGACGCAAGACAGGAGCCGAACAAAACCGACGTTTCAGCTCCTGAAAGGCCTCCACAGCCGCAGGGGACCAATTCGTCACATCAGAACCCTTTTTGGTCAAATCCGTCAAAGGTTTAACCACACTAGAAAAATTTGTGATGAAGCGACGGTAAAAATTAGCAAAGCCCAGGAACTTCTGAAGACTCTTCACTGATGTAGGTTGAGTCCAGTCATAAATAGCCTGGACCTTGACTGGATCCATCTCAATAGTAGAAGGAGAAAAAATAAAGCCCAAAAAGGAAACCTTCTGGACTCCGAAGAGACATTTAGAGCCCTTCACAAACAAGGCATTGGCACGCAGGACCTGAAATACCATCCTGACCTGCTTCACATGAGATTCCCAATCATCAGAAAAGACCAAAATATCATCCAGGTACACAATCATAAATCTATCCAGATACTCTCAGAAGATGTCGTGCATGAAGGACTGAAACACGGAAGGGGCATTAGAAAGCCCAAAAGGCATCACCAAGTACTCAAAATGGCCTTCGGGCGTATTAAATGCTGTTTTCCATTCATCGCCCTGCTTTATACGCACAAGATTATAAGCTCCTCGAATATCTATCTTGGTGAACCACTTAGCCCCCCTAATCCGAGCAAACAGATCGGACAGCAGTGGCAAAGGATACTGAAATTTGACCATGATTTTATTTAGAAGGCGATAATCTATACAGGGTCTAAGAGAACCATCCTGTTATGACCCCAGTGGACAGGGTCTCAGAGGAACGTGTAAGTCTGCAAGATACAAAAATCCAGCTCATAGGGCTGTGGTAACTGGGTTGACCAAATAGCTACTCCTAACGCCAACACTAGAAGTAGCCGGGGATCATGCCTACGGTGATCGCTATATGACTCGCGCCAGCCGGAGAATCTAACTACCCCTAGGAGAAGAAAACAAAGACCTCTCTTGCCTCCAGAGAAAGGGACCCCAAAGCAAGAAACAAGCCCCCCACAAATAATAACGGTGAGGTAAGAGGAAATGACAAACACAGAAATGAACCAGGTTCAGCAAAGAGAGGCCAGCTTACTAATAGCAGAATATAGCAAGATAACTTATCTGGTCAACAAAAACCCTATAAAAATCCACGCTGGAGATTCAAGAACCCCCGAACCGTCTAACGGTCCGGGGGGAGAACACCAGCCCCCTAGAGCTTCCAGCAAAGGTCAGGATACAGATAGGAACAAGCTGGACAAAATACCAAACAAAACAAAAGCAAAAAGCAAAGAAGCAGACTTAGCTTGAAAAACAGGAACCAGGATCAGAGGACAAGAGCACAACAGATTAGCTCTGATTTCAACGATGCCAGGCATTGAACTGAAGGTCCAGGGAGCTTATATAGCAACGCCCCTGAACTAACGGCCCAGGTGAGGATATAGGAAAAGACAGACGCTCCAGAGTCAAATCACTAATGACCACTAGAGGGAGCAAAAAGCAAAATCACAACACCATCCTTCTTGGCCACAAAAAAGAACCCCGCACCCAAAGGGGACGAGGACGGGCGAATATGCCCTTTCTCCAAAGACTCCTTTATATAACTCCGCATAGCGGCATGTTCTGGTACAGATAAATTAAAAAGTCGTCCCTTAGGGAACTTACTACCAGGAATCAAATTTATAGCACAATCACAATCCCTATGAGGAGGTAGGGCACTGGATTTGGGCTCATCAAATACATCCTGGTAGTCCGACAAAAATTCAGGGACTTCAGAAGGAGTAGATGAAGCAATTGACACCAAAGGAGCATCGCCATGAATTCCCTGGCAACCCCAACTTGACACGGACATTGCTTTCCAATCCAGGACTGGATTATGAGCCTGCAACCATGGCAGACCCAACACGACAACGTCATGCAAATTATGTAACACAAGAAAGCGAATCACCTCCTGATGTGCAGGAGTCATGCACATGGTCACTTGAGTCCAGTACTGAGGTTTATTCTTGGCCAATAGTCAAGTAATAAAGGCAGCACACTGCAGCGCTAAAACATGCAAACATGAAACATGAAAACAACTGCAATACTGCACTAGAAATATGAAAAATGAGAGCGTTTAGCGCATATAAATGGCCAATTTTATGTGTACCTGATAGCCCCTTTACGGCATCTCTCGTATATCAGGTCCTACGCTTGCCTACCTCGCTGAGAATAAACGTCTCCATGTGAATAGGTACCTGTGAAAACCTCTTCCTAGACTCACATTCTCTCTCTCTGTGGAGGGGTACCGGACCTGCTGCGATTAAAACACCTGGGCTAGGAGGAGGAGTGCTCAGTCAGAAAGCTAAATAATATATTTGAAAAAACTGACCGTCACATCCATACATAGACTAAGTGTGAACAGGTGCTGAACCTAGAGTAACCAACTCATATATATATAGTCAAGTAATAAAGGCAGCACACTGCAGCGCTAAAACATGCAAACATGAAACATGAAAACTGAACTGCAATACTGCACTAGAAATATGAAAAATGAGAGCGTTTAGCGCATAAAAATGGCCAATTTTATGTGTACCTGATAGCCCCTTTACGGCATCTCTCGTATATCAGGTCCTACGCTTGCCTACCTCGCTGAGAATAAACGTCTCCATGTGAATAGGTACCTGTGAAAACCTCTTCCTAGACTCACATTCTCTCTCTCTGTGGAGGGGTACCGGACCTGCTGCGATTAAAACACCTGGGCTAGGAGGAGGAGTGCTCAGTCAGAAGGCTAAATAATATATTTGAAAAAACTGACCGTCACATCCATACATAGACTAAGTGTGAACAGGTGCTGAACCTAGAGTAACCAACTCATATATATATATATATATATATATATATATATATATATATATAGTCAAGTAATAAAGGCAGCACACTGCAGCGCTAAAACATGCAAACATGAAACATGAAAACTGAACTGCAATACTGCACTAGAAATATGAAAAATGAGAGCGTTTAGCGCATAAAAATGGCCAATTTTATGTGTACCTGATAGCCCCTTTACGGCATCTCTCGTATATCAGGTCCTACGCTTGCCTACCTCGCTGAGAATAAACGTCTCCATGTGAATAGGTACCTGTGAAAATATATTATTTAGCCTTCTGACTGAGCACTCCTCCTCCTAGCCCAGGTGTTTTAATCGCAGCAGGTTCGGTACCCCTCCACAGAGAGAGAGAATGTGAGTCTAGGAAGAGGTTTTCACAGGTACCTATTCACATGGAGACGTTTATTCTCAGCGAGGTAGGCAAGCGTAGGACCTGATATACGAGAGATGCCGTAAAGGGGCTATCAGGTACACATAAAATTGGCCATTTTTATGCGCTAAACGCTCTCATTTTTCATATTTCTAGTGCAGTATTGCAGTTCAGTTTTCATGTTTCATGTTTGCATGTTTTAGCGCTGCAGTGTGCTGCCTTTATTACTTGACTATATATATGAGTTGGCTACTCTAGGTTCAGCACCTGTTCACACTTAGTCTATGTATGGATGTGACGGTCAGTTTTTTCAAATATATTATTTAGCCTTCTGACTGAGCACTCCTCCTCCTAGCCCAGGTGTTTTAATCGCAGCAGGACCCGTAGAAGCGCAGGACCGCGCGAAACGGCCGTCGTCGTACTCCTCTGCTCACACGGGCTGAGGCCCCCTCTCTCTCCCCCGGCCATATTGGTTCTCTGGATGCAGTTTTGCTAATAAAGGAATAATTTTAATGAAGACGGGTGAGTGCCCTCATTATTCGTTCTTGCAAGATAATTTGGATTAAGTGATTGTTTTCCCTGAAGGAGCACCTGAAGTCTTCTAAAGTACGGCATAGTAGGACACATGTTCTTGATTTCCACTGAGGAGCCAGAACACAATAAGACAGTGCCGCCTGATTTTTTGTTTCTTTTGGTTACACTATGTATGGATGTGACGGTCAGTTTTTTCAAATATTCTTGGCCAATGGCGTAGCATCAATTCCCTTTAGTGGAATAGGGAACTGCAAAGGCTCCAAGACAAAACCACAGCGCCTGGCAAATGACAAATCCATCAAATTAAGGGCAGCACCTGAATCCACAAAAGCCATAACCGAGTAGGATGACAGAGAGCAAATCAAAGTAACAGACAAAATGAATTTAGGCTGTACAGTACCAATGGTGACAGACTTAGCGAACCTGTTTGTGCGCTTAGAGCAATCTGAGATAACATGAGCAGAATCACCACAGTAAAAGCACAACCCATTCTGACGTCTGTGATTTTGCCGTTCAATTCTGGTCAGAATCCTGTCACATTGCATAGACTCAGGCTTCTGCTCAGAAAATACCGCCAGATGGTGCACAGGTTTGCGCTCCCGCAAACGCCGATCAATCTGAATGGCCAAAGACATTGACTCATTCAGACCCGCAGGCGTGGGGAACCCCACCATAACATCCTTAAGGGCATCAGGAAGACCCTTTCTGAAAATCGCTGCCAGGGCACACTCATTCCATTGAGTGACCACAGACCATTTCCTAAACTTCTGACAGTAAACCTCTGCTTCATCCTGACCCTGAGAGAGAGCCAGCAAAACCTATTCTGCCTGGTCTACTAGATTAGGTTCCTCCATAAAGCAATCCAAGCGCCAGGAAAAACGCATCCACATTTAGCAATGCAGGATCTCCTGGCACCAGGGAGAATGCCCAATCTTGAGGGTCACCACGTAACAAAGAAATAATAATTTTAACTTGCTGAACAGGGTCACCAGAGGAAAGAGGTCTCAGAGAAAGGAATAATTTGCAATTATTTTTGAAGTTCAAAAACCTAGATCTATCTCCAGAGAACAACTCAGGAATCGGTATTTTAGGCTCTGACATAGGACTGTGAACTACATAATCCTGAATGCTTTGTACCCTTGCAGTGAGATGATCCACACTAGAGGACAGACTCTGTCCATATCTGCAGCTGAATATTGAACCACCCAGAGATTAAGGGGAGGAGAGAGGCTAGACACACTGCAGAGGGAAAAAAAAATGAACTCGGGGCTTCTCTTATCCCTCTTTTGCGATGCATTAACACTTTACTGGCCTGCTGTACTGTTATGATCCTGGTGGTAAGGATAACAAAACTGACCTGATAAGTAAAGCTGAATATAGGACTAGCTCTGGGGATGTGGGAACTTTACTGACCGCAACCCTGATCCTATCCACACACACTATAGGCAGCCGTGGAGTGTTCCTAAAAACCTAGACGCCTCTTCACAGCCTGAGAAACTAGCTACCCCTAGAGAGAAAGCAAAGCCTCACTTGCCTCAGAGAAAACCCCAAAGTTTAGACAGCCCCCCACAAATAATAACGGTGAGTGAAGGGGAAAACACAAACGTAGAAATGAAAACAGGTTTTAGCAAATGAGGCCCGCTAACACTAAATAGTCAGAAGATAGCAAGGAATCTGTGTGGTCAGTACAAAATGCTATCAAAAATTATCCACGCAGAGAATACAAGAACCCCCACACCGACTCACGATGTGAGGGGCGCAACTCTGCACCCCAGAGCTTCCAGCAAGCAAGAAAATCACATATAAGCAAGCTGGACTGAACTCATCATATAGTGAGAAACATTTTCATGGAAACAATGAGCAAACATGAACTAGCAAGACTTAGCTTCTCCAGGAGGAGACAGGTCACAAGGGAAGTCCAAGAGAGATCAAACCAGTACTGAATACAACAACAGCAGGCAACAAGTAAAGGTCCAGGTGGAGTTAAATAGGCAGCCAGAGTAGCAGAAAACCAGGCAGCTGGAACCCAGTTA